>NC_079195.1:204190188-204883938 GCF_029499605.1 Hyla sarda
CATCCAACAAGATGCAAAATTTTGGTTGCCCAATGCGGCCATTTTTATGTTTGAAAATGGCCGCATTGGGCGACCGAAACGTTGCATCTTGTTGGATGGAATAAATTTCACAATTTTTCACCTTTCATCTGGAGTGCTGCAGTATTGTTTTCTATACATCTATTTATTTATCTACCTACCTATCTCATATCTATCCATCTATCTAGCCACCTACCTACTACATACCTATCTGTGTGTTTGTTTTTGTCTATCTATCTACCTACCTATTTCTCTACTAACTCATATCTATCTAATTTTTATCTGTCCGTCTATCTATCTATCTGTCTACCTACCTACCTACCTACCTACCTCATATCTATCTATTTAGCCACCTACCCACTACATACCTATCTGTGTGTCTGTCTGTCTATCTATCTAACTACCTATCTAATTTTTATCTGTCCGTCTATCTATCTGTCTACCTACCTACCTACCTCATATCGATCTATCTATCTATTTCATATCTGTATACCTACCTACCTACCTCATATCTATCTATCTTTCAATTTTTCTATCCACCTACCCACTACGTATCTATCAATTTATCTATTTAGCCACCTACCAACTACATATCTATCTATCTATCTATCTATCTATCTATCTATCTATCTATCTAATCTTTTGTCCCAGTCTTTGCAGGTATTGCAGTATAATAATCTTTAGCACCACAATACACTGTATGTAGCCACATCGATCTATCCTTGTAGTCTAATCTTCCATAGCCCTTATTTGTGTCCCATCTTGAAAGCATATCTTACATAGTTCTCGCCGCTCCGGTATGAATGGCAGCCATGACACTAGTGTGAACCGAGTGACTGGAATGACCAGACAGACCTGCGACACAGGCTTTTCTTTAGGTCAAGTTTTATATGAAGCTATTGTCACAGAAAACTATTGATCAGATCATAACGCACCTGCCTGGCCACTAGAGGGCGCTATAGAGCTTTATCTTTTTTATTACAGTTTTTCATTCAATATATATATTTTTTTGTGTTAAAGCCAGAATTCTATTCAAATGTCATAGAAATATAAAGGAAGGACTTATACTTCTCTTTTTTTGATGGTTTAAGGACACATGCTGTGAAAGGACAAACTCGGCTCTGCTACATTTACAGCTCCCACTTGTTTTACAGGGTCACCTGAAAAGACCCTGACATGTTATGGGGATAAGATCTGGAGATCTGCAGGAAATCTTAACCTGAACCTTCTCTATGTGTGTTTGTACAGAGCACTCGGGGTAAGAGATAAGATTCTCCTAAATGTATGTAAACTACACCTCAATAAATAGACACAAATCCGTCGCCGCGGGAATTGCCAAATCTATATCACAAAGCAAACTTTTAAAAAGGGGGGGCCGGGGTGCGGAAACATAATATCCATCGCCCTGGCCTGGGTTTAATAAAGAACGGCTTTAATAGGAGCTAATGTGATTGGTTTTACTAATTCCACTTTAATTGGAAAAATTAGGCGGATTCTGGCTGTAAATTGGCAGGTTCCATCCAGAGCGGGAGACGGTGTGGCTGAACATCTGTATAAACTTCTTAGTGTACTTAGCTGCTCAGTCATCCCTAATGCTGCACAGACCCCTACACCATGGCAGATGTCACTCTGGAAGGGGGAAGGGGGGTTTTGGCTGGTTACTCAATTCTGTAAGTCAGTGTTTCCCCACCAGTGTGCCTCCAGCTGTTGCAAAACTACAACTCCCAGCATGCCCGGACAGCCGTTGGCTGTCCGGGCATGCTGGGATTGGTAGTTTCGCAACAGCTGGAGGCGCACTGATTGGGAAACAATATAGTACACAGTGACAACACATGCATGCTCTGCTGAGCCGAGTATGCATATGTATGAAGAAGATAATCAGAATAAAGAGCTGTCAACTAAGCAATTGGGCATGCTGGGAGTTGTAGTTTTGCAACAGCTGGAGGCACACTGATTGGGAAACACTATAGTACACATTGACAACACACGCATGCTCTGCTGAGCCGAGTATGCATATGTATGAAGAGGAGAATCAGAATAAAGAGCTGTCAACCGAGCAATTGGGCATGCTGGGAGTTGTAGTTTTGCAACAGCTGGAGGCACACTGATTGGGAAACACTATGGTACACATTGACAACACATGCATGCTCTGCTGAGCCTAGTATGCATATGTATGAAGAGGAGAATCGGCATAAAGAGCTGTCAACCAAGCAATTGGGCATGCTGGGAGTTGTAGTTTTGCAACAGCTGGAGGCACACTGATTGGGAAACACTATAGTACACATTGACAACACACGCATGCTCTGCTGAGCCGAGTATGCATATGTATGAAGAGGAGAATCAGAATAAAGAGCTGTCAACCAAGCAATTGGGCATGCTGGGAGTTGTAGTTTTGCAACAGCTGGAGGCACACTGATTGGGAAACACTATAGTACACATTGACAACACATGCATGCTCTGCTGAGCCGAGTATGCATATGTATGAAGAGGAGAATCAGAATAAAGAGCTGTCAACCAAGCAATTGGGCATGCTGGAAGTTGTAGTTTTGCAACAGCTGGAGGCACATTGATTGGGAAACACTATAGCACACATTGACAACACATGCATGCTTTGCTGAGCCGAGTATGCATATGTATGAAGAGGAGAATCAGAATAAAGAGCTGTCAACCAAGCAATTGGGCATGCTGGGAGTTGTAGTTTTGCAACAGCTGGAGGCACACTGATTGGGAAACACTATAGTACACAATGACAATACATGCATGCTCTGCTGAGCCGAGTATGCATATGTATGAAGAGGAGAATCGGCATAAAGAGCTGTTAACCAAGCAATTGGGCATGCTGGGAGTTGTAGCTTTGAAACAGCTGGAGGCACGCTGGTTAGAAAACACTGTTCTACTCATTATCAAAACGTGCATGTTCTGCTGAATCGAGCATGCATATATTGGGGGGGGGTGAGAATCGGACAAAACAGCTCTGTTATTCTATTCCTGGATAACCTCTTAACATTGCAGATCATATGGAGAGGGGAGGCTGGGATATAACCATGCCACCCAATAGCAAAGGTGATTAAAGCAACCATGATGTGCTCCCCTCACTGTAGGGCCCTTGCATAGCCTTCCTCTTTCACACACACAACCATGGATTAAGATCAGATCAAACCTGAGGATTTTCTGTAATCTGATTCTGTTGGTTTAATCAGAAACCATTATACTTAAATACTACAGAAATCCCACAAAGAAGAACATTGTGATGGCGGTCCAGTCTCTCGGTTACTCTTGCCCAATCAGTATTGCTGAAAAAATATTCCTTTCCATGGGGATTGAGCTGAAATATAGATATAAATATAATAAATATTAATAAAAATATAGTAAATAATAATAATAAATATTCCTTTCTAATTTCCTTTTTAGTTGGATTCCAGCCACCAGGAGAATGGGAGCTTTTAGATTACAGATGCTTAAAGGGGTACTCCGCCCCTAGACATCTTATCCCCTATCCAAAGGATAGGGGATAAGATGTCAGATAGCCGGGGTCCCGCTGCTGGGACCCGGCTATCTGACCCACCCACCTGTAATTGCTTCCGGAAGCGCTGGAGGCTCTCAGGCTAATTCCTCCCGACCACGAGGACGGAAGATTGTGACGTCATGACTCCGCCCCCGTGTGACATCATGCTCCGCCCCCTCAATGCAAGTCTATGGGAGGGGGCGTGACAGCAGTCACGCCCCCTCCCATAGACTTCCATTGAGCGGGCGGCGAGTGACATCACACGGGGGCGGGGTCGTGACGTCACGATATTCTGTCCCTGTGGTCGGGAGGAATTAGTCTGAGAGCCTCCAGCGCTTCCAGAAGCAATTACAGGTGGTTGCTGCTTGCTATATTGCGGGGGTCCCCAGGAGTGGGACCCCGGCTACCTGACATCTTATCCCCTATCCTTTGGATAGGGGATAAGATGTCTAGGGGCGGAGTACCCCTTTAAAGCATAATTGTCAGGATAAGCTGTCATGTGTGTACATGAGGAGCAGCACTATTTCTGGCCATTATATCACTTGTACATGGTATCTGTCTGCAGGCACTGTATAATTTACAGTTCTCCTAGAGCTGGGAGGTGGAGTTCCCTCCTCCCTCGCTCCATAGACTTGTATTGTTTGTCTTGCAGACACAGGACAAAGCTTAGCTGATTTACAGAGAAGATGATTTGAGCAGCAGGAGGAGGGTGGGGGAGAGGAAAGAAGCTCGATAACAGAAGAAAGAAGCATTTTTGTCTAATAAGATTGTATATCACAAAGTTTCTTATGTTCGCTTGTACGACTCATCTATGCAAAGTTTGTTTAGATGACAGTGACCATTTAACCCTTTTTTTTAATGCCAATTGCTGACGGATTTTTTATCATACAACCCAGTCAGTATTCTGCCTGAACTATAGCCTTTAGACATAGAATACAGTTTGGGGCAGTGTGGTAAAGGCATCAGCTATTCAGAAATGATTAGGTTGATGTATGGAAGCAATGGTAGGTTACCCCAAATGTAGCTTCTAGTGAAATGATGAGGGAATATAGATGTAATGTGTAAACTGGTTCATATAGCTCCGTCACCATGTTGACTAAGTTATAGTTTTCACTAGGCTAGTGTTTCCCAACCAGTGTGCCTCCAGCCGTTGCAAAACTACAATTCCCAGCATGCATTGCACATGGCCACCAGGGACATACACAGATAGCAAAGGGCCCTGCGACACAACTAAACACAGATATTCAAGCTCATATCTGCCCCGGCCTTGTTTCACACACAGAAATATATAATAAAATTCTGGCTTCATGCAGTCTCCTCTAGGGGGAGCTCACTACACATGGTTGTATACAGCTGTACTAATCTGTATGCAGTGAATGTGTGCCCTGAATACACATTGTATAACATTATGATCTAAAGCAAAAGAAGAAACAGGTGATAGAAATTTTCTTACCTTTGTACCAGTGGTCTCCAAACTGTGCCCCTCCAGCGGTTGCAAAACTACAATTCCCAGCATGCCCAGACAGCCAAGGGCGCAATGTCTTCCAGCTCCCCAGAATAATCATCTTTTTATTATCGGGAGTCCTTTGCTTTTACAGCCCATCTGAGAAATCGCAAACTGGTTGAAACCCTGCCAGGAAGTCATTGCCAGTCTGAGGATATTATTCCAGCAATTCGCCAATGAGCGTTTGTCTTCCATGAAGTCTGCAAGGAATAAGTACCTCATGTAGCAGTGCTAAGAGCGCTATCAGGGGAGGTGGTCAGGTGGCTATTTACCTATTCTAAGGCCTCATGTAATGACAGATTGAACACAGATGAAAATAACAGGTTTTTTTTTTTTTTTTTACCAAATTGTTCTATTTTTGGTTTTATGCTGCATCTAAATTTTCATCCAAATTTGCTTTTGTTTTGTTTTTTTTCTTAAAGAATGAATTTGTCTTTCCATTGCAAAATCCATTTAAAAACCTGGACAACAAAATAACCCCCCCCCCAAAAAAAAAAAAAAAAATCACAGTTTTTTTTTTTTTTTGCTCGTTTGGTGGCCCAGTACAGGAGTTGCGCCCTTGTGTCCTAACTGCCCTGTCCAGCAGACTCCATACAGTGACCCCTGGACCCCCATGCACCTGTTCCCCTTGTTACTGTGCTTCTGTGCCTATGTTATGTTGTGTGTTGTACATAAAATGTGTTATAGCTTTAAGACCTGTTGTCATGTGATGGTAACCCAGTGAGGTATCAGTGACCATGTGACCTAAGGGTGACCTATGGAACCCCTCCTAGTCTCCCCAATATAAGCCCTGGTTTCTGCATAGCTGAGTTGCAGTAAGATCAAGTCCTAGGTGTCTGGAGTCCAGAGGAGGCCTAAAGATAGTCAAGCAGCCACGGATTCTAAAGTCCATTGCCCCACAGATCAAGTCAAAGCCTGGTAAGCTACAGAAGGGGTGAAGTCAGTCATAGTCTGTCATATTCAGGTCAGTCCAAGTCATCCTGTCTTCAGTCAGCGTGGCCTGCATCCAAATTGTCCAAGTCCCAGCAAGCCCTAAGGTCTCTGAAGTCACTGGTCCCCACTGTGGGCCTAGCCAAGCTGTATAGACCGTTACACCTGTCTGACTCAGTAAAGCTGCCTTTGTTCCGTAACTTGGCGTCAGAGTCATTATTGCCCCCGTGCCTAGCCCAGGATCCAGCAGTATACCTTCATGGGGTGTAGAGGACAAATCACACCCTGGCATCACAAACACAAGGGGTTAATGTCATCTGCCCCTAGGGAACAGGGTAATTCCTTCTGCCCTCATCACACCCTCTACCACACCCGGTTATAATCCAGTAAAATGACAAATACCCCTAAGTCAACTGGGTCTATTGGGATCTGTTAGTGTCCAATGTGCAGTGGCCTATCCGGCTCTGTTTACTGCACTTTAAAGGGGTACTCCGCCCCTAGACATCTTATCCCCTATCCAAAGGATAGGGGATAAGATGTCAGATCGCCCCGGTGCCGCTGCTGGGGATCCCCGGGATCCCCGCTGCGGCACCCCGCTATCATTACAGCACAGAGCAAGTTCGCTCTGCACGTAATGACGCGCAATGCAGGGGCCGGAGCATCGGTACGTCATGGCTCCGCCCCTCGTGACATCACGGCCCGTCCCCTTAATGCAAGTCTATGGGAGGGGGCGTGATGACCGCCCCGCCCCCTCCCATAGACTTGTATTGAAAGGGGCGGACCGTAACGTCACGAGGGGAGGAGCCATGACGTAACAATGCTCCGGCCCCTGTATTGCGCGTCATTACGTGCAGAGCGAACTTGCTCTGTGCTGTAATGATAGCGCAGTGCCGCAGCGGGGATCCCGGGGATCCCCAGCAGCGGCACCGGGGCGATCTGACATCTTATCCCCTATCCTTTGGGAGTTGTAGTTTTGCAACAGCAGGAGGTGCACTGGATGGGAAACCCTGCTGTATTGAAAAAATGCCATCTATATAAAAAATAGCTAAAAAAAAAATCTATGGAATTAAAAATAATAATAAATAAAAAGGGAAATGCAAATAAATCCTTTGAAATGTCTTGTTATTGTTGTTCTTAATATTATTATTTTTTTTTAAACAGAAATAATATGGATCCAAAATCTAGAAGTGTAAATGAGCCCGTAGTAGGAGTTATGTCTGCAATATACAATTGCTGAATACCAATATGGGTTCTTGTTCCATGTGTCCTTATTAGTTTCGTAGAACAGTTTAATGTAATGTTATATCTATCCCAAATTTAGCAGTCACTTTAATACATTCACTTGTGGTGGAGAAAAAACCCAACTTAGCACTTTGATTATAGTGACATCATGTGGTCATAACCGGAATGACAACTTTCTGTGATACAGAAGTCTAAAAGAGCAACAGTGCGGGCGATTTATCAAAACCTGTCCAGAGGAAAAGTTTCTGAGTTGCCCATAGCAGCCAATCAGATCGCTTCTTTCATTTTTAACCCCTTAAGGACCCGGGGTTTTTCCGTTTTTGCCTTTTTGTTTTTTCCTCCTTACCTTTAAAAAATCATAACTATTTCAATTTTGCACCTAAAAATCCATATGATGGCTTATTTTTTGCGCCACCAATTTTACTTTGTAATAAATGTAGTTATTTTACCCAAAAATGCACGGCGAAACAGGAAAAAAAAATCATTGTGAGACAAAATAGAACAGAAAAAAAAAGTTTTTAACTTTTGGGGGCTTCCATTTTCACACAGTACATTTTTTGGTAAACACGACACCTTCCCTTTATTCTGTAGATCCATACGATTAAAATGATACCCTACTTATATAGGTTGGATATTGTCGTACTTCTGGAAAAAATCATAACTACATTAATATTAATTAATACGCTTAAAATTGTCATCTTCTGACCCCTATAACTTTTTCACTTTTCCGCATATGGGGCGGTATGAGGGCTTCATGATCTGAAGTTTTCAGCGGTACCATTTTTGCATTTATAGGACTGATTGATCGCTTTTTATTCATTTTTTCATGATATAAAAAGTGACCAAAAATGCACTATTTTGGACTTTGGAATTTTTTTGCGCGTACGCCATTGATCGTGCGGTTTAATTAATGATATATTTTTATAATTCGGACATTTCCGCACGCGGTGATACCATATTTGTTTATTTTTATTTTTTTTGTAAATGGGAAAAGGGAGGTGATTCAAACTTTTATTAGGGAAGGGGTTAAATGATCTTTATTCAGTTTTTTTTTTTTTTGCAGTGTTATAGCTCCCATAGGGACCTATAACACTGCACGCACTGATCTTTATCATTGATCACAGGTTTCTCATAGGAAACCACTGATCGATGATTCTGCCGATTGACTGCTCATGCCTGAATCTCAGGCACTGACCAGTCATTCGGCGATCGGACAGCGAGGAGGCAGGTAGGGACCCTCCGGCTGTCATGTAAGCTGTTTGGGATTTCATTGCGGCGATCCCGAGCAGCTCCCTGAGCTAACCGGCATAGTTTTACTTTCACTTTAGACGCGGTTAGAGATGAGCGAACATACAGTAAATTCGATTCGTCACAAACTTCTCAGCTCAGCAGTTGATGTCTTATCCTGCATAAATTAGTTCAGCCATCAGGTGCTCCGGTGGGCTGGAAAAGGTGGATACATTCCTAGAAAAGAGTCTCCTAGGACTGTATCCACCTTTTCCAGCCCAAGGGAGCACCTGAAAGCTGAACTAATTTATGCAGGAAAAGTCATCAACTGCCGAGCTGAGAAGTTTGTGACGAATCGAATTTACTGTAAGTTCGCTCATCTCTAGACGCGGTGTTCAACTTTGAACGCCGCGTCTAAATGGTTAATAGCACGCGGCACCGCGATCAGTGCTGAGCGCTATTAGCCACGGGTCCCAGCTGTTGTTAGAGGCCGAGCCCCACCCGCGTGGGTTTACCAACTGGCCTTACCAAAATAGTTTTTTTGACTTGCGCCAAAGTTAATCATCTAATTTTTGTGCTAATTTTCATGTGTAATGTTTGCACACATGTACTCTGGTGACCAGCTGGTGTAGGAATGTGTTCAATATTTTCACAATTTTTTGTACTAGTCAAATTTGCGCAAATTTATGAAGTGACGTGCACAATATAATGATTTTGGGGAAAACACTCACACAGCTGGATTTGTATTGCGTAAAAAATCCTTCAAAAATAAAAATAAATCCTATGCCTTAGCTATTAGAGATGAGCAAACTTACAGTAAATTCGATTCGTCACGAACTTCTCGGCTCGGCAGTTGATGACTTTTCCTGCATAAATGAGTTCAGCTTTCAGGTGCTCCGGTGGGCTGGAAAAGGTGGATACAGTCCTAGGAAAGAGTCTCCTAGGACTGTATCCACCTTTTCCAGCCCACCGGAGCCCCTGAAAGCTGAACTAATTTATGCAGGAAAAGTCATCAACTGCCGAGCCGAGAAGTTTGTGACGAATCGAATTTACTGTAAGTTCGCTCATCTCTATTAGCTATAAACGTTTGCTAAAATCACATACATGTATCTATGGAAAGTGATTGATCACAGGGAGGACAGTTTATACTTACTATAATCTCAATAAATTTCTATAACCTGAGAAGGATGATAACAGGGAACAACAGCAAGTGTCTAAATGCAGGGGTCTGACCCAGCATAAGAATAAGGTAGCTTCATGCACTTACAGCCTCAGCTGGCTATATAAGATTAGAAGCCATTAAAGGGGTATTCCAGGAAAAAACTTTATTTTTTTTAAATATCAACTGGCTCCAGAAAGTTAAACAGATTTGTAAATTACTTCTATTAAAAAATCTTAATCCTTTCAATAATTTTCAGCTGCTGAAGTTGAGTTGTTATTTTCTGTCTGGCAACAGTGCTCTCTGCTGACATCTCTGCTTGTCTAGGGAACTGCACAGAATAGAAGAGGTTTGCTATGGGGATTTGCTTCTAAACTGAGCGGTTCCCGAGACACGTGTCATCAGAGAGCACTTAGACAGAAAAGAACAATTCAACTTCAGCAGCTCATAAGTACTGAAAGGATTAAGATTTTTTTAATAGAAGTAATTTTCAAATCTGTTTAACTTTCTGGAGCCAGCTGATATATGAAAAAAAGTTTTTTCCTGGATAACCCCTTTAAGGCTAAGTTTGTGGGCAAAAAAGAAATAACTGCAAGAAAAAACACCACCGCATTTTCCTGTGTTTCATTTTTTCTGACATTTTTTGCCTTTGAGTGGAAATTGCATTTTTGGCCCCTTTAGAAGTTTTTTTTAAAATTTGTTGGGTACCAAAAAAAATAAAAAGGATGCAGTAGGGATGGAAAAAAAATGTATTGAACAAAATTTATATTTTTATATAACAAAATTGTAATACATTTTTAGTAAAGTGTTTGTGTGTTTCACTTTTTTCCTCTATTTTTTACATTTTTTAGGTAGTACTACTACTCCCAGCATGGAACACACTGTTCCATGATGGGAGTAGTAGTTTCTCTACTAATAGACAGATCGCTCCAGGTGTCACTCCTGACACCCAATGCGATCGACCATAATATAGCAGAGATGTGGAGCGGCTCTATACAGCGCTCGCATCTCTGCACTATACTCCGGCCGGTGATGTGAATAGAAATTCACATCACTCATTCATATTTTCTGCCCAGAGTGGGGATTGGCTGCAACCAACCGGCCAATCACAGCTCTCAGATGGAAATATGAATGAGTGATGTTCTTTCTAGTCATATCACTGGCCGGAGTATAGTGCAGAAATGCGAGCGCTGTATGGAGCCGCTCCACATCTTTGCTATATTATTGACGATCGCATCGGGTGTCAGGAGTGATACCCGCTGTGATCTGTCCTTAACTGCAGGTACTACTACTCCCAACATGGAGCACACTCTGTTCCATGTTGGGAGCTGTAGTACCTGCATTAATAGACAGATCACAGCGAGTGTCACTCCTGACACCCACTGTGATGCTCCTGTATAATGTATAGATGCGGCTGCTCTTCTATGGTCCCCTGCACTGACGTATATATACACATATTCATATTTCCCACAGAGAGTTGTGATTGGCTGGAACCATCTGGCCAATCACATCTCTCTGCGGGAAATATGAATAGGTGTATATATACGGCAGTGCAGGGGACCATAGAAGAGCGGATGGCCGCATCTATAAATTATACAGGAGGATCACAACGGCCACGGGGCGATCTGTCAATTAGTACAGGTACTACTACTCCCATCATGGAACAGTGTGTTCCATGCTGGGAGTAGTAGTACTACCTAAAAAAATGTTTTTTAAAAAAAGTGAAAAAACACACACTCTACATTTTTATTATTGTTGGCTACATTTTTAGTGCCCTGCCCACATAAATTGATCCCTGTTTTAAAAATTTATAAAAATTTCATTATAAAAAAGATTAATTTCGTTAGATACTATTTTTTCCATCACTACTGTATTTTTTTTTATATGGTATCCTACAATTTTTTTTTAAAAAAAGGTGCCTCCATCACTTTTTTTTGATCGCTAAAGTCCAAAAAAGTTAAAACCCACTTGTCATTTTTCTTGGTGTTTTTTTTACTCCCATAGACTTCTTTTCAGGGAAAAAAACTCCATAGGCTCAACATGCTGTGACTTTGCAAGACTGCCAAGGAGCTGAAAAAGGATAAAAAAAACAACAACAAAAAAACAGAAAAATTGATTTACAGCTAACATATGGTGGTGTTTTGGTGTTTTTTGGGGAAAAACGCACAAAAAACAAAACAAAAAGAAACTTAATCTAAAGGGATTATCCCTAACTAGAAAGAACATATCTGCTATATAAAAACAGCGCCGCACTACCACACTTGTCATCAGGTTGTGTTTGGTATTACAACTCGGCTCCAGTCACTTCAAAGGAACTCAGCTGCAATACCACACACAGCCTAAACACAAGAGTAGCACTGTTTCTGGAAGATGTCAGCTATGTTTTTCTGATCCTGGATAACCCTTTCCTACCCTGAAAAATTTGAAGAATATTTGGGGAGATTTATCAAAACCTGTGTGTGCAGAGGAGAAGTTGACCAGTTGCCCATAGCAACCAATCAGATCGCTTCTTTCATTTTTAAAAGGGCCTCTCAAATATGAAAGATGTGATCTGATTGGTTGCTATGGGCAACTGGGCTTTTCCTCCCACAGGTTTTGATAAATCTCCCCCAATTGTCCTTATTACAAAAGTCTAGGCAGATGATCTGACACCTGGAAACATCCAGTCACTTCCTTGCCTAAGGTTATATGAAGCTAGAAGAGACCTTCCCTATGAATGACGGAACGTTTGCACCACGTGCTCGGAAAAGACAGAAATACAGATGTGGACGAAATTGTTGGCACCATCCGATAAAGACATAAAACCCCACAATACTCCTAAAATTACCGTATTTTTTGCCGTATAAGACGCACTTTTTCTTCCCCAAAACTGGGGGGAAAAAGTCGGTGCGTCTTATACGGCGAATACACCCCTATCGCGGCGGTCCCTGCGGCCATCAACGGCCGGGACCCGCGGCTAATACAGGACATCACCGATCGCGGTGATGCCCTGTATTAACCCTTCAGGCGCGGCGATCAAAGCTGACCGCCACGTCTGAAGGGAAAGTGACACTAACCCGGATGTTCAGTCGGGCTGTTCGGGACCGCCAGTATTTCACCGCGGCGATCCCGAACAGCCCGACTGAATAGCCGTGTTAGTGCTTACAGGACACCGGGAGGGAACTTACCTGCCTCCTCGGTGTCTTCTCCGTTCAGGGATCCCCTGTATGGCCGGCGCTCTCCTTCCCCGTCATCACGTCGTCGCGTACGTGCATCGGCGTGCGTAACAACGTGATGGCGGCGACGGCGAGCGAGGATACCTGGCCAGCAGCAGAGACGTTCCGAAGCGACGGGGACACGGCGACAGCGATGGAGCGACATCCAGGGCAACGGTGACGGGTCCGGAGCAGCAGGGACACGTGAGTATTACCTCCTATGCAGTGGTATTCAATCTGCGGACCTCCAGATGTTGCAAAACTACAACTCCCAGCATGCCCGGACAGCCAACGGCTGTCCGGGCATGCTGGGAGTTGTAGTTTTGCAACATCTGGAGGTCCGCAGGTTGAAGACCACTATTGGGTTCAAAATCTTTATTTTTTTAGATTTTGCACCTATAAATTGGGTGCGTCTTATACGCCGGTGCGTCCTATAGGACGAAAAATACGGTACTTAAAACTGACAAAGGTATTTGCTGAAAAGTAAAGTATGCACATCAGACATTGCTTATGAATAATGGTTCAACCAACTCATAAAAAACAAAATGATGACCCTGCCCTGGCCATCACGCCCCGTCCCACAGCGCAAAAACAGCATTCGGAACATTTACTGCCTAACGCTGCTCAGTGGAGTACCCCTTTAATGGAGGAAGTCACTGCAATCCAGCAATTTCTGTAACTCTCAGACTATGTTCGCAGTTTGCGGAATGTCCGCACCAAAAATCTCCAGCCTCAGGCTATGTTCTTACAACATAATTTCCAAGTGGAATCTGCTGTAAAAAGTCTACTAGGAAATCCGCTACATTTACTGCACAATGGGGGAGATTTATTAAAGCCCGTGTAGGGGAAAAGTTGACGAGTTGGCCATAATAACCAATCAGATCGCTTCCTTCATTTTTCAGATGCTTTTTCAAAATGAAAGAAGCAATCTGATTGGTTGCTATGGGCAACTGGTCACCTTTTTCATACATGTTTTGATAAATCTCCCCCATTGTATTGCAAAAACATTTAACATGGGGCAGAATCCCATTGAATGGGGCAATACATTAAGGGTACGTTCCCACCTGGCGTATACGCTGCGTATTCCTCGCTCACTATTCACACAGGGCTTTACATAGAAACATAGAATGTGTCGGCAGATAAGAACCATTTAGCCCATCTAGTCTGCCCAATAATCTGAATACTATGAATAGTCCCTGGCCCTATCTTATATGAAGGATAGCCTTATGCTTATCCCATGCATTAGAGATGAGCGAACTTACAGTAAATTCGCTTTGTCACGAACTTCTCGGCTCGGCAGTTGATGACTTATCCTGCGTAAATTAGTTCAGCCTTCAGGTGCTCCAGTGGGCTGGAAAAGGTGGATACATTCCTAGGAAAGAGTCTCCTAGGACTGTATCCACCTTTTCCAGCCCCTGGAACACCTGAAAGCTGAACTAATTTATGCAGGAAAAGTCATCAACTGCCGAGCCGAGAAGTTCGTGACGAATCGAATTTACTGTAAGTTCGCTCATCTCTACCATGCATGTTTAAACTCCTTCACTGTATTTGCAGCGACCACTTCTTCAGGAAGGCTATTCCATGCATCCACTACTCTCTCAGTAAAGTAATACTTCCTGATATTACTGCAGAAACCTTTCCCCTGTAATTTAAAACTATGTCCGCTTGTGGTAGTTTTTCTTCTATATAAATCTCCTCTCCTCCTTTACCGTGTTGATTTCCTTTATGTATTTAAAAGTCTCTATCATATCCCCTCTGTCTCTTCTTTCTTCTATACATGTTAAGGTCTTTTAACCTTTCCTGGTAAGTTTCATCCTGCAATCCATGTACTAGTTTAGTATTTTCTCTGAACTCTCTCTAGAGTATCTATATCCTTTTGGAGATACGGCCTCCAGTACTGCGCACAATACTCCAAGTGAGGTCTCACCAGTGTTCTGTACAGCAGCATGAGCACTTCTCTCTTTCTACTGCTTATACCTCTCCCTATACATCCATGAGCACTTCACTCTTTCCACTGCTTATACCTCTCCTTATACATCCAAGCATTCTGCTAGCATTTCCTGCTGGTCTATTACATTGTCTTCCTACCTTTAAGTCTTCTGAAATAATTACTCCTAAATCCCTTTCTGGCGGCAGCCCTATGTGTGCAGTGAGTTTTAGAGGCGGAGCCACGTGTCACAGTCACGCCGGCACACGGCCCCGCCTCTAAAACTCACTACACGCATAGGGCTGCCACCGGAAAGCCCTGTGTGTATAGTGAGCAAGGAATTTGCAGTGTAAAATGCACAGCAAGCTTTGCAGAATTGAACTTCCACCATATGAACATAGCCTCAATGAGACTTCTCTCCAGGTATCTTGGCCCACTCCTCATAAGATCCTGCTCCAGCTGTCTCAGGTGTGAAGGTTTCTTCTCCAGACTACAGGTATCTTGGCCCACTCCTCATAAGATCCTGCTCCAGCTGTCTCAGGTGTGAAGGTGTCTTCTCCAGACTGCAGGTATCTTGGCCCACTCCTCATAAGATTCTGCTTCAGCTGTCTCAGGTATGAAGGTGTCTTCCCCAGACTGCAGGTATCTCGGCCCACTTCTCATAAGATTCTGCTCCAGCTGTCTCAGGTTTCCTCTTCAGACTGCAGGTATCTTGATCCACTCCTCATAGGATTCTTTTCCAGATGTCTCAGGGGTGAAGATGTCTTTTCCAGACTGTAGGTATCTTGGCCCACTCCTCATAAGATTCTGCTCCAGATGTCTCAGGTGTGAAGGTCTCTTCTCCAGACTTCAGGTATCTTGGCCCACTCCTCATAAGATACTGCTCCAGCTGTCTCAGGTGTGAAGGTGTCATCTCCAGACTGCAGGTATCTTGGCCCACTCCTCATAAGATACTGCTCTAGCTGTCTCAGGTGTGAAGGTGTCTTCTCCAGACTGCAGGTATCTTGGCCCTCTCCTCATAAGATTCTTCTCCAGCTGCCTCAGGTGTCTTCCACAGACTGCAGGTATCTTGGCCCACTCCTCATAAGATTCTGCTCCAGCTGTCTCAGGTGTGAAGGTGTCTTCGCCAGACTTCAGGTATCTTGGCCCACTCCTCATAAGATCCTGCTCCAGATGTCTCAGGTGGGAAGGTGTCTTCTCCAGACTGTAGGTATCTTGGCCCACTCCTCATAAGATTCTGCTCCAGCTGTCTCAGGTGTGAAGGTCTCTTCTCCAGACTTGTGGTATCTTGGCCCACTCCTCATAAGATCCTGCTCCAGCTGTCTCAGGTGTGAGGTTGTCTTCTCCAGACTGCAGGTATCTTGGCCCACTCCTCATAAGATTCTGCTCCAGCTGTCTCAGGTGTCAAGGTGTCTTCTCCAGACTGCAGGTATCTTGGCCCACTCCTCATAAGATACTGCTCCAGCTGTCTCAGGTGTGAAGGTGTCTTCTCCAGACTGCAGGTATCTTGGCCCACTCCCCATAAGATCCTGCTCCAGCTGTCTCAGGTGTCTTCTTCAGACTGCAGGTATCTTGGTTCACTCCTCATAAGATTCTTTTCCAGATGTCTCAGTGGTGAAGATGTCTTCTCCAGACTGTAGGTATCTTGGTGAAGGTGTCTTCTCCAGACTGCAGGTATCTTGTCCCACTCCTCATCAGATCCTGCTCCAGCTGTCTCAGGTGTGAAGGTGTCTTCTCCAGACTGCAGGTATCTTGGCCCACTCCTCATAAGATACTGCTCCAGCTGTATCAGGTGTGAAGGTGTCTTCTCCAGAATCCAGGTATCTTGGCCCACTCCTCATAAGATCCTACTCCAGCTGTCTCAGGTGTGAAGGTGTCTTCTCCAGACTGCAGGTATCTTGGCCCACTCCTCATAAGATCCTGCTCCAGCTGTCTCAGGTGTGAAGGTGTCTTCTCCAGACTGCAGGCATCTTGGCCCACTCCTCATAAGATCCTGCTCCAGCTGTCTCAGGTATGAAGGTGTCTTCCCCAGACTGCAGGTATCTTGGCCCACTCCTCATAAGATCCTGCTCCAGCTGTCTCAGGTATGAAGGTGTCTTCCCCAGACTGCAGGTATCTCGGTCCACTCCTCATAAGATTCTGCTCCAGCTGTCTCAGGTGTCAAGGTGTCTTCTCCAGACTGCAGGTATCTTGGCCCACTCCTCATAAGATACTGCTCCAGCTGTCTCAGGTGTGAAGGTGTCTTCTCCAGACTGCAGGTATCTTGGCCCACTCCCCATAAGATCCTGCTCCAGCTGTCTCAGGTGTCTTCTTCAGACTGCAGGTATCTTGGTTCACTCCTCATAAGATTCTTTTCCAGATGTCTCAGTGGTGAAGATGTCTTCTCCAGACTGTAGGTATCTTGGTGAAGGTGTCTTCTCCAGACTGCAGGTATCTTGTCCCACTCCTCATCAGATCCTGCTCCAGCTGTCTCAGGTGTGAAGGTGTCTTCTCCAGACTGCAGGTATCTTGGCCCACTCCTCATAAGATCCTGCTCCAGCTGTATCAGGTATGAAGGTGTCTTCTCCAGACTGCAGGTATCTTAGCCCACTCCTCATAAGATCCTGCTCCAGCTGTCTCAGGTGTGAAGGTGTCTTCTCCAGACTGCAGATATCTTGGGCCCACTCCACATAAGATACTGCTCCAGCTGTATCAGGTGTGAAGGTGTCTTCTCCAGACTCCAGGTATCTTGGCCCACTCCTCATAAGATCCTACTCCAGCTGTCTCAGGTGTGAAGGTGTCTTCTCCAGACTGCAGGTATCTTGGCCCACTCCTCATAAGATCCTGCTCCAGCTGTCTCAGGTGTGAAGGTGTCTTCTCCAGACTGCAGGCATCTTGGCCCACTCCTCATAAGATCCTGCTCCAGCTGTCTCAGGTATGAAGGTGTCTTCCCCAGACTGCAGGTATCTTGGCCCACTCCTCATAAGATCCTGCTCCAGCTGTCTCAGGTATGAAGGTGTCTTCCCCAGACTGCAGGTATCTCGGTCCACTCCTCATAAGATTCTGCTCCAGCTGTTTCAGGTGTCTTCTTCACACTGCAGGTATCTTGATCCACTCCTCATAGGATTATTTTCCAGATGTCTCAGGGGTGAAGATGTCTTTTCCAGACTGTAGGTATCTTGGCCCACTCTTCATAAGATTCTGCTCCAGATGTCTCAGGTGTGAAGGTGTCTTCTCCAGACTGCAGGTATCTTAGCCCACTCCTCATAAGATCCTGCTCCAGCTGTCTCAGGTGTGAAGGTGTCTTCTCCAGACTGTAGATATCTTGGCCCACTCCTCATAAGATACTGCTCTAGCTGTCTCAGGTGTGAAGATGTCTTCTCCAGACTGAAGGTATCTTGGCCCACTCCTCATAAGATCCTGCTCCAGCTGTCTAAGGTGTGAAGGTGTCTTCTCCAGACTGCAGGTATCTTGGCCCTCTCCTCATAAGATTCTTCTCCAGCTGCCTCAGGTGTCTTCCACAGACTGCAGGTATCTTGGCCCACTCCTCATAAGATTCTGCTCCAGCTGTCTCAGGTGTGAAGGTGTCTTCGCCAGACTTCAGGTATCTTGGCCCACTCCTCATAAGATCCTGCTCCAGATATCTCAGGTGTGAAGGTGTCTTCTCCAGACTGTAGGTATCTTGGCCCACTCCTCATAAGATTCTGCTCCAGCTGTCTCAGGTGTGAAGGTGTCTTCGCCAGACTTAAGGTATCTTTGCCCACTCCTCATAAGTTCCTGCTCCAGATGTCTCAGGTGTGAAGGTGTCTTCTCCAGACTGTAGGTATCTTGGCCCACTCCTCATAAGATTCTGCTCCAGCTGTCTCAGGTGTGAAGGTCTCTTCTCCAGACTTCTGGTATCTTGGCCAACTCCTCATAAGATACTGCTCCAGCTGTCTCAGGTGTGAGGTTGTCTTCTCCAGACTGCAGGTATCTTGGCCCACTCCTCATAAGATTCTGCTCCAGCTGTCTCAGGTGTCAAGGTGTCTTCTCCAGACTGCAGGTATTTTGGCCCACTCCCCATAAGATCCTGCTCCAGCTGTCTCAGGTGTCTTCTTCAGACTGCAGGTATCTTGGTTCACTCCTCATAAGATTCTTTTCCAGATGTCTCAGTGGTGAAGATGTCTTCTCCAGTCTGTAGGTATCTTGGTGAAGGTGTCTCCTCCAGACTGCAGGTATCTTGTCCCACTCCTCATAAGATCCTGCTCCAGCTGTCTCAGGTATGAAGGTGTCTTCTCCAGACTGCAGGTATCTTAGCCCACTCCTCATAAGATCCTGCTCCAGCTGTCTCAGGTATGAAGGTGTCTTCTCCAGACTGCAGGTATCTTAGCCCACTCCTCATAAGATCCTGCTCCAGCTGTCTCAGGTATGAAGGTGTCTTCTCCAGACTGCAGGTATCTTAGCCCACTCCTCATAAGATCCTGCCCCAGCTGTCTCAGGTGTGAAGGTGTCTTCTCCAGACTGCAGGTATCTTAGCCCACTCCTCATAAGATCCTGCCCCAGCTGTCTCAGGTGTGAAGGTGTCTTCTCCAGACTGCAGGTATCTTGGCCCACTCCTCATAAGATCCTGCCCCAGCTGTCTCAGGTGTGAAGGTGTCTTCTCCAGACTGCAGGTATCTTGGCCCACTCCTCATAAGATCCTGCTCCAGCTGTATCAGGTGTGAAGGTCTCTTCTCTAGACTGCAGGTTTCAGCTCTTTCTACAGTTGTTTGATGGGGATTCAGATCAGGTGTCATAGAAGCCACTTTACAGTGTTTTGCTCTTAGCCATTCTTGGGTGTTTTTACCTTTTGTGTTTTGGGTCATTATCCTGTTGAAGGACCCATGACCTTTGACTGAGACCAAGTTTCCTGACATTGAGCAGAACATTTCACTACCGAATGCCTTGATAGTCTAGAGATGTCATTGTACCCTGTACAGATTCAGAACACTCTGTGCCAGATGCAATAAAGCATCCCAAAACATAACTGCGCCTTCTCCATGCTTCACAGTAGGTACAATGGGGGATATTTATCAAAACCTGTGCCGATGAAAAGTTTACCAGTTGCCCATAGCAACCAGCAACCAATTTTCTGAGGTCTTTTTAAAAATGAAATAAACCATCTGGTTGCTATGGGCAACTGGTCTATGTTTTTCTCTGCACACGTTTTGATAAATCTCCCCCAGAGTTCTTTCCTTCGTGAGCTTCATTTATTTAGTCTGTGAACATAGCGCTGAGGTGACTTGTCAGAAAGCTCCAGGTTTGTCTCATCTGTCAAATGGACAATCCACACAGCTTCTGGGAGAAAGTCCTTTAGGCTAGGACTCCACTGAGATTTTAGCCCTGCGATTTTTGTGGCATAAAAACTGCCACAGTTTTTCCCTGCATTTTGGCATTTTTCCTGGCGTTTTTACCTTTGTGTTGAATTTGCCTTTTTTGGCCCCTTTGCGTTTAAAAAAAAAAAATAGTTGGGTACCCAAAAAAATAAATAAATAAAAAAAGATGCAGTAGGGATGTAAAAATGTATTTAACTAAATGTCTATTTTTTCTAACAAAATTTTAATAAAATTTTTTGTAAAGTGTGTGTGTGTGTTTAACTTTTTTTCTTTTTTTTCCCACATTTTTTATGTAGTACTACTACTCCCAGCATGGAACACACTGTTCCATGCTGGGAGTAGTAGTACCTGTACTATAGACATATTGCCCTGGGTGTCAGTCTGACACCTGATGCGATCGTCCATTATATAGCAGAGATGGAGCGGCTCTATACAGCGCTCGCACCTCTGCTCTGTACTCTGAGTGATGTTCTATTCATATTTCCCACCCAGAGCTGTGATTGGCCGGATGGTTGCAGCCAATCACAGCTCTGAGGAAAATATCAATGAATGAGTGGCCGGCCCGGAGTACAGTGCAGAGCAGGAATGCGAGCGATGTATACAGCCGCTCTGCATCTCTGCTATAGACAGGACGATAGCAGAGGGTGTCAGTAGTGACATCCACTGTGATGTCTGCAGGTACTACTACTCCCAACATGGAGCACACTCTGCTTCATGCTGGGAGCTGTAGTACCTGCATTAATAGACAGATCGCAGCGAGTGTAACTTCTGACACCTGCTGCGGTCTATCTATTAATGCAGGTACTACAGCTCCCAGCATGGAGCAGAGTGTACTCCATGTTGGGAGTAGTAGTACTTGTAATTAAGGAAAGATCACTGCGGGTATCACTCATGACACCCGCTGTGATCTTCCTGTACAATGTATAGATGCAGCGGCCGGCGCTCTCCTATGGTCCCCTGCATGCCGTATATATACACATTCCGATTTCCCACATATTTCTCTCTGCGGGAAATATGAATATGTGTATATATACATCAGTGCAGGGGACCATAGAAGAGCGGCTGCTGCATCTATACATTATACAGGAGGATCGCAACGGGTGATCTGTCAATTAGTACAGGTACTACTACTCCCATCATGGAACAGTGTGTTCCATGCTGGAAGTAGTAGTACTACCTAAAAAATGTATCTAAAAAAAATTAATAAACATTTCGTAATGAAAAAGATACATTTTGTTAGATACAATTTTTTCCATCACTACTGTATCATTTTTATTATTATTTTTTTTATGGTACCCTACTAAATTTTAATAAAAAAAGTATCTCCATAATTTTTTGGATCGCTAATGTCCAAAAAAGAATAAAAACCGCCTGCAAAAACGCAAAATTTAAAACCAACATGGCATTTTTCTTGGCGTTTTTGCTCTCCCATAGACTTCTATGGGATGAAAACGCCACGATTTCAGGGCAAAAAACTTCAAACTAGGTTTTGTCGGGCGTTTTGAAAATCCAACCTCTGAGCCCGAAATTGCTGAAAAACTCCAAAAGGATTAAAAAGACGCCAAACTGAAAAATGACAAGTGAATCTGGCATATTCCAGTTTACTATTGACTTGCAGCTAACATCTGGCGGCTGCGTTTTTTTCACTGAAAAAACGCCGTGCGGGAAAATTGGTGTTTTTAATGGCGTTTTTGCAAAGAAAACCTCAGTGGAGTTCCAGCCTTAGACAGATGACACAATTTTCTTTTTTTCTTTTTTGCCTGAAATCTGGAAATATGAAGCATCTTTCAGGTCCAGAGCTGCCATCATACTGTGTCATGCTTTTAAAGAATGGCCTTTAGGAATTTTCTTATAAAATGGTTTCTTTACAATAAATTGGTCTAGATATCGGGGGTCAACTGCATTCTCATCTTGCCTGAGGACAATACAGGGGAGTGAACTCCATTTTCTTTTCTCTAAAGGCAGATTCTCCTCCAGGATGGATCATTTTATTAGATGAAGTTCTTTGAGACCTGGTAGAGGCTTTGTATGGTTTAATACAATCCTATTTCTATGATATTCAGTACACAAGGCCCAGAGGTCACAGTCTGCCATGTTGGGAAAAAGCAAATGATATGATCTCTGACAGCAACATCCAGGGCTCAAATCCTGCAGGAACACATGGGAACTGAGTTCCTGCGCTTTTTCCATAGCATGGATGCTGTTCCCAATAGTAGGAATCCTGTAGGACCAGCCCTTGAGTTTGAATGTTCCCACACTTTTTTCCCCTAAACATATCTGGTGATAGAAGTCTTACTTCTTTGTTGGATCCACAAAAATTATTGGAGAATCCAGCACCCTTTTTTCTTTGTTGATATTTTCCCTCTGATATAATTTATGGCCACCTCTATGGTCACCTCTTGTGAGCTCTGCCCCCAGCCATCCTGCCACCGTGCTGCTTCCTCATGTGCAGTTCGGGCCCTGGCGCCGGCTTCTTCTGCAGTGTACCAGTGTGGTATTCTTGTGCGGATTGATGAAGTGATGACCTAACCACGCTGTACTGTTTGTAGAATGTGTTGTAAAGTTGTTTAATTGAATTTTTCTAATGTTACCAGATGATGGTAGATAGCAAATATGGAGATGAACCCATTGACATTTCCATACACTTTATGCTCTCTGGTGGCCAGCATTACTGTGGTTAACCTTCTAATATACTCTGATATTCTCCAGAATTCACCAAAACTTTCCAGTAAACCAGTGGGGTTATTATAATTAGCTTCCTACATAAGTCTAGGATCCCAGTCCATTTTGCATAGTTGCCTGACCCCCTGGTGCCATGTACCCTTACCATCTGATCTTCTGGGCCAGCCTCTACTCATACCAGGATCTTTCGATGGTTGTGTGGTGTGCCGATACCGCATTCTATACGGTACCTATTTATGTATGGGTCCCCATAGCCAGAGTCCCTAGGACGTAGGGATCCCTGTCATCCAGTCTACCCCTAGTTGCCTCTATTTCAGTTTATAGATCGGTATTTTATGCAAAGATTAATGTAAAAGGATAGCATATATGTAACTAAATGGTTAATTACTTGTTTCCATAGCGTTGCAGGACCTGCGGGTCATGTGACTCGGTGAACTCTATGGTATTAAACTTAAGGACCTTTGGAGGCCCTGTGACGTAAGCAATCCCATTACACCATGTAATGGTGAATGGCAGATGTTCGGACCAATCGGATTCGCCCCGCCCCCTGCCCATATAAGGGAGTGGCGGCCCTGTTTCTCTCTCTTACCTCGTGGGCTGTCATGAGAGAAGGATCTGCGCAGCAACTAACGCAGTGAGTTAGGCCCGAGCCTTGCAGCGACGGCTGAACAATCTAATTATAGAGTGTATCAATTCCCAATCACTCTGCAGCATCACCGGACCTAATAATACCCCTAAATCCGGACGGATCTGCAAATCTCTCCCTAAATTCAGAGACTGAATCATTAACTCAAGGTCCGCAACAACTGTCAGTCACTAAGTAACCTAAGGACTTTTTATATGAGACTGTTACTGTGCCGTGGATATTGCAAGCACTTCAGTAAAGTTATTCACGTTCAAGTTCAATCTCTTTGTGGACCTTCAGTCATTTCATGCACTTATTGTTACTGGGAAGGGCAGCGATAGGCCGGAACATTGATTCAGCATACCAGCCCTCAGCCTGGCCTCACGAACTATAGGGTTAACATTAACCTCTCATATACCATACCACCACCACCACCATACACCCCCCCAAGGGCTACCACAGTTGCTTCTGCTTGTTTAATTGACTGGAGTTGGAGCAAGTTGCTAAAGCTTACCAGGATTGCTTGTACCACTACAGGGTACTACACAGATTACTACAATTTTGTGGGAACAGTCTTTACCATGACCTGAAGGATTTATTGTATACTTCTTCTGAACTTTCTTACTTGTCAGACGGAGAATCAGCTGAACAAAGACCTCAGATCGCTTTTTCTTGTTGGGAGCTAACCTGCAGAATTTTCCGAGGTCTTCAGAGATTTATCATCTCAGAAAGTCAACATCTACACTCCACATGGGTTCACTCTTTCAAGTACTATTTCCATCATCTACTTTGGTACTGTTTTCATTGGAACTGTTCCAGATCTTTACCTCATCTATTTTGAAGAGGTTCTTTAAAGGGGTACTCCGGCGCTAAGACATCTTATCCCCTATCCACCGCTGGAGACCCCTGTGATCTTCCACGCCGCACCCCGATAGAATCAGCCCCCGGAGCGTGCTCGATCCGGGTCTGATTACTAGCGATCACGGGGATGGAGCATAGTGATGTCACGGCTTTGCCCCCGTGGGACATCACGCTCCGCCCCCTCGATGCAAGCCTATGGAGGGGGCGTGACAGCTGTCACGCTCCATCCATAGGCTTGCATTGAGGCGGTGGAGCGTGATGTCACACGGGGCGGAGCCGTGATGTCACTATGCTCCATCCCCGTGATCCCTAGTAATCGGACCCGGAGCGAGCACGCTCTGGGGGCTGATTCTAACAGGGTGCGGCGTGGAAGATCATGGGGGTCCTCAGCGGCGGGACCCCCACGATCAGGCATCTTATCCCCTATCCTTTGGAACCCCCGTGATCAGATGTCTTAGCGCTGGAGTACCCCTTTAAAGGTTACCCAAAGGTGTGCTGTATCTGATCCTATACACGCTGTCAGTTCACCTTAAAGGGGTACTCCATTGAAAACCTTTTTTCTTTTAAATCAGCTGGTGCCAGAAAGTTAAACTTATTTGTAAATTACTTCTATTAAAAAATCTTAATCCTTCCAGTACTTATTAGCTGCTGAATGCTACAGAGGAAATTCCTTTCTTTTTGGAAAACTGATGACATCACGAGCACAGTGCTCTCTGCTGACATCTCTGTCCATTTTAGCAACCGTGCATAGCAGATGTATGCTAAGGGCAGCATGGTGGCTCAGTGGTTAGCACTGCTGCATTGCAGTGCTGGGGCCTTGGGTTCAAATCCCACTAAGGACAACAATAAATGAATAAATAAAGATTTATTATAATAACGTCAGCAGAGAGTACTGTGCTTGTGATGTCATCAGAGAGCATTTCAAAAAGAATTTCCTCTGTAGTATTCAGCAGCTTATAAGTACAGGAAGGATTAAGATTTTTTAATAGAAGTAATGTAAAAATCTGTTTAACTTTCCGGAGCCAGTTGATTTAAAAGAAAAAAGGTTTTCACCGGAGCACCCCTTTAAATAGACGCCAAAATTGTGTCCTGCTAAGACATACTCTTCTGAACAAAATAGAAGGAAGATAAATAAAAACATTGTTTATCAGAGCAACAATAAGGAAAATACCAAACAACTAAGGAAAAACTAAAATGACACACAAAAGCAGAAAAAAGTTTGAAAGGATGAGATTTTTTTTTTTTTTTAGATCAACTGGCTCCAGAAAGTTAAACAGATTTGTAAATTAGAAAAAGAGACAAAAATACCCAGACCTCAAGGAAGGTAAACTATATGAATACAATTGAAGGAAACAAGGATCGTGCTTCAATTATAATAGGATATACAGATTTTATTAAAAAATTTATATAAAATATAAAATATTCCACCTCACAAGGGGCCCCGTGTGAGGAATAGACAATGACCTAAAATAGATATCACTGGTAACTAATTAATATCACAGAATGCACTATTAAACTGTAACAGTTAAAGACAAATTGCACTGAAATAGTGAAGGCAAAATATACTGATATGGACTGAAAGAGTTAAAGACACTTGAATTGCCGGAAAGTCTCTTGGAAAACAGTCCTTTTCACTGGAGAGATGATAATGTAATATTGTAACATGTTCCTCTTAATGGATGGCAATGAACCAATGTTTGGGGTGTTAAACTGAGGAAGTATTAAAGTTCACAGATGCTGGTTTCACTGTATCACTGTGTCAGGACAGATAACAGGCAGCTTGGTGGTACATTACCGGTCCTGAGAGCGGAAGACTCCCGTGAGCCTGGATTGGTGGTACATTACCGGTCCTGAGAGCGGAAGACTCCCGTGAGGCTGGATTGGTGGTACATTATCAGTCCTGAGAGCGGAAGACTCCCGTGAGCCTGGATTGGTGGTACATTACCGGTCCTGAGAGCGGAAGACTCCCGTGAGGCTGGATTGGTGGTACATTATCGGTCCTGAGAGCGGAAGACTCCCGTGAGGCTGGATTGGTGGTACATTACCGGTCCTGAGAGCGGAAGACTTCCGTGAGGCTGGATTGGTGGTACATTACCGGTCCTGAGAGCGGAAGACTCCCGTGAGGCTGGATTGGTGGTACATTACCGGTCCTGAGAGCGGAAGACTCCCGTGAGACTGGATTGGTGGTACATTACCGGTCCTGAGAGCGGAAGACTCCCGTGAGGCTGGATTGGTGGTACATTACCGGTCCTGAGAGCGGAAGACTCCCGTGAGGCTGGATTGGTGGTACATTACCGGTCCTGAGAGCGGAAGACTCCCGTGAGGCTGGATTGGTGGTACATTACCGGTCCTGAGAGCGGAAGACTCCCGTGAGGCTGGATTGGTGGTACATTACCGGTCCTGAGAGCGGAAGACTCCCGTGAGGCTGGATGGGTCTAGCACTTGGATGGTCACTGCAGGTGGGCTACCTCCGAGTCCCGGTGCTGACAGGCGTCGGGGATGGACACTTTCAGAGGTGGCACCCGCTGGTGGAAAAGTCCTGCTGTGGAGACCAGGTCTGCAGCAGACCGGTAGTAGATGCCTCTGCCTCGTAAGGGTGGCGTGTGATGTCAGTGCCAGCACCTGCAGGATGTGCTTAGATTCCATGGCTCGCTGAGGATCCACTCCGAACTGGATGTATATTATGGACCGGAGCGGCAAGATCAACAGGGTCGTCTCCGGACCGGACCAGCAAGGCCACAGAAGTAAGTCCAGATAGAATTTAAGTGCCAAGTGCAGTCAGTGATAGTCCGCAAACTGACTAGACGCGTTTCAGGGTATATGAATGGACCCTTTCTTCAGTAGTCATGGCTACAAGACAATTTACAAGACAATTTACTAGGCCAAAGCCTTGCAGCCTCGGCCTATATCAAAGCGGTTATACTAAGCAATTCCCCGCTACTCCCCGCAAGATCACTGGACCTAAACTCACCCTTAAATCCAGCGGATCTATGCTACAAAATCTCTGAGAAGCTAAATTGAGCTTATCTGATCCCAACCAGCTGTCAATCGCTGCTCAGCTATATCTATAGAGACTCTGTTATCTGGACTGTTACTATTGCTGCATGTACAGAAATTCTTCAGTAAAAGTTCCTGCAAGTTTTCAGTTAACAGTGGTTGTGGACAATCCTTTATTCTACATTCACCTATTGCTCTGGGGAAGGGTGGCAATAGGCCTATCAAGACTACAGTATTTAACCCACACCCTGGCGTCACGAGTGACAAGGGTTAACAGCGCCCTTTACTATTCTAAACAGCAACACCCTAACTACCCTACACCCCCCAAGGCTTTATCCCCCAAGGTTACCACAGATGGATCCTGGGCTAGGCACGGGGGCAATGAAGACACCGTCTCCAAGTTAAGGACAATGGTAGCTTTACTGAGGGCAGACAGTTGTTACAGTCCATGCAGTACAGCCGGGGCCCAAAGAGGTTACCAGTGACACAGAGACCTCGCAGGCTTGCTGGAACTTGTAGTTGGATGGGAGAATTTAGTGCAGATGACTTGACTGACTTGTGACTGACATTACGGTGACTTTATCTTACTTGCACTTGACTTGTGGCTGCAGGACATGACTTGAGGCCTCCGCTATTCTGGACACACACTCTAGGCGACTGCACTGGACCTAAGCAGGAAGCAAGAGAGAGAAGCTCCACCCAGGGCTTATATGGGGGAGACTAGCAGGGAGCCCATAGGTCACCCTTTGGGTCAGCTGGTCACTGGTACCTCCTAGGTAACAATCACATTACATTTTATTAAAGGTATAGCACACAGCATAATTCATTACATATTTACAATGGGGGAAACACTGCAGGGGCCCTTGGGACATGGAGGGACACTGCCTGACAGGTTAGGGAAGGTGCGGGATAACAACATCCTGTACTGGGCCACCACAGGTGGAACTTGTCCTGTGAAACCACTGTATGGTGCACCCCTTTTTTTTGCCATGAGGTGCCATGCTGAACTTCCAGTATTAGAGAGTGTGAGAGCAATAACACCAAATTTTAGACACCTGCTGCCCATTTACACCAAAGACCTTGTAACACTAATGAGTAACATGACATTGAGGAGGGAAAATGTGAAGATCTGGAAATTCTTTTTTTTGCTCTACATAAAGATAGCCTAGGACAAGTTCCACTCAGAACAGGCCTCGCCATGGTTGGACAAGAAAGGTTTAGCGTATGAGTGCTGTCAGCATTTCTGCAGAGGTTAAAGGGGTGGGGGTACAGCCTGTCAGTGCTCAGACCATACGCCACACATTACATCAAATTGGTCTGTATGGCTGCTGTCCCAGAAGTAAGTCTCTTCTAAAGATGAAGCACAAGGAGGCTTACAAATAGTTTGCTGGACAAGCGACTAAGGACATTCTCCCATAAGTGAGTCCACCCCTCACATTATATATACAGTATATCCCATAAGTGAGTCCACCCCTCACATTATATATACAGTATATCCCATAAGTGAGTCCACCCCTCACATTATATATACAGTATATCCCATAAGTGAGTCCACCCCTCACATTATATACAGTATCTCCCATAAGAGAGTCCACCCCTCACATTATATACAGTATCTCCCATAAGTGAGTCCACCCCTCACATTATATACAGCATCTCCCATAAGTGAGTCCACCCCTCACATTATATATACAGTATATCCCATAAGTGACTCCACCCCTCACATTATATACAGTATCTCCCATAAGTGACTCCACCCCTCACATTATATACAGTATCTCCCATAAGTGAGTCCACCCCTCACATTATATACAGCATCTCACATAAGTGAGTCCACCCCTCACATTATATACAGTATATCCCATAAGTGAGTCCACCCCTCACATTATATATACAGTATATCCCATAAGTGACTCCACCCCTCACATTATATACAGTATCTCCCATAAGTGACTCCACCCCTCACATTATATATACAGTATATCCCATAAGTGACTCCACCCCTCACATTATATACAGCATCTCCCATAAGTGAGTCCACCCCTCACATTATATATACAATATATCCCATAAGTGACTCCACCCCTCACATTATATATACAGTATATCCCATAAGTGAGTCCACCCCTCACATTATATATACAGTATATCCCATAAGTGAGTCCACCCCTCACATTATATATACAGTATCTCCCATAAGTGAGTCCACCCCTCACATTATATACAGTATCTCCCATAAGTGAGTCCACCCCTCACATTATATATACAGTATATCCCATAAGTGACTCCGCCCCTCACATTAAATACAGTATCTCCCATAAGTGAGTCCACCTCTCACATTATATACAGTATCTACCATAAGTGAGTCCACCCCTCACATTATATACAGTATCTACCATAAGTGACTCCACCCCTCACATTATATATACAGTATCTCCCATAAGTGAGTCCACCCCTCACATTATATATACAGTATCTCCCATAAGTGAGTCCACCCCTCACATTGTATATACAGTATATCCCATAAGTGAGTCCACCCCTCACATTATATATACAGTATATCCCATAAGTGAGTCCACCCCTTACGTTATATACAGTATATCCCATAGGTGAGTCCACCCCTCACATTATATATACAGTATCTCCCATAAGTGAGTCCACCCCTCACATTATATATACAGTATATCCCATAGGTGAGTCCACCCCTCACATTATATATACAGTATATCCCATAAGTGAGTCCACCCCTCACATTATATATACAGTATCTCCCATAAGTGAGTCCACCCCTCACATTATATATATAGTATCTCCCATAAGTGAGTCCACCCCTCACATTATATATACAGTATATCCCATAAGTGAGTCCACCCCTCACATTATATATACAGTATATCCCATAAGTGAGTCCACCCCTCACATTAAATACAGTATCTCCCATAAGTGACTCCACCCCTCACATTATATATACAGTATCTCCCATAAGTGAGTCCACCCCTCACATTATATACAGTATATCCCATAAGTGACTCCACCCCTCACATTATATATACAGTATATCCCATAAGTGAGTCCACCCCTCACATTATATACACAGTATCTCCCATAAGTGAGTCCACCCCTCACATTATATATACAGAATCTCCCAAAAGTGAGTCCACCGCTCACATTATATATACAGTATCTCCCATAAGTGAGTCCACCCCTCACATAATATACAGTATCCCCCATAAGTGAGTCCACCCCTCACATTATATACACAGTATATCCCATAAGTGAGTCCACCCCTCACATTATATACAGTATCTCCCATAAGTGAGTCCACCCCTCACATTATATACAGTATCTCCCATAAGTGAGTCCACCCCTCACATTATATATACAGTATCTCCCATAAGTGAGTCCACCCCTCACATTATATATACAATATATCCCATAAGTGAGTCCACCCCTCACATTATATATACAGTATCTCCCATAAGTGAGTCCACCACTCACAATATATATACAGTGTCGCCCATAGGTGACTCCACCCCTCACATTATATATACAGCATCTCCCATAAGTGAGTCCACCCCTCACATTATATACAGTATCTCCCATAAGTGAGTCCACCCCTCACATTATATACAGTATATCCCATAAGTGACTCCACCCCTCACATTATATATACAGTATCTCCCATAAGTGACTCCACCCCTCACATTATATATACAGTATCTCCCATAAGTGACTCCACCCCTCACATTATATATATAGTATCTCCCATAAGTGAGTCCACCCCTCACATTATATACAGTATATCCCATAAGTGACTCCACCCCTCACATTATATATACAGTATATCCCATAAGTGAGTCCACCCCTCACATTATATACACAGTATCTCCCATAAGTGAGTCCACCCCTCACATTATATATACAGAATCTCCCAAAAGTGAGTCCACCGCTCACATTATATATACAGTATCTCCTATAAGGGAGACCACCCCTCACATAATATACAGTATCCCCCATAAGTGAGTTCACCCCTCACATTATATACACAGTATATCCCATAAGTGACTCCACCCCTCACATTATATACAGTATCTCCTATAAGTGAGTCCACCCCTCACATTATATACAGTATCTCCCATAAGTGAGTCCACCCCTCACATTATATATACAGTATCTCCCATAAGTGAGTCCACCCCTCACATTATATATACAGTATCTCCCATAAGTGAGTCCACCACTCACAATATATATACAGTGTCGCCCATAAGTGACTCCACCCCTCACATTATATACAGTATCTCCCATAAGTGAGTCCACCCCTCACATTATATACAGTATCTCCCATAAGTGAGTCCACCCCTCACATTATATACAGTATATCCCATAAGTGACTCCACCCCTCACATTATATATACAGTATCTCCCATAAGTGACTCCACCCCTCACATTATATATACAGTATCTCCCATAAGTGACTCCACCCCTCACATTATATACAGTATATCCCATAAGTGAGTCCACCCCTCACATTATATATATAGTATCTCCCATAAGTGAGTCCACCCCTCACATTATATATACAGTATCTCCCATAAGTGAGTCCACCCCTCACATTATATATACAGTATATCCCATAAGTGAGTCCACCCCTCACATTATATACAGTATATACCATAAGTGAGTCCACCCCTTACATTATATATACAGTATATCCCATAAGTGAGTCCACCCCTCACATTATATACAGTGTCTCCCATAAGTGAGTCCACCCCTCACATTATATACAGTATCTCCCATAAGTGAGTCCACCCCTCACATTATATACAGTATCTCCCATAAGTGAGTCCACCCCTCACATTATATATACAGTATCTCCCATAAGTGATTCCCCCCCTTACATTATATATACAGTATCTCCCATAAGTGAGTCCACCCCTCACATTATATATACAGTATCTCCCATAAGTGACTCCACCCCTCACATTAAATACAGTATCTCCCATAAGTGAGTCCACCTCTCACATTATATACAGTATCTACCATAAGTGAGTCCACCCCTCACATTATATACAGTATCTACCATAAGTGACTCCACCCCTCACATTATATATACAGTATCTCCCATAAGTGAGTCCACCCCTCACATTATATATACAGTATCTCCCATAAGTGAGTCCACCCCTCACATTGTATATACAGTATATCCCATAAGTGAGTCCACCCCTCACATTATATATACAGTATATCCCATAAGTGATTCCACCCCTCACATTATATATACAGTATATCCCATAAGTGAGTCCACCCCTCACATTATATATACAGTATCTCCCATAAGTGAGTCCACCCCTCACATTATATATACAGTATATCCCATAAGTGAGTCCACCCCTCACATTATATATACAGTATATCCCATAAGTGAGTCCACCCCTCACATTATATATACAGTATATCCCATAAGTGAGTCCACCCCTCACATTATATATACAGTATATCCCATAAGTGAGTCCACCCCTCACATTATATATACAGTATCTCCCATAAGTGACTCCACCCCTCACATTATATACAGTATATCCCATAAGTGACTCCACCCCTCACATTATATATACAGTATATCCCATAAGTGAGTCCACCCCTCACATTATATACACAGTATCTCCCATAAGTGAGTCCACCCCTCACATTATATACACAGTATCTCCCATAAGTGAGTCCACCCCTCACATTATATATACAGAATCTCCCAAAAGTGAGTCCACCGCTCACATTATATATACAGTATCTCCTATAAGGGAGTCCACCCCTCACATTATATACAGTATCTCCCATAAGTGAGTCCACCCCTCACATAATATACAGTATCCCCCATAAGTGAGTCCACCCCTCACATTATATACACTATCTCCCATAAGTGAGTCCACCCCTCACATTATATATACAGTATCTCCCATAAGTGAGTCCACCCCTCACATAATATACAGTATCCCCCATAAGTGAGTCCACCCCTCACATTATATACACTATCTCCCATAAGTGAGTCCACCCCTCACATTATATATACAGTATCTCCCATAAGTGAGTCCACCCCTCACATTATATATACAGCATCTCCCATAAGTGAGTCCACCCCTCACATTATATACAGTATCTCCCATAAGTGACTCCACCCCTCACATTATATACAGTATCTCCCATAAGTGACTCCACCCCTCACATTATATACAGTATCTCCCATAAGTGAGTCCACCCCTCACATTATATACAGTATATCCCATAAGTGACTCCACCCCTCACATTATATATACAGTATCTCCCATAAGTGACTCCACCCCTCACATTATATATACAGTATCTCCCATAAGTGACTCCACCCCTCACATTATATACAGTATATCCCATAAGTGAGTCCACCCCTCACATTATATACACAGTATCTCCCATAAGTGAGTCCACCCCTCACATTATATATATAGTATCTCCCATAAGTGAGTCCACCTCTCACATTATATACAGTATCTCCCAGAAGTGAGTCCACCCATCACATTATATATACAGTATCTCCCATAAGTGACTCCACCCCTCACATTATATACAGTATCTCCCATAAGTGACTCCACCCCTCACATTATATATACAGTATCGCCCATAAGTGAGTCCACCCCTCACATTATATATACAGTATCTCCCATAAGTGACTCCACCCCTCACATTATATACAGTATCTCCCATAAGTGACTCCACCCCTCACATTATATATACAGTATCTCCCATAAGTGAGTCCACCCCTCACATTATATATACAGAATCTCCCAAAAGTGAGTCCACCGCTCACATTATATATACAGTATCTCCTATAAGGGAGTCCACCCCTCACATAATATACAGTATCCCCCATAAGTGAGTCCACCCCTCACATTATATACACTATCTCCCATAAGTGAGTCCACCCCTCACATTATATATACAGTATCTCCCATAAGTGAGTCCACCCCTCACATTATATATACAGTATATCCCATAAGTGAGTCCACCCCTCACATTATATATACAGTATCGCCCATAAGTGAGTCCACCCCTCACATTATATATACAGTATCTCCCATAAGTGACTCCACCCCTCACATTATATACAGTATCTCCCATAAGTGACTCCACCCCTCACATTATATATACAGTATCTCCCATAAGTGAGTCCACCCCTCACATTATATACAGTATATCCCATAAGTGACTCCACCCCTCACATTATATATACAGTATATCCCATAAGTGAGTCCACCCCTCACATTATATACACAGTATCTCCCATAAGTGAGTCCACCCCTCACATTATATATACAGAATCTCCCAAAAGTGAGTCCACCGCTCACATTATATATACAGTATCTCCTATAAGGGAGTCCACCCCTCACATAATATACAGTATCCCCCATAAGTGAGTCCACCCCTCACATTATATACACAGTATATCCCATAAGTGAGTCCACCCCTCACATTATATATACAGTATCTCCCATAAGTGAGTCCACCCCTCACATTATATATACAGTATCTCCCATAAGTGAGTCCACCCCTCACATTATATATACAGTATCTCCCATAAGTGAGTCCACCCCTCACATTATATATACAGAATCTCCCAAAAGTGAGTCCACCGCTCACATTATATATACAGTATCTCCTATAAGGGAGTCCACCCCTCACATAATATACAGTATCCCCCATAAGTGAGTCCACCCCTCACATAATATACAGTATCCCCCATAAGTGAGTCCACCCCTCACATTATATACACTATCTCCCATAAGTGAGTCCACCCCTCACATTATATATACAGTATCTCCCATAAGTAAGTCCACCCCTCACATTATATATACAGTATCTCCCATAAGTGAGTCCAACCCTCACATTATATATACAGTATATCCCATAAGTGAGTCCACCCCTCACATTATATATACAGTATCTCCCATAAGTGAGTCCACCCCTCACATTATATATACAGTATCTCCCATAAGTAAGTCCACCCCTCACATTATATATACAGTATCTCCCATAAGTGAGTCCTCCCCTCACATTATATACAGTATCTCCCATAAGTGAGTCCACCCCTCACATTATATATACTATCTCCCATAAGTGAGTCCACCCCTCACATTATATATACAGTATCTCCCATAAGTGAGTCCACCCCTCACATTATATATACAGTATCTCCCATAAGTGAGTCCACCCCTCACATTATATATACAGTATCTCCCATAAGTGAGTCCACCACTCACAATATATATACAGTGTCGCCCATAAGTGACTCCACCCCTCACATTATATATACAGCATCTCCCATAAGTGAGTCCACCCCTCACATTATATACAGTATCTCCCATAAGTGAGTCCACCCCTCACATTATATACAGTATATCCCATAAGTGACTCCACCCCTCACATTATATATACAGTATCTCCCATAAGTGACTCCACCCCTCACATTATATATACAGTATCTCCCATAAGTGACTCCACCCCTCACATTATATACAGTATATCCCATAAGTGAGTCCACCCCTCACATTATATATACAGTATCTCCCATAAGTGACTCCACCCCTCACATTATATATACAGTATCTCCCATAAGTGACTCCACCCCTCACATTATATACAGTATATCCCATAAGTGAGTCCACCCCTCACATTATATATACAGTATATCCCATAAGTGAGTCCACCCCTCACATTATATATACAGTATCTCCCATAAGTGAGTCCACCCCTCACATTATATATATAGTATCTCCCATAAGTGAGTCCACCCCTCACATTATATATACAGTATCTCCCATAAGTGAGTCCACCCCTCACATTATATATACAGTATCTCCCATAAGTGAGTGCACCCCTCACATTATATACAGTATCTCCCATAAGTGAGTCCACCTCTCACATTATATACAGTATCTCCCAGAAGTGACTCCACCCCTCACATTATATATACAGTATATCCCATAAGTGAGTCCACCCCTCACATTATATACAGTATCTCCCATAAGTGACTCCACCCCTCACATTATATACAGTATATCCCATAAGAGAGTCCACCCCTCACATTATGTACAGTATCTCCAATAAGTGAGTCCACCCCTCACATTATATATACAGTATCTCCCATAAGTGAGTCCACACCTCACATTATGTACAGTATCTCCAATAAGTGAGTCCACCCCTCACATTATATATACAGTATATCCCATAAGTGAGTATACCCCTCACATTATATATACAGTATCTCCCATAAGTGATTCCACCCCTCACATTATATATACAGTATCTCCCATAAGTGACTCCACCCCTCACATTATATATACAGTATCTCCCATAAGTGAGTCCACCCTCACATTATATACAGTATCTCCCATAAGTGAGTCCACCCCTCACATTATATACAGTATCTCCCATAAGTGACTCCACCCCTCACATTATATATACAGTATATCCCATAAGTGAGTCCACCCCTCACATTATATATACAGTATCTCCCATAAGTGACTCCACCCCTCACATTATATATACAGTATCTCCCATAAGTGAGTCCACCCCTCACATTATATACAGTATATCCCATAAGTGAGTCCACCCCTCACATTATATACAGTATATCCCATAAGTGACTCCACCCCTCACATTATATACAGTATCTCCCATAAGTGAGTCCACCCCTCACATTATATACAGTATCTCCCATAAGTGACTCCACCCCTCACATTATATACAGTATATCCCATAAGTGAGTCCACCCCTCACATTATATACAGTGTCTCCCATAAGTGACTCCACCCCTCACATTATATACAGTATATCCCATAAGTGAGTCCACCCCTCACATTATATACAGTATCTCCCATAAGTGAGTCCACCCCTCACATTATATACAGTATCTCCCATAAGTGAGTCCACCCCTCACATTATATACAGTATCTCCCATAAGTGACTCCACCCCTCACATTATATACAGTATATCCCATAAGTGAGTCCACCCCTCACATTATATACAGTATCTCCCATAAGTGAGTCCACCCCTCACATTATATACAGTATCTCCCATACGTGACTCCACCCCTCACATTATATACAGTATATCCCATAAGTGAGTCCACCCCTCACATTATATACAGTATCTCCCATAAGTGAGTCCACCCCTCACATTATATACAGTATCTCCCATAAGTGACTCCACCCCTCACATTATATATACAGTATCTCCCATAAGTGAGTCCACCCCTCACATTATATACAGTATATCCCATAAGTGAGTCCACCCCTCACATTATATACAGTATATCCCATAAGTGAGTCCACCCCTCACATTATATACAGTATATCCCATAAGTGAGTCCACCCCTCACATTATATACAGTATATCCCATAAGTGAGTCCACCCCTCACATTATATACAGTATATCCCATAAGTGAGTCCACCCCTCACATTATATACAGTATATCCCATAAGTGAGTCCACCCCTCACATTATATACAGTATATCCCATAAGTGACTCCACCCCTCACATTATATACAGTATCTCCCATAAGTGAGTCCACCCCTCACATTATATACAGTATCTCCCATAAGTGACTCCACCCCTCACATTATATACAGTATATCCCATAAGTGAGTCCACCCCTCACATTATATACAGTGTCTCCCATAAGTGACTCCACCTCTCACATTATATACAGTATATCCCATAAGTGACTCCACCCCTCACATTATATACAGTATATCCCATAAGTGAGTCCACCCCTCACATTATATACAGTATCTCCCATAAGTGAGTCCACCCCTCACATTATATACAGTATCTCCCATAAGTGAGTCCACCCCTCACATTATATACAGTATCTCCCATAAGTGACTCCACCCCTCACATTATATGCAGTATATCCCATAAGTGAGTCCACCCCTCACATTATATACAGTATCTCCCATAAGTGAGTCCACCCCTCACATTATATACAGTATCTCCCATAAGTGAGTCCACCCCTCACATTATATACAGTATCTCCCATACGTGACTCCACCCCTCACATTATATACAGTATCTCCCATAAGTGACTCCACCCCTCACATTATATATACAGTATATCCCATAAGTGAGTCCACCCCTCACATTATATACAGTATCTCCCATAAGTGACTCCACCCCTCACATTATATATACAGTATCTCCCATAAGTGACTCCACCCCTCACATTATATACAGTATATCCCATAAGTGAGTCCACCCCTCACATTATATATACAGTATCTCCCATAAGTGAGTCCACCCCTCACATTATATATACAGTATGTCCCATAAGTGAGTCCACCCCTCACATTATATATACAGTATCTCCCATAAGTGACTCCACCCCTCACATTATATATAAAGTATCTCCCATGAGTCCACCCCTCACATTATATACAGTATCTCCCATAAGTGAGTCCACCCCTCACATTATATATACAGTATCTCCCATAAGTGATTCCACCCCTCACATTATATATAGAGTATATCCCATAAGTGAGTCCACCCCTCACATTATATATACAGTATCTCCCATAAGTGAGTCCACCCCTCACATTATATATACAGTATCTCCCATAAGTGAGTCCACCCCTCACATTATATATACAGTATCTCCCATAAGTGACTCCACCCCTCACATTATATATAAAGTATCTCCCATGAGTCCACCCCTCACATTATATACAGTATCTCCCATAAGTGAGTCCACCCCTCACATTATATATACAGTATCTCCCATAAGTGACTCCACCCCTCACATTATATATACAGTATCTCCCATAAGTGAGTCCACCCCTCACATTATATATACAGTATCTCCCATAAGTGACTCCACCCCTCACATTATATATAAAGTATCTACCATAAGTGAGTCCACCCCTCACATTATATATACAGTATCTCCCATAAGTGAGTCCACCCCTCACATTATATACACAATATCGGCCATAAGTGAGTCCAACCCTCACATTATATATACAGTTTCCCCCATAAGTGAGTCCACCCCTCACATTATATACAGTATCTCCCATAAGTGAGTCCACCCCTCACATTATATACACAGTATCGGCCATAAGTGAGTCCAACCCTCACATTATATATACAGTTTCCCCCATAAGTGAGTCCACCCCTCACATTATATATACAGTTTCCCCCATAAGTGAGTCCACCCCTCACATTATATACACGGTTGCCTATGCATGTCCTAGGGTAACAACATCTGCCCTCATCACACCCCTGTTACCACAATTCGATTTGTAAAATTGTTACGTTTTGTAACATTTTCTGATTTGGACATTCGGATCCATCCAAAGCTACGAACACAGTTTTATCACACATTCGTACAAATACAATAATTCGAATTTCAGACTGTGACCGATAGCTATAACTGGCTGGGAAAAGAGCGCACGCTAAGCGAGACAAACTTATGATGTAAGTCTATGGGATTGTCTTGGTCAGCGGCACTTTTCTCCCCGCTTGTTTTAACATGTGGTCGGAATCTAGACACTTAGACCCCCAACTAATCAAATGTTTTGACAAGTATCTAGGAATATTCACCATTAACCCATAATCCTTTCAAAACCTTGAGGAATATTCAACTGACCTTCCAGGTTGGGAATAAAACTTTATTCTCATTTGAACTTCCAACATTCGACACTAGATGGCACCATAACCTTACATATTGCTCAACATTTTTTATATTGTAATTGGGAAAAAAATATATAATTTAAAAATGTTACCCATTGAATCATGGTGTTGGCCTTTATAGAGGGGACTATTTTCTAAAGTCTAAATGGCCAAATGCATCAATTTAGATCAATAACCAAGGTAACTAGTGAGTCTTTATAAGTCAACATCTGGATAGTGCTCACCTACTATCTATTGTCTTCGTTTTTTTGCTGGGGTTTATGATCAGCGACCAAATTAACTCCAAGGACTATAAGGCTGCTCTGCTTTCCTCCATACTTTACACTGCAGTTATGCCTACATTGATTGCTATGCACAGTGTAAGAGCAGAACATAGAGATGTTATTACTATTACAACAAATATAGAAGGATTATAGACAACTAAACTAGAGGATTAGTAGATAGTAGTCACAGATAAACAGAGACAAGTGAATCTCAATGCAGGAGGGTTGAGTGTCTCCGAACCAGGGTGCCTCCAGCTGTTGCAAAACTACAACTCCCAGCCTTTGGCAAGACCTTATGATGATGCCACTTTCTGTGTCGCCTACATGATGATGTCCCCCTTTTTGTGTCCCATGCTATTAGAATTCCCATTACTGTGCGCCAACAATAAAATATGCCCTACTGTGCCCCAACATTATAATTAGAGATGAGCGAACTTACAGTAAATTCGATTCGTCACAAACTTCTCGGCTCGGCAGTTGATGACTTTTCCTGCATAAATTAGTTCAGCTTTCCGGTGCTCCCGTGGGCTGGAAAAGGTGGATACAGTCCTAGGAGACTCTTTCCTAGGACTGTATCCACCTTTTCCAGCCCACCGGAGCACCGGGAAGCTGAACTAATTTATGCAGGAAAAGTCAGCAACTGCCGAGCTGAGAAGTTTGTGACGAATCGAATTTACTGTAAGTTTGCTCATCTCTAATTATAATAGTGCCCCTTCTGTACCCCAACATTAAAATAATACCCCTTCTATGTCCAAACATTATAATAATGCCCCTTCTGTGCCCAAACCTTAGAATAATTCCCGTCTGCGCCCAAACATTAGAATTATGCCCGCCTGCGCCCCAACTTTATAATAATGCGTCTTTTGCACCCCAACTTTAATGGCCCTTCTGCATTCCAACTTTTTAATAATGATCCTTATGTGCCCCAATGTTATAATATTGCCCCTCCTGTGACCCAAATTTACAATAATCTCCCTTCTGCGCACTAACTTTATAATAATGCCCTTCTATGCCTCAACTTTATAATACCTCCTTTGCAACCCAACTTTATAAAAAAAAGCCCATTCTGTGCCCCATGATATACCGTATTTTTCACCGTATAAGACGCACTTTTTCTTCCCCAAAACTGGGGGGGAAGTTGGTGCGTCTTATACGGCGAATACACCCCTATCGCGGCGGTCCCTGCGGCCATCAATGGCCGGGACCCGTGGCTAATACAGGACATCACCGATCGCGGTGATGCCCTGTATTAAAGGGGTATTCCAGGCCAAAACTTTTTTTTTATATATCAACTGGCTCCGGAAAGTTAAACAGATTTGTATATTACTTCTATTAAAAAATCTTAATCCTTTCAATAGTTATTAGCTTCTGAAGTTGAGTTGCTGTTTTCTGTCTAACTGCTTTCTGATGACTCACGTCCCGGGAGCTGTCCAGCTCCTATGGGGATATTTTCCCATCATGCACAGCTCCCGGGACGTGACATCATCATTGAGCAGTTAGACAGAAAACTTCAGAAGCTAATAACTATTGGAAGGATTAAGATTTTTTAATAGAAGTAATTTACAAATCTGTTTAACTTTCCGGAGCCAGTTGATATATAAAAAAAAGTTTTTGCCTGGAATACCCTTTTAACCCTTCAGACGCGGCGATCAAAGCCGGCCGCCGGGTCTGAAGCGAAAATAACACTAACTCGGCTGTTCAGTCGGGCTGTTCGGGACCGCCGCTGTGAAATTGGGAGGGACCTTACCTGCCTCCTCGTGAGTACTGCCTCCTATACCAGTGGTCTTCAACCTGCGGACCTCCAGATGTTGCAAAACTACAACTCCCAGCATGCCCGGACAGCCAGCGGCTGTCCGGGCATGATGGGAGTTGTAGTTTTGCAACATCTGAAGGTCCGCAGGTTGAAGATCACTGTTCTATACTTTACATTGTATTTGGTTCAGAATCTTTATTTTCTAGATTTTTATCCTATAAAATTAGGTACGTCTTATATGCCGGAGCGTCTTATATGACGAAAAATACGGTAATTATGTGTGCTTTGTGGCTCCAAGTAATTGTAATGCCCCCTTCTGTGTCCCCCATTAATTGGGCCCTTTTTGCACTAAAGTAAAAAATTAAACAAATAAGAAAACAAAGAGGCTGCTCCTCCCTCCTGTCTTCCTTATGTGACTGTCCATATTTTATGTAGATTTTAACAAATGTTGCAAAGTTGTACAAAATCAATGAAGGTAAAAGTGCCACTAGATCACTGGTGTCCTGTAGGAGACAGACACGTCCTTCTGTGCAGAGACTTGGAAATTTGGGGGCACGACGTGGTAAATTTGGCATAGATCAAACAGCATCCAACAATTTCTCTGCACAGATACTTTTCTAAGTGTGGGTCGGGGTTGCGCTTTTTGAGGGCTGTTTGTGCCAGAATTAGGGGACTCTTTAAAAAGGAGAACATAACAAATTCCTGACCACTGCATGAACCAATCCAAACAACTGACTACACCTTCCAAATTTCTCTATTTTAAAAGGCGCACACTTTTGACGAAAAAAAATTGCCACGCCAAACAACTGCGGCTAAAATAGACAACCTCCCTTCAAACATAATGACAAATCCCCCCCCCCCCCCATATGTGAACAAAATCATCTTCTATATCAGAGACAAAAGGAATAGCGTGCTGGGCGGAAATAGAGACAAGTAGCTACTGCAGGCGAGACAATGTAATGGAGGTTATGCTTTGTACCATTATGGGGGTACTTTGTAGCTATATGACTTCTACTTTTACTGGCTTGCCTAGTGTATATCATGACTTCTATTTTTGAAGGATTAGCAGGGGGTCAAATAGAGTCCTGTTGGTCCCACGGCAAATTGTGGAACTGCCCCCATATAGTAGTTAGGCCCTCCTTTGTTTCCCCATGCAGTAGAAAGGCCTCTCTGAGCCCCATGCAGTAGTTAGCCCCCCTCTGTGCTCCCAAATAGTAATTAGTCCCTCTCTGTGCCCCCACATAGTAATTAGTCCATCTCTGTGCCCCCACCTAGTAATTAGTCCCTCTCTGTGCTCCCACGTAGTAATTAGTCCCTCTCTGTGCCCCCACATAGTAATTATTCCCTCTCTGTGCTCCCACATAGTAATTAGTCCCTCTCTGTGCTCCAATATAGTAATTAGTCCTTCTCTGTGCTCCCACATAGTAATTAGTCTCTCTCTGTGCTCCCACCTAGTAATTAGTTCCTCTCTGTGCCCCCACATAGTAATTAGTCCCTCTCTGTGCTCCCACATAGTAATTAGTCCCTCTCTGCCCCCACCTAGTAATTAGTCCCTCTCTGTGCCCCCACCTAGTAATTAGTCCCTCTCTGTGCTCCCACATAATAATTAGTTTCTCTCTGTGCCCCCACATAGTAATTAGTCCCTCTCTGTGCTCCCACATAGTAATTAGTCCCTCTCTGTGCCCCCACATAGTAATTAGTCCCTCTCTGTGCTCCCACATAGTAATTAGTCCCTCTCTCTGCTCCCACATAGTAATTAGTTCCTCTCTGTGCTCCCACATAGTAATTAGTCCCTCTCTGTGCCCCCACCTAGTAATTAGTCCCTCTCTGTGCTCCCACATAGTAATTAGTCCCTCTCTGTGCTCCCACATAGTAATTAGTCCCTCTCTGTGCTCCCACATAGTAATTAGTCCCTCTCTCTGCTCCCACATAGTAATTAGTCCCTCTCTGTGCTCCCACATAGTAATTAGTCCCTCTCTGTGCTCCCACATAGTAATTAGTCCCTCTCTGTGCTCCCACATAGTAATTATGCCACTCTGTGACCTTATATAGTGGATACATCCCTCCTTGCGCCTATATAATAGACTAGTCCCTCTGTGCTCCTCATTCAGGCACCCACACTGTCAATATATAATGGACAGATGCCCTCTGTGCCCTAATATAGTGGATCTGACTCCTCAATGGCACATTTAGTAGATAGGCACCCTCTGTCCCCCATAAAATGGCCCCATGTGGCATTAGGTCCTCACATAACCCCCATATATAGCCCCATAAAAAAAACAAAAAACAAAAAACAAAAAAGAAAACAACAAACCCAAACAACTTACCTCTTATTTTCTACCTCTCTCTTTATTAGAGTTTATGGGAGTAGTGTAAAAGTAGAGCAAGAAACCCTTAGTATCCTGAAAGTTGGTGGCCAATGGATCAGGCATTTTCCGGCATATAGGTTAAAAATACGTTAAGTTTTACTGGGCCCCTTGGGACTGAGACAATTTGATGATGTTGCTCTCAAACCAGGAAAGTCTGCACAGCCCAGCTCTAATGCAATGTGGGAAACGTTCACAAGATAATAAACCGGAGACATTTGCAGGTAGCAGCTGAACAGACACGTATATAACATCGCAGTCATCCATCTCCTCCCCCCCCCCCTCATCTGTCCGGTTTTCTGATGTTCCCAGATGCCTTTATACAAAGTGACTTACAGCAATCCATATATATCTGAGTTTTATTGTCTACATTTGTTTAGACGATGACACTTCCATCCCAGGTTCTATGAAATACTGCGACGTGAAGACACCTGGCATTGACTGCGCGTATTATAAATGCTCGGACTATGGAGGGGGAAGGACTAAGACTGAAAGCTTCTAGAAAAATGAAAATCTAAGATCCTCTCTGGGGCTAAAAACAAGGGGAGATTTTTCAAAACCTGTCCAGAGGAAAAGTTGCTGAGTTGCCCATAGCAACCAATCAGATCGCTTCTTTCATTTAAAAAAAGGCCTGTGAAAAGTGAAAGAAGCGATCTGATTGGTTGCTATAGGCAACTCAGCAACTTTTTTTTTGGACAGGTTTTGATAAATCTCCCCCCCGAGATGTTTGACCAATTTTTGCATTTTGTTCTGCCATATTAATGGGACACTTCTTTTTTAATTTTTTCGAAACTCATTTTTGATGGAATTTCTTTTTTTTATCTTATAAATGTTGCCTTTTTTGTATTTTGAAACTACTATACAATAAAAGATGAAATACAGTGAAACCTGCTGGGAAGACCAACCATCTCCTCATGGGCATGCTATGTCAGACCATAAGACAACTTCTGTAGTGGGATACTACTGTACACACATCAACTTACAGGGGTACTCCGGTGGAAACTGGTGCTAGAAAGTTATACAGATTTGTAAATTACTTCTATATAAAATCTGTTGTGTAGTTCTTTTCAATCTGACCACAGTGCTCCTGCTGACACCTCTGTCCATGTCAGGAACTGTCCGGAGCAGGAGAGGTTTGCTATGGGGATTTGCTCGTACTCTGGACAGTTCCGGATTCAGAGATGTCAGCAGAGAGCACTGTGGTCAGATTGAAAAGAACTACACAACTTTCTCTGCAGCATACAGCATCTGATAAGTACTGTAAGGATTAAGATTTTTTAATAGAAGTAAAAAATTTTGTCATGGCCGGGGGTGGATAGGGAGAGAAAGCCCTAAGCTGTCCCTAATAACACTCCCCATGTCTACTTGCCCATCTGCCCTAAACGGCGGATCAACAGCCACGGTGACGATCCCTACCTGCGCTAAAGTGCAATAGGCATAAAACAAATAATTATAGACACAGACAAGAACAGATATAATGGGAAAACTACCATCAACCAGACAGAATATAAATACACAAACGGGGCAGAATATAGTGTACTAACAAACATTTCAGAAACCGGAATGCAGACAAATGGTAAATATGAACAAATGAACAAGACTAGGTATGGAATGAGTATACAGCAGAATCCAAGAGATTAAAGGGATAAACAGAAGAACTGAATGCCAAACACCAAATTGATAAGGAACATGGAACACTGTTCACACTGAACTCAGAAAACTAACATAAATTGATACTAGTTCAGAGAACACAGATCAGTAAGTAAGCACAGAGGACACTATAGACCAATGGAATAGCACACAGGAAACACTAGATCAGTGATCATGAACTTTATGATCAGTGCATGTACTATAAACTCTAAAGATCAGCAATAATGAACTCTAAAAAAGCAGATACAAGAAAACCAAACTTCACAACGTGAAGGGACACCGGTCAGGATACAAGACAGGATATATTTCAGGAAACAAGACAAGATATATACAAAACCAAACTTCACAACGTGAAGGGACACAGGTCAGGGTTCTCACAGTGTTAAGAGAGACTAAGAAACAAGGTAAGAGCAGAACCATGTTGATAAAATTATATTTTGATATCTATATTCCCTGTATTCCTATATATATATATATATATATATATATATATATATATATATATATATATAGTCTAACTAAAGATGGTGTTGGCCATTTTCTAGTTTTAGTTAACCATTATTTTAGTTCTGGCCAGCACCCAGTGATGCTTGAAACTATCCAACTGACCTTGGTAGAATAATAAAGCTTTTGTAGGATAATGAACTTTTTGCTACATTAAGAAAGAAACTGTAAAAGGGGACACTGTGATTGGTAATAAAGTTATACACCATGAGCCACCAGTGTTCCAATCAGCTCACACTCAGTGTTGCCATATAAAATGGGCTGTAATCTAATTTTGGGTATGTTTTCTTCTGCGGAGCTGTTTCTTCTGCATGTAAGGGAATATCCACCCGTATGGATACATGTGTATTAAATCTGTCTGCTAATCAATACAACTGGAGTTGACTGATTACAGGGAGAAATAGATCCTAACAAATGGTCCTTCGACCATTCGAACGGTACCGACCAAAATACTCAGTGGCCCTCATTTACTAAGAGTGTCGGTTTAATCTCTGAGTGTTTTCCCTGAATTCTCTGAGTGAAAATCTCCATATTTACTAATCTGTCGCCCGACAATTTTTATTTTGGCGCAAGAGTTTGGAAATGTGTCCCACGGGTTGGAAATTGTGTCGCACGGTAAATTGTATATATGTCCCCCGCACAGCGCATGTATATATGCCCCGCACAGCGCATGTATATATGCCCCGCACAGCGCATCTTTATATGTCCCGCACAGCGCATGTATATATGCCCCGCACAGCGCATGTATATATGCCCCTGCACAGCGCATCTTTATATGTCCCGCACAGCGCATGTATATATGTCCCGCACAGCGCATCTTTATATGTCCCGCACAGCGCATGTATATATGTCCCGCACAGCGCATCTGCGATGCTCCTGGCTTCGGCGCTCTTGCTGTGCGCTGTCACTGTGCGCACTGATGGTGACATCACGACATGCGTTGGGGACGTCACCATCAGTGCGCACAGTGACAGCGCACAGCAAGAGCACCAAAGCCAGGAGCATCGTGGACCCCGGACCCCGGCAACAGGTAATTATAACACCGGGGATGGGGGAGGCAATGGGGCAGCTCCGGTGATAGCTGAGGATTGTGTATTGTAGCGAAGTGGGGACCAGATAACGCTATATGTTCCCACTTCGCTTCTATACACATGCCTCTGAAGCGCTCTCACTGACAAGTATTAGCCAGTGGTCTCCAACTTGCGGACCTCCAGATGTTGCAAAACTACAACTCCCTGAATGCTCCGTGCATGCTGGGAGTTGTAGTTTTGCAACATCTGGAGGTCCGCAAGTTGGAGACCACTGCATTAGTCATTGATAGCGCTTCAGAGGCATGTGTATATAGATGCGCTGTGCGGGGGCATGTATAATATATATCTGCATGCGCTGCATGCGCTGCATTAGTCATTGATAGCGCTTCAGAGGCATGTGTATATAATAGCGATATGCGGGGGGGGGGGTATATAGTATATATATATATATATATATATATATATGTGTACACATGCGCTGTGGGGGGGTATATAGTATATATATATATATATATATATATATATATATATGTGTACACATGCGCTGTGGGGGGTATATAATAGCTCGGCGGGGGACAAGACATATTGCGCAGCGGGGGGCAAGATATATAGAAGCTGTGGGGACATATACATTCCCCCCAGCGATTCTATACATCTTTCCCCACTGTAGCTCGCAGGGATCCCTAAATGGCTCCTCACTACGGGCTATTCAGGGATCCCGGCTGGGAAAATGAAAGTGAAATACATCGTACATTGCTGGGGAGCGGACCATTCCGCCCGCTCCCCTGCTTAATAACTTTTGATCGGATCGGGTCTAAGAAGTGAGACCCGATGCGATCAACCCCTGTACTACTACCCCCAACATGGAACAGACCCTGTTCCATGATGGGGGTAGGATTCACTCGGATTTCAGTAATTTCCCTACAGCTCAGAGCTGTCGGGTTTTGGTGAAGAAAAAGTCACAGGTTTTCCTTTTTTCTTTTTTGTCGGGAACACGCCCCTTTTTGTGATAACCACGCCCATTTTGACGGGTTTAAAAAACACTCGGAGTGATGATATCTTTTGTCGGGTTGTGCGTCCAAATTTGTGTCGCATGGGCTATGCAACACAAATTTGGTCGCACAACCCGACAAAAACTGTCAGTTTCACGTTAGTAAAAGACCCCCAGCTCAATGTTAGCTGTGAAACAGGGGCTGGTTGGTATCTGGACCCAGGCCCACCTTCTGGTTTCCGAACCTGATTGATCCAGTCCTCCAAGTCATCTGAGAGGTAAGACAGACTGTTTTTCTTTCTCTTTCTTTCTCTTTGCTTGAGGTGATTTGAGTTTTATTTGAGATTGCAATGTATTGAGTATACCGGCACTATTGTCGATTGTATAACAACTTGGTGACATAGGGGCTGAAGACAGGCACTGTGGTTGACACAGGGGTCGAAGGGACATTCTTGGGGTGTAGCCCAATATAAATGGGCACTACCCTGCTGTCCAGGACAGATAACAAAAAGATTTGTGGTACCAGATAGAGAGATATTGAGTTATTGATTCTGTACAGAAGTAGCTACAAGTAATCTAAAAAGATTATGGAAAACTACTGTAACTTTCTGCTGTACAGTTTACAATCTCACCGAGGAAGTGAAGTGAGCTCAACTAGTCTACCAGTTTCTTCTCCTTTTGTCCCTCCCGCTGTTGAAAACCCTGGGGTTCATTTGTCTTTCCTTGCTCCTGTTATTTTCGGAATACTTTGTTATTATTCTATATATACTTGTTTATTTACTACGTGGCCTGTTATAGAAGCCCGAGAGGGGTTAATCATGTTTTCTATTTTGCTCTTCAGACACCTAGAATAGATCATGGTGGGGAATAGGTTGTGTAAGGGATCTGCTTGCACTTGTTCGTGTTGCTACCTCATTCCGCCTGCTCCTATAGAGGGAGATAGGAAATTTTTGCATAGCAAAGATCCAAATAATGTCAAACACTATCACAAATTGGAAAGAGATTGTGGGTTTAATGGGAAATTAACTGTTAAGGGGTGTGCCAAGACCTTGCAGATAAAATTAAAGGGGTACTCCGGTGAAAACCTTTTTTCTTTTAAATCAACTGGTGGCAGAAAGTTAAACATATTTGTAAATTACTTCTATTAAAAAATCTTAATCCTTCCAGTACTTATTAGCTGCTGAATGCTACAGAGGAAATTCCTTTCTTTTTGGAACACTGATGACATCACGAGCACAGTGCTCTCTGCTGACATCTCTGTCCATTTTAGCAACCATGCATAGCAGATGTATGCTAAGGGCAGCATGGTGGCTTAGTGATTATCACTGCTGCCTTGCAGTGCTGGGGACTTGGGTTCAAATCCCACTAAGGACAACAATAAATGAAGCATTATTATTATATTAACGTCAGCAGAGAGAACTGTGCTCGTGATGTCATCAGAGAGCATTCCAAAAAGAAAAGAATTTCCTCTGTAGTATTCAGCAGCTAATAAGTACAAGAAGGATTAAGATTTTTTAATAGAAGTAATTTACAAATATGTTTAACTTTCTGCCACCAGTTGAGTACCCCTTTAAATCTTTTGGTCCCAAAGACTAAAGAAGATACGGTCTGTCGGTGGCTGAAGAATGGCTGCAGCAGGCACAGAATAGGGTAGAAAACCAGAACAAAAAGAAAGGTAGTTTATGTAAGCCTCAAAATCAACTGTCCTTAGTAGTTATCTGTAGTAAGAGCCAGTGAATCCCAATGTACTGAGATTAGGAACTGTAACCTATTATTATTATTGATTACTCTAAAGAATGCCATAGAATAATAATGGATAATAATCTTAATGAAGTAATAAATAAAACTATAAGGTTTACCAACCTCACCATAGAGGATGCCGTAGCCCCAGAGCCAGGCCCCACTTAGCTACAGCACCCTTTTCTTTAAATAATAGTACAGATCCAGAAGGTTTAAATTGTATGATGAAACTGTTCCAAAAAGCATGCAAACCTGATACTAACACAACCTGTCATACATTGAGAGATCTCAAATACCCCCCAGCAGTCACGGCATTTCCTGGCAATTTTCCTGAGAGCGGTACAAACCTGGGATCGTTGCCCGATGATTACAGTGTGGAGAGGATTAACAAAATAGGGAAAGATGGTGGATGGGTTGAGCATGATACCCAAAGGACTGACGTCTGGTGGTTATGCAGAGATAACTGGCCAAGAGCTAGGATCCCAGCCAATGCCCGAGGGGCTTGTGCTGTGGTTCAACTGGCTATGCCCCTCCATATCCTGTTAGAGTCACCCTGGAAAGGAGGCCACCCACCTAGCCAAAGGGACACCTCTCTTAAAGGGTCTTTTGATTCTCAGGTGTACATAGATGAAAAAGGGGTTCCACGCGGAGTGCCTAATGAGTTTAAAGCCAGAGATCAAGTAGCAGCAGGGTTTGAGTCTCTGTTCTTTTGGTGGAGTACAGTAAGCAATGACTGGATAAATTACATCTACTATAAAAAAACAGAGGTTTGTAAATTATACAAAGGATACAGTCAAAGGCTTAGCAGAATAATTGGCCCCCACCTCATTTATGACCTGGCAAAATAGGATGGCCCTAGATATGGTACTAGCAGAAAGAGGAGGAGTCTGCAAGATGTTTGGCAGTATGTGTTGTATCTTTATTTCCAACAATACAGTCCCAGGAGGAATTGGGACCAGAGCAATCGAAGGAATGACTGCATTATCCAATGAGCTGGCCAAGAACTCGGGAATAAATGTTCACCAAATGACTTGAGGGATGGTTTGGAGGATAGACTGGATTGATGACTTCAGCTCTCATCTCCATTGCAATTGTGTTGGCCATCTTGGTAACCTGTGGGTGGGTGTTGTTGCATTCCCTACATCCAAGGACTATATCAAAATTGATTGAGACTGCAATGACAAGAGCTATATATCAAACTATTCCTCTGGAAGAAGATGTCTATGATGATACCCCCTCTCTATGAAGTGAAATCCAAGAAACCAACTTAGAGAGGGACTAATGCTTAACAATGGGGGAGTGAACATAGATATCAGAGGAGGGAATGTTGGTAAAATTATATTTTGTCATAGACGTAACTTGTATAGACGTTTCTGGTCTAAGGTAATATGGGTATAAGGCAGTAGGCTGTAGCACTCAGGGTAGTAGTGGATCTGCTGGACCTGTGTGGTAGAGGACGTGGGCCATGCCAGGGAGTGGAGTCTAAGGTGCCACTGGTTTTCACCAGAGTCTGCCGCAAAGCAGGATGGATTTGCTGTTGCAGGCGGCACCCAGGTCGCTACCCCTGGCACAACTCGACCAGACAGGCTGCTGAGGAGATTTGAGGCACTGGAGGGATACAGCAACTCGTGGTCTGGAAAGCAGAAGATGAAGGCAGGGTAGCACAGATGCAAAGTCAGGATCGTAGCAGGAGGTCAATAGGCAGGCGGCACAGGAGCAAGGTCAGGTCACGGAACAAAGGGGCCAAAAACACAGCAAGGTAAGACTACAAACGCTTTCTCTAGGGCACTAAGGCAAACAAAGATCTGGCAGGGGTTAGAGGGAGGTGCAGATACTTATAGAAAAGGTGCAGATGTAAGTGATAATTATGGGCGAACTGGCCCTTTAAATCTAAGACCAGGCATGTGCACGCGAGCCGGTGCTACGAGAGGACCGGCGGGACAACAGACTGGGAAGGTGAGTGACGGGGTGAGTGAGCGCGTCCCGCCATGTGAATCCAAGCCCTGCCGGCAGATGAAGACAGAGCTGGGGAGCGCTAAAGGCCAGTGTGTCTGGCCATAGCGCAGGATGTAACAGTACCCCCCCCCCCCCTCTTTTTGACACAAAAAGTTCTGGAGTAAACCAAGATCTTTCCTCTGGACCAAATCCTTTACATCTGACCGTTTTATTACAGGAAGGAGGCAGATCAGTAATAAAGTCCATAGCTATGTGAGACCAGGGAGTTTCCGGAATGGGCAAAGGCTGTAAGAGTCCCGCAGTTTTCTGCCGAAAAGTTTTGTCACGGGCACAGGTACCACAGGAATGGACAAAGTCCGAGACATGACGCGGCCACCAGTAATGCCGAGAGATTAATTGAAGTGTCTTGCGTATTCCAGGGTGGCCAGCCAGCAAAGAAGAATGTCCCCATTTCAAGACTTTATGTCTCAGTTTAACAGGTACAAAGGATTTACCAGGGGGTACTTGCTGAAGATCGTCAGGAGCTGCTGAGATCAATCGCTCTGGAGGAAAAACATTCCTTGGTGTGGAGTCCAATCTTACGACATCGGACAACCTGGAAAGAGCATTGGCTCTGACATTCTTGTTAGCAGGGCGGAAATGAATGAAGAAATTAAATCTGGAAAAGAAAAGAAACCATCTAGCCTAGCGAGGGTTCAATCGCTGAGCAGACTGGAGATATTGGAGATTTTTATTGTCTGAATAGATGCTGACCGGATGAGAAGAACCTTCTAATAAATGTCGCCACACTTCCAAGGCAAGCTTAATAGCAAGGAGTTCTTAATCTCCAATAGAGTAGTTCCTCTCTGAAGGCCAGAAAGTCTTAGAAAAGAAAGCACAGGTTGCAATCTTGCCCTTGGAGTTTTTCTGGGTTAGAATGGCACTGACTCCTATGGAAGAAGCATCAACCTCCAAAGCAAAAGTTTTTTCTCAGGATCAGGTCCAGAAAGCACAGCAGCAGAGGCAAATGCTGACTTTAAGCAAGTGAAGGCCTCTTCGGCTTCAGGAGGCCATGTCTTGGGGTTAGTGTTCTTCCTTGGAGCAACCAATGAGGAGAAATGTGGAATGAACTGACAATAATAATTGCCAAATCCCAAAAAACGTTGAATAGCCCGTAGACCTGTAGGACGAGGCCAATCCAAAACTGCAGTCAGTTTGTCAGGATCCATCTGTAAGCCTTGATGAGAAACAATGTAACCGAGGAAGGAAGACTAGAACTCTCGAAAAGGCATTTCTCTAGTATGGTGTAAAGATCATTCTCCCGTAGGCGCTGTAGAACCAGACGGACATATGAGCGATGCTCCTCCAAATTGGATGAGAAAATGTCATCAAAGTATACGACAACACACATGTAGAGTAGGTCTCGGAAGATGTCATTGGCAAATTCTTGGAACACACATGGAGCATTACAGAGACCAAAAGGCATCACAAGATACTCAAAATGTCCATCTCGGGTATTAAAGGCCGTTTTCCATTTGTCTCCCTCGAGGATACGAATAAGATTGTATGCTCCTCGCAAATTCAGCTTGGAGTAGATCTTGGCACCACGAAGAAGATCAAACGGCTCTCCCTATAGGCTAAATAGGGGAACGCCTATAGCACACTTTTGATGGGGGGAGGGGGTTTATCCCGACCACCCCTGATATGCGCTGTCACAGGCTCGCTCACCGCTCACACTGTCATACACGGAGCACACCATCTCCAGCAGCACTACCCCCCAGTGCAGTACGCTCTGTCACAGGCATGGCCTCATGGAGCACTTGCTTCAGTAAGCAGCATGCACCAGTCAGCGCCTGGTCCATAACCCCATTTTCACTCGGTATGCAGTGCGCTCTGTCACAGGCGCACAGAGAGTTTATTTCTGGAAGCAGGGCACCTGTCAGCGTCTGGTCCAGAGTAAGTTCTTCTGTAATCTGCCGGCGTTGTTACTGACAGTTTCAGTTCTGCACTGAGTGGTTTTATTCTTCAGGCAGACAGACAACAGAAAGCAGTTTGTGTCCGTCTGCATGAATTGCATGAAGAATAGCCCTCCATGCAGAACTGAGTTACCCAGTCAGCACCTTATTACCTGGTCCATGCCTCATTGATTCATATCTCCCGTGCCACCATTCCCAAGCAGCACCGCAGCGCAGACAGACGCCTGAAGTAACCTTTTTACCCCCTCCGTCCAGCTACTATCAAAGAAATAGCACAATCATGAAACCTTCTGCACAGCTGAACTCCTGACTCCAGAGAGGTCGAGTGGGGGAGTGAGGCCCGGGCACTGAAGACGGCTCCCTGTAACACAGTATACTACGTTTTGAGGTCCGGTCAGAAAACTGGATACGGGTCAAAAATGAGCCGGCCGGAGTAAAACGGTGACTTTGGTCGGCTCATTAAAGTCAATGGATTTCAGCGCCGATCCGGCTGGGGTACGGGAGCGCACAGTTTTCCCCTACCCTAGTCGGATCAGGCACCCGTACAGTGAAAACGTGTTGTGCATGCACCCTAAGTTTCCCTTATCATCAAGGCCCTGCATGGGGGGGGGGGGGGGGGGGGAGGCATGCTGGGAGTTGTAGATTTGTCACAGCTTTAGGCACCCTGATTAGGAAATGCTTATATATACACACAAGGGTGTTTCCCAGAGTGCCTCCAACCCGTGGCATAGCTATAGAGGTCACAGCGGTCACAATCGTGACCTGGCCTCATAGCCTGGGGGGTCCTGACACCACACTTTACCGTATATATGTATATATTCTATGCTGGCTCGGGCCCTTTAAAAATCATGAGCACTTCTGCACGATGGGGGGACATTCAATTCCCCCCACCCCCGTAGTGGAGATTACATAAAGAGGGGGTTTGTTGCAGTGTGTCACCCCAGTAGTAAGAAGATTACATGGGGAGGAGGCTTTTTACAGTGTGTCACCCCAGTAGTAAGGAGATTACATGAGGAGGAGGTTTGTTACAGTGTGTCACCCCAGTAGTAAGGAGATTACATGAGGAGGAGGTTTGTTACAGTGTGTGATCCCAGTAGTAAGAAGATTACAAGGGGAGGAGGTTTGTTACAGTGTGTCACCCCAATAGTAAGGTGATTACATGGGGAGGAGGTTTGTTACATTGTGTCACCCCAGTAGTAAGGTGATTACATGGGGAGGAGGTTTGTTACAGTGTATCCCTCCAGTAGTAAGGAGATTACATGAGGAGGAGGTTTGTTACAGTGTGTCACCCCAGTAGTAAGGTGATCACATGAGGAGGAGGTTTGTTACAGTGTGTCACCCCAGTAGTAAAGAGATTGCATGAGGAGGAGGTTTGTTACAGTGTGTCCCTCCAGTAGTAAGGAGATTACATGAAGAGGAGGTTTGTTACAGTGTGTGACCCCAGTAGTAAGGTGATTACATGGGGAGGAGGTTTGTTACAGTGTGTCACTCCAGTAGTAAGGAGATCACATGAGGAGGAGATTTGTTACAGTGTGTTAGTCCAGTAGTAAGGACATTATATGAGGAGGAGGGTTGTTACAGTGTGTCACTCCAGTAGTAAGGAGATTACATGAGGAGGAGATTTGTTACAGTGTGTTAGTCCAGTAGTAAGGAGATTACATGAGGAGGAGGTTTTTGCAGTGTGTCACTCCAGTAGTAAGGAGATTACATGAGGAGAAGGTTTGTTACAGTGTGTCACCACAGTAGTAAGGAGATTACATGAGGAAGAGGTTTGTTACAGTGTGTCACCCCAGTAGTAAGGTGATTACATGGGGAGGAGGTTTGTTACATTGTGTCACCCCAGTAGTAAGGAGATTACATGGGGAGGAGGTTTGTTACATTGTGTGACCCCAGTAGTAAGGTGATTACATGAGCAGGAGGTTTGTTACAGTGTGTCCCTCCAGTAGTAAGGAGATTACATGAGGAGGAGATTTGTTACAGTGTGTTAGTCCAGTAGTAAGGACATTATATGAGGAGGAGGGATGTTACAGTGTGTCACTCCAGTAGTAAGGAGATTACATGAGGAGGAGATTTGTTACAGTGTGTTAGTCCAGTAGTAAGGAGATTACACGAGGAGGAGGTTTTTACAGTGTGTCACTCCAGTAGTAAGGAGATTACTTGAAGAGAAGGTTTGTTACAGTGTGTCACCCCAGTAGTAAGGAGATTACATGAGGAGGAGGTTTTTACAGTGTGTCACTCCAGTAGTAAGATTACATGAGGAGAAGGTTTGTTACAGTGTGTCCCCCCAGTAGTAAGGAGATTACATGAGGAAGAGGTTTGTTACAGTGTGTTAGTCCAGTAGTAAGGTGGGGCATGTCAAAGGGTGGAGCCAATGGGTGGGATCAAGGGGGCAGCAAAATTAGCTTTTGCCTTGGGTGGCAAAAATCCTTGCACCATCCCTGGGTGTCAGCAGAGAGCACTGTCAAGTCTACAAACACAGCGTTTTAGTCTTTGGAGACATTTTTGTAAAGAAATAAAAAAACGTGCAGTGTGTCAAAAAATAAGAACAGCACAATAAAGAGATAAATGAAATGTTATTGCAAAAAATGATACTGAAAACATTTGGCAATCTCTATCGTTCTTTACAAACTATCCTTAGCTGCATTTTTCTACACCAAACATGGGTGTGCCGCAGGGGCTCATGATGTCACGGCCATGCCTCTCATGCTGTCATGCCCCTTCAATGCATGTCTATGGTAAGGGGGCGTGGCAGCCTCCCATAGACTTGCATTGAGCGGGCGTGGTTGTGATGTCACAAGCCCCCGACGCTGCCCCCAGCATTCTAAAGGAACGCCGGGTGCTGCACAGAGATAGGGGATAAGATGTCTGGGGGCAGAGTACCCCTTTAATGATTGTTGGCAGTCAGTCCCAAGGAAAGGCTACAAATACAAAGTCCCAGAAAACTTTAAAGCATACCTGTCAGATCCCACAACAATTTTTTACTAATCCTGATCATGTACATCTAATTTTTATGCCTCTATCACCTATATTTATTATAAAAATACCTCTTTTCATTAGCTCACAGTTTTAATTATCCTCTTAGGGGAAGGGGGTGTGTCCTTCCTTGTGGTGGTGGGAGGTGATTGGTGTTTGGTGGTAGGGGGCTTGTCCCTCCTTTGTGGTGATGGGAGGTGATTGGTGTGTCTGCTCATGCAGCCTTGTCAGTGAGTCATCTCTTGTCCATGACTCATGGACAAGCCTGATGCTTCTGCAGGACTGGTTAGTGTCCTAATAGGTATGGGGACCCCTAGTGGTGGGATTTTCAGGAACCATTTTTATTAAATATTACAAAATTTTCATACAACCATCTACAAAAGGTCTTTCATTTTCATAAGTAACAACATCCAAATTTTTTGGGGGGGATCTGACAGTGCCCATTTAATTCTGTGCACATGGTACCAGTACTGCCTGTGGTGAAACGAGCAGTACATAAGGTAGCGTGAGGACTGATGCGAAGTTTCTTGGTTAGTTGGCCTCAAGTCTTTCAGCACTGTCCTACTGTCCTGGATCTCAGATAAGATGTGATGTATAAATATAGAAGAGAGATTATTATCATTATTTTTCAGCAGACCTAGTGTGATAAGGATTTCTCCGTTCACTGCCGGGCTTCGGGGTAATGTATCTATTTGCCTTTGTTGTGGCTCTATTCTGCGTGACACAATGGGATGAAATTAGAGAGTACGCCAAGAGAAGCAATGTCTTGGAAAGTGACCTTTTGCTTTTCTCTGCTTTGTGCGCTAAGCTTTATCAGTCCAGTGATATTCTCTTCATTGACATTTTTGCTTTTTCTTCTCAAATTATCTGTCCCCTTCACACAAAGCAACAACTTTACAATCTGATGAGTTCACCTAGGCATGCCTAGATCCATGAGGGAAATAAGGCAAATAAAAGGATTTCCTCGCATCGCTTTTGGGGAAGGTCAACCAACCGAAAACAGCTCTGCAGGATGTATGAATAGTAATACGGTCGTGGGCATGAGGCCTAACAGATATTAATTTCCCAGCGATAGGCTAGGGATGAAGTGATTTAAGCGGGCTCTTTACTTTAGATCAGTGGACTCAAACTGTGGCCCTCCAGATCAGGGCCGGCTCTGCCTATAGGCAAAATAGGCAGCCGCCTAGAGTGCCCTCTTGATGGGGGCGCCACTCTTGCTGCTGCAATAAAGTTAACCAGCATCTGAAGCACCCACCCACCCAAAGCACCTGCCCATCAAGCAAAACCCCCACCCCACCCGTACTATATAATCAGCATTTTTCATCCTGCTGAAGGAGCACAGCACCACCTTCGAGACAGACAGGGGTGATCACTAAGGTCAGGTCCGTCCAATATCCTGACATCGCAATCACCTCCATACATCGGGAGGAGCCAATGGGCGGGTCAAGGGGTGGCAAAATTAGCTTTTGCCTGGGGTGGCAAAAATCCTTGCACCAGGCCTGCTCCAGATGTTGCAAAACTTCAACTCCCAGCATGGCTGTCTAGGCATGCTGGGAGTTGAAGTTTTGCAACATCTGGAGGGTCAAAGTTTGAGACCACTCCTTTAATTATGTTCCTTACACGTTCTTAAAGGAAATCTGTCATCAGTGTCACCTACACTAACCTCTCTGCACAGACAGGTAGCACAGGTGACACTGATGACACCGATACTTACCTGGTCCTGTTCCGTGCTGTCGTTCTCCGGCAATCCTCTCTTCTGACTTGGAGCATGGGCGGAGCTTCGTCATATCATTGCTGCTGTTTGCTAGCAGCAGGACCGGCAGAGAACAGCAGCGATGATGTCAATAAGCTCCACCCTTGCTTCAATTCGGGCCCGGAGAGGAAGATACCGAAGAGGATCACCAGAAAAAGACAGCATGGAATGGGACAAGGTAAGTATCATTGTCATCAGTGTCTCCTGCACTACCTGTCTGTACCAACAGGTTAGTGCAGGTGACACTGAGGACAGATTTCCTTTATAGGGGTATTCCAAATGACAAAAGAATGTTTTCAAATAAACTGGTGCCAGAAAGTTATACAGATTTGTAAATTACATATATTTAAAAATCTTAAGCTTTCCAGTACTTATCAGCTGCTGTATTCTCCACAGGAAGTTGTTTACTTCTTTTGAGTCTGACCACAGTGCTCTCTGCGGCCACTTCTGACCGAGTCAGGAATTATACAGAGCAGGAGAGGTTTGCTATGGAGATTTGCTCCTTCCCTGGACAGTTCCTGACTTGAACAGAGGTGTCAGCAGAGAGCACTGTGGATAGATGGGAAAGAACTACACAACTTCCTCTGGAGCATACAGCAGCTGATAAGTACTGGAAGGCTAAATATTTTTAAATATAAGTAATTTAGAAATCTGTATAAGTTTCTGGCACCAGTTGATTTGAATTTTTTTTTTCCCTCTGAAGGACTCCATTAACTCCATCCTGATATTTGAAGTTGGAGCTGAGCGCGCACCATACATAGTGAGTGCTGGTTTTAAAGTGCAGCTAATACCTGCTGCCAACAGCTGAGATTTAAAATAAGTCTGTTTAACCACCTGGATGCTACAGTAAATAGCAACTGTAGCATCTAGGGGGTTTTTATCTCTACTCCAATTGCTTCACACCTGCAAGGCCATTGTGGGGTGTCGAGTGTTTGAGATGACAGACCACTAGGACTGCCACCTACCGTGTATCCTACATATACTAAAAAGTGTCATGCAGCTACCGTTTACATGTAATATACATATTTACTAACATATATATCCAAAATATCTCATAGGCTTCACCTCGTTCCACCAGTGATGTCACTTTTGTGGGTCTATCTCTCAAAATCTGTCTTGACTATACTGTTTAAAGCGTACCTGTCAGATTTCACAAAAAATTAAAACTAATATGTTACTCATTACCTAATCCTGACCATCTAATTTTTATGCCTCTAACCCCTATATTTATTATAAAAATCACTATTTTCATTAGCTCACAATGTTAGAAATCCTCTCAGGGGAAGGGGCGTGACCCTTCTTTGTGGTAGTGGGAGGTGATTGGTGTGTGGTGGAAGGGGGTGTGTCCCTCCCTTGTGGTGGTGGGAGGTGATTGGTGTGTCTGCTCATTTAGCCTTGTCCATGACTCATGGACAAGCCTGATGCTGGTGCAGGACTGGTTAGTGTCCCAGTAGGAATTGGGACCCCTAGTGGTGGGATTTTCAGGAGCCTTATTCTTTATTATATATATCTAAAATGTTTATAAACAACCATGTTACGAAAGGTCTTTAATTTTCATCAGAAACAACATATAAAAAGTTTTTGGGGATCTGAAAGTGCCCATTTAAAGGGGTACTCCGATGAAAACCTTTTTTCTTTTAAATCAACTGGTGGCAGAAAGTTAAACATATTTGTAAATTACTTCTATTATAAAATCTTAATCCTTCCTGTACTTATTAGCTGCTGAATACTACAGAGGAAATTCTTTTCTTTTTGGAATGCTCTGTGATGACATCACGAGCACAGTTCTCTCTGCTGACATTATTATAATAATAATAACGCTTTATTTATTGTTGTCCATAGTGGGATTTGAACCCAAGTCCCCAGCACTGCAAGGCAGCAGTGCTAACCACTGAGCCACCATGCTGCCCTTAGCATACATCTGCTATGCATGGTTGCTAAAATGGACAGAGATGTAAGCAGAGAGCACTGTGCTTGTGATGTCATCAGTGTTCCAAAAAGAAAGGAATTTCCTCTGTAGCATTCAGCAGCTAATAAGAACTGGAAGGATTAAGATTTTTTTAATAGAAGTAATTTACAAATATGTTTAACTTTCTGCCACCAGTTGATTTAAAATAAAAAAGGTTTTCACCGGAGTACCCCTTTAATGTGTTATTCCCTGTCATTTATCAATGTCATATATGCAGATAAATGGATATTTTCCCCAATTTCAATAACTACTCAGAGACGGAGGAATGTGAAGAAGATATCTATTCCTTTCCAGAAGACATTGCACGTCTTTTCTTCCCTACCCCCTCTAGACATCACTATTCTGCGCTGGCACTTGGCTAATTTTCTGTGTATTGTAAAATCCAGCCCAGGAGCCCTGCTCTCAATATTCCTATAAATATATTTAATCGCTCGTTTTGCTTCCTCTGCTCCTGACAGGTCTAATGTTTTATCCGTTACAACTCCCAGGTCCCTTTGCTCTGAAAACATCAATATCTTTACGCGAAAATCCAATTCGAGCTTGCTTTTTTCTTGAATTGAGCAGCTGTTTGGAATTTGATGGGTAATATGTATTCTTCATTTTCTCTTAACCTTGAAATGTGAAACCATACAGGTAAATTCTCCTCTCCTTTTTCTATATAGCTCCGCGCAACAAAGTGTCTTGCTTATTTCTCTCGCAGACTCTGTGGGAATGTAGGGCATAATTATATCTGTGTATTGAAACATTCATTTTGGTGACGTCGTCTTGTTCTGAGATGTGAACAGCAAAAGCAAAGATTTGCTTTACAGCAGCCACATGGCCATAAAACAGCCTAGTAATATCTATAAGATGGAGGGGAGGGCACTCCGGGGTGAAGTACCACAGAGTAACATGAATAAATCAGGTGAAATCTCCGCTTACCACATAGGGATGTGTAAGCACTTGTTCACACTGCCGTCGGGTTCTGTTAGGTGGAGCTCTGTCAGCAGTTCCGTCAATTTAGCAAAAAGAAAAAATAGTGCAAGCACTAATTTTTTCTCCACTAAATCGCTGTAAAATGTCCGGATCACCGACGGACCCCATGCAAGTGAATGGAGTCTATTGGTACCCGGCAGTAGCCGTTTGCATCTGAGCCATTTCAGGGTCCGATCGGCTGAAGAAGAAAAAAATCGGATTCTTAACAGGTCGAATGCAAATGGCAATGTGAACCTAGCCCAACCCATACACAAGGATGGTACTGGCGTGTATAGGTAATGTTATCAATGTAAACTGTAGCCTTCCTGCCCCAAACAATCAGGATCAACCAGGAGGCATACTTCTTAACAAACAACAGAAATGGAACGGCGTTGGACAGAATTCAAGGGTCGTTTCCAGCGCCGTTCCAATTCTGCTGTTGAGTGGGCTACATAATCGCAGTCTGTCCTTTACTCATTGCCTGTGTCAGAGGTTACTCTCCTACACTCTCTTCTGTCTTGCTATATTTAACCCTATGAATTCTGACCTTGGCTTCTAACTTTCTGATTCTGTACTGCACCTCTATCTTGGCTTTTACTTGGCTTGCCTGACTTCTCTTTATCTGTCTGTTTATTCTTTGCGTTTTGTTATTGTTCTTTGTTCTGTGTCTGTTTAATCCATTGTGAACTGACCAGCTCCCTGTACTGGGCTTGTTTTATTGTTTTTGACTTTGCTTATCCCTGTACTTTAGTAGAGTAGAAACTTAACTATGGTTGGGTCCATCCTATTAAAGAGGTTGGCACCCCAAAAGGCAGGGACAGCAGTTTGGGTGAGCCCAGGGCTGCCCGACATGACACTTGGCTTGTTAAGTATAGAACTTGTTCATCCCTAATGCCTTGGGCCTTCAAACCCAAGACCATGTTGGCTTCATCCTTACGCATCATTGTAAACTAAATGCAATGATCAAGGAAGGAAATTACTGCAAAGCGAGACATGACTGCACAGCCATAGAGGGACGGTTACAAGTGAAAGTCAAACATTTTCTCAGAAAATAAACTGTGAGGAAAAAATCCTTGCATGGCAAATAAAAATTCACAGATAAGTGTCTGATGTTTTACATGTATGTCTTTTCAGCATATAATTTTGTATCGTGAAGTAAGGCAGCTATTGCTGAAATCTACTACAGAACCTAAGCGCTGAGATACTGTAACCCATTTCTGATACATTTTGGCCTAAATATCCCTTTTGATATTATACCAGGATTTCTGCAGAAGCAGATTTCTTATTATGATTTGTTTTCTCCTCAGCGAAGTGTATTACACATAGTAGAATGTTGGAAAAAAAAGTGTCTGAAATACAACATAAGCTCCATGCATCGTCTATAGGAGCGTTGGAGATACCTGGATATCTCTGGTGCTCCCAAAGACCTTGCATGAAGCGAGTGGCAACACGCCAAATGCAGTGGAAGAGCTGGGGCTCTGTTCTGGAGATCATGGGGGCCTGTGGATAGGTCATATATTTTTAAGTGCCAGAATACTCCTTTAAACCAAAAACTGATGAGCATGACAAAAAGTCACATAAAAAGGAATATGCTTGATAAATGTTTCTAAAAAGTAGAACAAACAGCTTTCCTTACAAAAGGGCATGGCATATTGAGAAAGGGGCATAGATGCTGCATCGGGCACCATAAATGCCCCAACTAAAAATTGGTTTAACCATAAATGAGACAATGCAAACTTAGACTAGACCAGTGATGGCAAACCTATGGCATGCACGCCGAGCCCCCTCTGTGAGCACGCGGCCATAGTTCGTCATGGATGCCTTTTGATGCGCTCCACCGGCGCCGGACGTGTGCTATGCTACCTGGAAGACTGGAGGAGGAATCAGAAAAGATCTGTCCTCCTGCGAGCAGGCTGTGTGGAGCATGGCTGCGCCACACAACATACTCTGCTTTTTACCGGAAAGCCAGGAGGAGAGATCTGAAAAGAGCGTCACTGCGCCACACCACACAGCATTCTGCGCGGAAGAAACCATACTTACCACTGGACTGCCAGGGCTGACTGTGCCCTCCCCCCTACTTCTCCAAAGGTAAGAAGATGAAAGGAGGGGGGGGGGGATTAATGTTAAAAATAAATAAATGAGCATTTCTAAATGTATTAAAAATAAATAATATGCAGCACCCCTAACCCCCCCACACACACAGCACCTACCCCACATAGCACCCCCACACACAGCACCCCTCAAACACACAGCACCCCACAGACAAACACACAGCACCCCTCAACACACACATCACCCCCACACACAGCGCCCCTCAAACACACAGCACCTCACACACACACACACACAGCACCCCTCAAACACACACACAGCACCTTTAGACACACAGCCCCCATCAGACACACACAGCACCCCTCAAACACAGAACCTCACACACAGCACCCCTCAAACACACACACACACACACACACACACACACAACAAAAGATGTTAATTAGTTAAAACAAAAGATATTAATTAGTTATGGCAACTGAATGAGTTGTTTTTTCGAAACTTAAACCTCAGTATTCTGATTTAATTGCTGTGCTGGCACCTTGAGGGGAAAAAAAGTTGGTGTACATTACGGTTTGGGCACTCGGGCTCAAAAAGGTTCGCCATCACTGGACTAGACAATCTACAGGTGCCCCCAGAGATATCAAGCAGCCTGAGCCACTGTGATAACTAAGTTTGCACTATCTATATATTTGACAGTAAATGCATTTTGAAAGTCTTCAGACCCTTTCACTTTTTATGTTGAAGGCTTTGGGCTAAAAAATATAGTAAAATAAAAAATAATGTCTGGAGGAAACCAAGCACTGCTTCTGTCGTGCTAATTATATGGCCCAAAAATGAATCACCATATTTAATAGTATGATATCGGACATCTTGTATATGTCCGCCATATTGTGTATACTGTATAGAGAATGTCTTAGTTTTACCTAAGAACGTTGCAGTCATTAGCATCTGTGAGCATTCCAGATGTGAACTGTGACCTTGTTCTAAGAAGTACTAGCTTTGTGTCTATGTTATTGTAACTTACAATTAATTACCCATTACACCATCGATGTCTAGGTAGGCCCCAAGATGCCTATGAGAATCCAGGTTTTAATTACTTATATATGTCAAAAATAATCCCTGAATTTATAATTTAGGGCTCCATACTTCAAGTGTGGAATGTGGGTTTAAGACCAGTTATTGAGTGTTAATCCTTAATGTTAATGATGCTAATTGTTTATGCAATAGCACTCCCTAGCGTATGGGTAGTTGACATTACACCGACAGGAAAGGCATTATGGGTGATATACTCAATGCATTCTGGGTATTATAGTGATGTCATAGTCCTTACCATATGTACATGCCCAACCTACATTCATTGGGGAATTCCAATTTAGGGAGGTGTGTCTAACTAATTAAAAACTCTGGTAAACCAGATGTTAGGGACTGTAGAGAAAACACAAAGACACAAAGGAAGAGAGACAAGAGAAAAAGAAAAACAGAAAAACAAAGAACTCTCTTCCACACACAGGAAAGAGGTCCAACAAGGGGGAAAAGCCATGTCAGATCCCAGCAAGCCCGACTGATCCCACGGTACCAGACCAATGACTATCCATGATGATGAGCAGGAACGTTTAGCTTTCCTAGGACCAGAAGCGAGGTTCTTACATAGACTTGGTAAGAGATGCAAAAATGGTATTCCATTTAATTAAGACCAATTTGGATAATGTGGATGGAATTATACCATTTAGATTGGCGAATAAATTTATAAAATAAAAATCTCCATATTGATATTATAGTTTTAGGATATTGCGAGACTTCATTCTACCTGCAGAAGAAGTAAGGTTCATAATCTATCAAAGCATTAAATAATTACTTATACATACTGATAGAATTCCTACTTGCCAAACTAAGTGTTATAAGTATATTTCCCACACAGGAAACTTGTTTCAAGTTCTTCCTCCTAAAATATAGTCTAGCGAGATCATAAAACTCTGCTATTTGTCTTAATGTCTTACCAAGATCATGTATAGAAAATTGTCCAGAATGGGGCGGAAGTATATTAAATTTCTTCCATGTTTATATCCTTAGATGGATTCGCTCATTCTTGGAATCATTTGCAGTTGGTTAGAAGGGGGCGGGGAATGTATTTAGCATTCCATATTGATATGTCTATGATTAGATATTGCCCATCTTGATATCATAAGGTTTCCTCTGGACACAGTGATATGTAACCTTTTTCTTATATGATATTCCTAACCTAGTAGCTTTTGTTTTACTGTAACAAGTTACTTGCTACTCACATGTATTGTTCTACTATATGTAGTCAATTAACAAGCTTATAATGCTTTACTAACATATCTAGTTGACATTCATTTGTGTCTATTACTCATTTATGTTTATAATCTTATAACCAATAAATCTGCATACCGTACTTTTATAATACCTGTGTATTATTGTATATTGCAAAACCACATCCTTATGCATTAATATCATCCCATCATAAAAAGAACTTGTTGATATCTGAGGAAATAGTCGGACTCAGATGGGAATTGTATTGATTGGCTTTGTCTTCAATTCACCAGGTCATAATTTTGATGTTTTTTCTAATTTTCATAAATTTAAAATTTTTCATAATCAATATTTTTATGACAATAATTCATAACTCATAATTGAGTTATTACCGCACAACACTTCTCCCCTTCCCAATACCATCCCTACTGTGAAGCATGGTGGGGGCAGCATCACGTTGTGGGGAGACTGGTCCGGGATATTCTTCATGAAAACCTGACCCAAAGCACTCTGGATCTCAGACTGGGCAGAAAGTTCACCTTCCAATAAGACACTGACCCTAAGCACATGGCCAAGTTGGCACAGGAGCGGCTTAGAGACAACTCTGTTACTTGAATCCAATTGACCATCTCTGGTCCCCATCCAACCTGACAGAACTTGATTGGATCTGCAGAGAAAAATGGCAGAAAATCCCCAAATCAAGGTGTGTAAACCTTTTGGCCTGATCCCCAAGAAGACTGGAGGCTGGAATCGCTGCCAAGGGGCTTCAACTTAGTCCTGAGTAAAGGGTATGAATACTTTTGTCACTGCAAGATTTTAGTTTCTCCTTTAAATAAATTAGCAAAGATTTCTAACATGTTCTCACTTTGTCATTATGCTGAATGATGGAGGGAAACTTTGTTTATTTTTAAATGGGCACTGTCAGATCCAAAAACTTTTTATATGTTGTTTCTGAGAAAATTAAAGAACTTTTGTAATATGGTTGTTTACATTTCTTTGGAATATTTAAGAAAGAAAATGGCTCCTGAAAATCTCATCACTAGGGGTCCCCATGCCTACTGGCACACTAACCAGTCCTGCAGCAGCATCAGGCTTGTCTGTAAGCCATTGACAAGGCTGCATGAGCAGACACACCAATCACCTCAAGGGAAGGACACACCCCTTCCCACCACACACCAATCACCTCCCACCACCACAAGGGAATTACACGCCCCCTACCACCACACACCAATCACCACCCACCACCACAAGGGAGGGACACACCCCCTTCCCCTGAGAGAATTTATAACACTGTGAGCTAACGAAGGTAGGCAGGCAGTACTTCCCCCACATCAGGTAGGCAGCATAGTTCCCCCACATTAGGTAGGCAGTGGTCCCCATAGACGTACAGCCTCCAGCCATACAGTATATGGCTGGAGGCTGGATGACTGTGTACTGCCCCACTTTGGTGCTCTGACCACAGCTCCTCCGGTCCATAGAAGTAGGTTCCGGGCCTGGAGAAGCTGATGTACTGCTGGTAACTTACCATGCTGGCCAGCGTGCATGTCCCTCTGCACGCTTCTCCATTTCCCATGCTCCAATAGGCGCACGGCAGGGATGTCAGTGACGTCCCTGCGTGAGCTACCTCCTTGCAGCCACTGCATTTTTAAAGTGGCCTTGGGCCCACAGAGAAAGATCTTTTGGGACACAGGGATGTCCTAAATCCTGATGGGAAAGGGGGCTGCAAAATATCATCATGAGGGCCTCAATTGGCCACACAATACTTACCCTTTTCTAAAGATTTTCACCATAATGTAAACCTTGACATCTGAACTGACATGTAGATAAATGCTTTTAATGGTCACTGTGGTTTCAAACAAATGTAATTCCTAGTCTTCTCTAAGTCACTCCATGTACCAAAAATGATGCCTTACTCCAAAAAAATAAAAAATTAAATAAAACGCTTTCGGCCACTCTGTCTCCCTTCCCTGCAATTTGCTGTTCACTGCCTGTTGGCAGGGAAAATCCATCTTTAGAAATAGAAACATGAAGATGGAACACAGAAAGTGGGGGGAGATCTTAATAGAGAGTGATGAGAAAGAGAGAAGAGAGTAAGAGAGGATGCAAGAGAGAGAGAGAGAGAGAGAGAGAAAGGCTGTGTAGCTGCAAGCTGTTTCTGCTCTCCAAAGGATTTGTACTGTCTGTGCAAGGTAAATCAAAGCTTTCCTTTCTATCTCAGCAGCAATTTTGGTGCTTAGAGTAACCCCTCCCTTGCTCTGCTAGTGCTTTATGTACACAGTGCTTCCTGTGATATCTAATCTACCTACCCCCCCCTGTCTTTAGTCCGCAGGCTTGTCTTCAGCAGCAGTGCTTAGTTTAACCCTTTCTTGGTGTGCTGATGTTGTTTCTTTCATTTCTGCTCACATAGCACCTTGCATAGCCAGTACACTTTAGTAACCACTTCTCCCTCCACATGACATCATCAGCACAGTCCCAGCCTGTTCAGTGTACTTTTAATAGCACCATGACATGCCAAAATAGAGAAGAGTAGCTCCCGTGCTGTGATTGGCTAGACAACTAAGGGAAAAACTCCTATCTGTGCACTTTTCACAAAAAAGGCCAACTCTGTTCCGCCTCCTGAAATGGAGAGAAAGTTAAATAGCTGTGCACTATTGAGGGAGCTTAAAAACAGCAGTGAGAGCACTAAAATCAACTTGAACACCCCTCCGCCCCCCACCATCGTCACCCAGCACCTGAAGAGAATACCCCACCTACACTGCCTGTCCTTGTAGTCACAATCTGCTCTACAGATCTATTCTATTCTATTAGTTGTTAATGAGAAACACTGGTCTTTGTTAAAGGGGCACTCCGGTAGTCAATGTGTTTTTGTCATCTTAACTTACCCTTATTGTTGTTTGCCCTTTGTTTCCTTTGTGTCTTGGTTGCTATTTTTCGGTTCACTGGTGTTTTTTTGTTTGCATGTTGATGTATTTTTATTTTTTTTTAGCTTTTGCTGTTTCCTTTTCCCCTTTGATTTTTTGTGATGCCTAGTTCCTGCCCTTCTGTTTAGCATTCTGTCTCTCATGTGGCTAGGTATTTGGTTGCTATGTTGCCCTGTCAGTGTTTGATTATGTTTGTGGGGTATTGGCCAATCTGTTGCACGTGACACACGTGACACACAAACACACACACACGCATGCATGCACACATCAGTTTTTCATCCATTAGTATCAGCCATCTGCAGACTCCTGCAGCCGGGACTACTACTACTCCCATCATGGAACAGACTCCTTTCCATGATGGGAGTAGTAGTTCCTTGGCTGTGGGAGTCTGCAGGCAGCTGGGAGGCTAGCTAGATTAGTGTTTGTACTACTACCCCCCTTCATGGAACAGAGTCTGTTCCATGGTGGGGGTAGTAGTACAGGGGATAAGGGATTGATCGCACCGGGTCTCCCTTCTGAGACCCGATGTGATCAGCATTTATAAAGCAGGGGAGTGGGCGGCATGCTAAGCTCCCCTGCGATGTCTGTACAGTGTATACTTTCATTTTTAAATCTCTCGCCGGGAGCCCTGAATGGCCAGCACCGAGGAGGGATTTTTAAACTACTACGGTATTAACCCCAAATTAAGGCCCCGTGCATATTTTTAATAAATTATGGGCCAAATTGCTAAATAAGTTTATTCCCTCCCAGTGTCCTTATGCCCCGTTTCCTTATTCTCCCCCCACCCTCCTTATCTGTGAGAGCTCACCGCCGGGACCAGAGTTCACCGTGTCCATATTATTATCCTTATCCCCCGCTGCCTGATGCTCTTCATCTTCTTGGAGCAGGGCAGCAGCGGGGACATGTCGGGAACCGGCGGCGGTGACAGCGAATAAAGCCAACATGTCCTGCATGTTGGCTCCATTCATTGATTGGCTGCCGCCGCCCATGTCCCTGCTGCTACGTGAAACAGGGGGGGGGGGGGGAATAAACTTATTTTGCACACTGGGGCCAGTAATTTATTATAAATATGCATGGGGGCATAAATTTGGGGTTAACCGGCCAAGCAAAATGGAACACCCATCAAGGCAGCCCCGGCAAACAAACAACATACATATTCATAAGGAGGGCGTGTGAAAGAATACCCACTCTCTAAGGCGGGCAAAGAAAAAACAAAAAAACTGCTACACGTTGTCCGCAGCATGAAGCGAACATGGATGCCAGTGTGGACAACAGTCACGCATACATTGAAAAACTACAGCACATCCAGCCCAAGATACAGGTAATAAAAACACAAACATCCTGCAGAAAAAAAATAACAACACATATCAATTAATAAAACCTTCACAATAGCAAAAGGGAGCTACTTCACTAACAAAATTAGCCACCGGAGTACCCCTTTAAGCCTTCCAAACATGCGTCCCTCCGAGGCATTGACGGCAGAAAAATATTTAATTCACAGAAATTATATGAACTCTTAAATGTCAGACGTACTGAATCCTGCAGAAAGAGCCCGCTGTGTTCTTCTCAAATCCGCCAATTTGCTCCTGTTTGAGCTAATAAATAGATTTTATGTTTGCAGCTGATATAAAACACAAATACAGTTGCTCCGTCGTCGTGTTTACCAGAAAGCCGCTTATTGGAATAGACATTGATCAAATTTATTTAATAAAGACTTGCAAGTTTTTCCAGTGTTCAGCATTTCTGAAAACTCTCCGCGCAAGCCACTAGATGGCAAGGAAGGAAAAAAATAGTAGCATGGTATAGGATATTCCTAAAGGTGACCATAGATCTTAGTCTTCTAAAGCTTTGAAAACTTTGTCTCAGTGTGGCCGACTCCTCAGTGGCAGACCACCCAGAGAGTTTGAGTGGAGACAACAGGAAGGTTAGGTGGCACAATGCTAACTTAGATCATAAGGGTAAGTGAGGTTGGACCCTCTGCTGATCAGACTTTGGTGGCATAGTGATATGGTACCCATTGCAATGCACAAACAATCACTTTAAAGAAGTGGCCAAGTTACTATAATGAAACAAATAGATGAAGCTGTGCTGGAATGAAACAGATGGCGCTGTAGGACTATTGACTTTTAGTGAGTGTGCACCAGTGTTTCCCAACCAGGGTGCTTCCAGCTGTTGCAAAAACTACAACCCCCAGCAAGGCCACAGTTTGGAGACCACTGCTTTAAAGGGGTATTCCTAGATTTTTTTTTTATTGGACTATTCTACAGGGGCTGTAAAGTTAGTGAATTTCATAATATAGTGTCTGCACCTGTGTTTCATAGTGGTCTTGCAATTATGTGATTTTTTTTAACCCCAAGGGTTACTTTTAACAGCATACAAAATGAATGTCTTTTCACGTTTTCCCAGGTTGCAGTGCGGCCCAAGACATTACATCACTAGTTAGGTGATCAGAGGCTGCCTGACTTTGCATCGATGGATGGAGAGACCGCTTGGTGGGAGAAAGATCATTCTGTTCCTGCAACAGCTGGAGGCACCCTGGTCAGAAAACACTGGCCTATCGCATTGAAGGGATCACAGGTGTGCTTTAATGGGTAAGGTGTCTGATGCGTGGGAGGAAGAGAAGTGACCTTACACTTACAAACAAGGAATTGTGGGCTTTGTAATTTAAGGGAACAAACTCCAACAGGAAATAACCTTTAAGGGATTAGCCACCAATATTAGATCAGAAGGGGTCTAATTCCCAGCACCCCCACCTAGGGCGTATTCACACACACTGGATCCGCAGTTGCTGATTTTAAAACGCATTAAAAAATGTGTAAGAATTTCCTTGTATAATCCTCACTTGCAAATCTGCAATTTTGGATTTCGACAACTCCTGTGATTGTGAATGCACCCTTCGTGTACATTCGCCTGTTGTGGATATGCTGTAGATTTGGTCTGGATTTTGACTGCCCTATTGTCCATTTGAAAGATCTGTTGCAAATCTGCAGCGTATCCGTGACATGTGAACTTACCCTTAATGAAATATTAGCTAAAAGAATAAGTGTGCAGCAATGCAATATATCCTGCTCTAGTCTTAAATGTTTAATGCAATATATACTCCTCCACAACATTAAATAGGGCACTGTCATCATCTTATGTACTACAGCATATCTCTAATATACTTCTATTATTTTTTTCTTTGTGTAAATTAATTCCAGGCGGGTCTCCCTCCTATTGGCCGGCTGCAGCCTGCTGTGACGTCACAGCTGAATTTGGGGAGGGGGGTTGCTCAGTGGTCGGACACCCCACAATCAGACACTTATGGATGGGCATAAGTTGTCTTTCACTGAACAATTCATTTAAGCCCTGGAAGGTTTGGAGGGTCAGACAGGTGATCACAAAACCAAGTTATTGTAATGAAAGGAATAAGTGAAGCTGTGCTAGAATTAAACAGATGGTGCTGTGGGACTAGTGATAGTTACTGTGCATAATATGCCCCTTACACCAGTGTTCCCCAACCAGGATGCCTCCAGCTGGTGCAAAACTACAACCCCCAGCATGCCCGAACATGAAATGTTCCAAAAACCAATAAACCAGTCATTTCAGTGTAGTGCTGTACTCTCACCACCAGTAGCGCTGTATCCTGTCCCAGAGGTCTGACCCCCTTCAATTAGATACTGATGGATAGAGGATAAGTTGCCTTTCACTGTACAACCCCTTAAAGCACTGGAAAGTTTGGAAAGTCAGACTGGTGATCACATGACCAAGTTACCGTAATAAAACAAATAGGTGAAGCTGTGCTGGAATGAAACACATGGTGCTGTAGGACTAGTGATAGTGTGTATGATATGGGCAAATAAAAAAACTAAACTGACTTACACCAGTGTTTTCCAACCAGGGGGCCTCCAGCTGTTGCACAACTACAACTCCCAGCATTCCTGAACAGCCAAAGGCATGCTGGGAGTTGTAGTTTTGCAACATCTGAAGCCACCCTGCTTGGGAAACACTGCCTTATATGGGTTGAACAATAGAAAATTTTCCAAAAACAAAACAAAACACACAAACAAGCCAATCATTTCAATGTGGCGCTGTTCTCTCTCGCCACCAAGTAGTGCCGTATCCTGTCGCCATTGCAGATCAGCGATGTCATCACGGGTAGTTGGCAAACATTGGTGATTTTATGACACGTATCCATCCAATTTGCCTGTTTTGGTAGCTTTTACAACAATATTTGTCAATTATTTGTGAAAAGAAAAGATGCTCGGTGGGTTCAGGCTTCTCTTCCATTTCCTTTACTTTACAGGTAGACAGATTAATAACGGACCCGGGCCGCCGCATCTGCAGATCTGTAGGTGACAAAATAATGCGTATTCCTTTGTAGTGTATAGGCTGAGATATTTTCAGTAGAAAAAATCGGCAATATCTCAGCACAGAGAGACGGCCGGGCTCCTCCTGATAATATCTAGCATTTCAGATGTTTTGACAGCAGTATCAAACATCCTCTCTCTCTCTCTCTTTTCCCCTCACTCTTTCCCTTTGTTTGCACAATCGATTTAAATGCTTTTCGCTTTCTCATTTTCATCTCCTCTATTCTCCGACACACATTCATTTTCTCTCTCTCTCTCTCTCTTTTTTTCTCTCCTCTCCATTAAATCAGAATAGGCTTCATCAATAACTTATGGGTTGTGAAGCCCCCAGAACTGGAGGTGAAATTAAAGGGAAAAAGGATGAGATTGCTTCAATTAAACAAACAAAGACTTTCAGCCTGATACTCTGTGTTCTCGGAAATGAAACATCCTTTCTGCTGTCTCCATAAAAGGCTGGAGACTAGATTTTTTTTCTTATCCAAATGTCTCCTCGTTCCTACATTTGGGCATTTTACATACGCGAAGCTTGTAGTGTGGCGTAGACTTCATCACAGGCCAAAGTCGAAGGAGGGCTTATAAAATATATAACAGAGAGGAAACATTAGCAAAGGAAAGGTAGGATCAGCTCACCCGGCATGGACCCGCTGTAGCACGGACAGGTGCGGATTCACCTCGTGGCAATCACGAACAAGAAGGAAGACCAACGCAGCTTCTCACAGATATGCAGCTTTATTTTATCATGCAAATAACACACAGGACATACACGGAGGTGACGCGTTTCGGCCGGTGCCACCGGCCGAAACGCGTCACCTCCGTGTATGTCCTGTGTGTTATTTGCATGATAAAATAAAGCCGCATATCTGTGAGAAGCTGCGATGGACTTCCTTCTTGTTCTAGAGAGGAAACATTGGAAGATAATCTTCAGAGGTTATGTTTGCTAAGAAAGTCGTATTATTGGTTTCAGGCTATTTTTTATATATATATTTTTTTTTTGCATAGTGAATTTGTGTAAACCTAGACAGTAGTTTCTCTGAGCCATGGTGGGATTGGCACCAGGGCCGTAACTATAGGGGGTGCAGAGGTAGCAGTCGCATCAGGACCTGGTGCCTAAGGGAGCCCAAAAGCACATCTGCCCCATAGAAGACCAGTATTATAATTGGCACATGGGGCTCTGTTGCAGATTTTGGGGGCCCAGAAGTTACAAGTTATGCCTCTGTTTGGCACTAACATAAAGCTAGCCGTGCACAGTGTACTAATGTTATATGAACCTACCGATTCGGGTGGCATCGATTAGCAATATCATTTTGACCCTCTGACATCAAATGTTATATGGCCGAAATTTCAACATACCCGCACCTTTTATCCCTTGGAAGACAAACCACAGCCAGAGGTATAGGGGCTTGTGGTGATCTAATGGTGAAGTTTGTGATGCCAGAGTTATGTAAGATGAATCTGTTAGGGAGAAAAAATGGAGAGACCGGTACCGGCGCCTGGTGTATTATCCTTGGTAACAGGAGCTAAGAGTGGTCCAGAGCTGGACAGCTGCATATATAGCACGTTAGTTTGTACTATTACTATGCAGTTGATAAAGGCTGGAATGGCCGTAACGCGTGCTGCGTTCACCTATGGAATATACGCTTGAATAAAAACGTTACCTTCAGCAAGAAGTTGGTGTGCCGGGATTTTCTTTACTTCTACCAGAGCTGGACAGGAACCATAAAGATGGCCGCTCACATTAGAAAAGAAGTAACAGGCATATAACCCCTAAAGGTGTGGAGTCGCTGCCAGGCCTTCTGGGTAACAGGAAACAGTGGCACTGTCCTGAATAGACTGCAGAGGAACTTGGAAAAATACCCTTTGTAGATGGCGCTGCGGCTCCTTCAGAATGACGAAATGGGACCAAAGTAAGGTATAAGGTTCACAGTGGAACCATTTTTATTGGTAAGATAAAATAAAAAACGTGCAATGACGCGTTTTGGGAGGATCCCTCCCTTCCTCAGATCAGGATCAAGTTCCTGATCTGAGGAAGGGAGGGATCCTCCCAAAACGCGTCATCTACAAAGGGTATTTTTCCAAGTTCCTCTGCAGTTATGTAAGATGAGGGTGTTATGGGTTGACTAAGACGGTAGTCCCTGTTATATCACATGGCTTTAAGTGATGCAACCCTGTATTTTTATTTGAATTTTCACAAACACTTTTTTCAATGAAGCTGTTTCCTTTACAGAAGGGTTTTTGGAAAACAACTGTAAACTTTACTTTCTTTTTGAGGCAGATCATGTTGAATGAATTTTGAACTCTTCTTTAAAATACACTTTAGTTTAAGGAGAAAGCAGTATGAAGTCACTATTCACTATCCTTGTACAATTGGTGCACTTGTACATGTGCTGATAATGTACTTCTAGTTCTTGTTAAAGGGGTACTCTGCCCCTAGACATCTTATCCCCTATCGAAAGGGTTAGAGAAAAGACGTATGATTGCGTGGGTCCCGCTGCTGGGGCCCCCTTGTGATCTCCCTGCTGCACCCGGCGTTCGTGTAGAGCCACTCGTGATGTCACGGCCACGCCCCCTCAATGCAAGTCTATGGCAGGGGGCGTGATGGCCATCACCCCCCCTCCCATAGACTTGTATTGAGGGGGCATGGCCATTTCTCTAGAGACAGGCATATTGTAGGGAGACTTGAGCTGTAGTTGTGCTGAAGAATTAACTGTAAACAGGACTAGGAAAGTTGTGGCCTACCTGCATAAGGCGTATCTGACTCTAGCTACACCTAGGCTTACTTTTGCATTCTACTCACACAATGGTGGAAGCTGCTAAGCTTGTGTGCTGAGCTCCTGGCTGTACCAGGGATAACTCTCGGCTGACTAGAATCTGGGTTGTCCAGATGGAACATGTGATTAAATACTACTTCTCTTAACTTGTAGACATATACAGCTCTGCAAAAGAAATTGTTAAAGGGGTTATCCAACATAAGGGGACTTTAGTAATTAGGTGTCATACAGTAACTGACATGCTTACCAAGGATCTGTGCTTGTGTTGGTGGTAAATGGCCATGTCCTGTGTCCCCCATCACGCTGCTTGCTTGTTTTTGAGAACTGGCTACCGTTTCTGTGGTCTCCCTCAGACTACAATCCACAGAATGCTTTGTTTAAAGACTCAGTGTATGTATAGTTTACAGCAGAAACACAGTAATATACATTTATAATGCATGGAAACACAGACATGTAGGTTTTGGCATTTTAGACAAAGACGTTTGCTGTGTAGCAATCCTACAAGCCATCTAAGCTTAACCCAGTGTAAAGACTGGTATGGCTGGGCTGGGCCACCCCACAAGGCTTTAATCCTTTTCCCCACTTAGAATTGAAGCGCAGCTGAGCCCAAAATACATATATATATATATATATATATATATATATATATATATATATAGGAAACCAAAGAGATAGCTGTCAGCCAAACAAGCATTCTAAAATCTACATCTAAAATGTCTGTCCAGCCAAAGAAGTTTAAGATGGGAAAAATTACGGTTCCTCATGTGACATCTCACCTCCAGTCAAGATGTCTGATGTCATTTCTGTCTCTTATAGGTCCCATAATAATAAAATATCAGGGAGAATGTGACTGGGTCATTGCATTGCAACAGTCCAATGCACTGGGTAACCACCACAATCATTTTTGGCTCCGTGTAGAAGATGCAAGGCTATTGCCAGCCAATAATATATGGCCCTCCCTGCAGTGGGCTAGAGTTATATGCTGAACGCTGCCGCGTCGGACGCTGTATGCAACCTCTTCGTTTTTTGTTAGACGAGGTCTGGCTGACATATTTCCCCTTTTATAGACACTGCATAACAGAGTCTTTACCTTCAAAGATGGCGCTAGAGAGACAGGTTACTTCCTTTTAGAGAAGAGTATAAGGGGCACTCCAGTGGAAAACCTTTTTTTTTTTTTTTTTTATCAACTGGTGCCAGAAAGTTAAACAGATTTGTAAATGACTTCTATTAAAAAATCTTTACCCTTCCAGTACTTTTTAGCAGCTGTATGCTACACAGGAAATTCTTTTCTTTTTGAATTTCTTTTTTGTCTTCTCCACAGTGCTCTCTGCTGACACCTGATGCCCCTATCAGGGATTGTCCAGAGCAGGAGAAAATCCCCATTGCAAACCCATGCTGATATGGACAGTTCCTGACATGGACAGAGGTGTCAGCAGAGAGCACTGTGGGCAAGACAAAAAAGAAATTCAAAAAGGAAAGAATTTCCTCTGTAGTTTACAGCTGATAAAAAGTACTGGAAGGTTAAAGATTTTTTAATAGAAGTCATTTATAAATCTAGAACAACAAAAAGAAACGTAGGTGCACTCACCGCAAAGTTGAGACTGTCACATCTGGGTGTCCGGTGTCGGGTGGCCGGGTCACGGCATAGGCGCTGTATCTTATGGCGCTCAGAGGCTACGCCGGCGGTTTTGCACGTAAGTGCGTGCTTCTTCTGACCGGAAGAACCAGCGCCTATGCTGTGACCCGGCCACCCGACACCGGCCACCCAGATGTGACAGTCTCAACTTTGCGGTGAGTGCACCTACGTTTCTTTTTGTTGTTCTATTTGATGCTTCATATCTGTGTACGTGCACCCCGCATGAGACTCTTATCGGAGGTCGCCGAGGACCCTGCTGCATACGTCATTAGGGGATATAGTTCTCCAGGTGTGCTCTCCTTACATTTCTATCTTAGAATTTGGCAGAGTTTTCCACTGTTAGGCAAGGTTTCCACTTGATTTTTTTTATGGCAGTTTTTGGAAAACAGCCACTGCAGTTTTTGAGCCAAAACCAGAAATATATTCAAAAGAAATGGGAAATATAAAGGAAGGACTTATACTTCTCCTCCCTTATGGATCCACTTCTGAATTTGGCTCAAAAACTGCAGTGGCAGAAATCCAAAAACTGTCAGAAAAAAAACCAAGTGGAAACCTAGCCTAATACCCCTTTAAAGGGGTACTCCAGTGAAAACCTTTTTTCTTCTAAATCAACTGGTGGCAGAAAGTTAAACATATTTGTAAATTACTTCTATTAAAAAAATCTTAATCCTTCCTGTACTTATTAGCTGCTGAATACTACAGAGGAAATTATTTTCTTTTTGGAATGCTCTCTGATGACATCACGAGCACAGTTCTCTCTGCTGACATTATTATAATAATAATAACAACGCTTTATTTATTGTTGTCCCATTGTAGTGGGATTTTAACCCAAGTCCCCAGCACTGCAAGGCAGCAGTGCTAACCACTGAGCCACCGTGCTGCCCTTAGCATACATCTGCTATGCACGGTTGCTAAAATGGACAGAGATGTCAGCAGAGAGCACTGTGCTCGTGATGTCATCAGTGTTCCAAAAAGAAAGGAATTTCCTCTGTAGCATTCAGCAGCTAATAAGTACTGGAAGGATTAAGATTTTTTAATAGAAGTAATTTACAAATATGTTTAACTTTCTGCCACCAGTTGATTTACAAGAAAAAAGGTTTTCACCGGAGTACTCCTTTAAGTAGCATACTTTTTATTCCCCACGGTCGATAAGGCTCCCTACACACCGGCTGGTGGTCTCTACAAGGAGAAACACTGTCCCATCAGAACATCATCAGAACAGAAAGATCCATGAACTGAAAAAAATACCCATAGATAATATCAGTATTAGAAACAAAGCGGGCAGTTGAACTTGCACCAAAGTCTGGACCCGAAGCCAAGAATCAATCAAGGTCATTAGAGAGAATAGGAGCATAGCTGAGGGGAATGGAGACCACTGGGGAATGTGCCAACGATGCTGAATGCTGGGAGGGCAACAAGCCATTTTGCTGTAATCAGGGTTTTTACATACAGGGCTAAATCAGCAGACTGAACAATTATCCCGGATAAAAGAAATTGTACTTACAGCTCTGAAGACAGTGAAGATTGGACTGGCTCGGTATAGTATCAGAGAATTATTTGATGGACCTAAGATCTTACACAGAAATTAGCCACAAAGTCCATTTGGAGTAGTGTTGAGCGGCATAGGCCATATTCGAATTCGCGAATATTCGCGAATATATGGACGAATATTCGTCATATTCGAGAATGTTCGCCTATTCGTAATAGTCTCGTTTTATATTTCGCATATGCAAATATTCGCGCAAGCGAAAATTAACATATGCGAAAATTTGTATATACAAAAATTAACATATGCGAAAAATTGCATATACGAAAATTTGCATATGCAAATGTTCGCATATGTGAAAATTCGCACGCCAGTCTCACACAGTAGTATTAGAGCCTTCTTACACCACACAAGCTGGAAGCAGAGAGGGATGATCACTGTGATGTCTACTGTGAAAAAAAAACAAAAAAATACGAATATTCGTAATTACGAATATATAGCGCTATATCCGCGAATATTCGCAAATTCGCGCATATGCGATATTCGCGAATAAAATTCGAATTGCGAATATTCGCGAGCAACACTAATTTGGAGCTAACTTTGGAGATGGTAAGGTCTTCTTTTTAAAGGGGTACTCCACTGGCCAGCATTCAGAACTAAATGTTTTTGTGCTGTGGGGGTCGACCACGCCCCTCGTGACATCACGGCCACGCCCCGTCAATGCAAGTCTATGGGAGAGGTGTGAGATCACTAGGGGGCGTGGTCGCGACGTCATGTCTCGGAGGTAGTGCACGGCACAGAATGCCGGGGTCTGCACTGAGATCGCGCGGGTTCCCAGTAGCGGGACTCCTGCAATCATACATCTTATCTCCTATCTATTATTAGATAGGGGAAAAGATATATAAAAAGCCGGGAATACCCCTTTAATATTCCATTGAGTGCAGAACACGTTAGACGTTAGAAGCAACCAGCTGACATGAGGTTCTGATGGAGAATGCTGTACAACAATATACCTAGGAAACCCTCTACGCTCCAGCATTTACAGTAGACATATACAGTGGTCCCTCAACTTACAATATTAATTGGTTCCAGGAAGGCCATTGTATGTTGAAACCATTGTATGTTGACACCATAACTCTATGGAAACCTGGTAATTGGTTCCGAAGCCACCAAAATGTCATCCAAAAATAGGAAAAAATGAGGGTTAAATAGAAATAAGTAGATAACTTATATAGATAAAGCAAATACATATAAAAGAAAGTAAGAGCTGCTGGAAGCTGTAAATCACTGTCTATGTCAGTGTTTCACATCCAGGGTGCCTCCAGCAGTTGCAAAACTACAACTCCCAGCATGCCTGGACAGCCAAAGGCTGTCCAGGCATGCTGGGAGTTGTAGTTTTGCAACCGCTGGAGGCACCCTAGTTGGGAAAGTCTGGTCTATATAGAGGACAGGAGCTTCTTCAGGGTCCTGAACAGTACACGCAAAATGTAGCCGCCCCTACCTGTGTCCAAAGGAGCAGCTAAAGGCACAGGTAAAGAGTAATACAGAACATGTAGTACCTCCTAGTGTTGCTCGCGAATATTCGCAATGCGAATTCTCGAATATAGCACTATTTATTCGTAATGACGAATATTCTTTTTTTTAATTTTTTTATATTCTATTTTTTTTTTCTTTCACAGTACACATCAGAGTGATCATCCCTCTCTGCTTCCAGCTTGTGTGGTGTAAAGAAGGTTCTAATACTACTGTGTGAGACTGGCGTGCGAATTTTCGCACATACGAATTTTGGCCTATGTAAATTTTCGCATGCGCTACTTTTTCACATATGCGTTTTTTGGGGTATGCAAATCTTCGCATGTGCGAATTTTGGTTTATGGTAATTTTCGCATTTGTTAATCCTTACATATGCGAATTTTTTATTTGTACTAATTTTCGCATATGCGAATTTAGGGGTGGGCAAATTTTCGTAGATGCGTATTTATGGGCATATTAAGTTTCGCATATGCGTATTTTGTTTATGTTAACTTTCGCGTTTGCTAGTTTTTGCGTGTGCGAATTTTTGTTCTTGCTAATTATGGTTTATGCTAATGTTCGCATATGCGAAAACTAAACATTACGAATGTGCGGATTTAGCGAATATATGACGAATATTCGTCCATATATTCGCGAAATATCGCGAATTCGAATATGGCCTATGCCGCTCAACACTAGTACCTCCCTGTATTGTAGGGAGGCGCTACCAGACAGTCAGTGCATGCACTTCAGTAGTACTGTTGTGAATGTCCATTCTAATTGGTCAGTTCTTCCGGCCTGGACTGTCTGTAGCATTGTATGTTGAGTCTGGTTTCAAGTTACAATGGTCCATAAAGACCATTGTATGTTGAAACTATTGTATGTTGAGGCCATTGTAAGTTGAGGGATCACTTTACTCAGGCCGTTTGTTGGGACCATTTATTGAAAATATTCATAGTGAATTTCAGTGTCCTTCAGGCCCTTCCTTGTTTTATGAGATTATTTTCTTTATGCAGCTTTTGAAATATGCATAGACGGTGTTACTTATCTTGTTTACAGGGTTCAGTCCTTTCCATTTATTACCATCATAGGCCAAGCTTATTTATGGTAACTCCCCGGAATCTATTGCAGCCTGTTTAATTTAAATGAATGCAGTGACACTTAGCCTTGAATATATGAAATGCTTTTCCCTTGTAACCACGGAGCAAGCAATGTATTTATGATGAGCTATTCATTTTATGATCACACTGAACTATATTTTGATTTATATGGTGGCACTAAACTCTTATGCAAATACAGACTATAGAGATTTCCATTGCATAAAATATGCTTTATTTTAATAGTTTACTATTAAATTACTTCAATTAGATGCTTATAAATAAATATACTAGGTGCCGCTTTTAAAGGGACAGGATCACCAGGTAGGTTATGGTGTGGGGAGATGGAAGTGCTCCCCATTGTAATACTCTGGGGTACCGCACTGGCTTCATAGAACAGAAGGTATTTGCTATTCAGTGGGTTTATTCCTTTTATGACAGTATGGCGGATCATGCACATCATTCCTTTTACCCTGTTTAGCTAGCGCAGCCCTTGTCTATAGAACTGCTGGTATATATAATAGTGATACATCCTATCATATCTGAGCTACTTATTGCAAAGTACATGGTGCTATTTCAGTATTTTTTTTTCTTCTATTTCTCATTGGTGCAATACAGTGACCCCCCCCGACCTACGATGGCCCCGACATACGATCATTTCAACATACGATGGCCTCTCAGAGGCCATCGCATGTTGAAGGCAGCATCAACATACGATGCTTTTTTATGTCGGGGCCATCGCATAAACGGCTATCCGGCAGCGCAGACTGCTTCAGCTGCCACCGGATAGCCGTTTACGGTGCCCCGTGTGGTCCGCTGACTATCACTTACCTGTCCTCGGGGCTCCGGCGCATTCCTCTTCGGGATCCCCTGCATCGTTGGCGCTCTCTATCGTCGTCATCACGTCGCTGCACACGCCATCCCGTCATCCAATAGGAACGGCGTGCGTAGCGACGTGATGGCGGCGACGGAGAGCGAGGATGCCGGGGAAGCAGAGGCCTTGCCGGAGCATCGGGAACACCCCGGGGACGCGGCGACAGCGATGGAAGGCAACATCTAGGGCAGGGTTGATGAGCGGTGACGGTCCGGAGCGGCGGGGACAGGCGAGTATGACCTCCAATACCAGTGGTCTTCAACCTGCGGACCTTCAGATGTTGCAAAACTACAACTCCCAGCATGCCCGGACAGCCGTTGGCTGTCCGGGCATGCTGGGTGTTGTAGTTTTGCAACATCTGGAGGTCCGCAGGTTGCAGACCACTGTCCTATACTTTACATTGCACGGATCCCTCAACATACGATGGTTTCAACAAACGATGGTCCATTTGGAACGGTTTACCATCGTATGTTGAGGGACCACTGTATATGAAAACCATGGTTCAATGGAGTGAAATAGAACATTGGAATCTCCATACAGAAGGTGTTATGGCAAAGGCTGCGGTAATGGACACCAAGCCCCGGTATGGCCCCTAAGAACGTTTATTAATTCCTGCAGACTGTACAACATTGTTTTGACTTATTTTTTTTGCATGTTACCAGATACTGTATACATACAGAGTACTATTCCTTATCCTTTTGATTTCAGACATGACATTGGGTAATTATTCAAATTATTCCATTTTTTTTCTTCTTCTCTGATTGGGTAATTATTTAGCACATATCACATTTTCATGCTTCTGCATATGTATATTTTAATCTTTAAGATATAACACATTTGAATTAACAGTCATGGCCGTAAATGTTGGCACCCCTGAAATTTTTCTAGAAAATGAAGTATTTCTCACAGAAAAGGATTGCAGTTACACATGTTTTGCTATATACATATTTATTCGCTTTGTGTGTATTGGAACTAAACCAAAAAAAGGAGGAAAAAAAGCAAATTGGACATAATGTCACACCAAACTCCAAAAATGCGCTGGACAAAATTATTGGCACCCTTAATTTAATATTTGGTTACACAAATGGTTAACAGAATCCTATGTTATTCATTCATTTGTCTTTCTAATGGTAATATGCCTTTGTGGTGCCCCAGTAAGGGAGTTGTTACCCCGTACCCTTGCTGCCCTGTCCGGCAGCCTCCCTTCTGTGTCCCCTGGGCTCCCTTGTATTTGTTTCCCCCCTGTACATATGTTCTGCATTGTAATGTATCATAAAATGTAATGTTGCTTTAAGAGTTGTACCATGTGATATGTCATGTGATTGTTACCCAGGAGGGATCAGAGACCAGGTAACCCAAAGAATGACCTATGGGCTCCTCACTAGTCTCCCTCGCTCGCTCACTCTCTTTTCTTTTTGGAGATAAGTCTTTGCTGAGGTCAGTCGGGCCTAGTGTGTGTGTCCAGAGTGTTGGAGACCTCAAAGTCAAGTCCTGCAGCCACCATCAAGTCAAGTACGCTACAGCCATAGCTTTGTCAGTCTTCAGTCACGTCAAGTCAGTCCCTGTCATCTGTCAAGTCAGCGTGGCCTGCATTACATTGTCCAGTCCTACTACAAGTCCCAGCAAGCCCTTAAGGTCTCTGGTCACCTTCTTGGCTGAACTATATAGACTTTACCATCTGTCTACCCTCAATAAAGCTACCGTTATCCGTAACTAGGCGTCTGAGTCATTATTGCCCCGGTCGTGCCTAGCCCAGGATCTAGCGGTATACCTTTGGGTGGTATTGAGGATAAACTGGTGTCATGAATACAAAGGGTTAATGCCATATGCCCCTAGGGTAACAACATCTGCCCTCATCACACCCCTTTACCACACCTTTAAATGTTGTTGCCAAGTCATGTAATCAGGGAAGGTGTCAGTGACCAGGTGACTTGTGGGTGACCTATAGGACCCCTCCAAATTGCTCCCTTATAAACCAAGGGAGGAGCTAGAGTCTAGAGTTCCAGTCTTAGCTGAGCTACAGTCAAGACCTGAGAGTGTCTGGTGTCCTGAAGAGACCCAAGGCCTAACCACGCAGCCACGCTTCCACCAACCAAATGCCCCTTCAGGTGAACGTCAAAGCCTGGTAAGCAATCACAGGGGTGAAGTCTAGTCAGTCATAGTCAAGTCAATCAAGTCTGCTAAAGTCAACGAGGTACATAATTCAGTCCAAATCCACTACAAGTCCCAGCGAGCCTGCAAGTCTCCTAAAGTCACTGGTCATCTCCTTGGGCCTAACTGAGCTGTAAAGACTATTCCATCTGTCTCAGTAAAGCTGCCGTTGATCCATAACTTTGCAGCGGAGTGATTATTTGCCCCACGCCTAGCCCAGGCACCAGCGGCCATACCTCTGCTGGTGTAGAGGACAACCATGCCCTGGCATCATGAACACAAGGGGTTAATGCCATCTGCTCCTACTGTAATAACATCTTCCCTTCATCGCACCCTCACCACAACTTTTGGAGTCATGAACAGGATATCGGTGTGCGTCTTATCCAAAAAGTACCTGCCCAGTCTGAACATCTGCCCTTCATCGCACCCTCACCACACATGTTAAATCACTTGTCTCCTATTCACAGTGTCAGGCAAGAAATGGGACCTTTCCTGTGGATAGGCATACCTCCCAAGTGTCCCTCTTCTAAAGGAACGGTCACTGCTTTTGACCTTTTTAATGCTTCTTTTGTTGACCTACATTGCTCCAGAAACTGTTTGACTCCTACCTGTATATTAGACCCCAACATGCATATAATTCCATCCTCTAGTGTAATCTGGATCTTAAAAATTATATTTGGACAAATCATGTGATAATATTACCATCCTTATACTTATCCATTAAGGTAATCGTGTAAGGCTCTACATATCAATGATATCTGACAAAGGGGCCTATTAAAGATAACCGGTCATCAAACGATATTTTCTAAACTAACTCAGATTATATTCCCTAACAACTCCTAACACCCCTCATCCCCTCAAAAACGTTTTCAAGCTTTAAAAAGCTGTGTATCATACCTTTCCTCTTGCTCACATTGTGTGAGCTCCCTGCAGGAGAAAGTGGGCGTTCCCCAGCAGGCGCGATGTCACTGAAGCCGCGCAGTGCTGTGCCTCCCCATGCCCCGCACGCACTTCCTGAGTTTGGTCTCCTGCCAGGCTGGGAGGAGACCAAACTAACTGTTTGCCTTGTGGCAGGGAACAGAACAGAGCCACCTAGTGGCTGTTTTTTTAAATCACATTAAAAACATATAAAGGTTGAGAATTTTAACAGCAAGTAAATAGTAAAGTGTCTTATAGTTACATAAGGAACAATAAAATAAAAGTTTTTAGTTTGGTGCCAGGTACTCTTTAAACCAAATGCAGACTGTATAAGAAGAGCGGCAGATGCCATTCACATCTATATGTGCGTAAAAAATAGAGGTGACAGGTACTCTTTCACTAATACAACCAAAATGGGCGAATTACTAAGAGGAAAACATGTTGTCGTATGGAAACCATCATAAAGCTGCCACTAACTGATTGTTCATACTTATAGTGCACAATGGCTGTTGCCATGAATGGGCTAAATGAACATAGGGGTAGGCTAGTGGAATTTGTCAACATGTAAATCAGAAACACTTGTTCATATGTCACTTGACTATCTTTGTCTATCTACATGTGGAATGAGCTAGGGTGTAAAAAAAAAAAAAAGGACACAGGCCGGGTTCACAATACGGAATTTCCAAGCGGAATTCTGTTGAAAAATTCTGCTCTGCAATTCCGGAGCAGGAGAGTCCCATTGCCGGCAATGGGATTCCGCTGCACACTGGGGCGGACTTTCTTCCTGGGAAATCCCCTCAAAAAATTCCGCCAGAACATTTACTCAAAAGCGTAATCTAAAATACAATACATCGGTTACATCCTGTTACATCGGTTTGCTGTGCCGCCAGGTGTCATTTTTCCTCTATGCCAGCAGATGGCAGTAGATGACCCCGTATACTCTCCCATAAATACATTTGTCTATGCAGATGTGATCCGTACATCAATCACGGCTATAACAGTTCCATATATAAATTGGTTGTTTTTAGAGGTGGGTAAGCGGCAGCCTCTGTTTTGCTGTTTTTTTTCTCGCATCCTCTGCTGAATTTAAATTAAAAAAAAATTCATTTTCATTAAATGGTTTTATTTGCAAATGCAAAGAGGAATTGACGGCACGGTTATCATTACTTAAATCCCACGCTGCTTGCTGTATGCTTTATTCCGGTGATAGGAGCCACGCTTTACTGAACCTGCTATGCTTTAGACCATTGTTTTCAAACTAGGGTGCCTCCAGCTGTTGCAAAACTACAACTCCCAGCATGCCCGGACAGCCGTTGGCTGTCCGGGCATGCTGGGAGTTGTAGTTTTGGAACGGCTGGAGGCACTCTGGTTGGGAAACACTGCTTAAGACAAATGGAGACTATTCTGGGAGGTCCACTGGATTTTTGGAATCTCTGTACAGTTATAGGGAGGTTCAGGGAAGATCAGGATCAGCCTTAGGGCCTATTCACACTAGGATTTTCAGAGTTTTGCGCTCTATTGACTTTAATTGGCATTACAGAAACCTCAGCTGTTTTCCGCTTTTTGACCACCTCCAGTCGCTGTAACCAGGTCAGAGTTGGTCGGGGGGGGGCCCAATCTCGAGATAAATGCATAAATGCGCGTCCCACACATGAGACCTGTATCTAGGGGGCATTTCTTATATTCTGCGGCCTTATATAGGCTGCCATTGTATCTAACTTTTTTTTGGCATTTCTTTTCCAGACAAAAAACACCAAAAAATAAAAATAAAAAAAATAAAAAACACAAAAAACTGCCTCATTTTACACACCCAAAATGCAGTTTTTGTGTCTTCCCCCCCCCCCAAATGAACAGGTTTAGGTTTTTTTGGAGCCAAAATTCCAACGCCAGTTCCCTTAGCATGTTGTGATTTTGAAAAACTAGCCCTGAGCCTAAAATCGCCACAAAACGGTGAAAAGATGCAAAAAAAAACCAACAAAAAAAACCAAAAACAAAGGCCACGTGTGTCTAGCATTTCATGCTTTTCTATTGACTCCTAACTAATATCTGGCTGCAGCGTTTTTGACCCAAAAAAAGTCAAATGTTTTTTTTTTTATATATATTTTTTCAACTAGTGGAATCTAAGCCTCAAGTCAAAGTTGGGAATATCCCTTTATCCACCACTAGATGGAGCTGACTGCTTTTTTTGCATTAAATTTAATAATAATAATAATAATAATAATATAATAATACATTTAAATTTAATGAGCAAAAACTTTTTATATGTTGCACATCTTGACAAAACATTAACTAGAGATGAGCGAACTTACAGTTAATTGGCTGTCCAGGCATGTTGGGAGTTGTAGTTTTACAACAGCTTAAAGGGGTACTCCACCCCTAGACATCTTATCTAGAGATGAGCGAACTTACAGTAAATTCGATTCGTCACAAACTTCTCGGCTCGGCAGTTGATGACTTATCCTGCATAAATTAGTTCAGCTTTCAGGTGCTCCGGTGGGCTGGAAAAGGTGGATACAGTCCTAGGAAAGAGTCTCCTAGGACTGTATCCACCTTTTCCAGCCCACAGGAGCACTGAAAGCTGAACTAATTTATGCAGGAAAACTCATCAACTGCCGAGCCGAGAAGTTCGTGACGAATCGAATTTACTGTAAATTCGCTCATCTCTAACATTAACCTTTCTAGCATACATCATACATTTTTTTTAATCTCCTTTTTATAGAAATCATGGCTTATAAAAAAAAAGGCCACTAAGGGTCCCCATATCCTCAAGAAGATAATCCTGTCCGACTGCAGCATCATCTTTGTATCAGCTGAAGCACAGGCTGGGACAAAGTCAAGTAAGTGAGGGCAGGACTAACACTCCTCTGTGCTCACTCCTGTCCTATCTGTCAGACTCCTGTCTAAAACAGTAGGGGGAAGTGAATGCATAGTGGGTGAGGGTGGACTCAGTGCTTGCTTCGGACACACCCCTTCCTGAGCAGTGGATGTCAGAATGAGTGAGCAGCAGAGCAGAGGGATTTGTGAGCCAAATATATAAGCTAGACACATAAAAAAGATGTATAGAATCTGTATGATCTAGTGAGTAACATATAAAAGCATTATAGGTTCTCTGTGATATGACAGGTAAGCTTTAAAAAAATATTTCCAGAATGAGAAAAACATGGCAGATTTTTTTTAATGTTTATGTTAATTGTGCAAAAACAGTAAAACATAAAAAAAAAACTATACATATTTACTGACCTGCAAAATAAAGGTAACATGTTATTCATGCAGCATGGTAAACAGCACTGGTGGAATCGTTTTTTATTTATATTATGTATCCTAAGTAGTTTTAGTAAAAAGTAATAAATAAAATACCGGTTTCATCATTAATTTGCAGTTCTCCCAGAGCTGGTGGGCAGAGCTCTCTCCTTCCTCCTTCATAGACTTGTATTGTTTGTCTTGCAGACACAGGACAAAGCTGGACTGATATTCAGAGAAGAACATTTGAGCAGGAGGATAGAGGGGGAAGAAGCTTGATAAGAGAAAGAAGCATTTTTGGCTAATAGGATAAACTACAAAGTTTCTTGTATTTGCTTGTACTATTGATCTATGCAATGTTTTTCAAATTGTCCTTGTTGGTAAAGCGAATGTGCATTCACTTTCATGCTGCCTACCCCAGACACTTTTTCCTGCTCCTAGATTGCCAGAGTGCGAACTATCAGTCAGCCAGAAGCCACTGGTGTCCATCCCAATGGCTCATGGTTCATGCAGCATGAAAGTGATGGCAGCCTACCTTTAAAAAGAATTATTCAAAAAGATGAAATGGGCACTCACTCTTAAAGGGGTACTCCGCCCCTAGCATCTTATCCCCTATCCAAAGGATAGGGGATAAGATGTCAGATCGCGGGGATCTCGCCGCTGGGGACCCCTGGGATCGTCGCTGCAGCACCCCACTTTCATTACTGCACAGAGCAAACTCGCGATACAGGGGCCGGAGCATCGTGATGTCACGGCTCCGCCCCCTTGTGCCGTCATGGCCCTCCCCTTAATGCAAGTCTATGGGAGGGGTGTGGCGGCCGTCACAACCCCCTCCCATAGACTTGTATTTAGGGGGCGGGCCGTGATGTCACGATGCTCCAGCCCCTGTATCGCCGGTCATTACCCACAGAGTGAGTTTGCTCTGTGCAGTAATGATAGCGGGGTGCTGCAGCGAAGATCCGGGGGGTCCCCAGCGGCGGGACCTCCGCGATCTGACATCTTATCCCCTATCCTTTGGATAGGGGATAAGATCCTAGGGGTGGAGTACACCTTTAATAAAACGTAGCTTTTTATTCCATCGAGATTAAAACGCTCTTGTGACCATCGACCAAAGACAGACCCGGTGGCCGCCGGGTCTGTCTTTGGACGATGTTCACAAGAGCGTTTTAACTACGATGGAATAAAAGTTACATTTTATTAAGGGTGAGTGCCCATTCCCTATTTTTTTAAAAAAAATTCTAATGACTTGGACTTGTACTTTGTTGAGCGTTGTTTTCCTTCGTATACATGATTTGTTTGGATTTAGTTGAAAGTGTTTTTCTGAAAAATCCGGCAGTAAATGACAGTAGTGCCTCACACTTTTTATCCTTTGTGCCTTTAGTGTTACCTTTAAAAGGAACCTGTCTCCTCTTTCATACTGCATGAACAGACATTGGGACAGACAGGCCCTGCAGACCTCGATTGATACTTCTCTCCCTATATATAAATCAAGGCTGGTGGGATAGGGAAAAGATGCTGGGGACCACCCTGATAACTTATTGTACAGGCAGCATGAGAGTAATGACAGGTTCCCTTTAAAGGGGTACTCTGGTGAAAAACATACATACATACACACACACACATAAAAAATAAATAAAAATACTATATATATATATATATATATATATATATATATATATATATATTATTTTTATTTTTTTCAAATCAACTGGTGCCAGAAAGTTAAACAGATTTGTAAATTACTTCTGTTAAAAAATCTTAATCCTTCTAGTACTTATCAGCTGCTGTATGCTTCAGAGGAAGTTGTGTAGTACTTTCCAGTCTGACCACAGTGCTCTCTGCTGACACCTTTATCTGTATCAGGAACTGTCCAGAGTAGGAACAAATCCCCATAGCAAACCTCTCCTGCTCTGGACAGTTCCTGACATGGGCAGAGGTGTCAGCAGAGAGCACTGTGGTCAGACTTAAAATAACTACACAACTTTCTCTGGAGCATACAGAAGCTAATAAGTACTGGAAGGATTAAGATTTTTAAATAAAAGTAATTTACAAATCTGTATAACTTTCTGGCACCAGTTGATTTGAATTCCCCCCCCCCCTCCGGAGTACCCCTTTAACCCCTTAAGGACTCAGCCCATTTTGGCCTTAAGGACTCAGACAATTTAATTTTTACGTTTTCATTTTTTCCTCCTCGCCTTCTAAAAATCATAACTCTTTTATATTTTCATCCACAGACTAGTATGAGGGCTTGTTTTTTGCGCGACCAGTTGTCCTTTGTAATGACATCACTCATTATATCATAAAATGTATGGCGCAACCAAAAAACACTATTTTTGTGGGGAAATTAAAACGAAAAACGCAATTTTGCTAATTTTGGAAGGTTTCGTTTTCACACCGTACAATTTATGGCAAAAATGACGTGTGTTCTTTATTCTGAGGGTCAATATGATTAAAATGATACCCATTATTACATACTTTTATATTATTGTTGCGCTTAAAAAAAATCACAAACTTTTTAACCAAATTAGTACTTAGTATTTATTTTGATGACCTCTAACTTTTTTATTTTTCCGTATAAGCGGCGGTATGGGGGCTCATTTTTTGTGCCATGATCTGTACTTTTTTTTTGATACCACATTTGCATATAAAAAACTTTTAATTAATTTTTTATAATTTTTTTTTAATAAAATGTATTAAAAAAGTAGGAATTTTGGACTTTTTTTTTTTCGTTCACGCCGTTCACCATACGGGATCATTAACATTTTATTTTAATAGTTCGGACATTTATGCACGCGGCGATACCAAATATGTCTATAAAATTAATTTTTTACGCTTTTTGGGGGTAAAACGGACGTTTTACTTTTTTTTGGGGGGAGGGGATTTTTCACTTTTATTTTACTTTTACTTTTAGATTTTTTAACATTTTTTTTTTACACTTGAATAGTCCCCATAGGGGACTATTCATAGCAATACCATGATTGCTAATACTGATCTGTTCTATGTATAGGACATAGAACAGATCAGTGTTATCGGCGATCTTCTGCTCTGGTCTGCTCGATCACAGACCAGAGCAGGAGACGCCGGGAGCCGCACGGAGGAAGGAGAGGGGACCTCCATGCGGCGTTCTGAATGATCGGATCCCCGCAGCAGCACTGCGGGCGATCCGATCATTCATTCAAATCGCGCACTGCCGCAGATGCCGGGATCTGTATTGATCCCGGCACCTGAGGGGTTAATGGCGGACGCCCGCGAGATCGCGGGCGTCGACCATTGCCGGCGGGTCCCTGGCTGCAATCAGCAGCCGGGATCAGCTGCGCATGACACGGGCATCGCTCCGATGCCCGCGGTTATGCACTGGACGTAAATGTACGTCCTGGTGCGTTAAGTACCACCGCACCAGGACGTACATTTACGTCCTGCGTCCTTAAGGGGTTAAGGCATTATTATAAGAATCAGCTTGCCCTAGTGTTTATAGTTAGTCTGATACGGGAACATTTCCCAATATGTTTTCCCTCCACGGTAACTATTATAAGTTTGAAAGTTTTCAATGATTTTTGTACTATGCACCATGGAGACTATAAGGGATCCTAAGAGTAAAATATGGGGGTTTAGAGTGATCGAAAAACAATTTGCTGTACAAGTTTTGCTATCACCTCTTACAGCATAAAAGGTCAATGGAAAAGCAGAGGGTATTTACCTGTTCTGTAAAGCAAACACAGGACGGTCTATTTTGCTGATGACCCTCCATAATGAAATGTTTGCCTGAATGGTTTATCCCTATGTAAAGGTCAGACCAACCTCCCCAAAGGTCAGAATATCTCCAACTATATTCTTAGTCTTGGGCGTCTGTTGTGTATGGAGCGATTGTCCCGGCCCGCTGGGTCTAGGTAATTACATTCACCTAAAGCCACATGAAAGGATTTCATTATACCCTTCACTGACAGATCGCTGCCTCTATTATGATTAATAAAGTTGTATTCCCAAATCAATTCAACCGTATGAGAAAGTGTCGCCAACGAAAATCAACACTTAAACGGCAATCAGATGTTTAAATATTGGTCAAAGGGTTGTGGGAAATTAAGGCATTTTCTTTAACCCCTTAAGCTTGCAGATTTTGTGGCCTTCAGGGAGACAAACAAAATTTTTATTTTTTTTTCCACTTTTCATCCCTGCCTTACGAGAACTTTTTGAAGAATGAGTTGATGTTTGTATTAGTACGGATTTGGGGTATATATAGGCCCCTCAACTTACTATGACAACAAACTGCAATGCAGGAAAAGTGATGGGATGCCCACCCCTCTCCTCTGTATAACACCATTCATGCCATCTACAGTGTTAAAAAACTGGAATTCGAGCTATCTCTGCTCCCAGCTCATGCTGCCGAGTATCAGCTGTAATAGAAAGCTGACAACTGATGTACCGTATTGTTCGGTACATCAGGTGCCATATAAGATGCTTCGGCATATAAGACGACCCCAATTTTAAAGGAGGAAAATGTAGAAAAAAAAAAGGTTCTGAACCAAATAAAATGTAAAGTATAGGACAGTGATCTTCAACCTGCGGACCTCCAGATGTTGCAAAACTACAACTCCCAGCATGCCCGGACAGCCGTTGGCTGTCCGTGCATGCCAGGAGTTGTAGTTTTGCAACATCTGGAGGTCCGCAGGTTGAAGATCACTGATATAGGAGGTAGTACTCATGTGTCCCCGCCGCATCGGAACCGTCACCGCTCATCACCGCTGCCCTGGATGTCGCCCTCCATCGCTGTCGCCTCGTCCCTGGGGTGTCCCCGTCGCTCCGGAACGTCTCTGCTGCCCGGATCCTCGCTCTTCGTCACCACCATCACATCGCTACGTACGCTGCTCCTATTGGATGATGGGATGGCGTGCGCAATGACGTGATAATGACGAAGGAGAGCGCCGGCCATGCAGGGGATCCCGGCACGGAGCAGTCATTCGTCGATCGGACACCAAAGAGGCAGGTAAGGTCCCTCCCGGTGTCCTGTAAGCTGTTCGGTCCCGAACAGCCCGACTGAGAAGCCGGGTTAGTTTCACTTTCGCTTCAGACGCGTCGGTCAGCTTTGATCGCTGCGTCTGAAGGGTTAATACAGGGCATCACTGCGATCGGCGATGTCCTGTATTAGCTGCGGGTCCCGGCCATTGATGGCCGCAGGGACCGCAGCGATATAACAGGGTTTTAATGTGTATTTGGCGTATAAGACGCACCAACTTATACGGTGAAAAATACGGTAGATGGTAGGGGTGAGTTGTGCTAAGTTCTTGGCAGCAGCGCTATACAGTGTACCATTTAGAACATTATTTTTCAATGGATACATATATCATTTAACATTTATCATTTCAGAGGAATTAAAGATAGTCAGACTATGTAACAGAGCAGAAGGAAAATGCTAACAGAATGCTTAAATGTATAGGGAGAGGTATTATCAGTAAAGATAGAAGTGCTCACGGGTGTATAGGCAGAGTTATTAGCAGTAAAGATAGAAGTGCTCATGGGTGTATAGGAAGAGGTATTAGCAGTAGAGATAGAAGTACTCATGAGTGCATAGGGAGAGGTATAAGCAGTAGAGGAAGTGCTCATGGGTGTAGAGGGTGAGGTATAAGCAGTAGAGGGAAGTGCCTATATGTGTATAGGGAGAGATATTAGCAGTATCGAGTGAAGTGCTCATGGGTGTATAGGGTGAGGTATAAGCAGTAGAGGGAAGTGCCCATGGGTGTATAGGGAAAGATATTAGCAGTACAGAGTGAACTGCTCATGCCACTGTATGGAGCACGGGGGAAACCTCACTTTCATGCATTTTACTATTTAGGGTAGGGTCACTCGTGCTTTGCTGCATATTTACTGCTGCATACGTTTTTTTTACCCATTGAAATGAATGAGTAGCAAAATCAGCTGCAGAAAATACACAGCAAAATACAGCACATGTGACCCTACCATTAAAGTGTCTGTCAAATTTAGGCAGTGTTCGAATGTTCAATCTTGCTGCATTTTTGCAAGATTGAAATTGCAAGGTGAAATTGACATGTTTTCACCATATTTTGCACAATTGCGGTACAATCTCCCTTTTCCCATGATTTGGGGAAAATCACAGCAAAAACTGTAAAAAGCAGCAAGGAACTCAATATGTGAACACAACCTCAGGGGAGGTGTATACTACTATATAATCTCATCTCATAGAGATTAAAGATGGAGCTAGGAGGGGTGAGGATGGGCTTGGGAACCAGTAAGGGGGATCTGGTAAGTGATGATATCATCTTGTAGTTCACAGGGAGTCTGACATCCTGTTGTAACCATTAGGTATCGGAAGATTTGGAGAGTCAGACATGACATGACCAAGATAGAGTAATAAAACACATAGATGCAGCTGTTCTGGAATAAGACAAATGGTGCTTTATGACTAGTGATGTTGAGTGTACATGATAAAGGCAAAAAAGTGCTTCTTTAATCATGTCATTAAACATGATTTTTAATATTTGATTCCTTGTGCCAAATAAATTACTTTTGTAATTGGCATCCATTTAAAAAAAAAAAAAAAAAAGAAAAAAAAAAAATATATATATATCTATATATCTATATATATATATATATATATATATATATATATATATATTTCAGCTGTATAATTCTGGCCACCAGGGGTCTCCCTTCTTGGCCAGAGCAGATTCCGTCTGGTCAAAATCTCAGATTTTGGTTTCCTGCTTGTAATGGCAGGAGACCAAACTCAGGAAGTGTTTCTCTACACTGAGCTTGATTGACAGCTGCACATAGCCTCACTGAAAGCTGAACAGACTAAAAGACTGAAATCTGTATCACAGAGCCTGAGGTCTTCTATTCATCACAGTGCTACAACCAGGGACGTGCACACATAGGAGTGAAAGGGGGCTGGAGCCCCTGCCCTTTTCCTCACCTGCCCCTCTAGTGCCCTCACAAAAGGACTCAGGAGCTGCAGACTCAGGGTGACAGGTGAAGTAAAAAGGATCCGTTACTGGGGAGATTTGTATGGGGTTTAATGGAGGGTGCTGTGCCCTCCCTGCAGCAAGGGGGCGCCACTTACCCTGTCATTATTTGCCATTTCTCTGCTTTTCTCCACATGGAGGAGACAGGAGCAGAGGATCCAGAGAGAAGCCCCGCCCACAGCATGTCCGGACACAGACTTCAGTCTATGCAGCCATTACTGTAAGTAACTGTAAATATGTGTGAGTGATTGTATGTCAGTGTGTGTGTGTTTATGTATATATGTGTGTGTGTGTGTATCTCTATGTATGTGCCTGTGCAGAGAGGGATGGCTGGGGCCTTAGTGTAAGTGATTGTGTATATATTGAGTGACTGTATGTCAGTGTGAGGTGTATATATGTGTGCTTGAGTGTGTGTCTATCTCTATGTATGTGCAAGTGAATCTATGTATATATATATGAGCAAGTGAATGTATGTATGTGTGTATGTATGTATGTTTGTGTGTGTATACATATATATATATATATATATATATATATATATGAGCAAGTGAATCTTTGTATGTGTGTATATATCTGTGAGTAATTGTATGTGTGTACCTGTATGTATGATGTGCTTATTGGCTATATCTTTTAGTATATATTTCATGTTATATGTGTGTCTGTGTATTTATGTTTCTTAATGTATATTTCTACCTGTATGTATGTGTCAGTGTCTCTTTGTATGTGTGTATATTTCTTATGTGCTGTATGTGTCTTTATGTTATGTGCTTGTATTTATTGTATGAAGCACATTATTAGGGAATTATTGGAGGAATGTAAGCACAGTATATAGGGAATTTATGGAAGCACAGTATATATTTCATTATATTGGAACATTACGGTATATTTTTTATGTATGCTGGCACTGTGTATAGATCCTTAGGGTGTGTTCACATGTGCCTATTTTTGTTGCAGATCTGCTGCAGATTTTGATGCTGCAGATTTTGCTTCCCATTGACAATGGGAAGAGAAATCTGCTAAAGAAGATCTGCAGAAGATCTGCAGCAGAAAATACGCACGAGTGAACGCACCCTTAGTGGTGGCACAGTATAGTTAAATAATAGTGGCACAGTATATAGTTCATTAATGGTGGCACAGTATATAGGGAATTAATAGATGAATGATGGCACAGTATATAGGGAATTAATAGATGAATGGTGGCACAGTATATAGGGAATTAACAGATGAATGGTGGTACAGTATATAGAGAATTAAGGGGGGTATGGTATATAATTAAAGGGAAACTGACAGGCTGTTTACTCGCACTAAACCCAATACACTAGGTTACAGTGCATGTATACAAAAATTGGACTTTCCATTTTCTAGGTATTGCCCCACATTGTTAGTATGCAAAGTCAGTCTTGTGCGCAATGGAGGCGGAGCTTCCCTGCCTCCATCCTGTATGCTGTGCTATGCCTGGCCATCTTTGTATATTTATAATTCTTTTTTTTGCCAACTCTAGTATATTGTAGAATGTAAGCATATATTTGTGTGGTGTCCATCTCATTAGTGTAAGAACCAGAGCTGTGTGGAGATTCCTGCATAAGGTGGGTGATTGGTGATGGGTGCTGGGTGATTGGTGCTGGGTGATTGGTGATGGGTGCTGGGTGATTGGTGCTGGGTGATTGGTGTTGGGTGATTGGGGATGGGTGCTGGGTGATTGGTGCTGGGTGATTGGTGATGGGTGCTGGGTGATTGGTGCTGGGTGATTGGTGTTGGGTGATTGGGGATGGGTGCTGGGTGATTGGTGATGGGTTCTGTCATATAGAGCTCAGGCGGGAGTCCACTGTGTCCCGGGGCCGCAGCACATCTGCCCATTAAGTCTGGCAGATGTTTTTTAAATTATGAAAAGTGCCCTCTTTTTTTTTACTTGAGCCCCTGCCCTTCAAAGTGTCTGTACACGTCCCTGGCTACAACGATGTGAGGGCAGAAGTGGTCCCCCAGCAGGCTTCAGTGATGTCATGCCTGCTGGGAAATGCCCACTTTCTTTTGATGGAAAATTTCACTATATGAGCAAGAAGAAAGGTATGATACACAGCTTTTTAAAGCTCTGACATTTTTTCTAAGGGTGGGAGGGGTGTTGGATGTAGTTAGGGAACATAGCCTGAATTCATTTAGAAAAGTTTATTTAGTGACAGGTACTCTTTAATAGAACACACATTACATGTAATATAAGATATCTTACCAGACAAAAATGTTCTCTCCAATTAGCATTCTCATTTCCTGTTCTCCATTACCTCCAAAACTCATTATCCACAGTGGAAAGAGTGCTTACATCCATTTCCAGATGGATCAGCTAACAATACATTACAGATGCCCAAAGAAGTCTATGGAGGGAGGAATTGCCAGAGACAGACACAGGGATGGACGACAGTAGCTGGGAGCGAGTGTTATATCTCTGTTATATACACACATATATATATCTATATATATGGTGTCGGGGTGCGATGTGAGGTGTAGGGGCAAATGGTGTTGCCCAGGGGTAAATGGTGTTAACCCTCTTAGTGTTCATGACGCCAGGGTGTGGTTTGACTATGTAACCACCCAGAGGTAGCACGGCTCGCTAGTCCTAGGTTAGGCAGGGCAAATAATAGTCCAAGGCCAGGTAAGGTTAACGGTAGCTTATACTGAGGTAGACAGATGGTACAGTCTTTACAGCTAGGCCAGGATCCCAGAGAGGTGACCAGTAACACAGGGGACCTCGCAGCTTGCTGGGACTTGCAGTGACTTGAGAGACTTTAACACAGCCACGCTGACTATAATAGACTTGACTTGACTGAAGATAGGGACAGCAGACATAGATGACTTACTGATTTGTGGCTGCAATTTAGGCTTGAGGCCTCCAGATGTGCTGGACACTGGCTCTGAGGCATCTGGACTGGACTTGACCTCAGGATCTAAAAGCAATGAATGATCAAACAAGCAGATTGCAGCTCCTCCCTTCCTTATAAAGGGGGGCTGTGCATTGAGCCCATAGGCTAGCTGCAGGTCATCTGGTCACCTGGTGCTCTCTGGGTAACAAAACATGTGACTATAACATATGACAACCATTATCATGTGACTAATAACCATGTGACCATATCAAAGTTCCTTTACACTTTATGTACAAACTATACACTTTATGAGGGAACACTGAAGGTGAGCCCTGAGGGCTTAAAGGGACTCAAGCTGATAGGACTGTAGGATGATATCCCGTACCAGGACATCATATATATATATATATATATATATATATATATATATATATATATATACATATATATATATATATATATATATATCTCCAGTGCTGGACTCACAACCTACACTGATCAGCACTGCTCTATAATGCCCTACATGCTGCTGCTGATTCTGAGGGTGTCAAATAGAGATATAAAGGAGGAGGATCTTTTCTATTATGTGTACAGTGTATTGGAGACATCATAGAGGGGAAGCTTTACCCACTTGCTTTGGACAACTAAAAATTAAAGATGGAGCCTGCAGAGGGGGAAATTGATGAAATACCATGTACAAGTTATATAATAGTCAGGCAGCTCAAGTAACCTTAAAGGGGTACTCCGTTCCTAGACATCTTATCCTCTATACACAGGACATAAATGTTCAGAACGCCAAGGTGTCGAGCCAGAGATCACGGGGGTCCCAGCAGTCGGATCGCCTGCTATCAGACATCTTATCTCCTATCCTATATTGCAGGAAAGGGTTTTCTTGCAAGTCCAACTCTGCTACATCTGCACAACCTTGTTGTCATGTGACTATAATACCCATAAACCATTGTAAAGTGTTTTATAATCACTTTCCGTCTTAGGAACACATCTCGGAATGCCGTTAACATGAAATATTTACCTGAGAGTCACCTTGCTGACGGATGTGACAGTGAAGCGTGCAATGGTAATAATAACAACAGTAATAAGTATAATAATAATAACACCTAATGCATATCTGGGGCAATATAGACTTTCTAATAGCATAAGCAATGGAGCATACATTCCGCCGCGGCTCCGAAAGGACTTGATTGCAAAACATTGTGTGCCGAGGAAATCAAACAAAACGCACAAAATGGCCGTATGGAAGCGGTGGGTTCTTGTTGGACTCGGTTCAGCCGGGGACATTGTACTGTTTAATAGGTTGTTTGTAAAGGAATGAAGTCATTAGTAGTCACACAGATTCACAGATGTGGCCGATATGCATGAATTCAGCGAGCGAGCGGGGGAGAGAATACACAATTTATTTTGTGCTACATACAATGAGAGGACATTGATATCTTAGAAAAAAAAGAGAGACGGCAAAACATCGGAAAGAAATTGTGTCTCCGACAAGCAATTTTACTCATGTGACCGTCATATAAACTGTTACGTGACGCTCTCATCTGTACAAGCAGGGTATTCCCTTTAATAGCCAACATCAGTGTTACCCAACCAGGGTGCCTCCAGCTGTTGCAAAACTACAACGCTCAGGATGCCAAAGGCTGTCTGGGCATGCTGGGCATTGCAGTTTTGCAACAGCTGGAGACACCCCCGGTTGGAAAACACTGGCCCACAGAACAGATATAGGCAGGGGTCAAGTCCTGAGAAAAAAAAGTGTGGGGACTCACCCAAGATTTCCACTCAAAGGCTGGTCCTGCTGGACTTTGCTAATGGGAATGGTGTTCCTGCTGTGGAAAAAATGCAGGAACTCAGTTCCCACACATTCCTGTTGGACTGGAGCCCTATGTTTGAATTTATTTATGATTCATTTTGTGCAAATAAGGCAGCATTCACATCATATTTTGGGTCACATAGCTGGTATACACAGTGGCGCAGCTAGGGTTGGTGCCTGATGTGGCAGAAAATGGTTTCACACTTGTCCTATAAGTAATTTTTGGCGTGAGCTGCAGCTGCGTTGAAGGTTTACACAATTCCTATGCCCATTGGGGGACATTTATGAAAACTCGTTCAGAGCTAAAGTTGACCAGAAGATCGCTTCTTTTATTTTTCAGAGGCCTTTTTTTTAATTTTATTTTTTATTAAAGAAGCGATCTGATTGGTTGCTATGGGCAACTGGTCAACTTTTCCCCTGCACCGGTTTTGATGAATCTCCCCCATTGCGTAGTATACTGCGCAAAATGCATAAGATCTTGAACATTGTGGTTTTTACTTATCTAATGGGGAGATTACTTGCCAACTGGGGGGACTGCTTGCCTAATACTGGGGGAGCTACCTGGCTAATTGGGGGGATTGTTTACTTACTGGGGGCTTACTTGCCTACTAAGGGGACTACCTCATTGGTGTGGGAGACAACCTTTATTGGAGACCTACCTACATACCCATGTTTATTGTTTGGGGAACCAAGGGAGGCATTATTACAGTTTGGGGGAACCATAGATGGGAAGATTGTATAGAGATGGGATGAATATTGGAAAAGAAAAGGAGCCTGAGGTGTTTTTCTGGCACATTCTGCAGAAAAGAGTCGTGGCAGGTTGTAGAAGAAAAAGAAAAGACAATATTTCCAAGAAGACGTCACCTGCGAGTCACTGCTGGAATCTACTGCTATGTTAGTCTGTATAGAAGTTGTGTTATGAAGTAACAGTATGGCTTAAAAAGGGGTTGGTATTAATAGGTGAACAGTCATATTGCCTGTTAGGAGCCGGCGGTCGTCTAAAATTCCCCTTCTGTCTTAAAAGTGGCCCTTACTTCATAATACTTTTCAGACTGACTGGTCTATATCGGCTTTTTAGCTAAAGGTATAGCGAGCCAGGTGCAATGTGTAAGTTTGTTGCCCTATATTTAAAGCAGGTCTCCGGAAAAAAAATTTTACTTATTCCCAATCACGCGATCACCGGGACAGGAACCTAGGCTTAGTGAGGAGCGCATGCTGCAGCCGGCGTGCGCTACATTCTTTTCTTTAGGCGGGCCGAACAGTCCCGAGTACAGCACTTGGGCATCATCTTGCTCCCATAGAAATGAATGGAGCGCGTGTCGTCTACTCTTGACAACGCACGCTCCTCACTGAGAGCATCGGGGTCCTGTCCTGGAGAATGCTGGGGGCCCCAGCGGTCAGACCTCCCGTGATCAGCTATTTATCCCCTATACTGTGGATAGGGGATACGTTTGTTTTTGCCAGAGTACTCCATTTAATACTCTGGTAAAAAGGCAAAGTGGCCTTGCTGCCTCCTCCCCTCTCCTTCTAGCTACGCCCCTGAGGACCCAGCAAGCCTAACAAATGTTATTAAACCCCTTTAGTGCATATTTCGTGTGGCAAGGCAGCTGTCAGAATTTGAACTCTATCTAAATATCTATTAAGTCTGTGCAACAACCATGAAAGATTTCTATTGACTTCTTTATGACTTTCAGCATGTATGTTCATTATGGTTGTTTTAGGTAAATTACTTATAAAATGAATTTTTCTGAGAATATATGTACATGTGTTGTAGTACTATTAGAGCAGTTATAAGCAGTACAATGATGTCCTTCTGTAAGGCGGTATTAAAGGGGTACTCCGGTGAAAACCTTTTTTCTTTTAAATCAACTGGTGGCAGAAAGTTAAACATATTTGTAAATTACTTCTATTAAAAAATCTTAATCCTTCCTGTACTTATTAGCTGCTGAATACTACAGAGGAAATTCTTTTCTTTTTGGAATGCTCTCTGATGACATCACGAGCACAGTTCTCTCTGCTGATGTTATTATAATAATAATAACGCTTTATTTATTGTTGTCCTTAGTGGGATTTGAACCCAAGTCCCCAGCACTGCAAGGCAGCAGTGCTAACCACTGAGCCACCATGCTGCCCTTAGCATACATCTGCTATGCATGGTTACTAAAATGGACAGAGATGTCAGCAGAGAGCACTGTGCTCGTGATGTCATCAGTGTTCCAAAAAGAAAGGAATTTCCTCTATAGCATTCAGCAGCTAATAAGTACTGGAAGGATGAAGATTTTTTAATAGAAGTCATTTACAAATATGTTTAACTTTCTGCCACCAGTTGATTTAAAAGAAAAAAGGTTTTCACCGGAGTACCCCTTTAACCCTAGTATGTCTCTCCTATCTGTTGCAATTCACCCCAGAACTGTGGGGGATTGTTGGGCTGCGCCAACTGCATCTCATTTCACACAACTCTGATGAAGCTCAGAGACACAACGTGCACACGGAAGGCATGTAATGAGGGAATGTGAGGGGGGAGGAAGAGATGGGAATCACTTCTGGTTGAATGGTAATGCTGAAGCTGTGAGTGGCTGCACGCTGGGAACCTCTTCGATCTCTTGCACCATGGCGTTTTGGGGTCCTGGGTTTGTGGAACATGACGTTTCACTGCCCTGCTGTTATTGCCTTCCTCATGTTTTAGAATTGCATTGTTTTTTTATGGCTTTTACCATAAGGGATACATATCTGATGTGCGTTTTTTAAATTTAAGTATTTTAAGTATTTAAGTACAGTGGTCCCTCAAGTTACAATACTAATTGGTTCCAGGACGACCATTGTATGTTGAAACCATTGTATGTTGAGACCAGAACTCTATGGAAACCTGGTAATTGGTTCTAAAGGCACCAAAATGTCATCCAAAAATAGGAAAAAGGGATGATTAAAGAAAAATAAGTAGATAACTAATATAGATAAAGCAAGTCCTTACTGTCTATGTCAGTGTTTCCCATGCAGGGAGCCTCCAGCTGTTGCAAAACTACAACTCCCAGCATGCCCGGACAGCCAAGGCTGTCCGGGCATGCTGAGAGTTGTAGTTTTGCAACAGCTGGGGGAAACCGGCTTGGGAAACACTGGTCTATGTAGAGGACAGGAGCTTCTTTGGGGTCCTGTACAGTACAGGCAATGTCCTAAAAAAGTAACATGGAGTCTCCCTCACCTGGTGTCCAAAGGAGCAGCTAACCCTGGCACAGGTAAAGTGTACAGAACATGTAATATCTCCCTATACTGTAGGGGGCGCTACCAGACTCCAGTCAGTGCATACACTTTAGTAATACAGGGGTTTTACCAGTGAATGCCCATTCTGATTGGTCAGTTCTTCCGGCCATTGACACTAGAGATGAGCGAACTTACAGTAAATTCGATTCGTCACGAACTTCTCGGCTCGGCAGTTGATGACTTATCCTGCATAAATGAGTTCAGCTTTCAGGTGCTCCGGTGGGCTGGAAAAGGTGGATACGGTCCTAGGAAAGAGTCTCCTAGGACTGTATCCACCTTTTCCAGCCCACGGGAGCACCGGAAAGCTGAACTAATTTATGCAGGATAAGTCATCAACTGCCGAGCCGAGAAGTTTGTGACGAATCGAATTTACTGTAAGTTCGCTCATCTCTAATTGACACGTTTCACAGATCTGGACTGTCCGTAGCATTGTATGTTGAGTCTGGTTTCAACTTACGATGGTCCAGAAAAGACCATTGTATGTTGAAACTATTGTATGTTGAGGCCATTGTAAGTTGAGGGATCACAGTATTTTATTACAGAAAAAAATATATACAGTAGTACTTATGTTTGGCATTGATGTTTGTTACTGACAAGCCTGATGCCATTTGTTAGGTCCCATAACCTGATGGGGGACCTTTTATCAGTTTTGATAGAAAGAACCACTTCTCTCTGTTTAACCCCTTAGCTGCCCCAGTCAGCATTGACAGTGGTGTTTAATGGGTTAAGACTGGGATCAGAGCTATCTTTCATCTTAGCGTGTAGAGCATAGTGGATAACCAGCAAGTCATAATACAGACATAGCTCCTGTGCCTGGAACATCACTGTTATGTACTTTTAGAGCGACTGACATTAAAGGGGTACTCCGGTGAAAACCTTTTTTTTTTTAAATCAACTGGTGGCAGAAAGTTAAACATATTTGTAAATTACTTCTATTAAAAAATCTTAATCATTCCTGTACTTATTAGCTGCTCAATACTACAGAGGAAATTCTTTTCTTTTTGGAATGCTCTCTGATGACATCACGAGCACAGTTCTCTCTGCTGATGTTATTATAATAATAATAACGCTTTATTTATTGTTGTCCTTTGTGGGATTTGAACCCAAAGGAGCATCTGCTATGCATCTGCTATGCATGGTTGCTAAAATGAACAGAGATGTCAGCAGAGAGCACTGTGCTCGTGATGTCATCAGTGTTCCAAAAAGAAAATAATTTCCTCTGTAGCATTCAGCAGCTAATAAGTACTGGAAGGATTAAGATTTTTTAATATAAATAATTTACAAATATGTATAACTTTCTGCCACCAGTTGATTTAAAAGAAAAAAAAGTTTTCACCGGAGTACCCCTTTAAGTACATAGATACTGTGTTGTAGTAGTACATGGCAGGGCACAAAGTATAATAAACCTTCTTAGGATGGCCCTTTTGTAGACATTCCCTTCCCCCCTGTGTTGTCTGTATAGTATGTGCCGCAGGCTGTAAGTACTTTATAGCAGCTGCACAGTTTATGGTGAAAAAAATGTCCATAGACATCTGTGCACAGGGTACATACCCATGTTGTGGCTGCCACGTGTAGACAAAGCCATGCCATGCGTTCTGATGTGCACATAGGTAAATTAGGTGATAAAATATTCTATATATACGCCCATGGATATGTTTATGGGTGTGCCCACGTGGGTTGCTACCCTTGTATGCTGGATATCAATAATAATAACCATGTCTCATACTGATGTGTGGGATATTAGCCAGCCCTCTCTATATAAGGTCTGAACTGGTATGTTAAATATTGGCTGTATCACACAGAGTTCATATGGTATACTATTTATTCTGTATATATATATATTTTTTACTAGCTTAGGATAACGATCTTAAATTGCCTATAAAATCTTCTATGTGTATATATATATATATATATATATATTTTTTTTTTTTGTCTATAACATAAGATCGGTTTATTGAAATACATGGTTCATAGTGAGGGGGATGGATGAATTAGTTTGTGACCATAGTGGTAGAGCGCACAGCTACAAGTGATACACATAGGGGTATGTCAGGACGTAGCCCAAGAATGAATGAATGACGGAGTGCACTCTGGAGCGCACTGCGCAAGCGCAAGCAATGAATTTTGTAGTATGGAGTGCGCATGCGTGGATGATGTTTCGGAGCTGCGGATGTGATCCGGAAGTCTGCAGTATGGAGTGTGCATGCGTGGTTGATATGTGAAGCTACGGGTGTGATCCGGAAGTTCAAGCGAGCGACAGCGCTCGGGTAGGAGACCCGGAAGTGGAGTTCGGACATGAAACCACAGAGACTCACAGGTATCTCCTTCTGGTCAAACAGACCTTTGCAATTAAGTTGATTATGGAATATATATAAGACAGATGTAAGGAAATAGAAGCACAACACCCCTGAGGAAGTTGCCGACGGGCAACGGAACGCGTGGGGTCTTTAGGGGGGCACTTGCCTGGTAACACCTCCATTAACCGTCCTGTGTCACTTCACCACTACTTGCTACATGAGAATACAGGTTGTATATGGGCTGTTGTGATGAATTTAGTGTTATGCGGTAGCTTATTTGTATGACATAGGGACGATATTGATGTACTGTAATAGGCAGGTGCCCTGGGTGGGGATCCCTTTGTTGAGGGAGCTCACCCTGTTTTGTGCTTTGGCTGCTTTAGGCCTGTTTTAAATGTTTTTAAGAATCTTGTCTGTCTTTTTGATTCATGTATTAATAAAGAGTAATTTTTTTTGATATTTATGGGTGTGCGCTGTTTTGCGTGTTTCTTTTTCTTTCTGGATACTGTATTACATTGATACGTATAGCAGCACCCCTTTTCTAATTGATGTGGCTGAGCCCGCTCACATTGTAGTGATTAAAGCCATGCCAATATGACGTGGCTAAAGGCTACATAGATTTGCAATATATACTGCAATCACTGGACCCCGCATATTGGTGTGGTCCATCGGCATGTGCTAGCCGCATCATTATAGCATACCCTATAATCCAAGAAATGGGACAAGATAGCGGCACTCCAAATCCAAAAATCAAGTGGTTAATTCACACATCTGCCAGGACAGTCACCCCTCGACCTACGATGGCCCCGACATACAATAATTTTTACATGCGATGGTCTCTCAGAGGCCATCACATGGTGAAGGCAGCATCAACATACGATGCTTTTGTATGTCGGGGCCATCGCATAAACGGCTATCCGGCAGCGCACACTGCTTCAGCTGCCACCGGATAGCCGTTTACGGTGCCCCGTGTGGTCCGCTGACGATCACTTACCTGTCCTCGGGGCTCCGGACGATCCCCTGCATCGTCGGCGCTCTCCATCAACGTCATCACGTCGCTGCGCACGCTGTCCCGTCATCCAATAGGAGCGGCGTGCGTAGCGACGTGATGGCGGCGACGGAGAGCGAGGATGCCGGGGAAGCAGAGGCCTTGCTGCAGAGTCGGGGACACCCCGGGGACGCGGCGACAGCGATGGACGGCGACATCCAGGGCAGCGGTGACGAGCGGTGATGGATCAGAGCGGCGGGGACAGGTGAGTACAACTTCCTCTAACAGTGGTCTTCAACCTGCAGACCTCCAGATGTTGCAAAACTACAACACCCAGCATGCCTGGACAGCCAACGGCTTTACATTGCACGGATCCCTCAACATGCAATGGTTTCAACAAACGATGGTCCGTTTGGAACCGATAACCATCGTATGTTGAGGGACCACTGTACACGGTGCAACGTTTCAACCTTCTCAATGATGTCTCTTTCAAGCATATGCTTAAAAAAGACGTCATTGAGAAGGTTGAAACGTTGCACCGTGTACTGACAGATGTGTGAATAAACCACTTGATTTTTGGATTTGGAGAGCCACTATTTTGTCCCATTTCTTGGAATATTGGCTGTCTTTGGGGGGTTGTGGTTAGACCCCTGGACTTAGCTGAGCACACGGATATCCAGACATTGAGTCTCTTCACAGTGCCGCTGTTTCTCTATTATAGCTACCCTAAAACAGTTTCCAGGAGATGATGGAGTATAGCGCCCTCCTCCAGAGGTCAGGGGGTGGCAGTGGAGCTACATACAGATCCATATCTAATTGTACAGTGATTGGCTGTATGGACATTTTGGTGTATTGGACAGGGACCAGAAAATGGTGAGCAGTTCGATCCAGGAACTGTCGGAGCAGTAATAGAAGCAAATTGCACAGTATTATAACTTGGCATCATGGGATCAAAGGCTGCAGAAAAAAATAAATCCCGGAATACCCCATTAATATTTCCAGCAAGAAAGTTAAAACAGTAGCTGCAGACACTGTTGGATAACTTTTAGGGTATAAAAGCAAACTTTAACTTACCTGGAACTTGATGCCAAATTCATAAACTCTTCTTTTATTTCTTAGTTAAGTGTCATAGAGGCGGAGCCAAGCTACTTAAAGGGGTCGTGCGCTGCCCTGCAGTTCGGAGCTCCGCTCACAGCGTCCGGAAGTTCATTACTCCGAACGCTGTGTGCGGGTTTCCGTGTTCGCAGCCCCCGGGCATGACGTCATGCCCGGCCCCTTCGTGACGTCTCGCCCGCCCCCTGGTGACGTCTCGCCCGCCCCCTGGTGACGTCTCGCCCGCCCCCTCAACGAAAGTCTATGGGAAGGGGGCGCGACCGCTGTCACGCCCCCTTCCCATAGACTTTGGTAGAGGGGGCGGGCGTGATGTCACGAGGGGGCGGACGAGACGTCACGAAGGGGCCAGGCATGACGTCACGCCCGGCTGCTGCGAACACGGAAGCCCGCACACAGCGGTCGGAGTAATGAACTTCCGGACGCTGTGAGCGGAGCTCCGAACTGTAGGGCAGCGCACAACCCCTTTAAGTACCAAAGCCTGGTGCACCTCCCTTGCCTAATTTAAAGACAATGTATGTCTATCAAGGAGAGACTTAGCAGCGCCACCTTCTTGACACCCATTGTCCCTGCAGCTCTATACTGCAAAACCATAGGAGCCTGATTTGCTGTCCTTTATGTACCTTATGATGCCACATTACAGAGTTATAGCTCTCAGCAGAGCCATAGAAGTTCTGCAGACCCGTAATACGATTGAGATAGAAGTTTGTTGGTATATATATATATATATATATATATATAAAAATATATATTCCACTATTGTCATAAAGCATCTAGTTATTGTTCAGCCCCTCCATATATAGTTTTATATCTGAATAATACACATAAGTCAGGTACACTACCTTCTTGCCCCTTGCTCCTGGAAATGTCCCCCCCTCCCTCATTTTCTAAGTTGGATCAGTCATAAAAATAACCAGTCATAGCAATGAGGTGCTGCACAGTCATGTGTGAAATTTCTTTGCATGATAAAGTACCAGGGAACTGCGATCCTGTCATTTTTATATAGTGCTGAGGATATAAACAATACAGTACAAGGTAAAAGCAGACAGCCTCTCTGAGTTATGGGCCCTGGGAGATCGCAATCTACTTTTATTAAAAGTGCTAAAATAGATGATTCTGCTTAGAGTAGCAAAGAACTGGTGGTTCAAATAACAGCATGCCATCTGTGTGTGAAACTACAAGTCCCAGCATGTTCTTTTTATCCATTATGGGTGATGGGTACCCTGGTGCTAACATATGAGGATGCAAATCTGAGACAACATGATGACGCTTGTCAGAATAACATTGGGTGCCGGTTGGTAGAGTTTTCAGACTGACAACAGTCACTTCTCAAGCAGGAAGACATTTTGAAAAGTTGTATTTTTAAGTATCACAATGATTTTCTTTTTGGCGCTTTTTTTTTTTTTTTAACTTTAGGTACATTTTGGGGTTTCACTTAGGCCCCCACTGTTTTTTTTCCTGCTTAAAGAATGTGTGTGTATAATTTGTACTGCTTTTTTCGTGGTGATATTTCTCCTAATACCTGAAGAACAGCATAAAAACAGCATAAAAACTGCTTATATTCCATAACAGAAGACTCATATACTGTGCAGTCCACAGGAGGCAGACAAGTGCATGGCAGTGGGGCATTCTCTGGCCTGCTTTCTGGGCCAGTTCATTTTTTCCAGAATAGCCCAGATCAGCACAGGTGCTGAAGGCAGCTTGTTACTAAGCTTTAAAAGTGTAGCTCATTATGCAGATTAAAGCTGAGAGGAACCTAAATCACTGATGGGAGTTGTACTTCAGAGGGCTACAGACAGAAAAAGGAACTTTGGGACCTGTGTGAGTAACATAGATGTTGATTGTTTTATTGGGTGGCTGTTAGTAAGCCATCTGTATAGAGAGCAATAATTTCTGTTTACTCAGTGCTGGTTCACGTATGGCAAGGAACAGTGAAAGTGATTCACCCATAACCTGTTTCCCTGTCTACTTGCTTATTCTCCCTAAATAGTGGATCTACAACTGGTCGACTGCCCCTGAACTGCACTAAATTTCTGGGGTGTCACACATCAAAACAATAAACAGAACTGTACAAAGGTCATGGAAACCGGGACAGAATACAAAGGGTTACAGGCAAAAAATAAAGACAAAAGACAGACAGGGACTGCACAAACAAACAAATCTGAGTCAACAGGCCGGGACTTTACCAAAGAGACAACCCAGTACAGATAAGGAAAACAGGAGAAAGGTCAGGTGTCAATAGCCACGGTATAGCAATACAGGAATGAATGGCAGGCTGGCTGTAAATTTACATGCACCTGAGAAGGGTGTGGATGTAGAGAACAAATGTGAAAGGCTTCAAGTCCAAGCCACCTGATAGAACCAGGCATTGTCACAGCTACACATGAACAACAGAAAACGTAACCCTTCGGCAGAAGCAGATCCTACTCATTACAGCGGGACAAGCAGAATTTATTTTGTCTTCTTGATGCCAGAGTGTAAAGGCTATTTGCCTAGCTCTACAGAGCAAATACCCCACAGGATATAACCTCTTAATGAATCATAAAACAAAAAGAGAAAAAGAAACATATCTGCACATCCACAATTTGTATGTTGATCTAATTGCTTCTGAGCATAAATTCAAAAACTAACAAGTAGTTAGTATACATTTTGATCAAAAGTACTAGCCCACTCGCCACGTCAAGGCCACCTAGTCAGAGTGAGTCCCTAACTCAACACTGGCCACTGCCACCGCAACACCATGCCCACAGGGGGAATGACACGATGGCCAGGCAGCCCCACTGCTGCCCGACCAAGCCCCTGACTCCAGGACACACCACCCTACAGACAAAGCATCACAGTAACAATGACTGCGGCAGAGCACCACACCAATGTAAATACCTACCAAGTGCTCCCTGCCAGAGGACTGGGAGAATGCTAGGAGGAATCCCATATGCAGTCTCCTGCTAATTAAAAATGCCTGCGCCGAATGGTTGGAGCAGAGTGCTGGCTGTGAAAGAGGGGACAGACTACAATTGTAAAACAAAAAGAGAAAAAGAAACAAAGCCGCACATCCACAATTTGTATTTTGATCTACTTGCTTCTCAGTTTCTCTATTTGTGTTGTACATTTGTAGTCTCTCCTTTCTTCCGTGGCCAGCACTCCACTCCCCCCATTCGGCCTAGGCATTTTTAATTAGCAGGAGAGTGCATACGGGTTTCCTCTTAACATTCTCCCAGCCCTCTGGTAGGGAGCACATGGTAGGTGTTCACTCTAGTGGGGTTCTCTGTGGGGGACATTGTTTCTTTGATGCTTTGTGGGGTGGTGCGGCCCAGAGCCAGGGACTTGGTTGGGCAGCAGTGGGGCTGCCTGGCCACTGAGTCGTTCCCCCTGTGGGAATGGTGTCTCGGAGGCAATGGTCGCCACCCGGCTCTACGCCAGTGTTAGGGACCCACTCTTACTAGGTGGCCTTGACGTAGCGAGTGGGCTTGTACTTCTTGATCAAAATGTATAACAACCTGTTAGTTTTTTAAATTGTGCTGAGAAGCAAGTAGATCAAAATACAAATGGTGGATGTGGCTGTGTTTCTCTATTTGTGTTGTACTCTTAATGAATCAGCTGAATCCTACTTCAGAGGGAATTTTTACTAAATACCGATACAGTCTTAGTAGATGAGGGACAATGTAAGGACTAACTCCTAAACAAATATGTTTTCTTTTTCTGTTGCTAAAAAGTGACACGGTAGGCAGTCAGCGTGGCATTAATAAGTAATGCTATAGAGAGCCAGACGTACATTGAGACATTTGAGGAGTCAGAGACTCTGAGGTATTTTATAAGCAACTGGAAGCAAATTGTTTGCCTTTTAATTCTTTTTTAAGTAGTCTGTGATGATAAAATATTCACGTCAAGTTGCACATGGAGTGAGGAGAAGATTACCGCTGACAAGGAATCCATATGTGGTCCACACTAAAAACATTCAAAATTTGGCAATATGGTAACTGTGAGAATCTCATTTTCTTCTGTTTCTCTACGCTAAACGTTTAAAGTGAACTTCTGGTTTGGGCTATTTACAGGATATATTTGTGGACCATTTAAATAACACTTCACTCATTTTATTTAAACATCACTAACATAAGCTGTGGTAGCAATAGGAGATCATTACAGGGCTGTCCTGGGAATGGAAAATTCCTGACTGTAGTTTTTCGAGATTTGCAGATGAGGCCCAAAACATGAAAATAAAAAACTTTCCAATAGAGTCACATTACCAATTGTTATCTGGTCTTTCTTTGTTCAGATTCAGTATTTGTCCCAGGAGACATACTACGGTGTCCTTTTTAGGACATCGTCAGTCGTCAGCCGTAACTCTGTCCTCCGTCAGGTGAAACGGCGTCCCGCCTCCTCCCTCGGGCAAATCTCCATCAGGTGTCAGCCTCAACTCCCTCCTTTGTCATCCTAAAATCTCTCATCCGAAACTCCGTCATCCCTCAGACGAAAAACGTTCCTGCCGTGTAGCAGAGCCGAGTCAGTGTTGGCTCTCTGCTATACGGGTTCTGCTGTACATGCTATTCAATGTCGGCTCTGCTATACTGACTCTGTAGAACATCTAGTGTCTGCAGTACACGGGCAAGTTTCACAGTTTCAACTCTCCTATACATGCTGTGCAGCGTCGGCTCTTCTATGCAGCAGGAAATTGCGTCTAAGGGAGAATTTTCTGAGGCATGACAGCGTTTTGGACAAGGGAGTTTCGGATGAGGAAGGATGGAGTTGTGGCTGAAGAATCATGGCGATTGGTGTGAGGGAGGAGGCGGGAAGCCGTTTCACATGACGGAGGACGGAGTTGCAGCTGACGACTGACGATGTCCTAAAATGACGACTAACTGTAACATACATATGATTCCGGAAAATCCCCTTCACTTTATGGACTGTTTCTGATTCTGAAGTTAGTTCAGTCCAGTATTAGACCCAGTATTAGACCCACATCCTGGACAGTAGTGTTGGTGTTGTTTGGAGTAAAAGGCAGACATTTTCTTTTGCCTTAGTCTTTGGCTGGGTGGTAGCTTACAGCAGCAGAAAGCTTCTTCTTAAAGGAGATTAAAGGAGATCTGCAGCCCTAGAAACTTATCCCCCTATCCATACGAACGCTGGGACCTCTCGCAATCTCCGGTAATGGGCCCCGGCTCTGTTTCGGTTCTCGGTAGGGGATAAGTGTCTAAGACTGCATTACTCTTTTAATAAACACAGGATTTTCATTTGTTTAGGATTTAGCGCCCACTATTTCTGAACACGGCTTGTCCGACCATCCAGTTTCTAAATTTTCAATGTAACTATTTTCAACCATCCATTTCTCTCCAGCTTTTTATTTTTTTTAATTTAATGCAGGACCGGAGGGAAATGTCCTTGAATGTCGTGTATATATATCTGTAAAGGTGATTTTAGTACATTCATTACTACATTGTCACATTTTGCGAATCTATTATATTACACTTTAACTTTTTTTACATCATCTTGGTTCAACCACTGTTGGATTTTCCAACCGTAAGAGGGACCCCTTACAGCTTTCCAAGATTGATAACTGGAATATCATCTTGGTTTGACTGGACATGAAGATTGAGAAGGACTCTACAGGCATTTGAAACAAAAACCAGGGTGGGAACTATCATACAGATAAATAGTGGGTTGATGATAAGGGTAGTTGTCCCGGATTTGTCACTTGGCTGAGTAGTTCAACCCAGAGTTCCTTGACAATATGCTCTTTCAAGTAAAGCTTTTCACCTTTCACAAAGCCCAGGAATGAGATTTCTGACAGCCAGGGATTCAGTGAACAATTATAAACTTTACTTTTCTCCTGGTACAGTTGAGTGCAGTACAGTGACCCCTCGACCTACGATGGCCCTGACATACGATAATTTCAACATGCGATGGCCTCTCAGAGACCATCACATGTTGAAGGCAGCATCAACATACGATGCTTTTATATGTCGGACCATCGCATAAACGGCTATCCGGCAGCGCAGACTGCTTCAGCTGCCACCGGATAGCCGTTTATGGCGCCCCGTGTGGTCCGCTGACGATCACTTACCTGTCCTCGGGGCTCCGGCGCGGCCTCTTCGGGATCCCCTGCATCGTCGGCGCTCTCCATCGTCATCATCACGTTGCTGCGCGCGCCGTGCCGTCATCCAATAGGAGTGGCGTGCTTAGCGACGTGATGGCGGCGACGGAGAGCGAGGATGCCGGGGAAGCAGAGGCCTTGCCGGAGCGTCGGGGACACCTCGGGACGCGGCGACAGCGATGGACGGCGACATCCCGGGCAGCGGTGACGAGCGGTGATGGGTCCGGAGCGACGGGGACAGGTGAGTACAACTTCCTCTAACAGTGGTCTACAACCTGCGGACCTCCAGATGTTGCAAAACTACAACACTCAGCATGCTGGGTGTTGTAGTTTTGCAACATCTGGAGGTCTGCAGGTTGTAGACCACTGTCCTATACTTTACATTGCATGGATCCCTCAACATGCGATGGTTTCAACAAACGATGGTTCGTTTGGAATGGATTACCATCGTATGTTGAGGGACCACTGTACACATACTTGGAATGTAGCTTTGAGAAGTACAGCGTTGATGATACAACTTAGACTCAGGAGAAGCAGAATCTAGTCACTGTTCCTTAAAGATTATGCTTTTTAGCAGAAATTTGACTTTGGTGCTTTTACCCTTGAGAATGTCTATTGAAGATGTAGACAGATGTGAAGCTCTCTGTTGCATTAAAGGGGTACTCCGGTGAAAACCCAATTTTTTTTTCCATATCAACTGGCTCCAGAGTGTTAAACAGATTTGTAAATTACTTCTATTAAAGAATCTTAATCCTACCAGTACTTATCAGCTGCTGAAGTTGAGTTGTTCCTTTCTGTCTGACCAAAGTGCTCTCTGCTGACACCTCTGTCTGTCTCAGGAACTGCCCAGAGTAGGAGCAAATCCCCATAGCAAACCTCTCCTGTTCTGGACAGTTCCTGAGACAGACAGAGGTGTCAGCAGAGAGCACTGTGGTCAGACCGGAAAGAACTACAAAACTTCAGCAGCTAATAAGTACTGGTAGGATTAAAACAAATTAATAGAAGTAATTTACAAATCTGTTTAACTCTCTAAAGACAGTTGATATGAAAAAAAAAATGTTTATGTCCTTTAACTTTATGTCCTTATTACTTGAGATAACTAAACAAAGAACGACTGGAGGAAGTGAACCATGAGATTGAAGAAGAGGGAGGAGAAAATGAAAAAAATGTGGGGCGCTCTCTGGCGTAGTAGGTTTTATACTTCTTGAAAGAAGAGAGATATAGAGAACCCACCACCACACCTATGCAGTGATACTGACCTCTAAGAGTATTGCGGTGTTTTATGGCTCGACTCTGGAGTGGTGTGGGGTGGACTATTACAGCTTGCTGCTTGGTACCCCCTTGTCCATTTACCCAGGGCTGGGTGACGGAAAGAGCTATATAGGAAAAGGAAGTGCAGAAAATGCGGGTGTTCTGTCTCCCAAGCGCTGCTGAAAATTATAGTCGATATGCCAATAGGTACACAGGATTCTTTTTATTTTGTTCGTATAAAAGGTACAACTGGACAACGTGTTTCGGCATGTTCTCACGCCTTCCTCAGGTCCACAGTAAAAATATTGTGGCATCCTGTGTGAGGATTCCTGTGTAGCTGGCGGCTATTTTTACTGTGGACCTGAGGAAGGCGTGAGAACACACCGAAACGCGTTGTCCAGTAGTAACTTTTATACGAACAAAATAAAAATAATCCTGTGTACCTATTGGCATATCGACTATAATTTTTAGCAGCGCTTGGGAGACAGAACCCCCACATTTTCTGCACTTCCTTTTCCCATATGAGATTGAAGAGACTGTAGAACCTCACCCCACTTACTTCTGTGGCAAACTGTGATAAAACAAGGTGTCCATGACCCCAGGATCAGAGATAAAGTTAGATCAAAACTAGATCAGGGATAAAATGATAGCAATAAAATAATGTAAGTCATTAGATTGGGGGCTCTCGATGTCACCAGATCAGCATCCCATGATGCAGTTGCAAGGGGTTCAGCCATTAACCTGGCAGTTGTGAACGCCATTAGGTCTGCCAAAGTCACACAGATTTGCATTTTCTGGTCACCTCACTTCACAAAAGTCATCAAGTTGTTGCATGGCTGTGAACCTGTCGTGTACTTTTTACACATATTATAAGATTTTCCCCAGCAGACTGCCTTCTATCTGCTCTCTTCTCTCTCTACAGCCTGTGTAAACTGCCCTCTGAATACTCTCTTTCTCTTATCCACAATATGAGCTGTGTAACACCCTCTCTGCTGTTATTTCTAACACTGGGAGCAGAACATCCCTTTTATGGATTTATCTTATTTATCTCTGTGCAGCAACAAAATGGTAGGAAATTTCTAAGACGATTTAGAAAACAACATTTAGGAACCAAGTGAACAATAAAAAAAGCTTTAGTGCAAAGGTGTCCATAGCCTATAAGGAGCTCTATCAGTCTAAGGGTGAGTTCACAATGAGGAATTCAAGAGGAATTCACGAGGAATCATTTCGGGCAGGAAATTGTTACCTTCTGTAATTTTTATCCATCAAGCGGAATTTAAGCAGAATTTCCATCATGCACAAAAGAAGAGGAATGAAGGAGGAGGCTATTTAATCTACTTTTCTGAATTCCGCTCGAATTCCGCTTAAAAACCATGTCGGGCAGAAATTTTTTTAACCATTGACTTCTATTGGATTCTGCTCGCGGATTCCGCTTGAAGTATGAACATGTTCTTTCTTCAAGCAGAAAGGAAATCACCGTCGGAATTCTGCTAGCCGAATTTCCGCAGTGTGGACAGGACAGCAGAAATAACATTAAAGTCAATGGGCAGAGGAGATGTGCATTAATTTGGGGCGGAGAATTCAAGAGGAATTCCTCGAGTAAATTCCTCTTGAATTACTCAGTGCCAACGCACCCTATGGCAGTGTTTACCAACCAGGTAGCCTCCAGCTGTTGCAAAACTACAACTCCCAGCATGCTGGGAGTTGGAGTTTTACAACAGCTGGAGGCACACTGGTTTGGAAACACTAGTCTATGGGCTGTGTCTGGTATTGTAGCCCAACCCCATTTAACCGAAAAACAGATGTGACACCGATTTTATAAAACAATCCTAGCTAAAGACCAGAAATATCCCAGTACCTAACTATATTTCATGGTTAACATTCTCTTATTGATACATACTTGTTCTTCAAGATACGTCCCGGCAGATCCTATGACCTTCTAGATTATTAATTTTGCATTTGTTCCATTGATACGGTGCCACATAAAAGGTTGGCGCATAAAATGAGAAGGATGGGGCTGGGGGAGAATGTGTGCAAGGGGGTAATTAACTGGCTCAGTGATAGGAAACAGAGGGTGGTTATTAATGGTACTTATTCTGATTGGGTGACTGTTACTAGTGGGGTACCACAGGGGTCAGTCTTGGGTCCTGTTCTATTTAATATATTTATTAATGACCTAGTAGAGGGGTTGAATAGTAAAGGATCAATCTTTGCAGATGATACTAAACTCTGTAAAGCAGTAAACACTAAAGAGGACAGTGCACTCTGTATAGTAGATAACACAATAGAGGACAGTGCACTGGTACAAATGGATCTGGATAGGTTGGAGGTTTGGGCTGGGAAGTGGCAGATGAGGTTCAGCACTGATAAATGTAAGGTAATGCACATGAGGAAGAAAAATCCGGGCTGGGATTATGTATTAAATGGGAGCACACTTGGGACGACTGACATGGAAAAGGATTTAGTAGTCTTAGTTAATAGTAAATTTAGCTGTAGTGACCAGTGTCGGGCAGCTGCTGCCAAGGCAAATAAAATCATGGGGTTTATTAATAGGGGCATAGATGCCCATGACAAGGAAATAATTCTACCGCTGTACAAATCACTAGTCAGACCACACATAGAATACTGTGTACAGTACTGGGCACCAGTGTACAAGAAAAATATAGTGGAGCTGGAGAGGGTTCAAAAATGGGCAATCAGGGTAATACGGGGAATAGGACTACAGTACCCAGAAAGATTATCAGAATTAGGGTTATTTAATAAGAAGGCTTAGGGGAGACCTCATAACTATGACTGGACTGTAGAGTACAGAGATCTCTCCCATGATCTATTTATACTCAGGACTGTATCTATAACAAGGGGGCATCCTCTACGTTTAGAGGAAAGGAGGTTTCTACACCAGCACAGACGGGGGTTCTTTACTGTAAGAGCAGTGAGACTGTGGAATTCTCTCCTGGAGGAGGTGGCCATGGTGAACTCTGTAAAAGAGTTCAAAAGGGGTCTAGATGCATTTTTGGAGAGTAATAACATTGCTGGTTATGGATTCTAGATTTATGGGGATAGAACCTTGATCCAGGGATTTATTCTGACTGCCATATTGGAGTCGGGAAGGAATTTTTACCTCTAGTATGAGTTTTTTTTTGCCTTCCCCTGGATCAACTTAGTAGGGACTCATTAGGGTTATAGGTTGAACTTGATGGACTCTTTTTTAAACCTTATGAACTATGTTACTATGATACACTCCAATATGATTTAATATTACACACGATATATAAACTATATATATATATATATAATATATATATATATATATATATAAATATGGCTATAAATGATGTGTAACAATATAAATATATAATGAATTTATACATAAACAAATGCAATATTTATCAAACATTATATTTCTTCTTCGTAGAGTTTAATTTCACTCTCTCTAATTGTGTCGGAGAAACTGGCAATTTTTACTTTTTCCTAATATAAACTTTCTTCATTAAGCCAATTAAAAATCCTTGCAGCCAGTAATTTCGAGACACCACCGAAGGCTTTACTAAAAGGTTTCCTTGTGCCTTGAGCAGGTCTAAGGAAAGGGCTAGCATCTGTCTGGGGTAGCGCAGGCTCTGGTGTGCCGCAGGCAGTCAGAACAAGAGCAGATGCTCTCCATGGTCCTGAAAGCTTCCACCCCACAGGTCATGCTACAGGACAAAATTAGCCATGTTTGCGTAAATAACAATCCCCGTGTTAAGAATTCCCTAAAAGTCCAAGAAAAAGTCGCCAAAGTCAAGCGTTCACATTTCGTCTGTGCGCTGTTTGCTGCACGCAGGGAATTAGCCTAAGTAAAACGCTGTCTTATAGAATGAGGGATAAGGATGAAGGGTCTATGGGGGCTTCTCAAGAAGAGCATATTACAATATAATCAGTAAGGCTGAGTTCACAACGAAAAGAAAATTACAGCCGTAAAATAGGTATAAAAAACCTCGGAGAAGAAATGTTGGATACAACAAGCTGGATTCATTGTACTCAGCGTCTCATCCAATGTTCTATAGACTGAAATAGATGGAGTAAGGACAGGGTCAAACACATGCAGAAGAATGGATGCTATCTTGGCACAGAATAAAAGTGACCGATTTCTGGTAAAGATATCAAAACAATAAATGTATAAATTATTTCAAGCCAGAATAGCCAGATAACATGTTTCAAGGTAGTAAGCCCCCTCTTCGTCAGGTCCACAATCTCATACAATGCGTTTTGAGGGAGTAATCCCTCTCCTAATCAGGTACATAATTCCAGAAATCCCATTGTAAGGGAGTAGGCCTTCGTCAGGTGCATTACACCAGACTATGTGTTTAGAGGGAGTAAGCCCCCTTTTTGTCAGGTCAATATCACCAGAGAATACATTTTGAGGAATTAAACCCCCTCTTCATCAGGCCAAGAACAGCAGAAAATGTGCTTCCAGGAAGTAAGCCCCCTTTTTATCTGATACATAATATCAGACAATGCATTTTAAGGGCGTAGGCCCCCTCTTTGTCAGGTTCACTACGCCAGACAATGTTTTGAGGTATTTAGCTCCCTCTTTGTCAGGTCTGTAATGCCAAACAATGCGGTTTGAGGGACAAAGCCCCCTCTACATCGGGTCCATAAGGCCACACAACGCAATTTGAGGAAGTGAACCCACTGTTCATCAGGCCCATAAAGGCAGACAATGTGTTTTAAGGGAGTAAGCCCTCTCTTTGTCAGATCCATGATGCCAGATGTCAACTATACCAGATCCCTGGACATATGTGAACCTGGCCTAAGCAGTACTCTTCCACAATTGCATCAGTAGTATTTGGTATATATTCTTCCAGTTTGGAATACTAATGTTCCCCATAATAGTATGAGGTGCAATGCATCCCACAACAGTGCCAACCACAATTGCCCTCATATGGTTCTAGCCAGTGCTCCCTATTATAGCCATGCACATTGCTCCCTATATAGTGCTCTCCATATATCCCTCAAACGGTGCCAGCTACAATGTTACACTCATCACCCGGGGCCCCTGAAAATACAGCATGAATGCATACAAATATAGACAGAAAGTGAGGCAGAGATACCGAGTTAATTCTGTGTATGTATTTGGAGGCACTGCTGTTTCATTGTGCTCCGGTATATTCGGTTTCATGTCGGGATGCTTGATTTGATATGTAAATGCACCTTGATCTTGCATTGAATGCATTATTCAGCAGTCTGCTGACAGATTCCATACAGAAGCATATTAATTATTAAGCCATATATTTGTAAAATCTGAGGCACAATACAGATTAACTCATCATTTGTGTGGTAAAGGTCCAGATGTTATTAGCCACCACAGGCAGCAATCTGAATCCGGATGAATTATTTAGGGATAAAATAATGCACTATATATGGTGGATGGAAGAGATGGCGTTATGTCAGTCATTTAGAAATGACATTTTTTGTAACGAGCAGTGAGAATATCCAGCAGCCCCCGTCTACCTGGTACATCATTTACACACGTTTATCAAAATTGTATATTTTAAAAAATAATAAAGGTCATGATTAATGTATATTTGATAATGATTACATTATTAATGGAATCATATTATTTATGGAATTAAAGACTTGAAATGACAGCTGCCACCTAACAACACATGTTCAGCCATAGACAAATGTAGGAAAGCAGATTGTAATTTTTCCCGTTCACATATATTTTTCATGATTTTTTGGATTGATAACTCTTGTTCTTTCACTATTTGATATGTTTTTTTTTTTTCATGCTGCAAGTCAGTTGTGTGCCTGACCTTGCTTTTTCCTAGCAGGGTTTAGGTATTAGTGGAAGCAGCCGTTATTTGCCATTATGAAGCTATACCCATGATGTACTTAAAGGGGTTATCCAGAAATAGAAGAACAGAGATAATTTCTTTCAAAAACCACTCCCTGTCTGCCTCCAGGTTGGGTGTGGTCCTGCAGATCAGTTCCATTGAAGTGAATGGAGCCAAGTTTTAATACCACACCCAAATGGGAGACAGACAGGGCACGGTTTTTGAAAGATAATAGCTCTGTCTTTCTATTCCTGGATAACCCATTCAAAAATTGTCTGTTCAGTGGGAACAGGGGTCTTGTGTCCCTTGTGGCCTACCATGCACACTGCCACACTATTCCTGCTTTATATACTCTTCTATCTAATAGAGTGAATGAAGAGGAAGTGAATAATTTCAATGGTGCCTTTACCTCTTCCCCAAGATATAGGGTTTTTACTATTTGGTTGACTATATGTACATTTCCTGAATATTCAGATAGATGGGATCTTTATTGCAAAATAGAGTGTGAATGCTAGGCATAGGGGGTGTGAATACTAGGCTCAGGAGGTGTTATTAAGGGCTGAGAAGGGGGTTATCATGATGGGTGTGTTATGAAGCTCTTAGCCACACCACCTCAGCTCTCAGCCCTCAAAGGACATTACTCAGTTTCAATATGAGACAAAGTCCTATGTGGTGCAAGTCCATACCATTGCCACTCGACTATGGCAGGAGAGAAAAGACAGGCTAGGTGCCCTACAGCCTTGTAGGAGAGAAGGGCACTCTCACTTTCTGGCCAGTAGCCCTTTGATTTTCTTTTCCCAAATTTCAGGTGTCAGTGGATAACGGAGGCTTTGAACAAGTTTGGGGATCCATGCAACTTGAACTGGGATAACCCAATCTCTGTGCGCTGCACAGAATATCCAATGGCTTTCTCTACGTAATATAGCAGTGTCCTGGTGCCACCTCCTAGTGTAAGGTAGCCTGAGGAGTCATTTCTCTAGTTGTATAAATATTCATCTGGGTATCGTGAGTCTCTCCTTTGTGGTGGCCCAGTATGGAAGGTGTTACCCCCGTACCCTTGCTGCCCTGTCTGGCAGCCTCCCTTCTGTGTCCCCTGGGCTCTCTTGTACTTGTTTCCCCCCTGTACATATGTTCTGCATTGTAATGTATTGTAAAATCTTTTATTGCTTTAAGAATTGTACCATGTGATATGTCATGTGATTGTTACCCAGGAGGGATCAGTGACCAGGTGACCCCAAGGGTGATCTATGGGCTCCCTGCTAGTCTCCCCCATATAAGCCCTGGGTGGAGCTAGCTTGCTCCTTTTGGAGATAAGTCTTTGTTGAGGTCAGTCGGGCCTAGTGTATGTGTCCAGAGTCTTGGAGGCCTCAAAGTCAAGTCCTGCAGCCACCATCAAATGCAAGTAAGCGACAGTCATAGCTTTGTCAGTCTTCAGTCACGTTAAGTCAGTCCCTGTCATCTGTCAAGTCAACGTGGCCTGCATTACATTGCCCAGTCCTACTATAAGTCCCAGCAAGGCCTTAAGGTCTCTGAGTTACTGGTCACCTCTGTGGGCCCTGGCTGAACTGTATAGACTTTACCATCTGTCTACTCTCAGTAAAGCTACAGTTATCCTTAACTTGGTATCGGAGTCATTATTGCCCCCGTGCCTAGCCCAGGATCTAGTGGTATACCTTCGGGTGGTATCGAGGATAAACCACGCCCTGTCGTCACAAGTACAAAGGGTTAATACATCTGCCCTCATCACACCCCATTACCGCACATGTATAACTTGTCATTTTCCCTGTTACACTGCTGCCTCTGCATACACTGTAGTATCAAAATAGTACAAGAGTGGTGTTGAGCGGCATAGGCCATATTCGAATTCGCGATATTTCGCGAATAAATGGATGAATATTCGTCATATATTTGCTAAATTCGCATATACGTAATATGCGCGTTTTATTTTCGCATATACGAAAATTTAGTGCAAATCAAAATTCGCATATGCGAAGCTTAGCATAAGCCATAATTAACATAAGCAAAAATTCGCATATATGAAAATTAGCAAGTGTAAAAATTTCCATAAGCCAAAATTCGTATATGCGAAAATTAGCATAAACCATAATTAACATAAGCAAAAATACGCATATATGAAAATTAGCAAATGCAAAAATTTCCATAAGCCAAAATTCGTATGTGCGAAAATTAGCATAAACCATAATTAACATAAGCAGAAATTTGCATATATGAAAATTAGCAAGTGTAAAAATTTCCATAAGCCAAAATTCGTATATGCGAAAATTAGCATAAACCATAATTAACATAAGCAAAAATACGCATATATGAAAATTAGCAAATGCAAAAATTTCCATAAGCCAAAATTCGTATGTGCGAAAATTAGCATAAACCATAATTAACATAAGCAGAAATTTGCATATACGTAAATTAACAAATACGAAAATAAACATAAACCAAAATTCGCATATACGAAAATTAGCATAAACCATAATTAACATAAGCAGAAATTCGCATATATGGAAATTAAGCAAATACGGAATTTTCATAAACAAAACTTCGCATATGCGAAAATTAGCAAATACGAAAATCTCCATAAACAAAAATCCGCATATACGAAAATTAACATAAACCAAAAATCGTATATGCGAAAATTAGTACAGAACAACGTAAGCAAAAATGCGCATATATGAAAATTAGCGAATGCGAAAATTTCCATAAACCAAAATTCGTATATGCGAAAATTAGCATAAACCATAATTGACATAAGCAAAAATTTGCATATATGAAAATAAGCAAATGAGAAAATTTTCATAAGCAAAATTATGCGAAACTTAGCAAATGCGAAAATCACCATAAACCAAAATTCGTATATGCGGAAATTAGCATAAACCATTATTTATTCGCAGTGCGAATATTTGCGAGCAACACTATACAAGAGTAAAAATGTTGCTCTTTACTGCCACCACTGGTGGATTACACATTTAAAGATGCATGGGGCTTTGGTCACCTGACCTTCCCTCAGACACGTTGCTAGCTAGAAGCTGCTAGAAGGTTCTGAAGTGTCCCAAATCCAACTCTCCCTAGAAGGCTGGAACCAAGCTTGTTTAGTCAGAGCTGAGTCTCGTTCAGGTTAGTGAGCCTGTAATCTCTCAGCATATGCTGTAATGTACCAAAGTGAATTTACAGCACCCAATACACAGATTCATGCAGTCAGCAGAGGGTTTTCTCAGTGACAACTTCTCAGATTGATAGATTGTAGCTGGAACACAGGTCCCGGGACAATGAATTTCAGTAAAGTTAACCCCTGTTTTGCATGTTATCTGTGTGTCTGGACTGACTCACCACCCTGGGTATACCCCTCAGACACCTCATCAAAGTGTACCCTGAGTCAATAAGTACCTGTACTTGTGCAGACCCCCAAAAGTTCCACATGAGAACATCCTTGACCATCCTAGGGACTGCTACCCAGAGCTGTGCTTGGACCCCACCTATCTTCCTTGTCGGCACCAAAATATAGTTTGATTTACCTTAATTTACCTCAATCCTGACCTAACATATTGGAGATTATTTATCTATTTTATGTTATGTTCTTATTTCCTAATATGCCACAGGGGGCAGTATTGCACCTGCTCCACGGTCTAATGCTTCTGCTAATCCAAATGCTAATGCTCTCGTATGTAAATGTCTTCTGCTGTTTCCTAGGAGCTGTCCACTGTAGTTCAGTCCTGTCCATCATGCGTCATGTAGCAATGCATCCACTTTCTCCTGTAAATGTAACCTTGCACTTGTCAACCATGACTGTAATTTCCCATTGAATTGTGACTCACTCTTAAGAGTTTTTGATTTTGCTATTCTACAAAATTTTCTGCCTCCACCATATTTTGCTAGATTGCTAGCTACAGTTCCCTGCTAAATATGAATGAACTTTATATCACAATAAATATGGTAGAAAATACTGAGGAGCGAGCGGCCCTGGCACAGACTCCGGGAATGTTAGGAGTTATTTCTCCTGGCCTAGATGTTTTTCTAAGTGGCTGTGTTACATTTTGTTGCCCATGTTAAAGTATCTGAAGGCGAGTTTTGTTAGAAAATACAGGGCAGATCTTACACTATGAGAAAGTGATCTAAATATTGTAATAGAGACAAATATAGAAACCACAATTCTGATGGGTATTGGCACTTCTGGATCAATCATTTAAATTCCTGACCTTTATATTCTCGAAAATTGTACCGTTGCCATGGTTAGGGAAGGAGGGGGGGGGGGGGAGCTGCCAAGCTGAACCCCTTAAAGTGTACCTGTCCATAACAAAAACTTTTAATATAATGTAGATATTGCTATTATATATAGATTTTTAATATACATTGATTACAAAATGTGTTTATTTTTGGGTGAACAAATGCTGTCCCTGCAGTTGCTTGTGTGTCTCTATGAGGAGTCCAAATACAGGAAGTGAGGGCAGGACAAGAAGGGCTCTGTGCAGGCTCCTGGATTGTCAATCATCCTGATATGGGATCCGGGAGCATGTCACAGAGTCTCAGTGTACAGAGCCCTGCTTGTTCTCAGTGTACAGAGCCCTGCTTGTTCTCAGTGTACAGAGCCCTGCTTGTCCTCAGTGTACAGAGCCCTGCTTGTCTTCAGTGTACAGAGCCCTGCTTGTCCTCAGTGTACAGGGCCCCGCTTGTCCTCAGTGTACAGAGCCCCGCTTGTCTTCAGTGTACAGAGCCCTGCTTGTCCTCAGTGTACAGGGCCCCGCTTGTCCTCAGTGTACAGAGCCCTACTTGTCCTCAGTGTACAGAGTCCTGATTGTCCTCAGTGTACAGGGCCCTGCTTGTCCTCAGTGTACAGAGTCCTGCTTGTCTTCAGTGTACAGAGCCCTGCTTGTCCTCAGTGTACAGAGCCCTGCTTGTCCTCAGTGTACAGAGCCCTGCTTGTCCTCAGTGTACAGAGACCTGCTTGTCCTCAGTGTACAGAGCCCTGCTTGTCCTCAGTGTACAGGGCCCTGCTTGTCCTCAGTGTACAGAGTCCTGCTTGTCCTCAGTGTACAGAGTCCTGCTTGTCCTCAGTGTACAGAGCCCTGCTTGTCCTCAGTGTACAGAGCCCTGCTTGTCCTCAGTGTACAGAGCCCTGCTTGTCCTCAGTGTACAGAGCCCTGCTTGTCCTCAGTGTACAGAGCCTTGCTTGTCCACCCTCACTTCCTGTATTTGGTCTCCTCACAGAGACACACAGACAATAGCTGCAGGGACAAAAATATACACATTTTTTAACGAACGTATATTACAAAAATACATATAATAGTATTATGTACATCATATAAAACGTTTTTGTTAATGACAGGTACACTTTAAGGACATGGCACATTTTGACCTTGAGGACCAAACCAATTTTCCTTTTTGCGTTTTTGTTTTTGCCTTTTCAGAGCCTTTTATTTTTCCATCTACAGACCCATATGAGGGCTTGATATTTGCAGGACCAATTGTACTTTGTAATGTCATGCCTCATTTTACCATAAAGAATAATATTGGAGAATAAAAATGCAATTTAGCAAATTTTGGGAGTTTTTAGGTAGTGCACAGAAATGGCATGTTCTTTTTGTTCTGTGAGTCCATAAGATTAAAATGATACCCAATTTATATAGAATTTCTATTATTGTACTACTTTTAAAAAAGTCAAAATTTTTGGACAAAGTATGTATGATTAAAATGGTCCTATTCTGACTGCTATAACTCATCTATTTTTCTGTATACGGGGATGTATAATTCCACTCATTTTTTTGCACTGTGATTTTTAGTTTTTATCAGAATAATTTTTGGTTTGATGGGACTTTATGATCGCTTTTTATTCAATTTTTTCTGACTTATAATGTGTTTGGTAACCATTCACCATGCAGGATACTAAACATTATATTTTAGTAGTTTGGACATTTCCGCATGTGGTGATACCAAATATGTTGTTTCTTTTGTGGTAGCTTGGGGGTGTAGGCTGTAGGTGGTGTAGCTGTGCACTGATGAAAAGGTGTTGGATTAACCCTTAACTGTCGTGACGCCAGGGTGTGGGTTCTTCCTCAGTACATATATCTTACCGCCACCCGTTCCAGGAACGATAGGGAGGAATAAAGGATTGTCCACAACCGGAGGTTTAGTAAACTGTAGATAACTTTACTATAGCTTTTATGCAGGTTGATAACGGCAAACAGTCTATACAGAAGAGTAGTCTGTAAGTTCCTCACAGTTGGTTGGGACCTTGTAATATATAAGCTCTGAGTCTGGAATTACACTGTTCCGCTGGATTTAGGGGAATTGTTTAGGTCCAGCAGTCACACAGGATTAACGGGATTTAGATTTGGTAAACTCACAGTTAGTAAGTTGCAGCAGTGATAGGCTTCAGGCCTAGTCCTGTCTTTAGATTTGTGCTGAGCTCCGCTCGCTGTCATGTACCGGGGGAAAAGAGAGCGAGAGATTGGTTACAGCGCCCCTATAAGGAGAGGGGCAGGCATAGAGCTTATTGGTTCCCACCAGCTGTCAGTCCTTTCACAAAGCATTATGGTACATCATGTGACCACATCACGTGCCCTGGAAGGTCCTTAAGCTACCTTAGACTTAATGATCATGTGACCTAAGGTCCTGGAAGTACTATACACATAATAAAATATATACAATTTATACACATCAAACATAATAAAATTAAAGAAAGAAGAGGTGACAAGGAGTTATCCCACCAGGAGGATCCTACCGGTAAATAGGAACTCTGACTTTGGGGACTTAGCACACAAGGTAGGGTACAAGGTACGGTACCAGGACACCCAACTTTTATTTAGTTTCTTAATTTTTCATGGGAAGATTGGAGGAGATTTTATGTATTAAAAAAAAAAAAAATGTCAACTTTATTTTATAATTTTAAGTCCCCCATTAGCAGCCTGCACAAGCAGATTGGCCATCCTACATGATGGAGGAAGGTTAGTGACCAGCTGCCACTTGCAGTCATCGGACCTCCTCAATAGATGTTGCGATTATTGATTATGGCTTTCAAAGGGTTATGGTATATATCAGTGTGATTGCTGATGTCTGCTAGTAGCTTTCAGTCCCCCGTTTCATAGCCGCACCATTATTTTACAACACTGTGTGCAAAGGAGCACACTGCAATGCTGTACATTTACAGCGCATGTCCTTACGGACATTTTACATTAGGGGCCTATGCACAAGAATATTGATGGCCTATTTTAAGAATAGTGCATCAATATCAGCTGGAGTGCCACAGTTTGGAGAACACTGATCTATCTATCTATCTATCTATCTATCTATCTATCTATCTATCTGTCTATCTATCTCATATCTATCTATCTGTCTATCTATCTATCTATCTATCTCATATCTATCTGTCTATCTATCTCATATCTATCTATCTGTCTGTCTGTCTTTCTATCTCATATCTATCTATCTATCTCATATCTATCTATCTCATATCTATCTATCTCACATCTATCTATCTATCTAATTATCTATATCTATCTGTCTATCTATCTATCTATCTATCTATCTAAGAAATGTAGAACAGAGCAGCACAACCACACATATGAAACAACAGCGGATGCCAGCAAAACTACAACTCCCAGCATGCCCGGATAGCCAATGGCTGTCTGGGCATCCTGAAAGTTGTAGTTTTGCCACAACTGGAGTGCCACAGTTTGGAGAACACTGATTATCTATCTATCTACTGTATCCTGCACATACTGTACATGAAATATCTTTGCATATTTGTACTCCCCCGCAAGCTCTGTACCATTGTACTACACCACCGCTTGACCACCAGACACGCGCCTCGAGGTTTAAGACTAAGAGTGATGCTAAATTCTAGCATATTACTCTTTTTTTTCCAGTACGGGAAGAGTTACTTACTACGGAATGACATCAGCCACATTTGTTAAGGAAGGCATGAAAATTTCAGGGAGTGGCGGAGGGGTCCCCGAGGGATCCAATGCAGCATCTCCTGCCGGGACACCACATGTAGCTGCTCTGGTCTGTTTAGTCTCTGACTGAGCAGTTCTGGCGCCAGCCTAATGGGCAGGTGTCTCCTGCATTTAGGGCATTCAAAGTCTTCACGGCCTCGTGGAGCGGCAACATCCTGCACCAGTTGTGTATAAATCATACACCTGAAGTAAGGAGTTTATTTCTGGTGTATGCTTATGAATATTCTAATAGTGCACATAGCACATGAGTGATTTTATCAAGCTGTAAAACATCCTGGCTGAACAAAGACATAGTCAACTAATGTGTGTTTGTGCTGCATTTCCACCACCCGCCTGTAGGTGTCAGTATTGATTGTTTGGCTTGCGTAGTACGTATAGCAGTTTCACCTTTGGGTGCCAGTGGATAATAAAATGTTTCAAAACAAGTACATGGAAAATGATATATTTTGCAGTGCAGCGAACAGCTTGTATTAATGGTTCGGCACACACCTTTTCTTGAAAATACTCCAAAAAGGAATAAAAGGGGTTATCCAACATAAGGGGGTTTTAGAACATACCTGCCAGACAGTAATGGACATGCTTAGGAATGATCCGTGCTTGTTTTGGAGCCAAGCGGCTATGTTCTCAGTCAACAATAACACTGTGGCTATCTTTTTGTGAAATGGCTATTTCCTGTTGGAGTGTGTTCCCTCAAACTACAAGTCCCATGATTCCTTGTTTGTAAGTGTGAGGTCACTTTTCTCCCTCCCACACATCAGCCACCCCACTCATTGAAACACACCTGTGAATCTTTCCTTGCAATAGAAAGTATTTTTCTGACAAGGGTGCCTTCAGCTGTTGCAAAACTACAATTGATTGCAGAACTATCTCCCTCCCACTCAGCGATCGCTCCACCTATTGAAGCAAAGACAGGTTCCCTCTGAACACCTGACTAGTTATGGGCCACACTCCAACCTGGGAAAACCTGAGATGACATGTCATTTTGTTAAAAATAAACATTTGGGCAAAAAAACACAGAAGAATTGAGAGACCACCATTAAACACAGGTACAGACACTATATTATGAACTACACTAACTTTACAGTCCCTGTAGCATAGTCACATAAAAAGGAATCCCGGAATACCCCTTTAAGTACCAGCCTCGGGCAAAAAAAAATCAAAAGACACAATGCAGGTAAACGCGGAGTATTGTTGGGAGATCTAGATACTAACAAAGGTGCTTGAAGTTTCTTCACAGAAGGTTGCCCTGCTTTTGGCTCATTAAGCATCAGGTATGCAGGTCTCCCTGTCTACAGCTGAACTGTCAAACGTTCTGACAGTCATTTACTGGGACATTAGGCAGCTAATGAAGTCAGTTGAATATCTGCTGCCACGGCACAGGTAAAAGAAAAAAAGGCAACTTTTTAAGGCGCAGTTTCTCAGTTTACGCTTAACCATTTCCGCGCTGCAGGAAATGTCGAGATCTGCTGCTGGTTTACCTCGCATTTTCTGATCAGAGAGACTTAAACCAATAAGGTTTACAGATGAGGTATCGTGTCACGCCCCAGAATGTGATACCTTGGCGCCATTTTTTTATATTTAATACACTTGTTATGTATTTGTTTTTAAGACATTTTGCAATTGAGAAAGGGAGCGTTACAGCTCGAAACACATCTTGCCACGTGTCAATAAATATATGTATTGATAAAATATTCCAAATGGAGTTGATATTAGTTCCGTCTCCAGTAGCCCCACTTTAGTGCCATCTTTTTTAAACTGAATTGTTCAGTCCTATATAGAGGACAGGTGGAGGAGTTTAAAGGGGTTATCCACCATAAGTTGATTTTAGTACGTACATGCGAGACAGTAATGGACATGCTTAGGAAGGATCTGTGCTTGACTTTTGGCTAAATGGCTATGTTGTGAGATTACCATAACGCTGTGGCTATCTTATTGTGAACTGGCTATTTCTTGTTGGAGTTCGTTCTCTCAAACTACAAATCCCATAGTTCCTAGTGTAAGATCACTTTCCTCCCTCCCACACATCAGACACCCCACCCATTGAAACACAAATGAGCTGCATTCCATTCAATAGACCAGTGTTTTCAAACCAGGGTGCCTCCAGCTGTTGCAAAAATACAATAAGTTGCAGAATGATCTCTCTCCCACCCAGTGGTCGCTTCACTCAATGAAGCAGACAGGCTCCCTTTGCACACCTGACTATTGATGTCATGTCTTGGCCGCACTGCAGTCTGGGAAAACCTGAGACCTGAGTAATTTTGTATGCTGCTAAAAATAAATAATGGGTCGAAAATCACATGAGAAGTGCGAGATCACCGTCACACACAGATACAGACGCTATATTATGAACTACACTAACTTTACAGGCACTGTAGCATAGTCAAATAAATCTCTTGTACACCCCTTTAACAATACCTAGGGGTGTTCAACCTGTATAACCGAGAAAAATGTCATTTGAAGTCCTGGATGTCACTACAACAAGGGCCCAGGAGGAGGACTCAGGTCAAGGGGGCAACTGCTTGGGTAAAGAGAGTAGATGTTGGAGTGCCTTTAAATTCTCAGGCCCTGAAACTTGAGTCACCCCAATAATCTGGTCCAGATTAAGATTGATTTGTAGGCCTCTTTATGGTCAGTCAATGTTTTTGTACATTCATAGATTTCATACTGTAAATGGGAGAAGATCCCTCCGAACAGGAACGTCTGGCCCTTTTAACATAAAAATACAAATGGGGCCTACTAGATACACATAAACCATATTTTTTTTAAATTTAGAAATGGATAAAGCCATGTTACAGAACAATGTGTCTGCATTTTCTATAAGGAACACAATATTGCTGGGTAGGGATGGGAACAGGGTACAGGGGCCCAACCCTAACATAGTTCAAAAACTAACCCTACCGAGACTACCTAAGCTAACGTGTGAAAGAGGGTGCAGGGTATATACAATATATATATATATAAATATAAATCTATATATATATGTAAAGTTTCAAGAATGAAAAAGATAATAGTACATAAAGGTAGCTAAAACTCCCTTATCCAACATATTTCACCCGAAAAATATCAAGGATTCATCAGGGAACAAGGAGATTAACCCCAAAAAGTAACAAAGATAATAAAGATACATAAATTCACAATAGTAATAGATAGATAATCTCTCTATTTACTGTATCTATCTATTTATCTATCTATCTATCTATCTATCTATCTATCTATCTCATATCTATCTATCTACTGTATCTATCATCTATCTATCTATCTATCTATCTATCTATCTGTCTAGTAGGCCTCATTGTTATTTTTCTCTTGTGATTGTGGCTAAGTGGTTACCAAGGGCAACAGTATTTGAGGGGTTCTGAATACCCTATATTACTATCTAGTTTCAGTGTCCATGTTACCGTAAAACAGAAGAAAAATCGGAACAACTTTGGTACGTCTTTGTCTACTTTTGTCTTAAAGGGGTACTCTGCCCCTAGACATCTTATCCCCTATCCAAAAAAAAGGGCATAAGATGTCTGATTGCGGGGGTCCCGCCGCTGGGGACGCAGCTATCTCCGTGCTGCACCTGGCGTTCGTTTAGAGCAGGGGTCTCAAACTCAAATTATCTGGGGGCCACTGGAGGTAGAGGCTGGGTGAGGCTGGGCCGCATGCTCCCCTCACATATGATTCCCCTATCATGCGCCCCTCACATATAATGCCCCATCATGCGCCCCTCACATATAATGCCCCCATCATGCGCCCCCTCACATATAATGCCCCCATCATGCGCCCCTCACATATAATGCCCCCATTATGCGCCCCTCACATATAATGCCCCCATCATGCGTCCCTCACATATAATGCCCCCATCATGCGCCCCTCACATATAATGCCCCCATCATGCGCCTCTCACATATAATGCCCCCTTCATGTGCCCCTTACATATAATGCCCCATCATGCGCCCCTCACATATAATGCCCCCATCATGCGCCCCCTCACATATAATGCCCCCATCATGCGCCCCTCACATATAATGCCCCCATTATGCGCCCCTCACATATAATGCCCCCATCATGCGTCCCTCACATATAATGCCCCCATCATGCGCCCCTCACATATAATGCCCCCATCATGCGCCTCTCACATATAATGCCCCCATCATGCGCCTCTCACATATAATGCCCCCTTCATGTGCCCCTTACATATAATGCCCCATCATGCGCCCCTCACATATAATGCCCCCATCATGCGCCCCCTCACATATAATGCCCCCATCATGCGCCCCTCACATATAATGCCCCCATTATGCGCCCCTCACATATAATGCCCCCATCATTCGTCCCTCACATATAATGCCCCCATCATGCGCCCCTCACATATAATGCCCCCATCATGCGCCTCTCACATATAATGCCCCCTTCATGTGCCCCTTACATATAATGCCCCCATCATGCCCTCCTCACATATAATGCCCTCCTTACATATAATGCCCTCCTTACATATAATGCCCCCATACAGGTCCCCAGATAGATATGACCCCATCAGGTAGGGCTCCCCAGTAGGTACACAGGCCCCTATATAGATATGACCTCCATCTGGTAGGGATCCCCAGTAAGTACATAGGCCCCATATAGATATGACCCCGTCGGGTAGAGCTCCCCAGTAGATACACAGGCCCCCAGATAGATATGACCGCATTAGGCAGGACTCCCAAGTAGGTATAGAAGGCCCCAGATAGATATGATCCCCATCAGTGATGGGGTAATATCTATCTGGGGGCCTGTCTACCTACTGGGGAGCCCTACCTGATGGTCAGGTAGGGGTTCCCAATAGGTATACAGGCCCCCAGATAGAAATTACCCCGGCAGGTAGGGCTACTATTTAAACAATTATGCCCCCTAAGAAGATAGGTTAGCCCCTGGTGGTAAGCAGGTCCTCCCTTATTAGGCAAGTAATTAGGCAAGTTAAGTTTCACAGCTACAGTACTTACATCTCCCTGCTGCAGCCTAAAACGAGCCTTCTTTGCGGGGATGCGCTCCTTAGGTGACATTATCACATGCGCTGCACAGCATGTTGGCATCCCGGCATCCTGCTCTGGGGATGCGATGATTAGTGATGAAGAGCTTTTGAAAAATTTGATTCGGCTGATTCGCCTTATTATCCCAAAAAATGTTGTTCTGTCCGAATCTATTCATGGGGAATCTGTGTTAAAAATGGCTATTTCTGGTCTACAGAGAGCCTCAATAGGGGTGTAGAACAGTTTGCGTTGTTCTAACACGCATATGGAGTGTGCTGTGTTAGTGAAATAAAACTGTTATTCAGTATGACATGCAGATTACAGGCATCGCTATTAGAATCACTGCGGCAGAGCGTCTGAATGTGGCAGCAGCGAGACCATATGGTGTCAAAATTGAAGAGAGTAAATAGATTTTTTAATGTAATTTTTATTTAATTAAATTTGAATTTATTTACATTTTTTGAGAACCCATTGTGGTGAGCATCGAGCTGGCGGTTTGCCGTGAGGCGAGCTACCAACTGTTCCAGCCCCCGCCTCTCACTGCTCCCAGCCCCCTCCTCCCACTGTCTTTCTCTTTTGTGGAACTGCAAATGGTTCATTTAACAGTAATGGTTCATTGTGATTGAATTGAAATTTAAGATTTTGAAATAAAAATGTAAGATTTTGAAATAAAAATTTTAAATTTTGAAATTGAAATGAAAGATTACACTTCCAAGTTTTAATGTCATGGGCCCCTGCGTGTGGTTAAAAGGACCAAATCTAACAAGAAGTCACATGTCACATGGTGGCACAATGACAGAGCCTTGAGGTGGCATCAGTATGAGGAGACCATATAGTGGCTGAATGACCACCTGGCATTTGTGGCAGCATGAGGAGACCATATAGTTGCTGAATGGCACAGCCTTGTTACGCCTAGCGCTCCGGGCCCCCGCTCCTCCCCGGAGCGCTCACGGCGTCTTTCTCCCTGCAGCTCCCCGGTCAGTCCCGCTGACCGGGAGCGCTGCTCTGTCATGGCCGTTGGGGATGCGATTCGCACAGCGGGACGCGCCCGCTCGCGAATCGCATCCCAGGTCACTTACCCGTTCCCGTCCCCTGCTGTCATGTGCTGGCGCGCGCGGCTCCGCTCTCTAGGGCGCGCGCGCGCCAGCTCCCTGAGACTTAAAGGGCCAGTGCACCAATGATTGGTGCCTGGCCCAATTAGCTTAATTGGCTCCCACCTGCTCCCTGGCTATATCTGGTCTCCTCCCTTGCACTCCCTTGCCGGATCTTGTTGCCCTTGTGCCTAGTGAAAGCGTTTTGTGTGTTTAAAGCCTGTGTACCAGAACTTCTGCTATCTCCCCTGACTACGAACCTTGCCGCCTGCCCCCGACCTTCTGCTACGTCCGACTTTGCTTCTGCCTACTCCCTTGTACCTCGCCTATCTTCAGCAGTCAGAGAGGTGAGCCGTTGCTAGTGGATACGACCTGGTCACTACCGCCGCAGCAAGACCATCCCGCTTTGCGGCGGGCTCTGGTGAAAACCTGTAGTGGCTTAGAACCGGTCCACTAGCGCGGTCCTCGCCATCCCTCTCTGGCACAGAGGATCCACTACCTGCCAGCCGGCATCGTGACAGTAGATCCGGCCATGGATCCCGCTGAAGTTCCTCTGCCAGTTGTCGTTGACCTCCCTACGCTGGTCGCCCAGCAAGCTCGTCAGATCGCCCAACAAGATCACCAGCTGTCGTACTTGACCACCATGACACAGCAACTCCAGTCACAACTACAGCAAGTACAGTCACAGCTACAGCAGCAACAACCATCTCCTCCGCCAGCTCCTGCACCCCTTCCGCAGCGAGTGGCCACTCCTAGCCTCCGCCTGTCCTTGCCGGACAAATTTAATGGGGACTCTAAGTTTTGCCGTGGCTTTCTTTCGCAATGTTCCCTGCACTTGGAGATGATGTCGGACCAGTTTCCTACTGAAAGGTCTAAGGTGGCTTTCGTAGTCAGCCTTCTGTCTGGAAAAGCCCTGTCATGGGCCACACCGCTCTGGGACCGCAATGACCCCGTCACTGCCTCTGTACACTCCTTCTTCTCGGAAATTCGAAGTGTCTTTGAGGAACCTGCCCGAGCCTCTTCTGCTGAGACTGCCCTGCTGAACCTGGTCCAGGGTAATTCCTCCGTTGGCGAGTACGCCATACAATTCCGTACTCTTGCTTCTGAACTATCCTGGAATAATGAGGCTCTCTGCGCGACCTTTAAAAAAGGCCTATCCAGCAACATTAAAGATGTTCTGGCCGCACGAGAGACTCCTGCTAACCTGCATGAACTCATTCATCTAGCCACTCGCATTGACATGCGTTTTTCTGAGAGGCATCAAGAGCTCCGCCAGGAAAAAGACTTAGATCTCTGGACACCTCTCCCACAGTCTCCACTGCAATCTGCGCCTAGGCCTCCCGCCGAGGAGGCCATGCAAGTGGATCGGTCTCGCCTGACCCTGGAAGAGAGGAATCGCCGTAAGGAAGAGAATCTTTGTCTGTACTGTGCCAGTACTGAACATTTTTTGGTGGATTGCCCAATCCGTCCTCCACGTCTGGGAAACGCACGCTCGCACCCAGCTCTCGTGGGTGTGGCGTCTCTTGATGCTAAGTCGGCTTCTCCACGTCTCACGGTGCCTGTTCGGATTTCTACTTCAGCCAGCTCTCCCCTCTCAGCCGTAGCCTGCCTGGACTCTGGAGCTTCTAGGAATTTTATTCGGGAGTCCTTAGTGAATAAATTCCGCATTCCGGTGACCCGTCTTGTCAAGCCACTCCACATTTCCGCGGTCAACGGAGCCAGGTTGGATTGCACCGTGCGTTACCGCACGGAGCCCCTCCTAATGTGCATCGGACCTCATCACGAGGAAATTGTATTTTTTGTCCTTCCTAATTGCACTTCTGAAGTTCTCCTTGGACTACCCTGGCTTCAACACCATTCCCCAACCCTGGATTGGTCCACTGGGGAGATCAAGAGTTGGGGTCCCTCTTGTTCCAAGGACTGCCTTCAACCGGTTCCCAGTACTCCCTGCCGTGACCCTGTGGTTCCTCCTGTATCTGGTCCCCCTAAGGTCATTAAGGACTCTGCCTGCCACAGGAAATGCCTCTCCCCCCCTCCCAGTCCCATCAGGCAAGCCTCTGTGTCCCCTCATGGCCCCCGTCCTGGTGTCACACTGCCCCGTGCCAGGTCTCGCCCTCTGCCCTCTCTCCCCATTCCTACTCCTGCTGTTCTGCCTGCCGTTGAGGAATCCCTCCATCCTTTCCCGGTGTCCTCATCCCAGGGGAGGCAGTTACCGGACAAAGAGAAGGGGAGACCTAAGGGGGGGGGGTACTGTTACGCCTAGCGCTCCGGGCCCCCGCTCCTCCCCGGAGCGCTCACGGCGTCTTTCTCCCTGCAGCTCCCCGGTCAGTCCCGCTGACCGGGAGCGCTGCTCTGTCATGGCCGTTGGGGATGCGATTCGCACAGCGGGACGCGCCCGCTCGCGAATCGCATCCCAGGTCACTTACCCGTTCCCGTCCCCTGCTGTCATGTGCTGGCGCGCGCGGCTCCGCTCTCTAGGGCGCGCGCGCCAGCTCCCTGAGACTTAAAGGGCCAGTGCACCAATGATTGGTGCCTGGCCCAATTAGCTTAATTGGCTCCCACCTGCTCCCTGGCTATATCTGGTCTCCTCCCTTGCACTCCCTTGCCGGATCTTGTTGCCCTTGTGCCTAGTGAAAGCGTTTTGTGTGTTTAAAGCCTGTGTACCAGAACTTCTGCTATCTCCCCTGACTACGAACCTTGCCGCCTGCCCCCGACCTTCTGCTACGTCCGACTTTGCTTCTGCCTACTCCCTTGTACCTCGCCTATCTTCAGCAGTCAGAGAGGTGAGCCGTTGCTAGTGGATACGACCTGGTCACTACCGCCGCAGCAAGACCATCCCGCTTTGCGGTGGGCTCTGGTGAAAACCTGTAGTGGCTTAGAACCGGTCCACTAGCGCGGTCCTCGCCATCCCTCTCTGGCACAGAGGATCCACTACCTGCCAGCCGGCATCGTGACAAGCCTGGAGTTGGTGGCAGCATGAGGAGACCATATGAGGGCTGAATGACCACCTGTCATTTGTGGCAGCATGAGGAGACCATATAGTGGCTGAATGGCACAGCCTGGAGTTGGCGGCAGCATGACGAGACCATACAGTGGCTGAATGGCACAGACTGGAGGTGGCGGCAGCATGAATAGAACATATAGTAGCTGAATGGCACAGTGTAGAGTTTGTGGCAGCATGAGTAGAACATATAGATGGACATTTATCAACGGGTTTAGTCAGGTTTTCTTTTCTATAATTGTCGCAACTGCGACTACGTGTGTTTTCGTGCGACAATTTGCATGAAGAACAAGAAAAGCAAGAAAATTCAAACTTGCTTACGTAGTAAATTTTTCAAAATGGATTTGCTTTAGTCGGGTATTTATCAACTGCGACAGTCGCAACTGCGCAAAAAAAGTCGCAACAAGGTTAAAAATTGACTAAATTTACTCCAGCTCAAACATGGAGCAGAAAAAGCTACTACCAAAGTAAAAAAGGAAAAATTGCTTATGTGAAAGAAAATTATCAACAGGCTGAAACCAGTTGATAAATAAGTCACACATAACCCAAAAAATTAAGGAAGAAATTACTAAAAAAAAGAATACAGAAGCAAACATTGATAAATGTCCCTCATAGTGGCTGAATGGCACAGCCTGGAGTTGGCTCAAGCATGAGTAGACCATATAGTGGCTGAATGGCACAGCCTGGAGGTGGTGAAGCATGAGGAAACCATATAGTGGCAGAATGGCACAGCCTGGAGGTGGTGAAGCGTGAGGAGACCATATAGTGGCTGAATGGCGCAACCTGGAGGTGGTGAAGCATGAAGAGATCATATAATTGCTGAATGGCAAAGTCTGGAGTTGGCAGTGGCATGAGTAGAACATATAGTGACTGAATGGCACAGCCTGGAGTTTGTGGCAGCATGAGGAGACCATATAGTGTCTGAATGGCACAGCTTGGAGGTGGCTGAAGGATGAGGAGACCATTGAGTGTCTGTATGGCACAGCCTGGAGGTGGCATAGGTCACTTTCTCCACATTTTTCGTTGACAGACGAGTTGTCCTTGGGGTGACTATGGCCCCCGCCGCACTAAACACCCACACCCACTCTGATGGCACACTGCTAGCCGAGCAGGACAGCTATTCCAGGGCAAACTCTGCTAGTTGCGGCCACAAATCAAGTTTGGCTGCCAAGAAGTCCAGCGGATCTTCAAGGTGCATTGGCATGGGCATGTCAAGGTATGCCACCACCTGCTGGTTCAGGTCCTGCTCCAGGTCTACCTGCTGCTGATTAGTTGGTTTACAATGCGGGTGAAGAAAGGTACTCATCAGCGACTGTACTGCTCCTGCCACCCACCCCTCTCCAGCAGCCATGGCAGTGGAAGGTGAGCTCAGAAGGGACCCTGATTCAGACCTGCGAGAGGATGGACGATGGTGCCGATAGGCATCGGCCAACTGACTACATAGGATGCCTCTGTAGTAGGTCAGTTTGTCCTCCCTCTCAGTGGGTGTAAAAAAGGCCCCTATTTTGTGGTGGTAGCAAGGTTCCAATAAGGTGGAGAGCCAGAAGTCATCCTGCTGCCAAATGGTGACAATTTGGCTGTCACCACATAACCAAAGCATCGTGCCATTTGTGCAAGTGACTCGGAGGGACTCCCTGCCTCCATCTCCACTGCATACTGCCACGGTGTGTCTGGGTGCTCTGTCTCGCCTTCCTCATAACCCTCTAGCTCCTCTGGGTGCTCTTGCTCCTCCTCTACTGTCAGACTAAACTGTGCTCCACTGTGCCCCTCCCCCTCCTCCTCCTCCAGTTCAGCCCCCACAGGGCTCATGTGGCCGTGAGATGTAGGCGCCATGTCTCCATTGCTCTGACCAGCCATCATTTCCAAATGATCGTAAGAAATGAAGCAGTGGAATGACATCGTTCATCCCATAATCCTGGTGACTTACTTATAATGTGGCTTCCTCAAATGGCCTGAGCAAACGGAAGGTGTCACGTATGAGCTTCCACTGGTTTACATTGATGTTACACAGGGGAGTACCCCTATCCGCTTGGATCATCAAGAAATCGGTGATGGCTTTTCTCTGTTGGTATAGTTGGTCCAACATATGGAGGGTGAAATTCCAACATGTGGAAACATCGCAGATCAGACAATGTTGGGGGATACCGTTCTGATGCTGCAGCTCAAGGAGGGTGTGCTTTGTGGTGTACGAGTGGCTGAAGTGCATGCAAAGTTTCCTTCCCATTGTTAGGATGTCTTGCAAATGGGGGGAACACTTCAGGAATCGCTTGACAACCAGATTGAACACATGTGCCATGCAGGGCGTATGGCTCAGCCTTCCAAGTCGTAGTGCAGACAAGATGTTCTTCCCGTTGTCGGTCACCATGGTTCCCGTGTCCAGTTTTCGTGGAGTAAGCAATGCTCCGATTTTCTTACGAATTAATTTTAGCAGTTCCTCCCCTGTGTGACTCCGTTCGCCAAGGCAAACCATGTGAAGAACAGCGTGACACCGCCGTGCCCTGCACACATGGTATGCTGAAGGGGCACTGAGACTTCTCTGGGCAGTGGAGGCTGAGGAGACGGTGGAGGATGAGGAGGCAGAGTTGCACACTGTCACAGGACCAACGGCCTGAGAGCGTGAAGGAGGAAACGGAGTGACTTGTACAAGTTGGTGTTGTGGCTGTGCAGGAACCACATTCACCCAGTGAGCTGTAAAGGACATGTATTGTCCCGGACCATAGTTACAGCTCCAGACGTCGGTGCTAACGTGCACTTTGGTACTTACTGACAGGCTCAAGGACTGGCCCACCTTCTGTTCCACAAAATTGTGCAGGGCTGGTACTGCCTTCTTTGCAAAAAAAATGACGGCTTGGCACTCTCCACCTTGGCTCGGCACAAGCCATCAATTCTCTGAAAGATGCAGAGTCCACCACTTGAAAAGGGAGGGACTGCAGCACCAGCAACTTAGACAGGAGTACATTCAGAACATACATACATTGGATGAGTGGGTGCATACTGTTGTCTCTTGGCGATGGATTGTTGGTGGAATGACTGACTAAAAGTAGAAGGAGCAGGAGCATCTGGAGCGACAGAAGGAGGGTGTGACACACAGCTCCCTTCGGCTGAGTTGGTGGAGCCTTGGCTGGCTGAAAGAGGGAGTGGCGTGCCACTGGGTGATGCAGCAGGCTGGACCACTACATCAGAGCCATGGTTCTCCCAGGCCACTTTATGGTGGCGCAGCATATGTTGACACAGGGCCGTGGTGCCAACATTGGGACCCTGACCACGCTTCACCTTCTGCCGACATATCTTGCATGTGGCTATGTTAACCTCCTCCGGATGCTTGAAAAACTGCCACACCGCCGACTAGCTGATTTTTCCACCAACAGTCTGCACTAATTGACTGCTACTGCAGCCGTCTCCAGGAACCCCTGTTCCACTACCTCCCGGGAAGGTAGGCTACCACAAAGCAGGTGGTCTTCCCCGGGCATGTTTGGCTCCAGAATTTCCACTTCTGCCACCATGCTGACTTCCAACCATGCTACCACCTTGCTGGCTCAGCTGCTGCCTCATGGGCCACCTGCAATCCTCTTCTCCTGATGATGATGAAGCCCCTTCTGCACCCGGCTCCCAATTGCGATCGGCTTCATCATCATCAACAAGTGTCTGCATGTCTCTGATGTCCTCCTCAGGTTCCTCAACAGTGTCTGCTTCAGGACCCTGAACGCTGACAAAACGGCATCCCACGTCACTCTCCTCATCACTACTTGCCCGCCTAGTGGAGGAAGCGGTGGATGTCTCCTCCACTTTTTGGCTGGGCAGTAGCTGCTGACTCCTGCTGCCACTCGCCCTTGTCTGCTGCAACCTCTGCCTGGGCCTGATGAATTTAGGCCTCTGCCACTCCTCTGTGCACATCCTGGCACTTCTCTGCCTGACATACTTAGTGCGTATATGAGGGGAGTACAATATTTACTACGCTTAAAACATTATTTGTCTAGAACAGCAGCAGGTGTGTACTTTTGGCTGTTGTTTCACAGTATCTAGGCCCTTGACAGATTAACAGGTACAAAATAGTGCATTATTTAGATGTAGGTATGTGATATGCACTTTTGAGGGCAGAAAAATGCGCTACAGTATGCTTAAAAAAACTTATTTTAGTAAAACACCAGCCGGTGATTACTTTTCCCTGGCCTTTCACAGTATCTAGGCCCTTGAGAGTTTAACAGGTACAAAATAGTACACTGCTTAGATGTGGGTATGTGGTATGCACTTATGAGGGCAGAAAAATGCAGTACAGTACACTTAAAAAAGTATCTGAGTACAACACCAGCTGGTGAGTACTTTTGCCTGGACTTTCACAGTATCTAGGCCCTTGACAGATTAACAGGTACAAAATAGTTCACTACTTAGATGTACGTATGTGGTATGCACTTATGAGGGCAGAAAAATGCGCTACAGTACGATTAAAAAACGTATTGGAGTAAAGCACCAGCCGGTGATGACTTTTGCCAGGACTTCCACAGTATCTAAGCCCTTGACAGATTAACAGGTACAAAATAGTACACTACTTAGATGTAGGTATGGGGTATGCACTTATGAGGGCAGAAAAATGCGCTACACTACGATTAAAAATATGTATTTTTGCACAACACCAGCAGGACACAACAGTGCTGTAGCACACAGTCGCTGTATACTAAACCCAAAATTGCACTCTCTCACAGACTATTAGGAATGGACTGCTGGATATATATTATACCATCTACAGACTAGTATAACCAGCAGACCATTTGTTGTGGAACAAAGAGGGCAGAAAAATGTGCTACAGTATGCCTAAAAAAAACGTATTGGAGTAAAACAACAGCCGGTGCTTACTTTTCCCTGGACTTTCACAGTTTCTAGGCCCTTGACAGATTAACAGCTACAAAATAGTACACTACTTAGATGTAGGTATGTGGTATGCACTTATTAGGGGGGGAAAAATGTGCTATAGTACGTTTAAAAAAACGTATTCCCTGGCCTTTCACAGTATCTAGGCCCTTCATAGTTTAACAGGTACAAAATAGTACACTACTTACATGTACGTATGTGGCATGCACTTGTGAGGGCATAAAAATGCGCGATAGTACGATTAAAAAAATGTATTGGAGTAAAACACCAGCCGGTGTTTACTTTTGCCTGGACTTTCACAGTATATAGGCCCTTGACAGATTAACGGGCAGAAAATAGTACAATACTTAGATGTAGGTATGTGGTATGCACTTATGAGGGCAGAAAAATGCGCTACAGTATGCTTAAAAAAAAACATATTTTTGCACAACACCAGCAGTACACAACAGTGCTGCAGCACACAAAAGCTGTGTACTAAACCCAAAATTGCACTCTGTCAAAGACTATTAGGAATGGAATGCTGGGTATTATACCGTCTGCAGACTAGTATATCCAGCAGATGATTTGTTGTGGAACAAAGACACAGAATTGGGCTGAAAAATTATTCCTGCCTCCTCTGCTAAGGTTTATGAAGTTGAGGCAGCTTGTTGAAATGTATGAGGCAACACACAGCTCTCTGCCCCTCTCTGTAATACAATGCTGTAGATAGTGACTGGGAGGTTAATGGCTGCAGTAAAAATCATTTTCAGAGAAAAAAAAGCAGAATGCTGATGTGACTAGGAGGTGAAACGCTGCTGGAAAAAGCTTTTCTGTGTAACCCACGCAAACAGGCTGTCCCTCCTCTCTGCAGTGTAATAAATGAAGTGACTAGCCGGAATATGGCTGCCGATTATATAGGGCTGTGACATCAGAGGGGTGACTGGCTGCATCCTGCATGTGATTCAGGGTCATCCCACCTACCCTCCTTTCCGCCTTACCTTCCTGCCTTCCCAGAGTTCATTGCCCTATGTCCTCACATGTGGATCCGCCATTTTAGATGCCTTGGAGCCTTGACCACACTAAATAGAGTTTAATGAATCGATTTGCGCGATAGAATTGCGGCGATTTACACATTCGTTGCGAATCAAATTTTTCATGAAATTCTTAATGAATTCGGATTCATCAGCTTTGTTTCCCTCATCTCTAGCGATGATGTCACCAATCGCGCACATCCCTCCAGGAAGACTCATTATAGGCTGCAGCAGGGAGATATAGGTACAGTAGCAATGTGTGCCGATGTGTGTGAAGTCTCCTGGCATTTAGCACTGCTATGCCCGAAGCAGGGCTAAATGCCTGAAGAAATCACCTGCCCAGCCCGCAAAATTTCGTTCCGTGGGCCGCAAATGGCGGACAGGCCAGGAATTTGAGACCCCTGGTTTAGAGCATCGGGTGCAGCGCCGGAAGCTCATGACTTCACAGCTGCGCCCCGCTCATGACGTCACGGCCTTGATGTCACGAGCCTCCGCCCAGCATCGCGGCCGGCACGGAGCGAAGTTTGCTCCATGCATCGAATGTCTGGGCTGCCTCGGCCGAGATCGCGGGGGGTCTCCAATGGCAGGACCTCCACAATAAGATTTCTAGGGGAGAGGTACTCCTTTAAGAATCTTCTTTCCTTGTTTTGGGCTATATTGTATTGAGGATTCTTTTTTGCACTGTTTTCAATGCATACTATAGGTCCAGATCAGTGTTTTCCAACTGATGTGCCTCCAGTTGTTGCAAAACTACAACTCCCAGCATGCCCGTTTCGAGCCTTCACCCAGCATCACCAGTCATCCGGTGCTGAGCAAAGTTTGTTCCGGATGTCTGGGGTGAAACAGCCAAGATGGCGGGGGACCCCAGCAGCAGGACCCCCGCAATCAGACATCTTATGTGTGGAGTACCCCTTTTAGTAAGTGTGGTGAGCCACGGGGTGTGAGGTAAGGTGTAAGGGGCAGATGGTGTTGCCTAGGGGTAGATGGTATTAACCCCTTCGTGTTCGTGATGCCAGGGCGTCACCCGAAGGTAGTACCTAGGTTAGGCAGGGGTAAATAATAGTCCAAGACCAGGTTAAGGTTAACAGTAGCTTTTACTGAGGTTAGACAGGTGTTACAGTCTATAAAGTTCGGCCAGGATCCCAGAGAGGTGACCAATAACACAGGGGACCTCGCAGCTTGCTGGGACTTGCAGTGACTTGAGAGACTTTAACACAGCCACGCTGACTACAATTGACTGAAGATGATGACAGCAGATAAAGATGACTTGACTTACTGACTTGTGGCTGCAATTCAGATAAGAGAGAGATTGTAGTGCCTCTCCCTCTTATAAAGGGGGGCTGAGCAAGGAGCACATAGGCCAACTGTGGGTCACCTGGTGCTCTCTGGGTAACAAACATATGACTTGAACATGTGACAGACATTATCATGTGACTAACAATCATTTGACCATATCAAAGGTCCTTTACACTCAATACACAACCTATCCACATTATGGGGAAACAGTGCAGGAGAGCCCTGAGGACGTACAGGGACTCAACCTGACAGGACTGTAGGAGCATATCCTGTAGTGGGACATCACATAAGTGACCCCCATGCTTACCTTTCTATTACCTATCAGAGTTCCAAGGTGCAGCATTTTTCACAGATTTTGGATTCCCGTTGGTGTTCAGGGTGCGGACACGCAATGGATTGCAGCATGGGTTAATACAGGGTAGTTGACCTCTCAGAGATGGCATGGTGCCCTGGAGGAGAGAACAGTCTTTTTTTTTTTTTTTTTTTTTAGAGAAGAAGGTGATCTGCCTTGGGAAAACTCAGTATAAAAACCAAAAATCGTAGTTCAGGAAGCTGCATTTATTTTTATTTTTTTTCATTTCATCATTTCTATTATTATGTTTCTGTTTTTTCAGCCGGTTGGAATATTAAAGCAGCAGAGAACAGGCAAGAAAAAAAGGCAGAAAATAAGAGATCTGAGGGAAATGATCAGCCGGCTCTTTCCTTGCACATTCAGAAGAGCGCCTGCTCCAGATTGAGAAATATGTGTGTCTGTAAGATTGGATTGTGCAGTGAACAGTGGCAAGAAGTGAACGGTAATAAATCATGGCGTCGTGAGACAGTGAGAGAAGCGCCTTCAAAACCCCTGCCGGAATCCGTATGAAGGTGACCTTAACCAAATGCAGACAGGAAAATAATAAAATCAACACGTATTTATACAAACAAGCCGTGATTACAAGCGTGGGGGAACAATGGATAAAAGAGGCTGAAACGGGAAACTTGGCCTTATATGACTGCAAGAATACAGGTTAAGTATAAAACACATCTAGGCAAAAGCACCTTCCAACCCTCCCCCCACCTTAGTCTGGTTATGGTAGTTAAAGAAGCACTCCGCTTTTTTCTTTTGCCCATCTCATGCACACTCACCATCATTAGTCATACAGTGCCATTCGTTTTATTCCAGCGCAGCTGCATCTATGTGTTTTATTTCTCTCACTTGGTCATGTGATCACCAGCCTGACTCTCCAAATCTTCCAGTGTCTGATGGTTACACCAGGATGTCAGACACTGATTTCTTATGAACTACCGCATGACATCATTACCTACCAAATGCCTCCTACTAGCTCCCAAATCCCTCCACTCCCAGCTCAATCTGCTATCTCGATGAGATCAGGGTATACAGTACAGTGGTCCCTCAACATACGATGGTAATCCGTTCCAAACGGACCATCGTTTGTTGAAACCATCGCATGTTGAGGGATCCGTGCAATGTAAAGTATAGGACAGTGGTCTACAACCTGCGGACCTCCAGATGTTGCAAAACTACAACCCCCAGCATAGCCATTGGCTGTCCGGGCATCCTGGGAGTTGTAGTTTTGCAACATCTGGAGGTCCGCAGGTTGTAGACCACTAGTATAGGAAGTTGTACTCACCTGTCCCCGCCGCTCCGGACCGTCCCCGCTCGTCACCGCTGCTCCTATATAGTAGTTATACACCTGTCCTCCAGCTCTATCTGTATACTACTGCTGCTATCTTTGTGGAATCAGGATATATAGTAGTTTTACTAGTAGTCACACCCCCTCCCATAGACATGCATGGAGGGGGCATTGCGTGAGGTCACTAGGGGACGTAGTCTCCCTGTCTCAAGGGCAGCACCCGGCAAAGATTGCCGGGGCTGCACCGAGATGGTGGGGGTCTCCAGTGGCGGGACCCCCGCGATCATACATGTTATCCCCTATCCTTTGGATAGGGGATAAGATGTATAAAGCTGGAATACTCCTTTAAGGTAAGGTCTTGTGGGGTGTTCCCAGTGTCTAATCGCTAGCATATAGTAAAAAGGCACCAAGTTAGGACAAGGCCCTTGCTGCCCCTGTCCACTGCTGAAAGTGCTTAAAGGGGTACTCCGGTGCTTAAACATCTTATCCCCTATCCAAAGGATAGGGTATAAGATGCCTGATCGTGGGAGTCCCGCAGCTGGGGACGCCCTGGATCATGCACGCGGCACCCCGTTTGTAATCAGACCCCAGAGCGTGTTCGCTCCGGGTCTGATTATGGTCGACCGCAGGGCGGGCGGCGTGTGACGTCACGCCTCCGCCCCCGTGTGACATCACGCTCCGCCCCTCAATGCAAGCCTACGGGAGGGAGCATGATAGCTATCACGCCCCCTCCTGTCGGCTTGCATTGAGGGGCGGAGCGTGACGTCACACGCCGCCGGCCCTGCGTTCGCCGGTAATCAGTCCCGGAGCGTACACGCTCCGGGCACTGATTACAAACGTGGTGCCGTGTGGGGCAGGGGTGGGGCGGGGGGGGGCACTCACAAGGGGGGTCTGACACAGTGTGTCTGTCTATGTGTGTGCGTGTGTGCTTGTCGGGGGGGCGACTATGCTTCCTAATAAGGGGAAACTGTGCTTCCCTAAAAATGTGGGGAATATATGCTACCTAATGTGGGGAATCTATGCTACCTAATGTGGGGAATCTATGCTTCCAAATGTGGGGAAACTGCTACCTAATGTGGGGAATCTATGCTACCTAATGTGGGGAAACTACGCTTCCTAATGTGGGGAATCTATGCTACCTAATGTGGAATACTATGCTACCTAATGTGGGGAATCTATGCTACCTAATGTAGGGAATCTATACTACCTAATGTGGAATACTATGCTATCTAATGTGGGGAATCTATGCTTCTTAATGTGGAGAAACTGCTACCTAATGTGGGGAATCTATGCTACCTAATGTGGGTAAACTACGCTTCCTAATGTGGGGAATCTATGCTACCGAATGTGGAATACTATGCTACCTAATGTTGGGAATCTATGCTAAATAATGTGGAATACTATGCTACCTAATGTGGAATACTATGCTACCTAATGTGGGGAATCTATGCTACATAATGTGGGGAATCTATGCTACCTAATGTGAAATACTATGCTATCTAATGTGGGGAATCTATGCTTCCTAATGTGGGGAATCTGTGCTACCTAATGTGGGGAAACTACATTTCCTAATGTGGGGAATCTGTGCTACCTAATGTGGGTAAACTACGCTTCCTAATGTGGGGAATCTATGCTGCCTAATGTGGGTAAACTACGCTTCCTAATGTGGGGAATCTATGCTACCTAATGTGGAATACTATGCTACCTAATGTGGGGAATCTATGCTACTTAATGTGGGGAATCTATGCTACCTAATGTGGAATACTATGCTACCTAATGTGGGGAATCTATGCTACCTAATGTGGGGAATCTATGCTTCCTAATGTGGGGAATCTATGCTTCCTAATGTGGGGTATCTATGCTTCCTAATGTGGGGAATCTATGTTTCCTAATGTGGGGAATCTATGCTACCTAATGTGGGGAATCTAAGCTAGTGTAGTTCACGAAGATCCAGCTTGCTCCACCGATATGCCCCCGACACGGATCCACACCAAGCCCGGTGCACACAGATTCAAACAAGAAGAAATGATCAAGCGTGGGTCAGTAGAAATCCAGACTTTATTAGAACTCACAGTAAAAGCAGTACAGGCAACCAGCAGATCAGACGTGTTTCAGGCGCATGCGCCCTTCGTCAGTGATGGGGGAATCTAAGCTACCTAATGTGGGGAATCTATGCTTTGTAATGTGGGGAATCTATGCTTCATAAAGTAGGAGGGGCATTTAAAAGGTGTAAGGAGGTTGCCTATAATGAAGGGGCAGAATGGGAGGAGGGCATTTAATAGGGAACAGGAGAGTCTATGTGGGGAGCAGGGAGGGCACCTATAAGAGGAGGATTAAGAAGAGTTGTCCATACAGAGGGGATGATGGGTAGTCTCTGGCAGGTGGGGAACCAGAATAAATAGGGCTCACTGCAGCTGCAAGTCCAGAGGTAAGCACTACACACAACTCCTCCTGTACACACTACGACCTCTTATATAGAAGAGGGGAGGCTGCAGGCTGGACGCCCTACCTAACTACCTACTAAGGCCTTTTACCTAACGGAGAAAAATGATCTACCTACTGGGGCCATCTACCAGCTAGATTACCTACTTCACTTACATTTAGTGGGAGGCGCACAATAATTTGCCTTGCTCCGGGTATTGCCAACCCACACTACTTCACAACATTTTGTCACTGATGACCTCGTGTTTGAGTTTTGCCTAAGGCCTCACAAATTCTATAGCTGCCTCTGGCAGGGGAATAGGCAGTATATCAGAGAGACAGTAGTTTTAGTATGCAAAGCAAATCCAATAATAAGGGTTGTAAAGACAGGTCCCCTGCATGGAGTGAAATGCTTTTTTGTTATCTATTGTTCCATTATTATTGTTATTTTTTTGTTGCTTTTATTTATGTATCATCTGTTAGAATAAAACATGCAGAAGACACATTAGGCTTGCTGGGATGATAAACCTATTCAGAAATAGATGTAAATTCTTTGATCCCTTTTTGCTGTGTACTAGGTTGTAATATATTGCCGCATCCTGAAGTCAACAAAAAGCAGAAAATGTGATTTTCTTAAAGGGAATCTGTCATCAGTGACACCTTCTGCTGGTACAGGAAGGAAATGAGGGTAACACAGATTACAATGATACTTACTAATCCCCTATCCCATTCATCTATAATCACCTTCAATCCAGTGTCAGGCTGGTGCATGGGCGGTGCTCCATGAACACGGTGGCATTACCGCTGCTGCTTCTCCAAGCATTGACGTCAGCATGCTCCTGCCGTGTGCCAGGCCAGCCGCCAGATTAAAGAAGATAATGGGCAAACCTGACTACGGATCAGGGGTAGATAAGTATCGTTATAATCACAACATGGAGCCTATCCTATGCCTGCCACATCAGCTAACACAGGTAAGCACAAGGTGTACACAACCTCTGCATTATATTCTAATAATAGCCGATGCGGCACTATATAACCAAAAAAGAAAAAAAAAATCCCAGAGTGCTTCTTTAAAGCAGCCATGTTTCTTTATTCTAACTAGTGAGCAGCATGGGCCATATTCGAATTTGCGATATTTCGCGAATATATTGACGATTATTCACCCTATGTTTGCTATGTTCATTAACTTTTTTTTCCATGGAAAATTCACATAAAATTTGCATGAAAATTTGCATGTAAAATAAAACAAAAAAATTACCAGTTTTATCTGCCCTTTAAAGTGGTACTCTGGCCCTAGGCATCCTATCCAAAGGCATGGAGCAAAATTCCCTCCGTGCACCGAATGTCTCACCGAATGCTGAGATTGTGGGGGTCCCCAGTGGCGGGACCCACAGATGACTGGTAATGCGGGGCGGAGGCACGTGAGGTCACGGCCATGCCCCCTCAATGCAAGTCTATGGGAGGGGTCGTGACGGCCGTCACTTCCCCTCCCATAGACTTGCATTGAGGGGGCATGGCCATGACGTTACAAGCGGGGCGCAGCCATGACATCACGAGCCTCCCTCTGAACCTGATGCTCTAAATGAACGCTGGGTGCAGCAGGTAGATCGTGGGGGTCCCCAGTGGCGGGACCCCCTCTATCAGACATTCTTCAAAGGATAGGGGATAAGATGTCTGGGGCAGAGCACCCCTTTAAGCCAGTTCTCATGTCTATTGCCAACTTAACAGAAGGAAAGTGATTTCACAGTTAAACAGGCAACTTGCTATTCAGACCTGAACAGTTTTGTTCTCCATATCCCAGATAACACCTTTTTTTTTCTTTTTTTTAGCTGGACCATGGAAATATCTGATATAATTTAAGACTTTTTCTTAGAAGTAGAAAAATGGCTGCCAACTCCTCCCTTGCCCCTCGGAGAATCTGCCAGGATTACAGTTTTTACAGTCTAGTTCATTATTTCAAAACATGATGGAAGCAGCTATTTCACAAAGGAGCAGCGAGGAATTCTTATCTCGTGTGTGCAGCGACCATTGTAAACGCTAATCCACCTGCTTAGCTAACCCCAATAACGCTATTAGTGCATGGCCTCTCATATCTTCTCTAGCACATAATGTGCTACAATGTTCTCATTCACCATGCCCCATTCCAGAAATTTCACTTAGCAACCTGCAATGGGAGAATGAAAACCACTCTACAGTACAGCGAGTCCGATGCAAAGAGTCTATTCACCAAATGGGGCCTCTGCAGATAGACGCAGGGGGGGCGGGCTACCAGTAATTACACCGACATATATATTCATCACGTGTATGCAATGGGACTAATTACTATACGTAGCTTAATAAGGATAATAAGAGTTCCTGAATGGAACGGTGGGCGTAGCAGCTATTACATTCCTGACTATGAAGGTGTGGGGACACAAAACTGTTGGTACCTTCCATTAGAGACAGAAAATCCCACAATGCTCCCTGAAATAACTTGAAACCAACAAAAGTAACAATGAATGAAATAATGAAACTGTCCTGGACAAAAATGATGGTTCCTGAATTGAATATTTTGTTGCACAACCTTTTGAAGTAGTTGCTGCAATCCAGTGATTTCTGTAACCCTCAATGAGACCTTTGCACTTGTCTCAAGGTATCTTGGCCCACTTCTCATAAGATCCTGCTCCAGCTGTCTCAGGTGTAAAGATGTCTGTCACGATGCCGGCTGGCAGGTAGTGGATCCTCTGTGCCAGAGAGGGATTGGCGTGGACCGTGCTAGTGGACCGGTTCTAAGCCACTACTGGTTTTCACCAGAGCCCGCCGCAAAGCGGGATGGTCTTGCTGCGGCGGTAGTGACCAGGTCGTATCCACTAGCAACGGCTCACCTCTCTGGCTGCTGAAGATAGGCGCGGTACAAGGGAGTAGGCAGAAGCAAGGTCGGACGTAGCAGAAGGTCGGGGCAGGCAGCAAGGATCGTAGTCAGGGGCAACGGCAGAAGGTCTGGAAACACAGGCAAGGAACACACAAGGAACGCTTTCACTGGCACTAAGGCAACAAGATCCGGCAAGGGAGTGCAAGGGAAGTGAGGTAATATAGGGAAGTGCACAGGTGATACCCTAATTGGAACCACTGCGCCAATCAGCGGCGCAGTGGCCCTTTAAATCGCAGAGACCCGGCGCGCGCGCGCCCTAGGGAGCGGGGCCGCGCGCGCCGGGACAGAACAGACGGGGAGCGAGTCAGGTAGGGGAGCCGGGGTGCGCATCGCGAGCGGGCGCTACCCGCATCGCGAATCGCATCCCGGCTGGCAGCGGGATCGCAGCGCCCCGGGTCAGAGGACGTGACCGGAGCGCTGCAGCGGAGAGAGTGAAGCGAGCGCTCCGGGGAGGAGCGGGGACCCGGAGCGCTCAGCGTAACAGTACCCCCCCCCTTGGGTCTCCCCCTCTTCTTGGAGCCTGAGAACCTGAGGAGCAGACTTTTGTCAAGGATGTTGTCCTCAGGTTCCCAGGATCTCTCTTCAGGACCACAACCCTCCCAGTCTACTAAAAAAAAATTTTTCCCTCTGACCTTTTTGGCAGCCAAAATTTCCTTGACCGAGAAGACGTCCGAGGAGCCGGAAACAGGAGTGGGAGGAACAGATTTGGGAGAAAAACGGTTGAGGATGAGTGGTTTGAGAAGAGAGACGTGAAAGGCATTAGGGATACGAAGAGAAGGAGGAAGAAGAAGTTTATAAGAGACAGGATTAATTTGACACAAAATTTTGAAAGGACCAAGATAGCGTGGTCCCAACTTGTAGCTAGGGACACGGAAGCGGACATATTTAGCGGAGAGCCATACCTTGTCTCCAGGGGAAAAAACGGGGGGAGCTCTTCTTTTCTTATCCGCGAACCTCTTCATGCGTGAAGAAGCCTGTAAGAGAGAATTTTGGGTCTCTCTCCATATAATGGAAAGGTCACGAGAAATTTCATCCACAGCGGGCAGACCAGAGGGCAAGGGGGTAGGGAGGGGGGGAAGAGGGTGACGGCCGTACACCACGAAAAATGGGGATTTGGAGGAAGATTCAGAGACCCTGAAGTTATACGAGAATTCGGCCCATGGAAGGAGATCTGCCCAGTCATCCTGGCGGGAGGAAACAAAATGTCGCAAATAATCACCCAAGATCTGGTTAATTCTTTCTACTTGTCCATTGGACTGGGGATGATATGCAGAGGAAAAATTTAATTTAATCTTGAGTTGTTTACAGAGAGCCCTCCAGAATTTAGACACGAATTGGACACCTCTATCCGAGACAATCTGCGTAGGCAACCCGTGAAGACGAAAAATGTGTACAAAAAATTGTTTAGCCAACTGAGGCGCAGAAGGAAGACCAGGAAGAGGGATGAAATGTGCCATTTTGGAGAATCGATCAACGACCACCCAAATAACAGTGTTGCCACGGGAAGGGGGTAAATCAGTAATAAAATCCATACCAATCAGAGACCAAGGCTGTTCGGGGACAGGCAGAGGATGAAGAAAACCAGCGGGCTTCTGGCGAGGAGTCTTATCCCGGGCACAGATAGTGCAGGCTCGCACAAAGTCCCCAACATCCGTCTCCAGAGTCGGCCACCAATAGAAGCGGGAGATGAGTTGCACAGATTTCTTGATGCCCGCATGACCTGCGAGATGGGAGGAGTGACCCCATTTGAGGATTCCGAGGCGTTGGCGTGGAGAAACAAAGGTCTTTCCTGGAGGAGTCTGCCTGATGGAGGCAGGAGAAGTGGAGATCAGGCAGTCAGGTGGAATGATGTGTTGCGGAGGGAGATCAACTTCTGAGGCATCCGAGGAACGAGAGAGAGCATCGGCCCTAATGTTCTTATCGGCAGGACGAAAGTGAATCTCAAAATTAAATCGGGCAAAGAACAGAGACCACCGGGCCTGGCGAGGATTCAGCCGTTGGGCAGACTGGAGGTAGGAGAGGTTCTTGTGGTCGGTGTAGATAATAACAGGAAATCTTGATCCCTCCAGCAGATGCCTCCATTCCTCAAGTGCTAATTTGATGGCTAGAAGCTCTCGATCCCCGATGGAGTAGTTCCTCTCCGCTGGAGAGAAGGTCCTAGAGAAAAAACCACAAGTGACAGCATGCCCGGAAGAATTTTTTTGTAGAAGAACAGCTCCAGCTCCCACTGAGGAGGCATCAACCTCCAATAGGAAGGGTTTGGAAGGGTCAGGTCTGGAGAGCACGGGAGCCGAAGAAAAGGCAGACTTGAGTCGTTTAAAGGCGTCTTCTGCTTGAGGAGGCCAGGACTTGGGATCAGCATTTTTTTTGGTTAAAGCCACGATAGGAGCCACAATGGTAGAAAAATGTGGAATAAATTGCCTGTAATAATTGGCGAACCCCAAAAAGCGTTGGATAGCACGGAGTCCGGAGGGGCGTGGCCAATCTAAGACGGCAGAGAGTTTGTCTGGATCCATCTGTAGTCCCTGGCCAGAGACCAAATATCCTAGAAAAGGAAGAGATTGGCATTCAAACAGACATTTCTCAATTTTGGCATAGAGTTGGTTGTCACGAAGTCTCTGAAGAACCATACGGACATGCTGGCGGTGTTCTTCTAGATTGGCAGAAAAAATTAGGATATCGTCCAGATATACAACAACACAGGAGTATAACAGATCACGAAAAATTTCATTGACAAAGTCTTGGAAGACGGCAGGGGCATTGCACAGTCCAAAGGGCATGACCAGATACTCAAAGTGTCCATCTCTGGTGTTAAATGCCGTTTTCCACTCGTCCCCCTCTCTGATGCGGATGAGGTTATAGGCGCCTCTTAAGTCCAATTTAGTGAAGATGTGGGCACCTTGGAGGCGATCAAAGAGTTCAGAGATGAGGGGTAAGGGGTAGCGGTTCTTAACCGTGATTTTATTAAGACCGCGGTAGTCAATGCAAGGACGTAGGGAGCCATCTTTTTTGGACACAAAGAAAAATCCGGCTCCGGCAGGAGAGGAGGATTTACGGATAAAGCCCTTTTTTAGATTCTCCTGGACGTATTCGGACATGGCAAGAGTCTCTGGGGCAGAGAGAGGATAAATTCTGCCCCGGGGTGGAGTAGTGCCCGGGAGGAGGTCGATAGGGCAATCATAAGGCCTGTGAGGAGGTAGAGTCTCAGCTTGTTTTTTGCAGAAAACATCCGCGAAGTCCATATAGGCCTTAGGGAGACCGGTTACTGGAGGAACCACAGAGTTACGGCAAGGGTTACTGGGAACCGGTTTTAGACAGTTCTTGGAACAAGAGGACCCCCAACTCTTGATCTCCCCAGTGGACCAATCCAGGGTTGGGGAATGAAGTTGAAGCCAGGGAAGTCCAAGGAGAATTTCTGAGGTGCAATTGGGGAGGACCAAAAGTTCAATCCTCTCATGATGAGATCCGATGCTCATAAGAAGGGGCTCCGTGCGGAAACGTATGGTACAGTCCAATCTTTCATTATTACACAATTGATGTAGAGGGGTCTGGCGAGACTGGTCACCGGGATGTTGAACCTGTTGACGAGAGAGGCTAAAATAAAATTTCCTGCAGATCCAGAGTCCAAGAAGGCCACAGCAGGGAAGGAGAAGGCAGAGGCAGACATCCGCACAGGCACTGTAAGACGTGGAGAAGCAGAGTAGACATCAAGGACTGTCTCACCTTTGTGCGGAGTCAGCGTACGTCTTTCCAGGCGGGGAGGACGGATAGGACAATCCCTCAGGAAGTGTTCGGTACTAGCACAGTACAGGCAGAGGTTCTCCATACGGCGTCGTGTCCTCTCTTGAGGTGTCAGGCGAGACCGGTCGACCTGCATAGCCTCCACGGCGGAAGGCACAAGAACAGATTGCAGGGGACCAGAGGAGAGAGGAGCCGAGGAGGAGAAACGCCTCGTGCGAACAGAGTCCATATCTTGGCGGAGTTCCTGACGCCTTTCGGAAAAACGCATGTCAATGCGAGTGGCTAGGTGAATAAGTTCATGTAGATTAGCAGGAATTTCTCGTGCGGCCAGAACATCTTTAATGTTGCTGGATAGGCCTTTTTTGAAGGTCGCGCAGAGGGCCTCATTATTCCAGGACAATTCTGAAGCAAGAGTACGGAATTGTACGGCATACTCGCCAACGGAAGAATTACCCTGGACCAGGTTCAACAGGGCAGTCTCAGCAGAAGAGGCTCGGGCAGGTTCCTCAAAGACACTTCGGATTTCCGAGAAGAAGGAGTGTACAGAGGCAGTGACGGGGTCATTGCGGTCCCAGAGCGGTGTGGCCCATGACAGGGCTTTTCCGGACAGAAGGCTGACTACGAAAGCCACCTTAGACCTTTCAGTGGGAAACAGGTCCGACATCATCTCCAGATGCAGGGAACATTGGGAAAGAAAGCCACGGCAAAACTTAGAGTCCCCATCAAATTTATCCGGCAAGGATAGGCGTAGCCCAGGAGCGGCCACTCGCTGCGGAGGAGGTGCAGGAGCTGGCGGCGGAGATGACTGCTGAAGCTGTGGTAGTAACTGTTGTAGCATAACGGTCAGTTGAGACAGCTGTTGGCCTTGTTGCGCTATCTGTTGTGACTGCTGGGCGACCACCGTGGTGAGGTCAGCGACAACTGGCAGAGGAACTTCAGCGGGATCCATGGCCGGATCTACTGTCACGATGCCGGCTGGCAGGTAGTGGATCCTCTGTGCCAGAGAGGGATTGGCGTGGACCGTGCTAGTGGACCGGTTCTAAGCCACTACTGGTTTTCACCAGAGCCCGCCGCAAAGCGGGATGGTCTTGCTGCGGCGGTAGTGACCAGGTCGTATCCACTAGCAACGGCTCACCTCTCTGGCTGCTGAAGATAGGCGCGGTACAAGGGAGTAGGCAGAAGCAAGGTCGGACGTAGCAGAAGGTCGGGGCAGGCAGCAAGGATCGTAGTCAGGGGCAACGGCAGAAGGTCTGGAAACACAGGCAAGGAACACACAAGGAACGCTTTCACTGGCACTAAGGCAACAAGATCCGGCAAGGGAGTGCAAGGGAAGTGAGGTAATATAGGGAAGTGCACAGGTGATACCCTAATTGGAACCACTGCGCCAATCAGCGGCGCAGTGGCCCTTTAAATCGCAGAGACCCGGCGCGCGCGCGCCCTAGGGAGCGGGGCCGCGCGCGCCGGGACAGAACAGACGGGGAGCGAGTCAGGTAGGGGAGCCGGGGTGCGCATCGCGAGCGGGCGCTACCCGCATCGCGAATCGCATCCCGGCTGGCAGCGGGATCGCAGCGCCCCGGGTCAGAGGACGTGACCGGAGCGCTGCAGCGGAGAGAGTGAAGCGAGCGCTCCGGGGAGGAGCGGGGACCCGGAGCGCTCGGCGTAACAATGTCTTCTCCAGACTGCAGATATCTTAGCCCACTCCTCATAAGATCCTGCTCCAGCTGTCTCAGGTGTGAAGGTGTCTTCTCCAGACTGCAGGTATCTTGGCCACTCCTCATAAGATCCTGCTCCAGCTGTCTCAGGTATGAAGGTGTCTTCTCCAGACTGCAGGTATCTTGGCCCACTCCTCATAAGATCCTGCCCCAGCTGTCTCAGGTGTGAAGGTGTCTTCTCAAGACTGCAGGTATCTTGGCCCACTCCTCATATGATCCTGCTCCAGATGTCTCAGGTGTGAAGGTGTCTTCTCCAGACTGCAGGTATCTTGGCCCACTTCTCATAAGATCCTGCTCCAGCTTTCTCAGGTGTAAAGATGTCTTCTCCAGACTGCAGATATCTTAGCCCACTCCTCATAAGATCCTGCTCCAGCTGTCTCAGGTGTGAGGGTGTCTTCTCCGGACTTCAGGTATCTTGGCCCACTCCTCATAAGATCCTGCTCCAGCTGTCTCAGGTGTGAAGGTGTCTTCTCTAGACTGCAGGTTTTAGCTCCATCCACTGATGTTCTATAGGACTAAGATCAGGGCTCATAGAAGACCACTGTTCTTAAGATCCTGATAGTCTCTTCTATGGTCCACAGCTATTTTTCATTCTCTCCATTTCAGGGGGGGGGGATCAGAGCTGGGCTGTTTGCCAGTAATATACACACAGAACCTCCTTTATCTTACTTCCCTGGCCAATCACAAGACAGCATCTACTCCTCTCTAAAGTACACTGGACTAAACAACATGGACTGATGGTTTACAATGCACAAAACAGATATCATGGCATGTAGGAAGAAAAGTGCGTGACTGATGCACTGGGTTTCCCAGCTGCTATATGAGCAAAAAGGAAAATACAGGCCTTGTTTTGTGATGTAATCCATTTCTTGCTGTAATCCCCTCCCCACCTCTCTTGACAGTTGGAGCAGTTCACTGCTTAGACCAGAGCTGCATATATGAATTATCATTGCCTTGCTGTAATGCTGTTACTACAGGGTGCGCCATTTATATGGATACACCTTAATAAAATGGGAATGGTTGGTGATATTAACTTCCTGTTTGTGGCACATTAGTATATGTGATGGGGGAAACTTTTCAAGATGGGTTGTGACCATGGCGGCCATTCTGAATACAACTTTTGTTTTTTCAATAGGAAGAGGGTCATGTGACACACCAAACTTATTGGGAATTTCACAAGAAAAGCAATGATGTGCTTGGTTTTAACGTAATTTTATTCTTTCATGAGTTATTTACAAGTTTCAGACCACTTCTTATAAAATGTGTTCAATGTGCTGCCCATTGTGTAGGATTGTCAATGCAACCCTCTTCTCCCACTCTTCACACACTGATAGCAACACCGCAGGAGAAATGCTAGCACAGGCTTCCAGTATCCGTACTTTCAGGTGCTGCACATCTCGTATCTTCACAGCATAGACAATTGCCTTCAGAAGATTTTGTTCAGTGATGAGGCAAACTTTTATGTGAATGGTGAAGTTAACAAACAAAACCACCGCTATTGTTCTGACAGTAACCCACATTGGATAGATCCCTCCAAGACTGTTGGAACACAAAAATTGATAGTATGGTGTGGTATATGGGGTACAAAGATAGTGGGGCCATTCTTCATCAATGGAAACCTCAAGGCCACTGGATATGCAAAATTGCTACATGATGATGTGTTTCCCTCTTAATGCACTGAAGCTGGCACGTTCCCTGAGTTTTTCCAGCAAGATGGTGACCACCACATTATGGGTGTCAGGTCCGAGCATTCCTAGATGAACAGTTTCCTGGAAAGTGGATTGGTCATTGTGGGCCAGATGAATGGCCCCCAAGGTCTCCCGATCTGACCCCCTTAGACTTTTATCTTTGGGGTCATCTGAAGGCAATTGTCTATGCTGTGAAGATACGAGATGTGCAGCACCTGAAACTATGGATACTGGAAGCCTGTGCTAGCATTTCTCCTGCGGTGTTGCTATCAGTGTGTGAAGAGTGGGAGAAGAGGGTTGCATTGACAATCCAACACAATGGGCAGCACATTGAACACATTTCAAAGTCAGAAACTTGTAAATAACTCATGAAAGAATAAAGTTAAGTTAAAACCAAGCACATAATTGTTTTTCTTGTGAAATTCCCAATAAGTTTGATGTGTCACATGACAGTCTTCCTATTGAAAAAACTAAAGTTGGATTCAAAATGGCCAACTTCAAAATGGCCGCCATGGTCACCACCCATCTTGAAAAGTTTCCCCCCTCAAATATACTAATGTGCCACAAACAGGAAATTAATATCACCAACCATTCCCATTTTATTAAGGTGTATCCATATAAATTGTCACGATGCCGGCTGGCAGGAGGTGGATCCTCTGTGCCAGAGAGGGATTGGCGTGGACCGTGCTAGTGGACCGGTTCTAAGTCACTACTGGTTTTCACCAGAGCCCGCCGCAAAGCGGGATGGTCTTGCTGCGGCGGTAGTGACCAGGTCGTATCCACTAGCAACGGCTCAACCTCTCTGGCTGCTGAAGATAGGCGCGGTACAAGGGAGTAGACAGAAGCAAGGTCGGACGTAGCAGAAGGTCGGGGCAGGCAGCAAGGTTCGTAGTCAGGGTGGATAGCAGAAGTTCTGGTACACAGGCTTTGGACACACAAAACGCTTTCACTAGGCACAAGGGCAACAAGATCCGGCAAGGGAGTGCATGGGAGGAGGTCAGATATAGTCAGGGACCAGGTGGAAGCCAATTAAGCTAATTGGGCCAGGCACCAATCATTGGTGCACTGGCCCTTTAAGTCTCAGGGAGCTGGCGCGCGCGCGCCCTAGAGAGCGGAGCCGCGCGCGCCAGCACATGACAGCAGGGGACGGGAACGGGTAAGTGACCTGGGATGCGATTCGCAAGCGGGCGCGTCCCGCTGTGCGAATCGCATCCCCGACGGCCATGACAGTGCAGCGCTCCCGGTCAGCGGGACCGACCGGGGCGCTGCGGAGAGAGAGACGCCGTACGCGCTCCGGGGAGGAGCGGGGACCCGGAGCGCTAGGCGTAACAGTACCCCCCCCCCTTAGGTCTCCCCTTCTCTTTGTCCGGTAACTGCCCCCCCTGGGATGAGGACACCGGGAAAGGATGGAGGGATTCCTCAACGGCAGGCAGTACAGCAGGAGTGGGAATGGGGAGGGAGGGCAGAGGGCGAGGCCTGGCACGGGGCAGTGTGACACCAGGACGAGGGCCACGAGGAGGCACCGAGGCTTGACTGACTGGACTGGGAGGGGGGGAGAGGCACTTCTTAAGGCGGGCAGAGTCCATAACGACCTTAGGGAGACCGGATACAGGAGGAACCACAGGGTCACGGCAGGGAGTACTGGGAACCGGTTTAAGGCAGTCCTTGAAGCAAGAGGTACCCCAGCTCTTGATCTCCCCTGAGGACCAATCCAGGGTTGGGGAATGGTGTTGAAGCCAGGGTAGTCCAAGGAGAATTTCAGAAGTGCAATTGGAGAGGACCAAAAACTCAATTTTCTCATGATGAGGTCCGATGCACATTAGGAGGGGCTCCGTGCGGAAACGCACGGTGCAATCCAACCTGGCTCCGTTGACCGCGGAAATGTGGAGTGGCTTGACAAGACGGGTCACCGGGATGCGGAATTTATTCACCAAGGACTCCCGAATAAAATTCCCAGAGGCACCAGAGTCCAGGCAGGCCACGGCTGAGAGGGAAGAGCTGGCTGAAGAAGAAATCCGTACAGGCACCGTGAGACGTGGAGAAGCCGACTTAGCATCAAGAGACGCCACACCCACGAGAGCTGGGTGCGAGCGTGCGTTTCCCAGACGTGGAGGACGGATAGGGCAATCCACCAAAAAATGTTCGGTACTGGCACAGTACAGACAAAGATTCTCTTCCTTACGGCGATTCCTCTCTTCCAGGGTCAGGCGAGACCGATCCACTTGCATGGCCTCCTCGGCGGGAGGCCTAGGCGCAGATTGCAATGGAGACTGTGGGAGAGGTGTCCAGAGATCTAAGTCTTTTTCCTGGCGGAGCTCTTGATGCCTCTCAGAAAAACGCATGTCAATGCGAGTGGCTAGATGAATGAGTTCATGCAGATTAGCAGGAGTATCTCGTGCGGCCAGAACATCTTTAATGTTGCTGGATAGGCCTTTTTTAAAGGTCGCGCAGAGGGCCTCATTATTCCAGGAAAGTTCAGAAGCAAGAGTACGGAATTGTATGGCGTACTCGCCAACGGAAGAATTACCCTGGACCAGGTTCAGCAGGGCAGTCTCAGCAGAAGAGGCTCGGGCAGGTTCCTCAAAGACACTTCGAATTTCCGAGAAGAAGGAGTGTACAGAGGCAGTGACGGGGTCATTGCGGTCCCAGAGCGGTGTGGCCCATGACAGGGCTTTTCCAGACAGAAGGCTGACTACGAAAGCCACCTTAGACCTTTCAGTAGGAAACTGATCCGACATCATCTCCAAGTGCAGGGAACATTGCGAAAGAAAGCCACGGCAAAACTTAGAGTCCCCATTAAATTTGTCCGGCAAGGACAGGCGGAGGCTAGGAGTGGCCACTCGCTGCGGAAGGGGTGCAGGAGCTGGCGGAGGAGATGATTGCTGCAGAAGTTGCGACTGAAGTTGCTGCACAATGGTGGACACTTCCGACAGCTGGTGGGTTAGATGGGCGATCTGTCGGGATTGCTGGGCGACCACCGTGGTGATATCAGAGATATAAGGCAGAGGAACTTCAGCGGGATCCATGGCCGGATCTACTGTCACGATGCCGGCTGGCAGGAGGTGGATCCTCTGTGCCAGAGAGGGATTGGCGTGGACCGTGCTAGTGGACCGGTTCTAAGTCACTACTGGTTTTCACCAGAGCCCGCCGCAAAGCGGGATGGTCTTGCTGCGGCGGTAGTGACCAGGTCGTATCCACTAGCAATGGCTCAACCTCTCTGGCTGCTGAAGATAGGCGCGGTACAAGGGAGTAGACAGAAGCAAGGTCGGACGTAGCAGAAGGTCGGGGCAGGCAGCAAGGTTCGTAGTCAGGGTGGATAGCAGAAGTTCTGGTACACAGGCTTTGGACACACAAAACGCTTTCACTAGGCACAAGGGCAACAAGATCCGGCAAGGGAGTGCATGGGAGGAGGTCAGATATAGTCAGGGACCAGGTGGAAGCCAATTAAGCTAATTGGGCCAGGCACCAATCATTGGTGCACTGGCCCTTTAAGTCTCAGGGAGCTGGCGCGCGCGCGCCCTAGAGAGCGGAGCCGCGCGCGCCAGCACATGACAGCAGGGGACGGGAACGGGTAAGTGACCTGGGATGCGATTCGCAAGCGGGCGCGTCCCGCTGTGCGAATCGCATCCCCGACGGCCATGAAAGTGCAGCGCTCCCGGTCAGCGGGACCGACCGGGGCGCTGCGGAGAGAGAGACGCCGTACGCGCTCCGGGGAGGAGCGGGGACCCGGAGCGCTAGGCGTAACATAAATGGCCCACCCTGTAGTAACAGCATTACAGCAAGGCAGGGATAAATCATGTATGCAGCTCTGGTCTAAGCAGTGAACTGCTCCAACTGTCAGGCCAAAGAGAGGTGGGGAGGGGATTACAGCAAGAAATGGATTACATCACAAAACAAGGCCTGATCTAAGGGTGAGCTGCTTTTGATGATGATGGCAAGCTACACAAGGGGTTGCTGTCTAGAACTTTATGGGTGGTCAGAGATGAGAAGGAGTTCAGGATTTACCTTTAACGTTCAGTCTAAACCCTCTGGAGGTAGACAGGCCCAGCTTGCATACATACAGTTCATGCTTTCTCTTGTACTAGCACTAGCTAAGCTTTGTTCTCAATCTCTCTGTTACCAAAGACAGACTGAGCCTAACAACAGTAGGTGACCTGCAAATGCATGTGTTTACTGTATACCCTGATGCACATTGCAAATATGCATTGTGAACAGAGCCTAGCTTTTAGGCACAAGGATTTTAAATCCTTTTTCGTTATGGGACACCTTTATTAACAGGATGCATGAATGGACAGGTTTGTACCAGATTTGTAACAATTTGGTTTAATTTACTAAGCATTTCTGAAGAAACATTTCTCCTCCTTATGCCTAGCCTGGCACACGTCTTTGATCAGTTTAATCATTTTGATGACACATCTTGACTTTACCCCCTTTGTTAGACACTTGAGATATGAATAAATGGTGCCCAAAAAAAAAATACCTATTAACTTGTGTTTTTGTGTCAGCAATATAGTTGATTTTCCTTAGAAAAATCTCCACTTTTTGTATAAGTAATTTGGTACAAATCAAAAGAAATATTACATTAATCTGTTAACTAAGGATTAAGCCATATACAGAATTGTAGGTAATCACAGAACAATGGAAACTAAATAAAAATAAATAAGAAAACAATTACTAAGATATCATCTTATTTTTTTTAAACTATTGATTCCCCTAATATTTTATATCATTTTATCTCTTAATACTGTCAGATGTTTTTTGTTTTCTGCACAGTAGTTGTGTCATGAAAAAGTAAAAAAAAAAAAGTTGAATTATCTCTTATCTAATCCTGGCGCTGTTACCACATGCTCCCCTCTGCAAATGGTAGACAGGAAAGAGGGTCCCCAAGGGAGGATGACACCATCGCTGTCTGCCTGTCTGGGTGGTATTCAATCTATTATTCATGGATGTGGTGGGGGGAGGTTCGGCTCCTCCAGGAGCAGATGTGACCTCACCATCTAGTCACCAAAACAGGCAATTAAGTGAGAAGTCATTTATAATAACAAGTGACAGATCTCACTGAAATACAAGGTTTAACCCCTTCAAGGGAAAATGCATCTCGTCTGTTTAGCAAGATGTCGAGGAATTTTCAAATGATATGGAAAAAAAAAAAAAAGGCCAGTAATGATCTATCTATCTATCTATCTATCTATCTAGCAACAGAAGAATGCAGCAGCACACTGCCAGCACAAGGATATAGGTGCAACATGAATATGCAGTTAAAACATGGAGAGCTATACAGCTATGGTGTAATAGATGCAAATGTGAAACTATGAAATAGTGAGGCACTTAGCTCGCAAATTTGTCTCCGCCGGCGGTCAAATAGCTTGGACCGTCCCACCGCGATAAGGTAGCCTCCTGGGACGGACCCTACACTGTGAATATGCCTCTGTGTGAACAGTTCAGTAAGCATGGCAGGATCTGGAACATCCAAGACACCTTATATACACACCTGATAGAGGTGGGTGGGGTGCAAGGCCAACATGGAGGTAGCCACTCCCCCGTATGTGCAATACAGACAAAGAATAAGTCAGCCAGCACTTTAGTTGATACCAAACTATTATATGGACCTGGCCTACAGGTGCACGCTACTAGGCTAGATATACAGCAACAGAATTCACAGTGTAGGGTCCGTCCCAGGAGGCTACCTTATCGCGGTGGGACGGTCCAAGCTATTTGACCGCCGGCGGAGACAAATTTGCGAGCTAAGTGCCTCACTATTTCATAGTTTCACATTTGCATCTATTACACCATAGCTGTATAGCTTCTCCATGTTTTAACTGCATATTCATGTTGCACCTATATCCTTGTGCTGGCAGTGTGCTGCTGCATTCTTCTGTTGCTGTATATCTAGCCTAGTAGCGTGCACCTGTAGGCCAGGTCCATATAATAGTTTGGTATCAACTAAAGTGCTGGCTGACTTATTCTTTGTCTGTATCTATCTATCTATCTATCTATCTATCATCTATCTATCTAATTATCTCATATCTATCTTCTATCTATCTATCGATCTCATATCTATCTATTTATCTCATATCTATCTATTTATCTAAAAAAACAACAAGGAAAGCCGCACATCCCAAATAAAGTGCACGGGTGCCGTCAGCCAGATCCCAGGTCCAGGGGTCCACATAGGTACAAACAGATAAGCAGCAGCAACACCGTTTTAAAGTGCAAATAGTGTCTTTTAAAAGACACTTTTTGCACTTTAAAACGGTGTTGCTGCTGCTTATCTGTTTGTATCTATCTATTTATTTATCTTTTATCTATCTATCTACCGTACATACTCGAGTATAAGCCGACCCGAATATAAGCCAAAGCCCCTAATTTCACCCCAAAAACGCAGGAAAAGTTATTGACTCGACTATAAGCCTAGGGTGGGAAATACATCATCCCCCCATGTTATCATCCAGACCCACGTCATAATCCAGACCCCCGTCATCATCCCCCCTTCATCATCACCCTGTCATTATCCCCCTCGTCCTCATCCCCCCCTTCATCATCACCGCCTATCAATCCCTTCATCAGTGGTCTTCAACCTGCGGACCTCCAGATGTTGCAAAACTACAACTCCCAGCATGCCCCGACAGTCATCGGCTGTCCGGGCATGCTAGGAGTTGTAGTTTTGAAACATCTGGAGGTCCGCAGGTTGAAGACCACTGCGGCCTTCGTCATCATCCAGACTCCCCTTTATTTTTCTACTCACCTCCCCTCGGTGGGAAGGAAGGGTGAGCTGGTCTGGGCAATCTATGCTGCAGGGGCCGTCCTGTGGGGAGGGTTGGTCGTTCCGGGCTGTCCATCTTCACCGGGAGGCCCTCTTCTCCGCTCCGGGCCGGCCCCGGACTAGTGACGTTGCCTTGACGATGACGCACAGGGACGTTCATGCGCAGGGACATCTCGGCACACGGCATCTGTTGCGCTCGGACATCCCTGTGCATCGTCGCCAAGGCAACGTCACTAGTCCGGGGCTGGCCCGGAGCAGAGAGGAGCGCCTCCCGATGAAAATGGACAGCACGGAACGACTAACCCTCCCCATCGGACGGCCCCTGCAGCATAGATGGCCTGGACCGGCTCACCCTTCCTTCCCACTGAGGGGAGGTGAGTAGAAAACTAAAGGGGGGGTCTGGATGATGACGAAGGCCGCAGTGGTCTTCATCCTGCGGACCTCTAGATGTTTCAAAACTACAACTCCCAGCATGGCCGGACAGCCGATGGCTGTTTTGCAACATCTGGAGGTCCGCAGGTTGAAGACCACTGAGAAGGGATTGATAGGCAGAGAGTTCACTCGAGTACAAGCCGAGGGGGGCGTTTTCAGCACGAAAAATCGTGCTGAAAAACTCGGCTTATACTTGAGTATATACGGTATCTATCTATTTATTTATCTTTTACATATCTATCTATTTATCTTTTTCTTCCATATCTATTTATCTATCTATCTCATATCTATCTGTCTGTCTGTATATCTATCTCATATCTATGTATCTCACATCTACCTACCTTTCCACGTATCTACTTTACACTGCACAATTATACAAAATAACCATAATACTAAATTGATAACTTAAACTTTGCCAAATCATTAAGAAAATTGATCTTGTAATTCTGGCCATTGTGATTTATCATTAATCATAACCATGCAGGGCTGACATATATGTAGAGATCTGACAAGTCACGACAGACAATTAAGTGTGGGGCCTGCAGAAGACGGATCGTGTATGACAATGTGTTTCAATTAGTTCTTATGTTCATGGAATGAATTGACACCATTCGTATCATTGTGTTACATATGTACATGTATGGAAGATCCACTTGAAATAGTCTACAGGTAGGGATGCGGTCAGGGAAGAACCAGTGGTACTGCTGTGTGGAGCCTGGGCAAAATCCTACCTGTGGACTGACACCCACCCGCTGTCCCTAATGTTTCCCAATATGTTTCCTTCTACCAGGAATCTTCAGGGGATGTAACTGCTTTAAAATGTGGCAGCATAGTGCATGGCGTGAGGACCGACTACATGACTTATAGCACTGTTTGTCAATCTTTTGAGTACACTCAAGGATGAGTAATAAATGTTAATGAAATAAGACTATGCTTATAATGTAGTCACTGGCCCTCTTTTGGGCCTCCATTGGCAGTTCCTTCCGATTTGATAGGAAGAATAACATGGCACATAGTCCTATATTCATATCATCAAAATGACAGATACCATATGTGAACTTACTACACCAAAGAATAAATACTAGCCAAAGACAGTAAATATAGTCATACAAACAGAATCTTTATTAGAATAGTACAAATATTAAAAACATACATGCAATGAAAATGGCACAGTGGAATAACACCATGGAGAGCATATACCAGGGAAGGCTGTAACTAACTAACCCTCATACTAGCACAAAAGTAAAAGTATTAAGCCAAAGTGATAAATACATATAGCAGAGTGAATTGGACAAATAGCCAGTACTAAATGGTATAAGAAGCCTTACCCAGGGATATGCCAAACCCCTACAAATGTTTCGCTCCGTCGAGCTTCCTCAGGAGGGCCCCCTGAGGAAGCACGACGGAGCGAAACATATGTAGGGGTTCGGCACATTAGATTAATCTGTCAATCTGAAGAAGGGGTATGTACCCCCCGAAACGCGTTATTGTTGTTATGAATCAATAAAGCTTGAACTTTAATCCACTTCCATGACTTGGCTGTGAGATCTCTCTGGACTTCTGAGTGCCTGTGGGAAGGTCACCTTTTCCTTGCTATATCCAGTTCACCTACAGGATTTCCATCTGGACCCATCCTGAGACCTGCGGGCTTGCACAGAATCCTCCTCTTGCAAATCAGATTGAGGTTACATGCGTATTTAATATACGCTCCAGGCCATCTATCAGACCCCTTACCCACCCCCATTTTTTGTGGGGAGCTACTTGTCTCCCAGGGTAATGCACTAGGCACCTCTTTGGGCCTCTCTTTTTTTCTTTATTTACATGAATATGGGAAGAGATAAAGAGGGGTCTTGTGCTCCTAGATATACAGAAACACTCTTAGTGCAACAAAGAGCAAATTTGCATATAGAATGAAAAAGCACAAGATACTAAAAGTAACGTTCATTACACAATAATGTCCTCTATTCAGCATTAAGCGGTATATGATGTGGTGTTCCAGCACCAAAGGCTGTCCTGTGGGCTGCAGATCTCCTCGGGCAGACCTACAGCACAGGTGTTGAGTCTACTAAGAGACGGGTTGTCATATTTAATGTGTTTCAGCGCTTTATCAAATGTTTATTATATTTTTCATATGCACTGTATTATATTTTATTTGTTGGTGTTGTACCTTTAAGAGCAGAGGAGCAGTGTAAGCCATGTGACCCTGCCTGCCCAATGGGAACCCCTAAATTCAGTAGTATATAGTGTAGTGGGGGAGGAGTTACCCCAGTTTAGTTTCAGTTCTGCCTAGAGCTGTGTTCTGAACACAAGTGTGGTAAAGGAGGGAGTTGTATGTGGAAAATCTCTGAGGGAGATCCAAGAACAAATCTCTTCTATAATCCTATCCAGCCATTCTGCAAGTGATCCCCCATACAGTGGAAAGTCAAGTCCTGGCAGAGAAAGGACTTACAAAGGGTTACACTGCATCTTCTCCACTCTGTTCCATACTGTCTGCGTGTAATAACATCTGCACCCTGCTCAGTAAAAGACAGTTATCTGTAACCTGACGTCAGTTTGTTTATTTACTCCCGGTGTCTGGCCCAGGAGAAGCTGTCTCCAACCTTGGACCGTGTATAGGCTAACGGTGCCCTGGCGTCACAAAGTGATCAGATATTCCTTGCACCTCCGTGTCACCACAATAAGATCTTTGATCCAGATATGTTAAACTGTGTAAGAGGAAATTGGAAAATTTCCCACAGCTCAGCTAATGAGCTCTGGTAAAATGAAAGCTGAGATATTATTGGTCGCTGTGGGAAAATCCCTCTACTTTTTCTCTCACACAGTTTGTTAAATGTGGGCCTTTAAAGGGGTACTCCGCTGCTTAACGTTTGGAAAAAACTGTTCCGAACGCTGGAGCCGGCGCCGGCAGCTCATTACATCATAGCCCCGCCCCCTCATGATGTCACACCCCACCCGCTCAATGCAAGTCTATGGGAGGGGGCGTGACAGACGGCACACCCCCTCCCATAGACTTGCATTGAGGGGGTGGGGTGTGACATCATGAGGGGGCGGTGCTATGATGTCACGAGCTCCCGCCACCGGCACCAACGTTTGGAACAGTTTTGCTTCCAAACGCTGAGCAGCGGAGTGCCCCTTTAATATCTACAGGCACAGTATATTCAAGTCTTTCAAATGCTCTGTTCCAGAGCTCAAAAGTTTATAGGGCACTTGGTTATTATGAGACGACTCAGCGCTGATCCAAAAATTTCTGGTTATCATCTTTGTGAAAAACATTTGATACTAAGGCTAAATTATCTCATCAAACTTTACGCTAATTAAAGCATAAAAATATAGATTTTTTTTTAAAGACTATAGAAGGGGATAATTAATTTTAATATTTGTGGATGTGGATAACGGGAGTGATGCAGCACCGGTGGGGACTTTTATCACAGGCCTATACCAGTTGTGGATCTTTCTGCTCCCAGTGAAGCGTGTTATGTGTCTTTCCAGGTGATCTCAGGAGAAGAGCATTAGAGCATGGTGTCTTGGGACTTCATGTTGTGTCTGCCTGCGTTGCAATTATTCTGTATACAATGAAGTCACCAGAGAGAGCCTCGGCGCCTGTGCTGATCTGCGCCTCAGACGCTCCCCCCCCCCCGGTTGTTTACTCTGCGAGAGACAATTGTATTCACTAAACTCAGGCTGCATGTGAGCGTTACACATTGTCTTGACAGCTGCAAAAAGCCCCTTAAAAAAACCTTTGAAAAACAGTCTTATTTACAGAGGAGACACCTTAAAAAGTTACCAATCCACACACAAAAGTACCGTTCACTTTTGATACCATAAGAGACAAAAAAAAAAAAAATAATGGGAACAAGTCACACATATATATATATATATATATATATATATATATATATATAGGGTCAGTACTTTCCTCAGGGAGAGGACACCTCTTCAGGTGTAACGGAGATTCAGGTTAGGCCATTTAGCACTCCGCAGGCATTCTGGGTAGGGGCCAAGCCAGATCATCCTGCTCTGTACTGACGAGGGGCAAAAACCCCGAAACAGCTGTCTGCAGATGGGTCGAAAATTCCCTTTTGGGGAGTAGTCTGGCTTGGCATATATCCCGTTTAGCTTTTTATATTCCTTAACAGTAGCTAAGCTGATACCAGGGAACACTACCTGAAAAGGTTGTGTAATGAGCTGCTTTGCATATTCCCCTATATATATATATATATATATATATATATATATATATATATATATATATATATATATATATATATATATATAGGCATTTTGAAACTTCTGGATAGTGTTGAGTGGCATAGGCCATATTCGAATTCGCGAATATTCGCGAATATACGGACGAATATTCGTCATATATTCGCATATTCGTAATATTCTCGTTTTATTTTCGCATACGCGAATATTCGCGCATGCGAAAATTATCCTATACAAAATTAACATAATTGAAAATTCACATATGCGAAAATTAGCATATGCAGATTTTCGCATATGTGAAAATTCGCACGCCGGTCTCACACAGTAGTATTAGAGCCTTCTTTACACCACACAAGCTGGAAGCAGAAAGGGATGATCACTGTGAAAAAAAAAAAAAAAAAGAATATTCGTAATTACGAATATATTCGCAAATAAAATTCGTATTGCGAATATTCGCGAGCAACACTTGTAGGGAATAGTGTTGCTCGCGAATATTCGCAATACAAATTTTATTCGCAAATAACGCATATTCGCGAATTCGCAAATATTAGCGAATATAGCGCTATATATTCGTAATTACGAATATTGGTCTTTTTTTTTTTTCACAGTACACATCACAGTGATCATCCCTCTCTGCTTCCAGCTTGTGTCGTGTAAAGAAGGTTCTAATACTACTGTGTGAGACTGGCGTGCGAATTTTCGCATATACGAAAATTTGCATATGCTAATTTTCGCATACACGAATTTTCGTATATGCGAAAATAAAACGAGAATATTACGAATATGTGAATATTTGCGAATATATGACAAATATTCGTCCATATATTCGCGAATATTCGCGAATTCGAATATGGCCTATGCCACTCAACACTATCTAGAAGTTTCAAAATGCCTAAAGGGGTTGTCCAACAAAAGAAACAACCTGTGTATGGTATCAAATAGTATAATAAAGCAACTTACTATTGTATTGTTATTAGCCATAGTGCACCAATCTCTTCATATCGACTGAGCTGTCTGGCTTGTAGCTGTGATGTCCTATCACACCCTTTAAAAATAGGCTACTCATCCCTGCTCCCCCCTGCCCTCCTGTATGCCAAGGACCAGACTATTGATGTGAAGAGGGGGAGCTCAAATTGCTGCAAATAAAATTTTAAGGCAGCAGAAATCCTTTCTCAGTAGTTTCCATCAGAACATACTCACAGCTGTCTTATCTGATAGATGCTTCCTGCTGCCTAATGCATTTGGTGTCGTGGGGGGGGGGCGCCTCTCTTCCTCCTGGATATGACAACAGACGCCAATTCACTATCCTATGTGCAATAGTGGCCAGCATTCGGCACAGCCTCTTGCCACAGCAGAAGCTCATGGGCAGCATCCATACACCATCAAATGATCCACAGTATATCGGGCCATACACAATTCCACTGATCTGGCTGCTCATGGGTTTTTACCTTAATATACCTAACTGCTGGTCCCGGTAAAGTATCCTTAGCTGAATCATGCAACATAAACTAGATGTATTTCACTTTACTCACTAGAGGTGGCTTATGGTCTTATTTCTTCCAAAAACAGCACCACCCCTGTCCTTAGATTCTGTGTGATATTACAATTCTGCTCCATTCAGTTCAATGACACTGAGCTGCAATACCACAGACAACCTGAGAACAGGTGTGGTGCTGAACAGGTGTGGTGCTAAGAAACAAAAAAAAAAAAAAAAAAAACAACAACTCTGTTTTTCTAATCTTGGATAACCACTTTAATATGCTGCACTATTGGGAGCCAGGGGTGGGCAGATGAAACTCCCTTCGAGTGATACATATCCAAAAAGCAGACTTGCACGCACCCGATAGTCAAAAGACCCCAAAATTCCATTAAAGGGTCTTTCCCCCCCCCTAAATGACTATGACTGAATGCAGGAGAAAAATAGATACATTAATACACAGTAGGCAGTTCAGCAATTTATTTTTGATGAAATAGCACAATCTGTCCCGTCTTAGAAATAAAGATTAATGAAATCTTTAAGCAAAGTTGTAAATGCAGGTGAGAAGAAAAAATAAAAATCTTCCCTCTTGTCTCGGAGCCCTCAGTTCTGCTGTTTACCTTCCCAAGAAATGTGAAATTAGATTTTATTTGTCTTTTCATTGTGTGATTATTTTAGTGGATTTGTGTTTTGTTAAGCAAATATTCCCACGTTTTGTCAGGTGAATAAAGTTTGTAATAGTATTTATCCTGCATTATTGTTATCTGCACTTTGCGCATAAATTACCATTCATTTGCATAACATTGTTTGAGCTTTTGCTTGTTTGTATGTAAAGAAATTCTCCTTTGGTTTGGAACAATAATATTCCGATGACATAAATGTTGTTTTTATTAAAGTGTCAAAAATGGAAATGCACTTAAATGAGGAAACATTAGGATCCTAGTCAGTAAGATCTACTTAGGAAAACAATATTTGTTACAGGTTTCTTTTGAATACATGTGTTTATACCAGGGCTTGACAAATCCCAGGCACCAGGTCGTCATGGCGACTAAGAATTTCGTTGTGGTGCCTAGGTTTTTGTCAGTCCTTTTTTATAGGGGTTGTTTATAGAAAGAAAAAAACTGTTTTACTTACCTCCCCTTCCGTTTCTGCGCTGATCCCCCATTCCGCCTCTAGGCTTCACTACAGTGTTACATCAGCAGCAGACGTTAGGTGACCACCACAACAAATCAGCTTCCTCGGCAGTCACGGTCGGTACTCAGGTGATTGCCAAGGCTGCTGATTGACTGTTGTGGTCATGTGACATCTGCTGCTCATGCAACCTCAGAGCGCTAACCAGAGGCAGAACGGGCGATCAGCATGGGAACGTAGGCGAAGGAAAGTAGAACAGTCTGTTTTTTCAAAGATGAGGGGACACTATGAGGTGAGATGAGAGGACACTAATGATTGTGACACAGAAATAGATAAGGGGACACTAATGACTGTGACACATGAGAAGAGATAAGGGAACATTAATGACTGCGACACAAGGGAGAGATGAGGGGAACACTAATGACACCGACACATAAGGGGAGATGAGGGGATAATAATCAGGGATCAAGTTCTGGAAAAAAAAAAGTGTGAACTCAAGATTTCCACTCAAGGGCTGGTCCTGCAGGACTATTGCTATTGGTAACAGTGTTCCTATTGTGGAAAAAGTGCAGGAACCCTGTTCCCATGTGTTCCTGCAGGATGTGAGCCCTGACACAAATGATTGTGACACATAAGGGCGACATAAGGGGGGCATTAATGATCGGGAAACATGTGGGGAAATGAGGGGGACATTACTGATCATAACACATGAGGGGAGTTGAGGGGACACTAATGATGGTGATGCATGAGCGGGACACTAGTGACTGTGGTACAGGGAGAGATGAGGGAAAAAGCAATGATCGTGACAAGGAGGAGAGACGAGGTGGTCAGTAATGACTGACACGGAAAGATGAGGGGGCAGTGGTAACTGACACAGGAGAAAAATGAGGGGACAGTTATGACTGTGACACAGAGGAAGATGAGGAGACAGTAATGATCATATGACGTCATGTTGCATGACATGTGGCATCCTGGATCCTAACTTTTTTTTGCTGGCTCCTTTATACCATATGCCGTTGCCTCCTGTCAGTGATTTGGTATCTCAGGAGTCAGCAGTCACTGTGTCACCTCAGCATCCCTTACATCCGACACACTCCTTGGTTATATAGGGATGTCGTCCGGTTCATAGGGGAACATCAACTGGAGGGACTCAAGACCGACCTGTGGTAACCTAAGGGTACGTTCACACGTGCGTCTTTTCTGCTGCAGATTTGCTGTCACAGAATTTGCTACCCATTGAAGTCAATGGGCAACAAAATCTGCAGCAGCCGAAGGCTGTCCGGGCATGCTGGGAGTTGTAGTTTTGCGACAGCTGGAGGCACCCTGGTTGGGAAACAATGTTCTTGCTTCTACAGTGCTTTCTCATGGGAATGAAATGCTGCAGGTTTTCTGCAATTTCCACTGGTAAGAGCTCATTCCAAGCGAAATGCAGAGGAAAAATTGTGCTCGGAACTTACCTGATAGTGTGTTCACATAGGACTGAAATGATGCAGGTTTGTTGCAGGTTTTCCCAATTGACTTCAATCTACTATACACAGCTGAATAGTCATTGTTCACATGTCATCTCCTAGACAATAATTGCATGAGAAAGTCCCTGGTCCAATCTTCCTCTTTACATGGAAAAATGGGTGGAGCTAAGCCTGTGCTAAAGTAACATGTACCTGGGTTTAGCCATAGGTTCACTAATGCTAGGCATACCTTAAATAAAGGCCACATGTAACTTGCCTAATCTACAGGGTGGGCCATTTATATGGAAACACCTTAATAAAATAGGAATGGTTGGTGATATTAACTTCCTGTTTGTGGCACATTAGTATATGTGAGGGGGAAACTTTCCAAGATGGGTGGTGACCATGGCGGCCATTTTGAAGTTGGCCATTTTGAATCCAACTTTTGTTTTTTCAATAGGAAGAGGGTCATGTGACACATCAAACTTATTGGGAATTCCACAAGAAAAACAATGATGTCCTTGGTTTTAACGTAAATTTATTCTTTCATGAGTTATTTACAAGTTTCTGACCACTTATAAAATGTGTTCAATGTGCTGCCCATTGTGTTGGATTGTCAATGCAACCCTCTTCTCCCACTCTTCACCCACTGATAGCAACACCGCAGGAGAAATGCTAGCACAGGCTTCCAGTGTCCGTAGTTTCAGGTGCTGCACATCTCCTATCTTCACAGCATAGACAATTGCCTTCAGATGACCCCAAAGATAAAAGTCTAAAGGGGTCAGATCAGGAGACCTTGGGGGCCATTCAACTGGCCCACGACGACCAATCCACTTTCCAGGAAACTGTTCATCTAGGAATGCTCGGACCTGACACCCATAATGTGGTGGTCACCATCTTGCTGGAAAAACTCAGGGAACGTGCCAGCTTCAGTGCATAAAGAGGGAAACACATCATCATGTAGCAATTTCGCATATCCAGTGGCCTTGAGGTTTCCATTGATGAAGAATGGCCCCACTATCTTTGTACCCCATATACCATACCATCAATTTTTGTGTTCCAACAGTCTTGGAGGGATCTATCCAATGTGGGTTAGTGTCAGACCATTAGCGGTGGTTTTGTTTGCTAACTTCACCATTCACATAAAAGTTTGCCTCATCACTGAACAAAATCTTCTGTGTAAACTGAGGGTCCTGTTCCAATTTTTGTTTTGCCCATTCTGCAGCACCTGAAACTACGGATACTGGAAGCCTGTGCTAGCATTTCTCCTGCGGTGTTGTTATCAGTGTGTGAAGAGTGGGAGAAGAGGGTTGCATTGACAATCCAACACAATGGGCAGCAAATTGAACACATTTTATAAGTGGTCAGAAACTTGTAAATAACTCATGAAAGAATAAAGTTATGTTAAAACCAAGCACATCATTGTTTTTCTTGTGAAATTCCCAATAAGATTGATGTGTCACATGACCCTCTTATTGAAACAACAAAAGTTGGATTCAAAATGGCCAACTTCAAAATGGCCGACGTGGTCACCACCCATCTTGAAAAGTTTCCCCCCTCACATATAGCGAGCATTTTTGCACACATGACCACTGTCACTTTAAGCATTAATAACTCTGGGATGCTTTTACTTTTCATTCTGATTCCGAGTTTTTTTCGTGACATATTCTACTTTATGTTAGTGGTAAAATTTCATCGATAATTGCATAATTTCTTGGTGAAAAATTCAAAAATTTGATGAAAAATTTGAAATTTTTGATATACATTGATTCACATATACAATATGCCTACTTTATGTTTGCATCATAAAGTTGATATGTTTTTACTTTTGGAAGACATCAGAGGGCTTCAAAATTCAGCATCAATTTTCCAATTTTTCACCAAATTTTCTAAATCGGAATTTTTCAGGGACCAGATCAGTTTTTAAGTGAATTTGAGGGGCCTTCTTATTAGAAATACCCCATACATTACCCCATTATAAAAACTGCACCCCTCAAAGTATTCAAAATGACATTAGTAAGTGTGTTAACCCTTTATGTGTTTCACAGGAATAGCAGCAAAGTGAAGGAGAAAATTCTAATTCTTAATTTTTAACACTTTCATGTTCTTGTAGACCCAGTTTTTGAATTTTTACGAGGGGTAAAAGGAGAGAAATCACCCTAAAATTTGTAACCCAATTTCTCTTGAGTAAGGAAATATCTCATATGTGTATGTCAAGTGTTCGGTGGGTGCACTAGAGGGGTCAGAAGGAAAGGAGCCACAGTGGGATTTTGGAGAGTGAGTTTTTCTTAGATGGTTTTTGGGGGGCATGCCACATTTAGGAAGCCCCTATGGTGCCAGAACAGCAAAAAAAGAAAACAACATGGCATACTATTTTGGAAACTACACCCCTCAAGAAACGTAACAAGGGGTGCCGTGAGCCTTAACACCTAACAGGTGTTTGACGATTTTTCGTTAAAGTTGGATGTGTAAATAATTTTTTTTTCCAACTAAATCATTTTTACAAGGGGTAATAGGAGAAAATTCCCCCCAAAATGTGTAAACCCATCTCCTCTGAGTATGGAAATACCCCATGTGTGGACTTCAAGTGCTCTGCGGGCAAACTACAATGCTCAAAGGAGGAGGAACGCCATTGAGCTTTTGGAGAGAGAATTTGGATGGAATAGAAGCGTTTACAAAGCCCCCCGTAATGCCAGAACAGTGGACAACCCCACATGTGACCCCATTTTGGAAACTACACCACTCACAGAATTTAATAAGGGGTGTAGTGAGCATTAACACCCCAATGGCATTTCACAGATCTTTGGAACAGTGGGCTGAGCAAATGAAAAATTTTATTTTTCATTTTCACGGACCACTGTTCCCAAAATCTGTTAGACACCTGTGGGGCGTAAATGCTCACTGTACCCCTTATTACATTACACGAGGGGTGTCATTTCCAAAATAGGGTCACATGTGGGGGGTCCATTGTTCTGGCTCTATGGGGGCTTTGTAAACACACGTGGCCTTCAATTCCGGACAAATTTTCTCTCCAAAAGCCCAATGGCGCTCCTTTTCTTTGGAGCATTGTAGTTCGCCCGCAGAGCACTTTACATCCACATATGGGGTATGTTCTTACTCAGAAGAAATGGGATTACACATTTTGGGGGCTTTTTTCCCCTATTTTCCCTTGTGAAAAATTTAGGGTAACACCAGCATTTTACTAAACATTTTTTTTAAATTTTTCCATCCAACTTGTTGTGCATCCGCAGACTATTTTACACCCACATATGGGGGGAAATTGTGTTACAAATTTTGGGGGTCTATTTTTCCTTTTACCTCTTGTGAAAATAAAAAGTATGGGGCAACACCAGCTTGTTAGTGTAAAATGTATTATTTTTTTACACTAACAGGCTGATGTAGACCCTAACTTTTCCGTTTCATAAGGGGTAAAAGGAGAAAAAGCCCCTCATAATTTGTAACACAATTTCTCCTGAGTACGGAAATACCCCATATGTGGCATTAAACTGTTTCCTTGAAATACGACAGGGCTCCGGCGTGAGAGAGCGCCATGCACATTTGAGGACTAATTTAGGGATTGCATAGGGGTGGACATAGGGGTATTCTACGACAGTGATTCCCAAACAGGGTGCCTCCAGCTGTTGTTAAACTCCCAGCATGCCTGGACAGTCAGTGGCTGTCCGGAAATGCTGGGAGTTGTTTTGCAGTTGTTGGAGGCTCCGTTTTGGAAACACTGCTGTACGATATGTTTTTCATTTTTATTGGGGGGGGGGGGGGCAGTGTAAGGGGGTGTATATGTAGTGTTTTACCCTTTATTATGTGTTAGTGTAGTATAGTGTAGTGTTTTTAGGGTACATTCACATGGGCGGGGGTTTATGGTGAATTTTCCGCTAGGAGTTTGCGCTGCGGCGGAAAATTTGCCGCAGCTCAAACTTGAAGCAGGAAACTCACTGTAAACCCGCCCATGTGAATGTACTCTGTACCTCCAGCTGTGGCAAAACTACAACTCCCAACATGCACTGACAGACTGTAAATGCCGGGAGTTGTACTTTTGCAAAAGCTGGAGGCACACTAGTTGGAAAACCTTAAGTTAGGTTCTGTTATCTAACTCAGTATTTTCCAACCAGTGTGCCTCCAGCTGTTGCAAAAGTACAACTCCCAGCATGTATTGATCGCGGAAGGGCATGCTGGGAGATGTAGTTGTACAACAGCTGGAGGTATGTAACTATAACTCCCAATATGGCGAGACAGCCGTTTGCTGTTCATGCATGCTGGGAGTTGTAGTTTTACAAGATTTAGAGGGCCATGGTTTAGAGACCACTGCACAGTGATCTCCAAACTGTGGCCCTTCAGATGTTGCAAAACTACAAATCCCAGCATGCCCAGACAACAAACTGGTGTGTGGGCATGCTGGGAGTTGTAGTTTTGCAAGATCTAGAGGGCCACAGTTTAGAGACCACTGCACAGTGATCTCCAAACTGTAGTCCTCCAGCTGTTGCAAAACTACAAATCCCTGCATGCCCAAACAGCAAACAGCTGTGGCGGGGAGCCGAGCTGTTAGCCGGCTGCTCACACAGCAGCCGGCTAACAGCTCGGCTCCCCGCCACTGCGGGTAACGCATGTCCCTGGAGCTTTCTATTCGTATTAAGGACGCCGCAACCGTGTAGCACTATACTTCTGATAGAACCGTGGACTCGGTCTATTGGGTTAAGGAAGTACTCCATCTTTTGAGCCCCAATGCTTGGTGGCTTATCAACTTTTATTGTTTACTATTGTGAGATATGTACCACTTGTTTAGCCCCTGAGGAGGTCACATGTTACAGTGTGCCGAAACGCGTAGGTCATTGTGTTTTTTTTTTTAACATAGATAGCCGTGGACGGGCATCTATGTACTGTTATGGACATTATCTATATATTGTGGGAGCTATCTCCCCATCTGTTACATTTTAGCAGATAATATCTGGCGTTCATATGGTTTGTGCACTTTTCATCTGAGTGCTACAAACAACATTACTGCCTCACATGCATATTTTCTCTTAATATAAATTATTAAAAGCTAAGTTTTATATGCACCTCCCCCCCTCTCTTTACTATTCCCAGCATGGAACAGACTGTTCCATGCTGGGAGTGATAGTACCTGTACTATAGACATATTGCCCTGGGTGTAAGTCCTGACACCCGATGCGATCGTCCATAATATAGAAGAGAAGCGAGCGGATCTATACATCGCTTGCCTCTCTACACTATACTCCGGCCACTGATGTCAACAGAAATTCATATTTACCACCCAGAGCTGTGATTGGCCGGATGGTTGCAGCCAATCACAGCTCTGAGGAAAAGATGAATGAATGAGTGGCCAGCCCAGAGTACAGTGCAGAGCAGGGATGCGAGCGATGTATACAGTCGCTCCATCTCTGCTATAGACAGGACGATCACAGCGGGTGTCAGTAGCGACATCCACTGTGATGTGTCCTTAAGCAGGCACTACTACTCCCAACATGGAGCACACTCTGCTCCATGCTGGGAGCTGTAGTACCTGTATTAATAGACAGATCGCAGCGAGTGTAACTTCTGACACCCGCTGCGATCTGTCTATTAATGCAGGTACTACAGCTCCCAGCATGAGGCAGAGTGTACTCCATGTTGGGAGTAGTATTACCTGCAGTTATGGAAAGATCACAGCGGGTATCACTCCTGACACCCGCTGTGATGCTCCTGTATAATGTATAGATGCGGCGGCTGCTCTTCTATGGTCCCCTGCACGGCCGTATATATGCACATATTCCTATTTCTCACAGAGAGCTGTGATTGGCTGCAACCATCTGGCCAATCACAGCTCTGTGGGAAATATGAATAAGTGTAAATATACGTCAGTGCAGGGGACCATAGAAGAGCGGCCGGCCGCATCTATACATTATACAGCAGGCGATCGGTCTATTAGTACAGGTAGTACTACTCCCATCATGGAACAGTGTGTTCCATGCTGGGAGTAGTAGTACTAACTAAAAAAAATGTAAAAAATAAAGCAAAAAAGTGAAAAACACACACACACAATACATTTTTATAATTGTCGGCTACATTTTTATTTCCCCGCACACATAAATTGATCCCTGTTTAAAAAGTAATAATTTTTTTTTTCAATAATAATCATTTCGTTAGATACAATTTTTTCCCTCACTACTGTATATTTTTTAACAGGTACCCTACGAAATTTTATTAAAAACAGCTATCTACATCACTTTTTTGGATCGCTAAAGTCCAGAAAAGATTAAAAACCGCCAGCAAAAACGCCAAAGTTAAAATCCACATAGCGTTTTTCTTGGCGTTTTTTCACTCCCATAGACTTCTATTGGAGCAAAACGCCACGATTTTGACAAAAAACGCCAAAAGGATAAAAAAAACGCCAAAGTGAAAAAACGCAAAGTGGAATTCGAAATTTGTGATTTCTCAATGACTTACAGCTAACATCTGGCCACAGCATTTTTTGACCAAAAAAACGCCATACGGCAGAATTGGCGTTTTTCTTTGCGTTTTGCAAAAAAAAAAAAAAACAAGTGGAGACTTAGCCTAATGCTGTACAAGGGGCTCTCTGATCTAATTTGGCCAAACGATCGGGCCTGTACTACCTGCCGTCAACATCAGTAAGACGTCCCACTATGCACCTTTCCCAGTGCCGTGCCACAGATTACTGCCAAAGAGTGAGTAGAGTCTTATTATGCACTGTGCACCAAGGTGAACCAACCTGTAATTTGGACTGTGACACGTGAACCAACCTGTAATTTGGACTGTGACACGTGCTAAAACCTTAAGCTTTCTAAAATTCAGCTAAACTTCTAAAAAAAGTATTAATTAAAGGGACGGTGATGACATTTCTATTCTCCTGACTCCAAAGTTGTATTATTTAAAGCTATATTCAAATATTCACATTTCATCGTATTTTTGTGCCAGTAGTCTCATTCCTGTGGTTTGTATGCGGCAAAAGCTTCGCTGACAAAAAGTTGTGGGTCACAGAGGAACAGAGTAAGTAACATGTGACGCAAACATCACGGACTCTTACACCCAAAATAACCCTTATCATCTCCCCTTGTGACTGCCACACAGCCCTGTGGCCCATTCTCTGTGGCGCTTCTGACCATCTGGATGAGCAGGGAACTGCAACACGTTCATACATTAGTATGGTGCTCTACTGCAGTCCCCCTGGACATTATGGTGCTCTACTGCAGTCCCCCTGGACATTATGGTGCTCTACTGCAGTCCCCCTAGACAGCGGGTGGCAGGGCACACAGCAAGGGGCCATAGAACTAAATCAGTACTACAGTCCTTTTATTCTAGGATCGGTGGGGAGCCTCAGTGGTAACAAAATAAAGCATGTTTCCCGCTGCGGGTGTTCTGCTGTCTATTTTTGGCAGCAGAAAATCCACAGCAGATTACATTGACCTCAATGGGGTCTGCTGTAGATTTTACGCTGCTGAAATTGGATTGCTTTATATTGGCCGCAGAACACCTGCAGTGGCTAAAACTTGCAGCAGGAAACACTCTCTTAACCTGCCCATGTGAACGTACCCTTAGGGGACCTCATTCGCTCATCTGTGACCTATCAGGTACTGTACAGGTTGAGTTCCCTGGACCTTCGGGTAACTGTGGGCTCACTTTTTTATTTTTTTTATTTTTTTTACTCAAAGGGGTACTTGAATTTTTTTTTTCTAGTAAATTACTTCTATATTAAAATCTTAATCCTTTCAGTACTTATCAGCTGCTGTATGCTCCAGAGGAAGTTGTGTAGTTATTTCCAGTCTGCTCTCTGCTGACACCTCTGTCCATGTCAGGAACTGTCTGGAGCAGGAGAGGTTTCCTATGGGGATTTTTTTTCCTGCTCTGGACAGTTCCTGACATGGACAGAGGTGTCAGCAGAGAGCACTGTGATCAGACTGGAAAGAACAACACAACTTACTCTGCAGCATACAACAGCTGATGAGTACTGGAAGGATTAAGATTTTTAAATGGAAATAATATACAAATCTGTTTAACTTAATTTAAAAAAAAATGTTTTCCACCGGAGTACCCCTTTAACTTTCAGGGCTGTGAATTCTTCTGATGAAATAGAAATGAATGCAGACTTGATACAGAGTAAGTAGGGAATAGGAGGGTGGCACTGTGCAAATTGGGGAAGAACATTCTGTCAAGTACTTTTCTCTGAACTCTTGAGAAAGAGCAAGAAAAGTGTTCTGTGCGGTACACTACAATCATGCGTGATCCCTCCCCTCCTCCAGAATATCCTTGATTGCAATCACCCAAACAGGAGTCTACTGGCTCTAAATAAGGGAGTCAAACTTTTAGTGCTGAAGTTCCTCCAGGCAGCAACACCCGCAATGGAAAACACAACAGTAGAAACCATCCTAATATCTTTGTATAAATACAGCATATAAGGATGATTACATGCAGGCAATGAAAAACAGCACCTGTGGCCCTGGCCCTTCCAAAGATTCCCATACATTTTCATCTCTCCCAACGTCCCCATAGAATTCAGTATGGTTGAAGATTCATGTATTGTCTTTGGAGAGGGGTAAGCCGCAACCAGACAGCACCAGCACCGGCTTATCTTTTCCAGAATAAAAGGTCCAAGGCGAAAAAAATCTAACATCGATATATATATATATATATATATATATATATATATATACACAGTCATGGCTGTAAATGTTGGCACCCCTGCAATTTTTGAAGGAAATGAAGTATTTCTCACAGAAGAGGATTGCAGTAACACATATTTTGCTATACAAATGTTTATTCCCTTTGTGTGTATTGGAACTAAACAACAAAAAAAAAGGGAGGAAAAAGAGCAAAATGTCACACTAAACTCCAAAAATGGGCTGGACAAAATTATTGGCCCCCTTAGTATTTGGTTGCACACCCATTGGAAAAATAACTGAAATCAGTCGCTTCCTATAACCATCAATAAGCTTCTTACACCTCTCAGCCGGAATGTTGGACCACTCTTCCTTTGCAAACTGCTCTAGGTCTCTCTTATTGGAAGGCGCCTTTTCCCAACAGCAATTTTAAGATCTCTCCACAGGTGATCAATGGGATTTAGATCTGGACTCATTGCTGCCACTTCAGAACTCTCCAGCGTTTTGTTGCCATCCATTTCTGGATGCTTTTTGACGTATGTTTGTGGACATGGTCATTGTCCTGCTGGAAGATCCAAGATCTCGGATGCAAACCCAGCTTTCTGACACTGGGCTGCACAGTGCGACCCAAAATCCATTGGTAATCCTCAGATTTCATGATGCTTTGCACACATTCAAGGCACCCAGTGCCAGAGGCAGCAAAACAGCTCCAAAACATAATTGAACCTCCACCATATTTCACTATAGGTACTGTGTTCTTTTCTTTGTAGACCTCATTGCGTTTTTGGTAAACAGTAGAATGATGTGCTTTACCAAAATGCTCTATCTTGGTCTCATCTGTCCACAAGACGTTTTCCCAGAAGGATTTTGGCTTTCTCAAGTACATTTTGACAAAATTTAGTCTTGCTTTTTTATGTCTCTGTGTCAGCAGTGGGGTCCTCCTGGGTCTCCTGCTATAAAGTTTCATTTCATTTAAATGTTGATGGATAGTTTGCGCTGACACTGATGCTCCCTGAGTCTGCAGGACAGCTTTAATATCTTTGGAACTTGTTTGGGGCTGCTTTTCCACCATCAGGACTATCCTGCGTTGACACCTTTCATAAATTTTTCTCTTCCGTCCATGCCCAGAGAGATTAGCTACAGTGCCATGGGTTGCAAAATTATTGATAATGTTGGGCACTGTGGACAAAGGCAAATCTAGATCTCTGGAGATGTACTGGTAACCTTGAGATTGTTGATATTTTTAAACAATTTTGGTTCTCAAGTCCTCGGACAGTTCTCTTCTCCTCTTTCTGTTGTCCATGCTTAGTGTGGCACACACAGACACACAATGCCAAGACTAAGTGATCTTCTCTCCTTTTTATCTGCTTTCAGGTGTGATTTATATATTGCCCACACCTGTTACTTGCCCCAGGTGAGTTTAAAGGGGTAGTCCAGTGCTGACACGCCCCCTCAATACAGCGCTATGGCAGAGCCGGAGATTGTCGAAGGCAGCGCTCCAGCTCTGCCATACAGTTGTATTGAGGGGGCGTGTCAGCCGCCGCTTCGTGCAGTGGTCAACACCCGCTATCTGGCCAGCGAGTCGGGGCCCAAGCGGTCCCCCCCCGCCCGCGATCTGAAACTTATCCCCTATCCCCTATCCTTAGGATAGCACTGGACTACCCCTTTAAAAGAGCATCACATGCTTGAAATAATCTTATTTTTCCACAATTTTAAAAGGGTGCCAATAATTTTGTCCAGCCCATATTTGGAGTTTGGTGTGACATAATGTCCAATTAGCTTTTTTTCCTCCCTTTTTTTGTTTAGTTCCACTACACACAAAGGGAATAAACCTGTATAGCAAAACATGTGTTACTGCAATCCTTTTCTGTGAGAAATACTTCATTTTCCTGAAAATATTCAGGGGTGCCAACATTTACGGCTATGACTGGATGAAATGGATATCTTCAAGTGCTGACCAAAACTGTATTCAATTACTAAAACCGATATAGAAACAGATAAAACTGTTTAAAATAAAAGATAAAAATATTAATCTTTTGGTTCTTAGTTATAGTTGTTATTGAACAAGGCATATACTGTAGTATCACATTTACTTATTACAGTTCCCACAAGGGTTTTACACCAAACTTTTTTCAATAGAGAATGGAAAATCTGTCCAAGGCAGGTAATAGACCATGAGGATACACAGGTACAGAAATCAGCTCTGTTTTTCTAATTCTGGATAACCCTTTTAACCCCTTCCCGCCACAATGATTTTTGGCCTTTTAAGACCCATAAGTGTTATTTTCCCACCGACAAGAAAACAGTGTGATACATTCAGAGATTGCAATCCTGTTGTAAATGTGAATCAGAATTTTTTTTTTGTGGGTTGGAATTAGAGATGAGCGAATTTACAGTAAACTCGATTCGTCACGAACTTCTCGGCTCGGCAGTTGATGACTTATCCTGCATAAGTTAGTTCAGCTTTCAGGTGCAACGGTGGGCTGGAAAAGGTGGATACAGTCCTAGGAAAGAGTCTCCTAGTACTGTATCCACCTTTTCCAGCCCACGGGAGCACCTGAAAGCTGAACTCATTTATGCAGGATAAGTCATCAACTGCCGAGCCGAGAAGTTCGTGACAAATCAAATTTACTGTAAATTCGCTCATCTCTAGTTGGAATGAAAAAAATAAGTGTAATTCTACCATTTAATTTTTACAGCATTTACTCTGCAGTAAAAATGAATGTTATTTTTATTCTAGGAAAGGGACATGTTTTGAATTTTTAATGTTTGTGGTTTTATAAATGCTAGAATTTTTTTTTATTCTTGTTCTTTTTTTAGTCCCCCTTATGGAAAGTGAAAAAAAAAAAAACTTGTATAATACATTGCAATACTTCTGTATTGCTGTGCATTTTGTTTTCACAGCTATCCCAGTACAATCGCAGCACCTTGGTACCACCTCCCAGCTAGGAAGGTGTTTAATGTCAGGTGACTGTTGACTATCATGAGTTAAATATATATAATTTGTTATTTTCTGCATTGCATTTTCTACCACTGCATACACTGGGGTTTTATAGGTGTGTAAGGGTTAATATTTTACCCTCTTATGCCACTGCTAGTGAGCTATACATGTGTATATGAATGCATGAAACATTGGTCACATGACTCACTTCAGCTAGTTTCTATGCAGAAACTTCTAAAAAGCCTGGGGGAGGAGTCTCCCAAGTCTAGCCATGGCCAGAGGTCACATAGAAAAGTTTAGTCTAGTCAATAACTTGTTCAAGCAAAATCCTGATACAAGTGTGGTGTCGGGGTGTGCGATGGGAGGTGTAGGGGCAGATTGTGTTGCCCAGGGGTAGATGGTGTTAACCCCTTAGTGTTTCTGACAACAAGCAAGCAACGAAGCCTTGGGTTTGCCAGAGCTTCCAGTTCCTGTAGCTGTATTAAAGGGGTATTCCAGGATCTTTTTTTATTTGACTATGCTACAGGGGCTGTAAAGTTAATGTAGTTCACATATAGTGTCTGTACCTGTGTGTGACGGTTTTCTTACAATTCTTCTATGATTTTCGCCCCAATATTTATTTTTAACAGCATACAAAATTACTAATGTCTTGGGATTTTCCAGCTTATAGTGCGTAGAGACCTGACATCACTAGTCAGGTGATCAGAGGGAGTCTGTCCTGCTTCAATGGATGAAGCGAGTGCTGGGTGGGAGAGAATTCATTTTGCAACAGCTGTAGGCCTCCTGATTAGAAAACACTGGTCTTTGAATGGATGCAGCTCATTTGTAATGCAATGGGTGGGGTGGCTGATGTGTGGGAGGGAGGAAAGTGAATTCACACCTACAAGCATGGAACTATGGGATGTGTAGCTTAGAGAACGAAATTTAACAGGAAATACTCAGTTCTGGCAGGTAATTACTACTAAAATCCCCTTATGGTGGATAACACCTTTAAATCTTGTAATAGGGAATCGTGCTGTATAACCATGTGAGGTCTAATTGAGGTTCACCACAGTAAACCATCTTGCGTAGACCCTCTACAGTAAAGTATTACCTTGAACTGCTCTCAATTTACTTCACTAGTAAGGGGTACCCCGATGGAAAACATAATTTTTTTTAATCTGGTGCCAGATATCCCGATTAAATTTCAGCTAACATCTGGCCACGGCATTTTTTTTTCACCAAAAAATCACCATGCAACCTTTTTGGGGCATTTCTGCACAAAAAAAACTAAACATGTGGACACCTAGCCTTAGGGCTCATTAACACGGGCAAATTACCTGTAGAATTTACGCGGATTTTGCTACCATTGTCTTGACAATGAGTCCGAAGGAAAATCTGCAAATCTGTATGCGGATTTTCTGCTGACACATTGAAGTCAATGGTAGCAAAATGTGCTGCAGAAATTCCACAAGGAATCTGCCCTTGTGAATGTACCCTTAGGGCTCATTTACATGAGCGGATTTATCTGCAGGTATTTGAAAGGGGATGGGCTCTTTGTGGCTGTCTGCAGCGGAAAATCCTTCAATGACTTTAATGGGGCTTGCGGTGGATTTCCCAGAAAATCTGCTGCGGACAGCCATGGAGAGCCCGCCCCCTTTTAACCCCTTAAGGACCCAGCCAATTTTCACTGTAGGACACGGCCATTTTTTGCACATCTGACCACTGTCACTTTAAACATTAATAACTCTGGGATGCTTTAACCTTTCATTCTGATTCCGAGATTGTTCCTTCGTGACATATTCTACTTTATGTTAGTGGTAATATTTTGTTGATACTTGCATCATTTCTTGGTGAAAAATTCCAAAATTTGATGAAAAAATTGAAAATGTTGCCTTTTTTAATAACTTTGAAGCTCTCTACTTATAAGGAAAAGGAATATTTCAAATAAATTATATATTGATTCACATATACAATATGTCTACTTTATGTTTCCATCATAAAGTTGACATGTTTTTACTTTTGGAAGACATCAGAGGGCTTCAAAGTATAGCAGCAATTTTCCAATTTTTCACAAAATTTCCAAAATCGAAATTTTTCAGGGACCAGTTCTGTTTTGAAGTGGATTTGAAGGGCCTTCTTATTAGAAATACCCCACATATGACCCCATTATAAAAACGTCACCCCTCAAAGTATTAAAAATGACATTCAAAAGGTTTGTTAACCCTTTGAGTGTTTCACAGGAATAGCAGCAAATTGAAGGAGAAAATTCAAAATCTTCATTTTTTACACTTGCATGTTCTTGTAGACCCAGTTATTGAATTTTTACAAGGGGTAAAAGGAGAGAAATCTTCCTAAAATGTGTAACCCAATTTCTCTCGAGTAAGGAAATACCTCATATGTGTATGTCAAGTGTTCGGCGGGCGCAGTAGAGGGCTCAAAAGGGAAGGAGCGACAGTGGGATTTTGGAGAGTGAGTTTTTCTGAAATGGTTTTTGGGGGGCATGTCCCATTTAGGAAGCCCCTATGGTGCCAGAACAGCAAAAAAAAAAAAAACAAAACACATGGCATACTATTTTGGAAACTAAGCCCCTCAAGGCACGTAACAAGAGGTCCAGTGAGCCTTAACACCCCACAGGTATTTGACGACTTTTCGTGAAAGTTGGATGTGTAAATGTTTTTTTTTTTTCACTAAAATGCTAGTTTCCCCTCAAATTTAAAATTTTTACAAGGGATAATAGGACAAAATGACCCCCAAAATTTGTAACCCCATCTCTTCTGAGTATGGAAATACCCCATGTTAGGACGTAAAATGCTTTGCGGGCAAACTACAATGCTCAGAAGAGAAGGAGTCACATTTGGCTTTTGAAAAGCAAAATTTGCTGAAATGTTTTTTTGGGGGCATGTCCCATTTAGGAAGCCACTATGGTTCCAGGACAGAACCCCCCCCCCCACATGGCATACTATTCTGGAAACTACACCCCTCAAGGCACGTAACAAGGGGTCCAGTGAGCCTTAACACCCCAAAGGTGTTTGACGACTTTTCGTGAAAGTTGGATGTGTAAATGATTTTTTTTTTCACTAAAAATGTTACATTTTTGCAAGGGGTAATAGGACAAAATGCCCCCCAAAATTTTTAACCCCATCTCTTCTGAGTATGGAAATACCCCATGTGTGGACGTTAAGTGCTCTGCTGGCGCACTACAATTCTCAGAAGAGAAGGAGCGCCATTGAGCTTTTGGGAAAATAATTGTTTGGAATGGAAGTCAGGGGCCATGTGCGTTTACAAAGCCCCCCGTGGTGCCAGAACAGTGGACCCCCCCACATGTGACCCTATTTTGGAAACTACACCCCTCACAGAATTTAATAAGGGGTGCAGTGAGTATTTACACCCCACTGGCGTTTGACAGATCTTTGGAACAGTGGGCTGTGCAAATGAAAAATTTCATTTTTCATTTTCACGGACCACTGTTCCAAAAATCTGCCAGACACCTGTGGGGCGTAAATGCTCATTGTACCCCTTATTACATTACGTGAGGGGTGTAGTTTCCAAAATGGGGTCACATGTGGTTATTTATTTTTTTGCGTTTATGTCAGAACCGCTGTAAACTCGTCCACCCCTGTGCAAATCACCAATTTAGGCCTCAAATGTACATGGTGCGCTCTCACTCCTGAGCCTTCTTGTGTGCCCGCAGAGCATATTATGCCCACATATGGGGTATTTCTGTACTCAGGAGAAATTGCGTTACAAAATTTGGGGGTCTTTTTTTCCTTTTAACGCTTGTGAAAATAAAAAGTATGGGGCAACACCAGCATGTTAGTGTAAATTTTTTTATTTTTTAACACTAACAAGCTGGTGTAGACCCCAACTTTTCCTTTTCATAAGGGGTAAAAGGAGAAAATGCCCCCCAAAATTTGTAGTGCAATTTCTCACGAGTACGGAGATACCCCATATGTGGCCCTAAACTGTTTCCTTGAAATACGACAGGGCTCCGAAGTGAGAGACCGCCATGCGCATTTGAGGACTAAATTAGGGATTGCATAGGGGTGGACATAGGGGTATTCTACGCCAGTGATTCCCAAACACAGTGCCTCCAGCTGTTGCTAAATTCCCAGCATGCCTGGACAGTCAGTGGCTGTCCGGAAATGCTGGGAGTTGTTGTTTTGCAACAGCTGGAGGCTCTGTTTTGGAAACACTGCCATACAATATGTTTTTCATTTTTATTGGGGGGGGGGGGGGGGGGGGGCAGTATAAGGGGGTGTATATGTTGTATTTTACTCTTTATTATGTGTTAGTGTAGTGTAGTGTAGTGTTTTTAGGGTACATTCGCACTGGCGTGTTACGGTGAGTTTCCCGCTAGGAGTTTGCGCTGCAGTGAAAAATTTGCCGCAGCCCAAACTTGAAGCAGGAAACTTACTGTAAGCCTGCCCGTGTGAATGTACCCTGTATGTTCACATGGGGGAGCAAACCTCCAGCTGTTTCAAAACTACAACTCCCAGCATGTACTGACAGACCATGCATGCTGGGAGTTGTACTTTTGCAACAGCTGGAGACACACTGGTTGGAAAACCTTCAGTTAGGTTCTGTTACCTAACTCAGTATTTTCCAACCAGTATGCCTCCAGCTGTTGCAAAACTACAACTCCCAGCATGTACTGATCGCCGAAGGGCATGCTGGGAGATGTAGTTATGCAATAGCTGGAGGTACGCAACTACAACTCCCAGCATGCTGAGACAGCTGTTTGGACATGCTGAGATTTGCAGTTTTGCAACATCTGGAGGGCTACAGTTTTAGAGAACACTGCAAAGTGATCTCCAAACTGTGGTCCTCCAGCTGTTGCAAAACTACAAATTCCAGCATGCCCTGACAGCAAACAGTTGTTTGGGCATGCTAGGAGTTGTAGTTTTGCAAGATCTGGAGGTCTACAGTTTAGGGACCACTATATAGTGGTCTCAAACTGTAGCCCTCCAGCTGTTGCAAAACTACATATTCCAGCATGCCCAAACAGCTGTATAATGGTCTCAAACTGTACCCTCCAGATGTTGCTAGGCAACTCACCGGCTTCCGTCGGATCCAGCCGCACGTCATCGCCGCCCGCCGATCTCCGTCGCCCGCAGCCTCCGTCACCCGCCCGGATCAGTAAGTGGATCTTCGGCGCCGGTCCCCGTCGTTTGCCCGTCCTGCCCCGTCTATTGTGGGTGGGCAGGACGGGGAAAACGAAAGTTCACCCCCCGCCCCCGATCTACTATTGGTGGTCGCGTCTAGACCACCAATAGCAGGGATAGAAGGGGTGGCACCCCTGCCACCTCACTCCTATCGCTTCAGGGAGATCCTGGGTGTCTTAGACAACTATAGACCCCTAATGACCCGGAATCGCACAAATCGCAAGTGTGAATTCACTTGCGATTTGCCGCGATCGCCGACATGGGGGGGTCTGATGACCTCCCCTGGGCGTTTGCACGGGATGCCTGCTGAACGAATTCAGCAGGCATCCCGATCCGATCCCCGCCCGGCGCGCGGCAGGGGCCGGAATTCTCCATGACGTACGCGTACGTCAAGGGTCCTTAAGTGGTTAAATACGCAGTAGGAAACCTGCAAATAAATCGAGCCCTTAGGGTGTGTCAACATGCTGCGGATATGCTGCAGATTTTTGTGTTAAGTTTCCTAACTAAATTCAATAAGTCAAAATCTGCAGCATATCCTCAGTGTGTGAACATACCCTTAGGACAGTATTTCCCAACCAGTGTGCCTCCAGCTGTTGCTAAATGACAACAACCAGCATGCCCGGACAGCCTTTGGTAATTTTGCATCCTGGTTGGGAAACGCTGGTCTACATACTGATGTTAGTTCAGCTCCAGGATTTGTGGCCATAATATGAAAATTGCGTTAAAATTTCGAATTACGTCCAACAATTATATTTATTCTGCCATTGGATATTAGTCTTCAGCCAGTTCTGTATAAACCAGCAAACCATGATACGATCATACGGTTATGGCTTTACAGCACTGCTCTCAAAACTGTGGGCCTCCAGCCATTGCAAAACTACAAATCCCAGCCAACGGCTGTCCGTGCATGCTGGAATTTGTAGTTTTGCAATGGCTGGTGGCGTTTCCGGTTATAATGTCAGGGTTCACATTACAGTACAATGACTACGGCAGTGTTTCCAAACCAGGGTGCCTCCAGCTGTTGCAAAACTACAACTCCCAGCATGCCCGGACAGCCTGAGCTAGGCATGCGGGGAGTTGTAGTTTTGCAACAGCTGGAGGCACCCTAATTGGGAAACACTGGACTACGGTTTAGGGAGAATGTTAAAGTAACCCCCTACATGTACGCTCGCCCCAGAACCCATGCATCACATTATACAGGATTTCGGAGTGTGGTTGCTATGGAAACTTTCTGTGGATTCTTGCAAGGTTGCTTGTTGATACTCGTATGATATTGCTGTTAAATTATTCTTTAATATAATATCGCCAGACGTTTCATTTTTTTTTTCTCTGAATCCCTTGAGTACGACGGAATAAAATAGAAAATTGTCAGAAGTTTATGATTGTATTATAACCACGGAATAAATGATCTGTGACGGAGACTTTTTTTCCCCCCGCTCTCGTGGAAATTGATACCGCACGGAGGCCACTTTACAGCCGTGGCGGGTGGTGATCATTCTTATGGTCAGTATGAAGACGGCTAAATGTTATCTTTTTAATATAATTAAAAATGACCTTACTCGGTTATCCTTGGCCCTGAAATATATATAAGACGGCGATTTTTAAATTTTATTTTTTTGAAAAATCAGCAGGAAATGTAATATTCATTTAGGTTTTATTGAGCAAATATATGAACATCATAAACACGAGAAGAAGGCAATTAATATTAATATTGTTACTTTTGCGGCGATTTTATCTCTGATGAATGAACTTTTTTAGAAGAAGGTCTGTTGAATCCCTGTGGTTCTCCTTGGCATTAACAAAGCCGCCGCTTGATACAAGGTTGGTGGAGTTTGGGGCTTGTCGAATGGATTAAGAAAAATAAAGAAATGTAAAAACACCTAAAGTAGTTATGATATTAGTAAGAGATGAGAAACCAAGTTAATGAAAATTTAGTACTTGTAACCCTATTGCCCCTTCTACAAGTAGCCCTGAAGTATCTATCCACTTTGGACCATCATTTTTGGTTAGTCTTGCTCCCATAAGCTAGTTTTTAAGCAGTTTGCCCCACTGCTAAGACCCCTAGAGACCTATGGAGACATCCAGCAGAAAATGTGTAATTTCTCTGCAGTGCCTCCGCAGGAGAAATGAGGCATTGCATAAATAATTAAAGGGGTATTACGCTCATAAGGCTTATGCCTTATCCAAAGGATAGGGGATTAATGTCAGATTGCAGAGGGCCCAGCCGCTGGGAGCCCCCCGATCTCCATGCAGCATCTGGCATTCTGTGCCGGGTGCTGCTCCAGTCTCGGAAACCGCTAGGTTTCCGGGACTGGAGATGTGACGTCATGCCATGCCTCCTCCATTTATGTATATGGGAGGGGGTGTGACAGTCCTTGGATAGGGAATGAGATGTCTATGAGCGGAATACCCCTTTAACCCCTTAACGATGCAGGACGTAAATGCACGTCCTGGTGATGTGGTACTTAACGCACCAGGACGTACATTTACGTCCTGAGCATAACCGTGGGCATCGGAGCGATGCCGGCATCATGCGCGGCAGGTCCCGGCTGTGGATCGCAGCCAGGGACCCACCGGTAATGGCGGACACCCGCGATCCCGCGGATGTCCGCCATTAACCCCTCAGATGCCGTGATCAATACAGATCACGGCATCTGAAGCATCGCAATCACTTAACAGGATGATCGGATCGCCCGCAGCGCTGCCGCGGCGATCCAATCATCCTGCACGGCAGATGGAGGTCCCCTCACCTGCCTCCGCTGTCTTCCGGGAGTCTTCAGCTCTGATCTGCCTTCCCGTCCTATACATAGCACTGAACCGGATTAGCAATCGAATGGTTGCTATAAATAGTCCCCTATGGGGACTATAAGAGTTTAAAAATAAAAGTAAAAGTAAAAAAATTTGAAAAACCCCCTCCCCCAATAAAAACGTAAATTGTCCCATTTTCCCTATTTTACCCCCAAAAAGTGTAAGAAAATTATTTTATATACATATTTGGTATCGCCGCGTGCGTAAATATCCGTACTATTAAAATAAAATGTAAATGATCCCGTACGGTGAACGGCGTGAACGTAAAAAAAAAAAAAAGTCCAAAATAGCTGCTTTTTTATAACATTTTATTCCCAAAAAAAATTAATAAAAAATGTAATAAAAGTTTTCTATAAGCAAATATGGTATTAATAAAAAATACAGATCATGGCGCAAAAAATTAGCCCTCATACCACCGCTTATACGGAAAAATGAAAAAGTTATAGGTCTTCAAATTAGGGGGATTTTAAACGTACTAATTTGGTTAAAAAGTTTGCGATTTTTTTTAAGCGCATCAGTAATAGAAAAGTGTATAATCATGAGTATCATTTTAATTGTATTGACCCAGAGAATAAAAAACACATGTCATTTTTACCATTAATTGTACGGCGTGAAAACAAAACCTTCCAAAATTAGCAAAATTGCGTTTTTTTTTATTTCCCCACACAAATAGTATTTTTTTGGTTGCGCCATACATTTTATGGTAAAGTGAGTGATGACATTACGATGGACAACTGGTCGCACAAAAAACAAGCCCTCATACTAGCCTGTGGATGAAAATATAAAAGAGTTATGATTTTTTGAAGGGGAGGAGGAAAAAACAAAAGAGTAAAAATAAAATTGTCCGAGTCCTTAAGGGGTTAAATGGGCTGTGTGGCATGCTAGTGCTTAAAAGAAATCTATCATCAGTATCACCAGCACTAACCTGTCATACAGGTTTGTAGTGCGGGTGATACTGATCAGAATGATACTGACGGCTTCCCGAACCGCCATGCTGTTCCGACGTAATTTCTATTTTTCTAAATATGCAAATTAGGTCATTGGGGCATGGGCGGAGCTACAACCCAAGCTCCGGGCACTCTGACATCATCTTCGCATGTACCATACAGTGATATGCGAGCACGGAGGGGGTACACCAGAAAGTGGCACATGAGCCATACAGTAACACGGCTGCACGAGCAGGGAGGGGAATTAGAAATATGGATGAGCTAGGCAGAGCGCCCGCCGGCGAACATGACTTGAGAGTACCCACTGCACTCTGGAGACTGTTGTATAGGCTGGAGCCAATGGTGACAAGACTGGGACTGGTGTGGAGACTAATATGGGTTGAAAAAGCCCCAGAGTTGGTAAGACACAGAAGATTGCAGGCTGATTTGGAGAAAACATGGGGAAATCCATAGATGTGTGGATTCCCTTGGCCGGGACATACTATTTTGCAGGCCTGACAGCTGGAGGAGGCGGCGCTGTGAGTATTGGTAGATCTTCTTTGAGACATAACTTGATTAGATTCCAGTGAACTTCGTAGACATCAGACTCAGGATAAGGTATGGCCGTTACCATGTACGGTTCTGTCTCCCAGATAAAATCTAGCTTGTTGGTTGTTGGAAACTTCCATAGCCAGGCCTTATCACCTAATTGAAGTGGTTTGGCAGAGGCATGATGGTTATAGTCCTCTTGTTGTCTCTGTTGAGCCTTGCCCATCATTTTGATGACAATTTCTGTGGTTTCTTGGATCCTTCTCTGGTGGTCAGAGACCCATTCTAGGAAGGCTTGCGGAGAGTTGTTGAATGGGGCATGGAGCCCAAATGTCCAGTCTTTAGGCAGCTGCCCATGTCACCCCATCATCAAGTAGAAAGGGGTATACCCCGTAGAACAATGGACTGTGTTGTTATATATGTCCAGTAATTTGGGCAGCAGTCGGGCCACTCTTCGTGTCTTGACACAGAGGCTGCTCGCAACTTGTGGATGAAGACTTGATTGATGCGCTCGCAGAGCCCGTTCCCCTGGTGATGGTAAGCTCTTTGAAGAGTTAGGCCTCGAAGTCCGTTTGGTCCATGAGGAAAGACTCCGGACACCCAAGGGTTTGCACCCAATTGGACTAGAACATCTGGGCCGCTGTCTTGGCTTTGAGATCTTTGACGGGTACAACGACAACCCATTTAGAGTAATGATCCACCATGGTGAGGGCATAAATATACCCGGACCGGGTAGGAGACAATTAGATTTTTTGACGGACTGACTCCGCCAAAAGTGACTTCTCCTTCCGGATGACAAGCCCCAGCAGATCGCAGGCAATATCCCCAGGCAGAACTAGAGATTATTGCATCCTTGTACCCAAAGAACCAGGCAACACCAGTCTTCAGATATAAAATCAGAACTCTTTATTGTGGAACAAGTGTCTTCTTTTATAGGAAGGACATCACAGGGGGAAGGGTCAGTAAAGACAACACAGGTGACAGTGAGTCTGGGAGATAATCCAATAAAGGTGATTAGCTCTCCCTATACGGTGCCTTGAGTGCAAAAGGTGGAGGTGTGCAGAAGTTGGAATGTGTGCAAAAAGGAGAAGCATGTGTAGAATTAGTGCATTGTACAAAAGGTGAACCGTGTGCAAAAAGTGGACCGTGTGCAAAATGTGAACCATGTGCAAAAGGCGTATTGTGTAAAGGAGGTGGACAGTGTGCAAAAGGTAGACATGTGCAAAAAGGTGTATTGTGCACAGAAAGTGGACCGTGTGCAGAAAGGGTATAAAAACAGTATGAAACAGTAAATCAACTGAGGGGTACAAATAGTGATGTCCTAAAGTCCATCCAAGTAGGTAGGGTGACTCTAGGATCCGTCTCAGATGTGGTCTAGCGCGACCAACTAGTTGGGCCTTTCACTATGGATGGAATGGAGGGGTGCTCTTGCGTCCTTGCGCACACTCTTGGGGACGTTACAGACTGCACATTCACTGCAACATTCTACCCTCTGACTATAGCCTAAAACCATCCGTGATGATTGCAGAGAACTAAATTTGACTTCATATTTGTTCAGAAACGTGTATATATATATACACACACACACACATATATATATACACACACACACACATATATATATATATATATATATATATATATATATATAAATATATATATATATATATATATATATATATACACATATATATATAAATATACACATATATATATAAATAGAGGTCAAGAGATGATTTCACGTGGTTTTGGGAGCTGGGTATAAATAACACCAGCAGCTGGATTGTAGCCAGAAACTCCTTCAGGGCTGATAAAAGATGCAAAATTGTTCAGTCTTCTGCATCCAGACCGGATCTATTACAGTACACCTTCATGAGATGTTGTAGGTATGTGGGGATTATTACTGTGGTGAGGGTGTGATGAGGGCAGATGTTATTACCCTAGGGGCAGATGGCATTAACCCCTTGTATTCATGATGTCAGGGCGTGGATAACTTTTGCACCACCCGAGGTATGGCCGCTGGATCCTGGGCTAGGCAGGGGGCAAATAAGGACTCCAACGCCAAGTTACAGAACAATGGCAGCTTTACTGAGGCAGACAGATGGAATAATCTTTACAGCTCCGTTAGGCCCAAGGAGGTGATCAGTGAGTTTAGAGACATGCGGGCTCACTGGTACTTGTAGTGGACTTGGACAGAATGCTGCAGACCCACTCTGAATTTAGACAGACTTGACTGACTTGACTAGGACTGACTAGACTTTACCCCTTGTGTAGCTTACCAGGCTTTGACGTTCACCTGTGGGGCACTTAGTGATGGAAGCGTGGCTGCATGACTAGGTATTTTACTCTCTATACCTAGCAGTCAATTGGCCTTGTGTGGACCATTGTGATCTGCGTAGCACCACCTCTGGAGAATCAAGAACTGACGGGACTTCTGAAATCTCAGCAGGCTCTTCTTCAGCAATCACAGGAGCTGGAACTTGATCAGGAGTTGCTGGAATTGGGACCACTGGTACATGAACTGGAGAGGTTGGAGCTATTGCTAACACTCTGGAAGCAGGTACATAAGCTGGCGTATTGACTAACGTTGGTTTCACCAGCCCCGGTGCTGAAATCAAACAGATGAACACTGGCTGACTTGGGGAGAACATAGGGAAATCCATGGATGGATGGATCCCTTCGCCAGGAACATACTCCCTCGCAGGTCTGACATCTGAAGGAGGCGGTGATGGGAGTACTGGCAGATCTTCCTTTAGGCAGATCGTCATATGGTTTCGTTGGATGACTTGTGGGTCATACCCAGGTTTCTGAACTTCGTACACATCAGACTCAGGATAGGGTATAGCAGTCACTGTGTAGGGCTCTGTTTCCCAGATGGAATCCAATTTGTCTGTTCTCAGGAACTTTTGTAGCCAGACTTTGTCGCACATCTGGAGTTGTTTGGCCGTGGCATGGCGGTTGTAGTCATCTTGTTGTCTTTGTCGGGCCTCGCCCATCTTCTTACTGACAATCTCTTTGGCCTCTTGAATCCACTTTTGATTATCAGAAACCCACTCAATGGATGCCTGAGGGGAATTGTTGACCGGGGCTTGCCAACCGAACGTCCGATCTTTAGGCAGTTGCCCGTGTCGTCCCATCATCAAGTAGAAGGGGGTGTACCCGGTGGAACAGTGCACGGTATTGTTGTAAATCTCCAGCAACTCAGGTAGCAACTGGGGCCATTCCTCTTGTCATGACACAGAGGCTGCTCGCAGCATATAAATGAAGACTTGATTAATCCGCTCACAGAGCCCATTTCCTTGAGGGTGATAGGCGGGGGTTCTGAGTTTCTTTCAAGTTGCAATCATGGAATTGACATCGTTTTTGGAAGAGTTGGGCCTCAAAGGCCGTTCCACGGTCAGTTAAGACAGATTCAGGACATCCAAGAGCTTGCACCCATTTAGAGTAGAACATCTGGGCTGCTGTCTTGTCTGTGAGATCTTTGACGGGTACCACGACAACCCCCTTGGAATAATTATCCACCATGGTGAGAGCATAGGTACATTCGGACCGGGTAGGAGACAACTTCACTTGGTCTAGGGCGACCAACTGTTTAGGTCTGTTACTCTGGATGGAGTGGAAGGGTGCTCTTGCATCCTTGCACACATTCTTGGTGACGTTACAGACAGAACATTCACTGCACCATTTCTCAATGTCACTCCTCATTCCAATCCGGTAGAACCTCGCCTGACAGTGGCTTCGGTCTTGTGGACTCCAAAGTGTCCCGACTGATCATGATATTGTGGTAACTGCCTTGGGGTGTTGTGTAGATGGGGTGTTGCTGTATTGGTATATGAGTGGTTAATTTAACCCTTGTCACTCGTGACGCCAGGGTGAGGGTTAATACGCTGAGGTAAATCTTCGGCCTATCGCCACCCTTCCCAGAAACGATAGGTGTGTGCATAAATGACTGAATGTCCACAGCAAAGATGAACTTGAACTTGCGTGAAACTTTACTGAGGTATTTGCGGTACATCCAGTAACAACAACAGTCTTATTAACAAAGTCTCTATTCAGCACGGCAGTGATTGACAAATGTTGAGGACCATTGAGTTATCCAGAAATTATTAGAATTAGGGTTTCTTGCAGAGATCCTCTGGATTTAGGGGAGTATTTAGGTCCAGTGGTCTTGTGGAATTAACCGGGATTGAAGTAACTCACAGTTTTTGAGAGATGGCCGCGGCCGCAGGGCTTAGGCCTAGCAAGTGCTGATGACAGCTGCGCAGATCCGTCCTCATCAGCAGCGCAGGAACAAGAGAGAGATTAATGGCTGCCGCTCCCTTATATGGGCAGGGGCAGGGCCGTTTTGGATTGGTCCAATAAGTAATTTTGGATTGTCCAATAACCTTAAAGTAACAGTACATCATTTATACACAACCTATTGATATAATGGGGGTATTCTACAGGGGAGTCCTGAGGACATGCAGGGACACTGCCTGACAGGTCAGGAGGACAGTACGAGGCCACATCATCCTGCACTGGGACATCACAGTAGCTAACCAGGCTTTGACGTTCATCTGTGGGGCACTTGGTGATGGAAGCGTGGCTCAGTGACTAGGCCTTGAGTCTCCTCAGGACACCAGACATTCTCGGGTCTTAACTGTTCCTCAGCATGTACTCAAAGAGACTGAACTAGCTCCTCCCTAGGTTTATATGGGGGGAGACTTTGGAGGGGTCCTATAGGTCACCCACAAGTCATCTGCCCACTGACACCTTCCCTGGTTACAAGACATGGTAACAAGATTTAAAGGCACATAACATTGTACAGACAATGTAATGGATTACATAGGGTATCATTAACCATTTATGATGAACAGATTAAGGGGGGACTCAGGGGACACCGCAATAGAGTCCGCCAGATAGGACAGCAAGGGTACAGGGGTGCAACTCCTGTACTGGGCCACCACATTACAGTTCCTGATGGCTTTAGGTCAGTGGTCGCAAACTGTGGCCCTCCAGATGTTGCAAAACTTCAACTCCCAGTATGCCCGGACAGCCATTGACAAAATATGCAGGTTACTGTTCAGTAAATCTGCAACCTGCATGTTTGTCGTGCCCCACAGTGAATGATCATTCACATCTCCCTAGATTCTGTATAATTACACAATTAAAATTTGTTTTTATCTCATGGGCCTCAGGGGTTGTATGACTTGAAAAATCATCACATCTCTGGCCACATTTACCATTTAATGGCATTTTTTACTTAAAGGTGTACTCCTGCCCTAAACATCTTATTCCCTAGTCAAAGATGTCTGATCGCGGAGGGGTGGGTCCGGCTATTGGGATCATTCGCAATCTCCAGGCTGGTGCGGTGGCGTTCTGAACACGGAAGCTTCTGTGTTCAAGACATCACGCCATGCTCCCTCCATTCACGTCTATGGGATGGGGGCGTGACTGCTAGTACATAGTTTTCAATTATTTTCCCATAGACATGAATGGAGGGGGGCATGGCGGCTGTGGTTGCCAGTCATTCGGCACGGAGCGGAGTTGACTGGGGTGCCGCACTGAAGATGGTGGGGTCCCCAGCGGCCAGACCCCTGTGATTGGACATCTTATCAATATGTTTAGGGACAGAGTACCCCTTTAAGTCTCCATGTTACCACAAGCCATCGGGTACTGTACTATTCCCTTCCTACATACCTACATGAACCTGTGTGAACATCTCACGAAGGTGTGCTGTAATGGATCCGGTCTGGATGCAGAAGACTGAGCAATTTTGCATCCTTTCTCAGTCCTAAAAGAGTTTCTGGCTACAATCCAGCTGCGTGTGTTATTTATACCCAGCTCCCGAAACCACGTGAAATCATCCCTTGACCTCTATGCCTATATATAACAATAGCGCGTGACATGCTGACAATCTGACAGATGCTCGTGTATGTTGGCAGAATCCTAATATTGCTTGAAATAAAGTCAAATCTACTTCTCTGCATTATCGGGGACTTTTTTCTAGCAAATGGGGTCTTGGGAAACAAGCAAAAATAGGGCCCTGCCATCACCATTTTTCATTTTTTGGTTTATCTTTTCGCTAAAAAACAAATAGAGAAAATATAAGGAACTTAAATACAGTGAAGGAAAAAATGATTTGATGTTTTGTATGTCTGCCCACTGACAAACAATATGATCCGTCTATAATTTTAATGGTCGGTTTATATGAAGAACAAAAAATAAATAAAAATAAAAAAATCCAGAAAAAACTAATTTCACGTAAATTATAAATTGTTTTGCAGAAATTGCAGAAGTAAAAAGTTTGCCAATGAACCTCTGATCATCATAACGGGTTGGGCCCGGCCTCTAACAACGACCGGGACCCGTGGCTAATAGCGTGCGTCATTGATCGCAGTCATTGAGCGCGCTATTAACCTTTTAGACGCGCCGTTCAAAGTTGAACGCCGCATCTAAAGTGAAAGTAAAACAATGCCGGTTAGCTCAGGGAGCTGTTCGGGATCGTCACAGCGAAATTGAGGCATCCCGAACAGCTTACATGACAGCCGGAGGATCCCTACCTGCCTCCTCACTGTCCCATTGCTGAATGACTGCTCCGTGCCCGAGATCGAGGCATGAGCAGTAAAGCGGCAGAATCATCGATCAGTGGTTTCTTATGAGAAACCAGTGATCAATGTAAAAGATCAGTGTGCGCAGTGTTATAGCCCCCTATGGGAGCTATAACACTGCAAAAAAAAAAGTGAAAAAAAAGTGAATAAAGATCATTTAAAGGGGTTGTGCGCTGCCCTGACTGGAAGTTCATTACTCCGAACGCTGTGTGCGCTGTGTTCGCAGCCGCCGGGCGTGTCGTCGCGCCCGGCCCCTCGCAACGTCTCGCCCGCCCCCTCGTGACGTCTCACCCGCCCCTCAACGAAAATCTATGGGAAGGGGGCGTGACCGCTGTCATGCCCCCTTCCCATAGACTTTGGTAGAGGGGGCGGGCGTGACGTCACGAGGGGGCGGGCAAGACGTCACGAGGGGGCAGGCGAGACGTCGCGAGGGGCCGGGCGTGACGTCATGGAAACACGGAAGCCCGCACACAGCGTTCGGAGTAATGAACTTCCGGACGCTGTGAGCGGAGCTCTGAAAATTAGGGCAGCGCACAACCCCTTTAACACCTCCCCTAATAAAAGTTTGAATCGTCCCCCTTTTCCCAATTAAAAAAAAAAGTGTGTAAAAAAAAATAAACATATGTGGTATCGCCGCGTGCGGAAATGTCCGAATTGTAAAAATATATCATTAATTAAACCGCATGGTCAATGGCATACGCGCAAAAAAAATTCCAAAGTCCAAAATAGTGTATTTTTGGTCACTTTTTATATCATGAAAGAATGAATAAAAAGCGATCAAAAAGTTTGATCAATACAAAAACTTCAGATTACGGCACAAATAAGGAGCCCTCATACCGCCCCATACGCGGGAAAATAAAAAGTTATAGGGGTCAGAAGATGACAATTTTAAACGTATATGTTTTCCTGCATGTAGTTATGATTTTTTCCAGAAGTACGACAAAATCAAACCTACATAAGTAGGGTATCATTTTAATCGTATGGACCTACAGAATAAAGAGAAGGTATCATTTTTACCGAAAAATTTACTGCGTAGAAACGGAAGCCCCCAAAAGTTACAAAATTGTGAGTTTTTTTTCAATTTTGTCTCACAATGATTTTTTTTTCCATTTCGCCATAGATTTTTGGGTAAAATGACTGATGTCATTACAAAGTAGAATTGGTGGCGCAAAAAGTAAGCCATCATATGGATTTTTAGGTGCAAAATTGAAAGAGTTATAATTTTTTAAAGGTAAGGAGGGACTTTAAGGGGTTAAAGGGGAACTCCGGTGGAAAACATATTTTTTTTTAAATCAACATGTGCCAGGAAGTTAAACAGATTTGTAAATTACTTCTATTAAAAAAAAAAAAAAAAAAAAAAAAATCTTAATTCTTCCAGTATTTATCAGGTGCTGTATGATCCACAGGAAGTTCTTTTCTTATTGAATGTCTTTTCAATCTGACCACAGTGCTCTCTGCTGACACCTTTGTCAGGAACTGTACAGAGCAGGATAGGTTTTCTATGGGGATTTGCTTGTACTCTGGAAAGTTCCTGACATGGACAGAAGTGTCAGCAGAGAGCACTGTGGTCAGACAGAAAAGAAATTCAAAAAGAAAAGAACTTCCTGTGGAGCATACAGCAGATGATAAGTACTGGAAGAATTAAGATTTTTAAATAGAAGTAATTTACAAATCTGTTTTACTTTCTGGCACCAGTTGATTTATAAAACATTGTTTTCCACTGGAATACCCCTTTAAGACAGGCCTATATATGTGCTTTCTTGAGCAAGGGGACCATGCGGGTGCTGCGGGATTTCAGTCCTTTATGGCGTAATGTGTTACCAATTGTTTAGTCAGCGATTATGGCCCCAGCTGCCTTGAGATCCTTGAAAAATTCCTACAGTGTATTTCTAACCATTAGTATGACCTAGTGAGTAACATATAGAAGCGGTTTTTTTTCTTCTGTGATATTACAAAAGTGTCTGGTGCAGTGGTCTCCAAACTGTGGACCTCCAGCTGTTGCAAAACTACAACTCTCAGCATGCCCGGACAGCCAACGGCTGTCCGGGCATGCTGAGAGTTGTAGTTTTGCAATAGCGAGAGGTCTACAGTTTGGAGGTCACTGGTCTACGGCATTAAAGGGGTACTCCTATGGAAAACTTTATTTCTTTAAATCAACTGGTGCCAGAAAGTTAAACAGATTTGTAAATCACTTCCATTAAAAAATCCTAATCCTTCCAGTACTTTTTAGGGGCTGTATACTAACGAGAAATCCAAAAAAAGAAATGCATTTCCTCTGATGTCATGACCACAGTGCTCTCTGCTGACCTCTGCTGTCCATTTTAGGAACTGTCCAGAGCAGCATATGTTTGCTATGGGGATTTCCCCCCTGCTCTGGACAGTTCCTAAAATGGCCAGCAGAGGTCAGCAGAGAGCACTGTGGTCATGACATCAGAGGAAATGCATTTCTTTTTTGTATATTGCAGTAGTATAGTATGTAGTAGTATACAACCCCTAAAAAGTACTGGAAGGATTTGGATTTTTTTAATACAAGTGATTTACAAATCTGTTTAACTTTCTGGCACCAGTTGATTTAAGAAAAAAAGGTTTCCACGAGAGTACCCCCTTTAAAAGACTACATGATGCCCCCCTAGGAAATAGCACAAAAGGCTACAATTGCTGTCAACTCTTTCCTATGCAAGCCAATTTAGCGAATTAAATAAGATCTGTAGTAAAACAGAAGAGAGGCGTTTCCTTTAACCCCTCACCAGGGCATTAGCCACCCGATCAAAAGAAGTGACCATCACAACATAACGGAGGGCGACAGCGGCCAAACGCGCAGGCAGACCCGTCGAGGCGTGCCGGAGCACAAAAAAAAAAAAAAGCACACTTGTAGGAAGTTTCCAGAAATATTGCACTGCAGTCATTATGCTAATGGCATAAGGAACATCAATTGTCCTTAAGAAAGAGCAGGATGGGTTGTGCAGTAAATGCCAGTGGATGAATGATGAGCTTATTGCAGGGATGCTGGCTCCATCCTGCCTCCTCTCTACATTATCCTGATGAATTTTTATGGCCCTGCCTTTATTCCTCCTTTCAGTGGCTGCACGGAAAGGTTTATAGTTTGCAGGTTTTCTGGCTGATTGAATGCAACCGGCGTACTTGCAGTGTAGAACAAAACAGGTACTTGGCTCGGAGCCTTAACCATTCACACTCCTCGAATCAGACACTGTCTCAGACGTTTTTTTATTTTTTATTTTTTTTGACCGGCTTAAAAATTGTTACCAAATTCAATGTCATTCAGTGACCTTCACGTCAATAGGACCGTGTAAGGGAAACGGCATCTGTCAGTCAATGACAGTAAGTCATCTATAGTAACTGACAGCTCTGCTGTCCATCGGCCGAGCATCTAAAGGGTACCTGTCATAGGGTCCTACACTATATTTTATTGCCTATACGAGTATATACACTATATTTTATTGCCGATACGAGTATTCTCAGGTTTCTGCTCTAGAAACGGGTAAAGGGAGTAGTTACAGAGGATGCAAATGTATCATGGCACATAGAAGGTAGTGGACTCTATTAGGCCCCCTTCACATTAAGCAGTTGCCCAGCAACTAGGGGTCCCTATAACATCCAGAACATAATCATACATAATAATCCTCTTTGTGCCAGCTAAAGCGCAGGCTGAAAGAAGGTCCAGGAAGTGAGGGCTGGACTAGCGTTCCTCTGTGCTCACTCCTGTCCTGTCTATCAGACTCCTGAGGAGGGTTACTGAGCATCCTGCAGTGATTGGATGAAGAGACCTAGCACAGCACAGCAGACTCAGGGAGAAAGTGAATGCTTAGTGAGTGAGGGCGGGCTCAATGCTTGCTTCGGACATACCCCTTCCTGAACAGTGGATGTCAGAATGAGTGAGAAGCAGAACAGAGGGATTTGTGAGTTAAATACAGAAGCTAGACACATAAAAAAAAGACATGTAAAGCATCTGCATGACATAGTGAGTAACATATAGAAGCGATATGACAGGTACACTGTAACTATGTTTTTAATGAAAACATAAATTTTTTATGATTTTCTTTTTCAAATTTTACTATCCATATTTTAAAATAATGATAAAATCCTACAGTTTCCTTTCTGTTCACTTAGGCTTAGAGTCAGAATAAACTTCCTGTTCTGTACAGATGATTTCCCAGTAATGCCTTTCTTTTCAGCACAAACAGGGATACAGGGAAAGGTGATAGATAACACTGGATCCACCATTCACAGCAGAGATCAGCCTCCTCTTCCTGTAGAATGATCTTTAAATAGGTCACGGAGAATCCCCAGTGGAATTTCCTGTAAATTGAACAGGTCCTGTCTATTGTTATCTGTGTCCATGGATCCTGCTGTAAATCATATTACTAAGTTCTGCTAAAAACAGTTCCGGCAAGAAGGCTGCCACCAACAAAAAATGCAAAAAAGAAAAAGAAAAAACGAACTTTGTTGGCAGAGAGGTAAGCAGGGCTATATTCTTCTGCAGCTTTTTTATTTTTAACCCGATTTCGGAGTACCCTTTAATTAATGTGTGTGGGGACCATTACTTTTTATGGTGCTTTGTTTTTTGGACATGATTTTAAAAATGAGGCACAATACTATTAGTTGGGTGTACTATGGGTAAATTGGGGTTCTGTCAGTAGGAGACACCATTAGAGGCTGTTATGCCAAAAAAAACAGGTCAGAGAAATGTTGAGCATGATGGACTTGCTTTCAACCTGTCCTTCGAGGGTTAATCTTTCCATGGAATCGACGCAGGACACTGTGTTCCGTCTCTCCCTTATCATAAAAAGACATCTAAAACATTCCATCCTCATTTATTATAGCTCACGGTAATTTTTTTCCTTTCTTCTCCAGAAACAAAAACTTATCTCTCAGAGAGTGGCTGTAGAAGGCAAGGTAGGTCAGCATTAGAATATCAACATCCCTCGCTGCTTCCAGCCCGTGTTCACCAGCGAGGGGAGATTTGCTGATTTAAGGCGGCTGATAAGGTTTTTTTCATTATTCTGTGCATTACATTACACAAGGTATAGAAGACCCGACGGTTAATAAGAAACCATCGACAGTGATGGTGGAATGTGCCGAAACAAAAACACATTTTAAGCAAATTCATTTTCATGTCAGATACATTTGCTGTAATTTATTTTGCTACCAGTTTAATTTGCTTTTAAGGAACCTATTACGCTCTTGGCTAAAATATGCCCTTCCCCCTCGAAACACATTACCCATTAAAGTGATATTTGTAACATCAGAGCAATGAGCTGCTGGCACAGGCGGTGTAGAAAAGGTTACCGTTCCCCTTTCATGTAGGGAATAGAAATACGAGTCTGTGTTCTATTATATTGGATGTTTTTTATGTTATGGTGACACTGTTTATTACATATTTAGATCATTAAAGGGAAATGTCACTTTGAGCATGTAGTAAGATCTAAGGACGTCATGTTATAGAGCCAGAGGAGAGGGGTAGAGACATATATAGTATTGTGGGGAAATATTTAATAGAATTTGAAATGTATTTATTTAAGTCCCTGTTCATTCTTGGCTTAGGAGTCCAGTGGGTGGTCTTACTCAGTGATTGACAGCTGTCTCTGTAAGCATGTGTGGGGTCCCGGTACAGGATCTGTCCTGTACCATCCTTATGTCCCCTGAGGAAGAGTCCCTTAGGTCCATTGGGCTCTCCTGCAGTGCTCCCCCCCTTGTTGTCTAATGACAATGCAATGTATATTCATTATGTGTATCTATTGTTCATATGTATAAAGTTGTACAGTTTGTATAACATGTATAGGACCTTCCTTGGTCATGTGACCTACTGTCATGTGATATACCCATAGTTCCATGGGCACAGGAACCCTAGGCATTAGCAACCAATGGGCTTTAGTCCAGCCCCCTAGTATATAAGGGGCTGTAGTCTTTATTCTCTCTCTCTGGACCTAAAAGGCCAAAGCCTAAGGAACAGCAGCCACTTCTAAAAAAAAGTTACAAACATCTCTACAAATCCAGTGACTACTTCTCAGCTAAGGAATATATTAGTAGCACAGTGGCCTGCACAAATATCCTCATAAGTCCAAGCAAGCCTGCGAGGTATCCTGTGTCCCGGTTGCCTCTGTGGAAACTGCATTACTGTAAAGACTGTTTCCTGAATATTCCATGTAAAAGTTCCAGTTATTGCAAAACCCTTGCCGTGGACATTCCTTTATTGCATACCTTTTCTGGGCTGGTTGTCGGTGGTTATTATACCGAAACAACCGCATCATGGCGTCACGAACACTAAGGGGTTAACAACATCATGCCCCAGGGTTAATACCATCAGACCCTGTTTCATACTGCAACACCCTGTGGTCACCACACATGCTTATACAAGAAAGGCTTAACTATATATGAGAGGTCCTTTGCTAGTGCCCTGCAGCTTGCTGCTCACTTCCACGGCTCTCAAACATCTTAAGTCAGTCAAATTTTGCTCTTAGTTTAGAAGGTTTTGCCATCCCTGTTGTGTACCAATCTGCTCAGCTCCTCCTGTTCTATAGGAAGTTGCCTGCAGATAAGACAGCATTTTTAAGGTAACATGTTCCCTTTAAGGGTATAGTACTCCATGTGGGGGGGGCGGGGGGGGGGGTTGGGGGGGGGTGCACATAGAGGTAGCTACATGTAGAAAAGTCAAGATCCCATCACTCACCAAGTTCTCCTAGAAATGTTTAATAAAGTTTTACATATACAGTACGTGTTTTGGCTAACACCTTGCTTTCCCAGTTGATAGATGAGGAAGGCAAGGTGTTTGACAAAACACGTACTGTCAACCCTTTAAGGGTATAGATACAGGTGGTATGTTGCTAGGATACAGCTATAATGTCCATCAACTAGGTCACGGTGGGGCTACAGCTCGCCAGCGTAGTACTTGTCGGTCAGAGCACACCACTTTTGTCATGTACTGCACTAAGAATTCCTGCCTGGGCCACATACAGTGCTACTCCCAACAACCCAGTAATGGATAGTATATATTTTCAATGCACAATTAATATATGGACACTGTCAGGCTCAATGAGGCACTACTGCAGCACTGTACTGTATATACAATATAGCAGTGGTCTTCAATCTGTGGACCTCAGGTCCACATAACTGAAGGGATTTAAGACACGTTCCCCTTACTTATTTAAAAAAAAAAAAACCTTACCTGTAACCCACCTGACTCCACTTCTTTTTCCCGAAAAATAGAAGGACACAAGTATGGTGTAAAATCGTCCACAACACATAAGGGTGGGATCTTTCCTTCCTAGCTTCCTACTGTCTGGTAACTCCTCCCCTTCCTCTTGCTTTAAATTACCCCCCCCCCCCCCATCTCCTACAAACAATACCCCGAGGCATTATCAGCTGTTTATTAGCGACTTCCTTAGAGTGTAATACTAATCAGTGCCCCCACAATCTCCTCCCCGAACTCCTTAACTGCAATACCCTGCTGCTCTGCCCACCATATTCTTAAAGTGACAGTAACCCCCAAAATACCCTCCCTGACAAAACTCCCTTAAAGATCCCCAAATCTCTGAGCCCACCAACTAAATACCAGGAAAGGAGGCAGGGAACTACTAAACCCCCCATCAAGCCACTTCTCTGCTATAGGTTCCCCCTCACTCCGTTGCTCCCTGTTTGGAGACCTAGGCAATACAGGCTTGAGTGGTCTGCTCCTCTGCACATACTGCCTTTCCTTTTCCTGTTATGGCTAGATGAGTGCTCAGCATAGTGTGCCACCAATAAAGTAGTTGGCCGCTACATATGTATGCCCCCATTGTGCAGTCAATGGGAGTTTGATCCCTGAAAATGACGATGATCCATTTCAGGATCTTAAGATAAGTTCCCTTAAAGCATATTAGTTATTACCGTATAATTGTCAGGATAAGCTGCCCTGTGTGTACATGAGTAGAAGCACTATTTCTGACCATTATATCACTTGTATATGGTATTATTCAGCAGATTTCTTCTCTGAATGCTTCATCTATAATTTGCCGTTTTCCCACAGTTAGTGGGTGGAGCTCCCTCCTCCCCCTTCATAGAATTGTATTGCTTTTCTTGCAGACACAGGGCAAAGATTAGTTGATTTTCATAGTGGAATACAGTATCACAAGAGGAGGGGGGGGGGGGGGGGGGGTGAGAAAGTTAGATAACCAGAGAAGGAAGCATTTTTGTCTAATAAGATATATTGCAAAGTTTCTTACATTCCCTTTTACTGTTGATCTGTGGATAGTTTGTTTTAATGACAGTACCAATTAAAATTATTTTCAATATATCAAAAACAATTAGAGATGAGCGAACTTTTGAAAAATTCGATTCTGCCGATTTGCCAAATTTTCCAAAAAATTTGGTTCGATACGAATTTATTTGTGGTGAATCTATATCAAATACAGCTATTTCTGGCCTACAGAGAGCCTCTATAGGGGTGTAGAACACTTTGCTTTGTCCTAACACGCATAGGGAGTGTGCTGGAATAGTGAATTAATACTGTTATTCAGAATAACATGCAGATTATAGGCATCACTTTTAGAATCACTGCCGCAGAGCGGCACAATGATAGAGCCTGGAGGTGGCACCAGTATGATGAGACCATATAGTGGCTGAATGACACAGCGTGGAGGTGTTGGCAGCATGATGAGACCATATAGTGGTTGAATGACACAGCTTGGATGTGGCTGAAGCATAAGGAGACCATATAGTGGCTGAATGAAACAGCGTTGAGGTGTTGGCAGTATGAGGAGACCATATAGTGGCTGAATGACACTAGACACTAGGGCTTCACAATCCCTAAGATTAAAAGATGAGTGTTGAAATTTAAATTGAAGATTTATGGTAGCTTGTGCTGCCCAGCAGCATCAGTAAACTATATATTGGCTGAATGAAACAGCCTGGAGTTGGCTGAAGCATGTGGAAACCATATAGTGGCTGAATGACACAGCCTGGAGCTGGCAGCAGCATGAGTAGACACTAGGGCTTCACAATCCCTAAGATTAAAAGATGAATGTTGACATTTAAATTGAAGATTTATGGTAGCAAGTGCTTCCATAAAATTTTTTTAGGCTCAGGCAAAGGCCCAGGCCCAGCATCAGTAAACCATATATTGGCTAAATGACACAGCCTGGAGGTGGCTGAATCATGAGACCATATAGTGGCTGAATTGCACAGCCTGGAGGTGGCTGAAGCATGAGGAGACCATTGAAATTTAAGATTTTTACATTTAAATTTAAGATTTTGAAAATGAAATTGAGGATTTTGAAATTGAAATTTTAACTCCCAAGTTTTAAGCCTTGGCGTGTGGGTACAAAGGACCCAATGAGAGAGACTGAAGGTGGCAACAGTGTGAGGAGACCATATAGTGGCTGAATGACTGTCTGGAGTTTGTGGCAGCATGGGGAGACCATATAGTGTCTGAATGGCACAGCCTGGAGGTGGCTGAAGCATGAGGAGACCATATAGTGGCTGAATGACACAGCCTGGAGCTGGCAGCAGCATGAGTAGACACTAGGGCTTCACAATCCCTAAGATTAAAAGATGAATGTTGACATTTAAATTGAAGATTTATGGTAGCAAGTGCTTCCATAAAAAATTTTTAGGCTCAGGCAAAGGCCCAGGCCCAGCATCAGTAAACCATATATTGGCTAAATGACACAGCCTGGAGGTGGCTGAATCATGAGACCATATAGTGGCTGAATTGCACAGCCTGGAGGTGGCTGAAGCATGAGGAGACCATTGAAATTTAAGATTTTTACATTTAAATTTAAGATTTTGAAAATGAAATTGAGGATTTTGAAATTGAAATTTTAACTCCCAAGTTTTAAGCCTTGGTGTGTGGGTACAAAGGACCCAATGAGAGAGCCTGAAGGTGGCAACAGTGTGAGGAGACCATATAGTGGCTGAATGACTGTCTGGAGTTTGTGGCAGCATGGGGAGACCATATAGTGTCTGAATGGCACAGCCTGGAGTTGGCTGAACCATGAGGAGACCATATAGTGGCTGAATGGCACAGCCTGGAGTTGGCAGCAGCATGAGTAGAACATACAGTGGCTGAATGGCACAGCCTGGAGTTTGTGGCAGCATGAGGAGATCATATCGTGTCTGAATGGCACAGCCTGGAGGTGGTGAAGCATGAGGAGATCATATAGTGGCTGAATGGCACAGCCTGGAGGTGGCTGAAGCATGGGGAGACCATATAGTGGCCGCATTGCACAGCCTGGAGTTGGCTGAAGCATGAGGAGATCATTTAGTGGCTGAATGAGACAGCCTGGAGGTGGCAGCAGCAGCATCAGGAGTCCGGAAAGTGACCCTAATGCAGAGGAATTTCTGAAACTGGGGACCAGTACCTTAATTATGTTTTGCAGTATCCATGGCAGCACAATGAGAGAGCCTGGAGGTGGTAGCATCAGCATGAGAAGACCATAGAGCAGCACAATTAGAGAGCCTGGAGGTGGCAGCATCAGCATGAAGAGACCATAGAGCAGCACAATTAGATAGCCTGGAGGTGGCAGCATCAGCATGAGGAGACCATATGGTGGCACAATGACAGATCGTGGAGGCGGTAGAATCAGCATGAGGAGACCATAGAGCAGCACAATGAGAGAGCCTGGAGGTGGCAGCATTAGCATGAGGAGACCATAGAGCAGCACAATGACAGAGCATGTAGGTGGCAGCAGCAGCATGAGGGCCATGCCAACTGAGGGTTGAGTCTGAGGAACCCCCCGACTGTTGACTGGGGGTGTCGGATGTCACTTGGGATGAAGTGGATGACCGAGTGAACCGATCAATCACGGCTGCTGGTCGAGACATGACTGCTAGCTGACACCGGGAGCTCAGACCTCTCGCTACGACTCTGGCTGCCAAACGCTTACAACAGTATTTGTCTAGAACAGCAGCAGTGTTACGCCTAGCGCTCCGGGTCCCCGCTCCTCCCCGGAGCGCTCACGGCGCCTTTCTCCCTGCAGCTCCCCGGTCAGCGCTGACCGGGAGCGCTGCCCTGTCATGGCCGTTGGGGATGCGATTCGCACAGCGGGACGCGCCCGCTCGCGAATCGCATCCCAGGTCACTTACCCGTTCCCGTCTCCTGCGGTCATGTGCTGGCGCGCGCGGCTCCGCTCTCTAGGGCGCACGCGCGCCAGCTCCCTGAGACTTAAAGGGCCAGTGCACCAATGATTGGTGCCTGGCCCAATTAGCTTAATTGGTTCCCATCTGTTTCCTGGCTATATCTAGTCTCCTCCCTTGCACTTCCTTGCCGGATCTTGTTGCCCTAGAGCCTAGTGAAAGCGTTTTTGTGTGTTTATACCCTGTGTACCAGAACTTTGCTATCTCCCCTGACTACGAACCTTGCCGCCTGCCCCCGACCTTCTGCTACGTCCGACTTTGCTTCTGCCTACTCCCTTGTACCTCGCCTATCTTCAGCAGCCAGAGAGGTGAGCCGTTGCTAGTGGATACGACCTGGTCACTACCGCCGCAGCAAGACCATCCCGCTTTGCGGCGGGCTCTGGTGAAAACCAGTAGTGGCTTAGAACCGGTCCACTAGCACGGTCCACGTCAATCCCTCTCTGGCACAGAGGATCCACTACCTGCCAGCCGGCATCGTGACAAGCAGCTGTGTACTATTGGTTGTCTTTTCACAGTATCTAGGCCCTTGACAGATTAACAGGTACAAATAGTACACTACTTAGATGTAGGTATGTGGTATGCACTTATGAGGGCAGAAAAATGCGCTACAGTACACTTAAAAAAGTATCGGAGTAAAAACACCAGCCGATGAGTACTTTTACCTGGACTTTCATAGTATCTAGGCCCTTGACAGATTAACAGGTACAAAATAGTACAACACTTAGATGTAGGTATGTGGTATGCACTTATGAGGGCAGAAAAATGCACTGCAGTACGCAAAAAAAAAATAATTTGGACCACAGCACCAGCAGTACACAACAATGGTGGAGCACAAAGTCACTGTGTACTAAACCCAAAATTGCAAAAAGACTCACTCTCAAATACTATTAGGAATGGACTGCTGGGTATGGATCATACCATCTACAGACTAGTGTAACCAGCAGATCAGTTGTTGTGGAACAAAGACACAGATTTGCCCTAAAAATTATTTCTCCCACCTGTGAAAACGTTTCTGCAGCACACAGCTCTCTGCCCCTCTCTGTAATACAATGCTGTTCACAGTGACTGAGGGGTTAATCGCTGCAGTAAGAATTAATTTCTGTGCAAAAAATGCTGTGCTCTGTGTCCTGCAGAAGGTGGAGGTGACTAAGAGGTGAAAAGCTGCTGCAACACGCTTTTCTGTGATGTCCGTCCTATCTCTATGCAGTGTAATGAATGACATGACGAGACGCAAAATGGCTGCTGAATATATAGGGCTGTGACATCACAGGGGTGACTGGCTGCTGCTAAGCTGCATCCTGCATGTGATACAGGGTCATCCTGCCTACTTCCCTTCCCAGCATTCCTTTCCCCATGTACTGACATGTGGATCAGCCATTTTAGATGCCCTGGAGCCTGGACCGCAGTAAATGGAGTTTAATGAAGCGATTTGGGCGATAGAATTACGGCAATATTCGCATTTGTGGCGAATCGAATATTTCATGAAATTCGTAATGAATTCGGGTTCGTCAGCTTCGATTTGCTCATCTCTAAAAATAATGTTTGATAAATATATTGTGTGCTTTGCTATACCCTACATAGTGAATATGGCTATATCTGCTTTGTTACACAAGACTGTAAATCTTACAGTATTCAATAGAAATTAATAATGTATTTCTGAACTGTGATTGTGCTTCTTACATTATACAGTTCCAAATTTCAGCATTATTTTTGCAAAGTTACATTTGTTCCAGAGCTAGAATTGATCATAATTTACATCAATGAGTCACATTTCTGGCTTAGATTCATTAGCCTACATATAAGTCAGGCTAGTTGAATGAGATATAGGATTGTAGTGTGGTTTGCCAAATGAGAGTCACCAGACTGTAATATTAGTGAAAATGCAAAAAAGAAAAAAAAAAAAAAGAAAAAGAAAGAAAGAAGTTTTTAGTTTGATTAGTTTTGATCTCCTCCTGAGGGCCCAACACTTGCTAGAGCCCCATGTTTCGTTCCTGTATGGCTTCTTTAGCGCAAAGTGGCACTGCCTCTATGCCCTACCATACAGATTCCATGAGACTATAATTATGCATTTAGGGGAGAATCACTGTTTTTGTTATATTTGTAAGGAATCTAACAAAAAAATTCCCTCCATATGTCTCTGTTTGAATCCAGAATCATGCAGTAATGGGATCATTCAGCTTTATGGCAGCCCATTTAGCCCATCTGTGCAAAACCAGAAAATAATATGTTACAAGTTTCAAGCAGATGAGCGAAGAGTTGGCCAGACTAGAACTAACAGGTTTTGGTCTAGCTCCCTGGGTAGAGGGAATTTTCCTACAGCCTTTCTGGAGGTTTCTGCATAGAAACTAGCCAGGGAGCTATCTTGGTCCATCACTGAGTTTCTATAATGACCTCTGAGTATCAGATTTGGAATATATGCATGCACATGTAAGGGTTGCAGGATGATAGGAGGCAATGACCAGGCAGAAATTTGCATTTAACCCTTTATTGAACTTATTGTATTAGGAGCACAGTGCCCATTGCTGTTTGGATCTCAGAAAAAACAAACAAACAAAAAAAAAAAACACTAAAATTGGCTGATTTTGAATCTGGAAAGATTCTAGGTAATAATTAAATTTCTTTTCAGAAAAAAAAAAAAAACTATGTACACTATATTTCAATTTTAGGAACCGGTAGACTGATGAATCCATGGCCATAGTGAATGGTCAAAAGAAAAGTAATTTTCGCCAGCAAAATCCTATAATCACACGGGTCAGTATAGTTGGACACCTTCTTTTGTAGTGCGAATAGAAATCCCATTAGAGACACGTGACCAGGAATGAACAGCACACCTAAAGGTTAAGTACAGTGTAACATTATATATACCTTTTCACTTGGAACGAATGGCTTAACACAATGGGGCTTCTCTACGGGCTGATAACTCACAGGGTATTAGCCAAGTCCACAGGCTCACATCATCCACTTGTTATTATGAAGTCGAATGAAAGTCCTTTGAGACATGAAAAAAAAAAAAAAACTTTCACTAACTGGTCGGTCTCTCATTTATTGTACGAGAAGCTCCATCCATGTTGCCTTTAAGTCTTTGGAATAGAACCAGTTCCAGTAGTGCATGCCTGGATTGCGGTTCGGTGCCACTTCTTCAATAGGCTGCACATTATGTACACATTATAGAATCTTATATCCATTCAATGTACATTGCTGTCTTACATTAATGGTCCACACGGTCGACCATCTTCCGTTATTATGAAGAAACCATACTCTAGTGGGATACAGGGATCTCAAGTGTGTGGCCTCCTTTAAGCCATATATTGCTTTGTTCATTTTAGATATACAGATGCATACAAAGTTTTTAATCTGTAAGAGTTGTCAGTTTTGGCAGTTTACTGCTGCCTTAATTAAAGAGTACCTGTCATGATCTTGTTAAATTTTACAATCCTCCCAGTTCACTGCCCCTATCATGGTAAACCACCCCCTGCCTTTATTTTTTATAATTTTTTAGTTTTCTACCTTGATAATTGCTCTGTATTTTCTGCTCAGTCTGTCAGATTCACAGACTGGGAAGGGGCATTACCCAGCAGGCATGACATCCTCTGAGGCCATACAAAGGAGAACTTCCTTCCTCACTCTTCTAAACACAGCCCAGAGCAGTTCAGTGTGAGATGAGCTATGATTGGCTAAGGCTGCACACAACCCTCCAGCACTCCGGACTGCATTTCCAGATTTTGGACTTCTGCCAGGCTAGCAGGAATCCAAAGTCTGTGCAATAGCTGGTGGGAAATGTGCTCTGGACAAGAAGGGTGACTCCTAGTGGCAGATTTTTCTTTAACACAAATAAAACATAGAAAACTTTTTTTTTTAAACAAAGTACATTAGAAAGATTTTTTTATTTACCATAAGGAGTGTAATAGCAACATTTTGTTTTAATGACAGTGCCCATTTAAAATCTAATGAGCAGCAATATGAGCTCCCCTTTTCACATAAATGGTCTCGTCCTGATCAGACAGGAAGGGACATGGGAGCAGGAAGCAGCTACTTGCCTGACAGCCCAGTTGATAACGCAAGATCTGTTCACTATGGCTTATAACATTATACTAGTAGGTTGCTTTATTATACCTTTTGACACCATACACAGGTTGTAACTCACTGGACAACCCCTTTAAGCATAGGACTGTAGTGTATTTTTTATCAGGTAAGGTGCTCATAAGCCATTCTAATAAAAAAAACAAAAAAAAATGCTTCTATGGGAACCATGTTGCATAAATGTTCAGAAAAAAGCTTGTGAACTATTATGTGGTTTTTAATTGTTAGTTGCACTTTCTCTCAATCAGATCTGTGGGGGGAAAGTCACAACATTTCAGCAAGAAATCTGTGATGGATAGTCCTCACTGCGGATTCAAATATGTGCATTGTTACCGAAAATCAACATTTTTAATCCCATTCGTTTAAGTTTAAAAAAAATGACGAATAGTTTTGTTCTTCATATCTGATATCTGAACGCGATCCACACTAAATCATGTGTTGTGGGTTTAGCTATCGAGAATTCACTAGAGGGAGCAACAGAGCAAATGATTTTATCATAGTATTAATGTTTCATGTGGATAAAGCAGTGTTTATCAACTAGAGTGCCTCCAGCTGTTGCAAAACTACAACTCCCAGCATGCCCGGACAGCCAATGGCTGTCCGGGCATGCTGGGAGTTGTAGTTTATCAACAGCTGGAGGCACACTGGTTGAGAAAACACTGGGATAAAGAATTAATGGGCAGTAAAATCTGCCGCAGCAAATCTGCAGCAAAAAACAAACACACAAACATGTGAACTGACCCTTCAGGTACATTCACACGTACAGGATCTTCTGCTTATTTTTCTGCAGCTGATTTTCCTACCCTTTGAAGTCAATGGGTGCCAAAGACAGCAACTAAAAATATGCAGCAGATCCTGTACTTATGAACGTACCCTTACTTTGGTGGAATAAAAGGTTTTCCAATCAACTGGTGCCAGAAAGTTAAAAGGGTACTCCGGAAAACTAAACCCATAGCCCATTCTTTCCCTCTCATCAACCTTTTAAATTGTCTAAATATTATTCATTAGTTATATAGAGCAGTTTTCCCTCTTTGGTTGTCACTAACATTTATGAAGTGAGGGAATGACATCATCCAGCCATTTACTGTGTCTCTGTCCAGATCCCTCTCTGAAAGAAGCCCCCACCCTCTTGAGAGACACAGACCACATGGTTTCTACCCTGCCCTGATTAGTCATTTAGTGCCGAGAACTGGGAAGTGTGTGCGGCCTCAGCCAATCAGACAATGAATCTCTCTGCTGCTCAGAGCAGGAGGGTGGGGGCTGGCAGAGCAAAGCTGCAATGATTGCTGGGAGATGTAGGCAAGGGGAGAGAAGGATGTCAACAAATATCAAGCAGCCACAGAAGACAACAGAGGCCACAGGAGCCATGCATATCAGGCAGGGTGGTTTACAGGAAACACCAGAAAGTGTGGTGGCTTTGGAGCTTTGTTATACAGGAACTGTCCAGAGCAGGAGAGGTTTGCTATGGGGATTTGCTCCTACTCTGGACAATTCCTGACACAGACAGAGGTGGAAGCAGAGAGCACTGTGGTCAGACTGGAAAGAACAACCCAACTTCCTCTGTAGCATACCACATCTGATAAGTACTGTAAGGATTAAGATGTTTAATTACAAGTAATTTACAAACCAGTATAAGGCTGGGTTCACATCACTTTTTTTATCAACACAGGACCGCATACGGCTGGGGGGAGCTAAAACCTTGCGCTCCCATATCCCTGCTGTATGCCGCCCATATGTAATTCATTTCAATGAGCCGACCGGAGTGAGACGCTGACTCCGGTCGGCAAATTTTTGCCCCGTATGCGGTTTTCCACCGCACCTCAAACTGTGGTCAACTACGATTTTAGGTGCGGTGGGAAAACCGCATATGGGGCAAAAATGAGCCGACCGGAGTCAGCATTTCACTCCGGCCGCCTCATTGAAATGAATTACATACGGGCGGCATACGTCAGGGATTCGGGAGCACAAGGTTTTAGCTCCCCCCCAGCCGTATGCGGTCCCGTATTGGTAAAAATGTGATGTGAACCCAGCCTTACTTTCTGGCACCAGTTGATTTGAAAACATTTGTTTTTCACCGGAGTATCCCTTTATGGAGAACCTTGGTTTACACACAGCATAAGGCCTTATTTATATTTGTGTCAGAGGCTTTATTTGCTATGTGCAGATTGCAATCGGAGCCATAGGCTGCCTGGGCATGCTAGGAGTTGTAGTTTTGTAACAGCTTTAGGCACACTGGTTGAAAGATACTGCGGTGAACAATGAAGGGGATGTAGCCTGATTGGTGGATGTCCTGAGAGTTGCACCCCCATTGATCTGATATTGAAGGCCTACTGCTCCCTTTCGATGCAAGCAAGGGGACTCAGAGAACCCACATATTCACACATATCACTCAGCAGCTATCTTTGGGGTTCCCTGCTCTAGCCCCTGCTACCTCTCTTAAAAAACATGGCGAAAAATAACATGGCGGATGAGGCAAGAATTCCCTAGTTCCTTATTGCCCAGAAACTGTAGCCAATTCACGAGATTGGAAATGGAACATAAATAAATAATAAATAAATATTAAATAAATGAAACACTCAGAAAATGCAGGATTCACACACAAAAAAAATCAGTTTAGCACTGATTTTACGCAATTTTTACGATATAAACACACAAAAATAATACATTGGGAGAAGGCAATTAACATTTAAAATAATCCCCATTTTTCTTACAAATGCATTCAGATTACGTCCAAGCCTTGTGTCTGTATACTACTCTATTGGTTTATAAATACATTGCTGCCTATATCTTTACACCTTCATAGACGGAACAATAGTTTACCTGCCACTGTTTGCTTCTGTTACTTTATTGTAGAAATAATAATGCATAAATACATTACTATAACACAGAAAAATATATATATACGGCTCTCCTCCAGAAGGAATAGAGCTGGCTCACTAATGCCACCTATTGGTGATAGCTTTCTTGTAAAACAATGCCCCAATCCCTCTAATGGGTGCTGTCACTTAAAAAAAAAAACTTTTGCTAGGTTGTAGAGACATGTCAAAAGTTTTGATCGGTCCGGATCTAAGTGCTCAGTGCATGAATGATAGCTAGGACTTCATGGAAGAAGAGCGCACTGAGCGCTATAGGATTGTCTTGGTCTGCTGCGCTTTTTCCCCACTTGTCCTAACTATTGTGCAAAATCTGAACACCCAGACCTCGATCAAAACTTTTGACATGTCTCTAAGACATGTAAAATGTTTTTTTTTGAAGCCTACAATATCCTGGCGCATAAACTGTCGCATGCTCCGTGTGGCTTCTAGGACACAGTTCAGACTGGGATTTTTGTAGGCATACAACCGTATCCTGTTCATGCATGCCAAAAAAAGTTGTGGTGACATGCGGTGGTGTTAGTGGAAATACCTTATCCCTTTGTGACGCCGGGGCACCGTTATCCTATACAAGGTCCGAGGTTGGAGGCAGCTTCTCCTGGACCAAACACAGGGAGTAATTGAACACACCAACATCAGGTTACGGATAACTGTCTTTACTGAGCTGAGTGCAGATGTTATTACACGTACAGCTGGCTTTAGGTGAGAGTGCAGCTTAACCCCTTTGGAGCTCTGTTGCCTTGCTGGGACTTGTGGTGCTTTCACCAAACAGATAGGGTTGCCACCTTTCCCTCAGAAAAATACCGGTCATGGGTGTGGCTATGTGGGGGTGGAGCTACAAAAGGGGAGGGGCCAGATTGCACAGGGGCTGAGGGATCAGGGGTTTAAGAAATGGCATGGGGGATGGGAGGGGGGTTTAAGAAATGGCATAGGGGATTGGAGGGATACAATATATATGTGGGGGGAATTTTCCTATATCGCACAAAAAAAATTACATTTAGAGAATACCTACCAAAACCCTATTTATGCCAGCAGCGGCGGAAGTGGTGGTGCGCGACAGCAACGCTGGCTCTCTCTGATGACGAGTGACGTCCCCCTGCGCAACGTCAGATAAACAGGCTAATCAGACAGTATCACACATGACAGGATTAGATGCACAGGCTCAGCAGACAGTATCACACATAACAGGATTAGATACACAGGCTCAGCAGACAGTATCACACATGACAGATTTAGATGCACAGGCTCAGCAGACAGTATCACACATGACAGGATTAGATGCACAGGCTCAGCTCACAGTATCACACATGACAGGATTAGATACACAGGCTCAGCAGACAGTATCGCACATGACAGGATTAGATACACAGGCTCATCAGGCAGTATCGCACATGACAGGATTAGATACACAGGCTCATATACCACATGACAGAATTAGATACACAGGCTCAGCAGACAGTATCGCACATGACAGGATTAGATACAGAGCGCAGCAGATAGTTTCATACATTAAAACATTAAATCAGTGTTTCCCAACCAGGGTGCCTCCAGCTATTGCAAAACTACAACTCCCAGCATGCCCGGACAGCCAAAGGCTGTCTGGGCATGCTGGGAGTAATAGTTTTGCAACAGCTGGAGGCACCCTGGTTGGGAAACACTGCATTAAATACACAATTTTGCAGAGAGGTCTCACCAGTCTCTTGTCTTCACTTTCTCCTTTCCCCGGGCGGCTCCAGGTTAAGGAATGTCTGGGGTTGAGGAGGAATGGGGTGGGCAATTATTTATCCCATGGGGCCACATGAGAAACTAAAAATATTGTGGAGGGCCGGGTAGTTTTTCCCCAGATCAGGCAGCATAGTTGTCCCCCAGATTAGGAGCATAGTTGTCCCCCAGATTAGGAGCATAGTTGTCCCCCAGATTAGGAGCATAGTTGTCCCCCAGATTAGGCAGCATAGTTGTCCCCCAGATTAGGAGCATAGTTGTCCCCCAGGTTAGGAGCATAGTTGTCCCCCAGATTAGGCAGCATAGTTGTCCCCCAGATTAGGAGCATAGTTGTCCCCCAGATTAGGAAGCATAGTTGTCCCCCAGATTAGGAGCATAGTTGTCCCCCAGATTAGGAGCATAGTTGTCCCCCAGATTAGGAGCATAGTTGTACCCCAGTTGTCCCCCAGATTAGGAGCATAGTTGTACCCCAGTTGTCCCCCAGATTAGGAGCATAGTTGTACCCCAGTTGTCCCCCAGATTAGGCAGTATAGTTGTCCCCCAGATTAGGCAGCATACTTGTCCCCCAGATTAGGCAGCATAGTTGTCCCCCAGATTAGGCAGCATAGTTGTCCCCCAGATTAGGCAGCATAGTTGTCCCCCAGATTAGGCAGCATAGTTGTCCCCCAGATTAGGCAGCATAGTTGTCCCCCAGATTAGGCAGCATAGTTGTACCCCAGTTGTCCCCCAGATTAGGCAGCATAGTTGTCCCCCAGATTAGGCAGTTTACCCCCCCCCCCCCCCCTACACACACACACACACACACACATATATACACAGACACATAGAGACACATACACAGACACATGTATACAGACACATATATATACACAGACACATATATATACACAGACACATATATACACACAGACACATATATACACACAGACACATGTATACACAGACACATATATACACACACACATATACACACAGACACTCACCCGCCCTGCGCTGCAGAGGGAGACAGAATACACGGCCTCTCCCCTCCCTGCTCTGCCTATGGAGGGTTGTAAGACTGCACGGGGCAGAGAGAAGGAGGGGGAGGGGGAGAGAGGAGACAGGAGGTGCACGCCCCCTCCCCAGCACTGTACAGTCTCTTCCTGTCATCGCACGGAGCTCTCCCTGTCACAGGCTGCTGGTGTCAGACCTGGGCATTGTACGGCCGGTCATGAAAGCAGTGTTCTTCTGGGGATGCTGCTCCGTCCGCCCCTGTCAGTGAATGAAAAATACCGGCCATTGCATGGCCGGTATTTTTCATCCAAACTTACCGGCACAGCCCGGAATGTAGATGAAAATACCGGCTGTGCCGGTAAAATACCGGCAGGGTGGCAACCCTACAAACAGATTAATACTGACTTGTGAAATGGAAGGATGAATCCTGGTAGGTAGGGTCCTGTCAAGGTACTGAAGCCTTCACCGCAGGTGCATGAACTTCCTCCTTGCGAGTAATCCTCCATCCTTGCAGGATGACAAGAGAGATTAGATTTGAACTAGGCCTCTCCTCAGGGCACACAGCAAACACACCTGAACCAAACTGTAGCTCAGCTTGCTCTCTACTAGACTGAACAACTCCTCCCCCCACTACACTATACAGGGGAGACTTTAGGGGTTCCCATTGGTAGGCAGGGCCACATGGGGTTCACTGCTCTCATTTTAGTAACACATAAAAACATATATACATATAACAAGAATATAAGTGATTAGAAAAATATATTACTTTGCAATAGAATGTAATCATATTAAATATTGCAGTAAGTCCTTTGGTGCAACACCGTACGCTTTGGCCCAACACCGTACGCTGCCAAGCTGCCCGAGACAGTCCAAAGCCACAGGACAGCTATTGGTGCTGGGACACCACAATGGGGATATCTGACTATTAAAAATGTACCCCCCTATCTGCAGAACGGGGCCTGACTCCTTGCTGAAGGCTCTGGCCCCACATTCGTCTTAGCAGTGATGGCCTACTCGGCCAATCATCTGCCGCAAAGGTGTCCTACCTCATTCGTTGATATGGCTGAGTGGGTCATCACTGCTGAGGTAAGTACATCTCAGAAAGTGGAGGCCGGAGGGTTAAATGGGGAGAGTCAGGCCCCCTATTGTGGATAGGGGATACATTTTTTACTAGCTATAATGTCACAGAACATATGTCTGTGTATGATAACTGTTAATTGCTAATACAATCTACAATCTACAATCTAACAATCAATCAAACAACTGTCTACAGGTGGGTAAAACTCTACTTTTTGCAGGAGATTCTGGTTTGACTAATAACCTTAATCGTGTTTCAAGGTTCATCAAGGCAGGGTATACTGGGGGTACTAATCTTCCATGCTTATGGGCCTTCACTAGTCCCACAGCTGCCATCTGAGTGGGCAAGTGCATGCACCGAGCCCAAACATAGCAAATACTGTGCATCAAGAGGGTCAGAGGTCAGGGTTGAGAGGGAAAGATAGGCATATTTACTTATGCTTACCACTTTCCTAATTCAATTTTTAGAATTTTCCTGAAAGAGGTTTTTCCCATTTTATAAAATTATCCCATATCCACAGGATAGGGCATAACTGTCTGATTGTGGGGTGGAGGGCCAGGGCTTTAAGAAAGAGTCCCCTGCTAAAATGGAGTAGTGGATCATGTATGCAGAATGCTTCTCCATTCACTCTTTAGGGGAGTGGCAAAACAACCAAATACTGTGCTGTCTTCAACAACTCCGAAAGAATGAATAGAGTGTGGGATGCCCCCCAATGCGCGCCTCAGATAGTTATCCCCTGTCCTGTTGATAGTGAATAACTTAACAATATGGGAAAACCACTGCTCGGGGACCAATGCTCTGGTTGCCCTCGTCAGTCTTTGTTTACTTTACCAGGAGCGATGACCTTGCATACATTTACATGTCCACTGCAACCAACCACTGGCCTCACGCTGAGTCTAGCATGTACCCCATATGCCCATTGGGGGAGATTTATCAAAACCTGTGCAGAGGAAGAGTGGTGCAGTTGCCCATAGCAACCAATCAGATTGCTTCTTTCATTTTCCACAGGCCTCTTTAGAGGCCTGTGGAAAATGAAAGAAGCAATCTGATTGGTTGCTATGGGCAACTGCACCACTCTTCCTCTGCACAGGTTTTGATAAATCTCCCCCATTGAGTGCAGTAATTGGTTGCAGTGGTCACTTGGATGTCAAGAATGTCATTACTCCAGGAAAACAAGACCACAGAGCATTGATGCCGACTAGGAATATTCGTCTTGTATCACACCTTTTAAATTTTTTTCCTCCTTGCTCCTGAAGATTAGATGCGGTTACTCTTTAATATTAGAACTCCTATTTAGTTCCTAATTAGGGAATGAACTGAACGGATTATCGCAGAGAAAGTTTTCATTTCGTTTTATTCTTTTCCCTTTCGTGAAACCTAGGAGACAAAACCGCGTCCCTAAAAGATTATGCAAGATCTTGAACATGCAATAAAAGGAGACAATGATTAACTCTCACAAAGTAGACAACAGGAAACTATTCTAATGAACTAGAACGTGTTGTCGAAATTGTCGACAAAATTGTCGGACTCCATACAGTGGCAGACTCCATACAGTGACCCCTGGGCCCCCCCTGCACTTGTGTTTTACCTGCTCCCTTAAATGCCTATGTTATGCAGTATGATGTACATAAAATTAGTGTTGCTCGCAAATATTCGCAATTCGAATTTTATTTGCGAATATCGCGAATATTGCGAATATAGCACTATATATTCGTAATTACGAATATTCGTTTTCTTTTTAGCATATGCGAAATTATATGCGCATATTCGCGAATATTGAGTCCTCCCTTCTTTAATGGTATAGGGAACTGTGACTAGTATATTAACTCTGTGATTTTTTTGCCCATTGAAACCATTAGGCCCATTGTGGTCTATGGGGATCTCACAGCATGTAAAACAGTAAGCTAAACAGGACTGTCTGGGCAGCACAGTGGATGGGAGTCCACCAAGGGTTCGAGTCCCAAGGTGGGACAGAGTTTTACAGTGTTGTGGTTTAACTTTACTTTCCGGGAAAAGCTGCGGAGTTGCCCATAGCAACCAGTCAGATCGCTTCTTTCATTTTTCACAGGGCCTCTGCAAAATGAAAGAAGCGATCTGATTGGTTGCTATGGGCAACTCAGCAGCTTTTCCTGGAAGTTTCTGAGTTGCCCATAGCAACCAGATTGCTTCCTTCATTTTTCAGAGGCCTTTTCAAAAATGAAAGAAGCAAACTGATTGGTTGCTATGGGCAACTGCACAACTCTTCCTCTAAACTGGTTTTGATGAATCTCCCCCATAGAGGGAGATTCATCAAAACCTGTCCAGAGTCATGTTTAAAAAAAAAACTGTCCAGAGGAAAAGTTTCTGAGTTGCCCATAGCAAACAATCAGATCTCTTCCTTCATTTTGCAGAGGCCTTGTGAAAAATGAAAGACGCGATCTGATTGGTTGCTATGGGCAACTTTTCCAGGAAAGTAAATCACAACACTGTAAAACTCTGTCCCACCCCAGGGCTCAAACCTGTGGTGGTCTCCCATCCACTGTGCTGCCAAGACAGTCCCTGCTTATCTTACTGTTTTACCTGCCGTGAGATCCCCCATAGACCACAATGGGCCTATTGGTTCCAATGGGCAAAAAATCACAGAGTTAATGCACTAGTCACAGTTCCCTATAACATTAAAGAAGGGAGGGCTCAATATTTGCGAATATGCGCATATGCAGAAAACCAGTGTAGAGAAAGTGTTGTGCAGTTGCCCATAGCAACCAATCAGATTGCTTACTTCATTTTTGAAAAGGCCTCTAAAAATGAAAGAAGCGATCTGATTGGTTGCTATGGGCAACTCAGAAACTTTTCCTCTGGACAGGTTTTGATTAATCTCCCTCTATGGGGGAGATTCATCAAAACCAGTGTAGAGAAAGTGTTGCGCAGTTGCCCATAGCAACCAATCAGATTGCTTACTTCATTTTTGAAAAGGCCTCTAAAAATGAAAGAAGCGATCTGATTGGTTGCTATGGGCAACTCAGAAACTTTTCCTCTGGACAGGTTTTGATTAATCTCCCTCTATGGGGGAGATTCATCAAAACCAGTGTAGAGGAAGAGTTGTGCAGTTGCCCATAGCAACCAATCAGATTGCTTCTTTCATTTTTGAAAAGGCCTCTGAAAAATGAAGGAAGCAATCTGGTTTCTATGGGCAACTCAGAAACTGTTCCAGGAAAAGTTTCTGAGTTGCCCATAGCAACCAATCAGATCACTTCTTTCATTTTGCAGAGGCCTTGTGAAAAATTAAAGAAGCAATCTGGTTGGTTGCTATGGGCAACTCAGCAGCATTTCCAGGAAAGTAAAGTTAAACCACAACACTGTAAAACTCTGTCCCACCCCGGCACGGTCCTGCTTAGCTTACTGTTTTACATGCTGTGAGATCCCCATAGAGCACAATGGGCCTATTAGGTTCAATGGGTGAAAAATCACAGAGTTAATGCACTAGTCACAGTAAAGAAGGGAGGGCTCAATATTCGCTAATATATTTTCGCATATGCGGAAAAAAACGAATATAACGAATATGCGAATTTCGCAAATATATGAGGAATATTCGTCCATATATTCGCGAAATATCGCGAATTCGAATATGGCCTATGCCGCTCATCACTACATAAAATGTGTTATAGCTTCAAGATCTGTTGTCATGTGATGGTAACCCAGTGAGGTATCAGTGACCATGTGACCTAAGGGTGACCTATGGAACCCCTCCTAGTCTCCCCAATATAAGCCCTGGTTTCTGCATAGCTGAGTTGCAGTAAGATCAAGTCCTAGGTGTCTGGAGTCCAGAGGAGGCCTAAAGATAGTCAAGCAGCCACGGATTCTAAAGTCCATTGCCCCACAGGTCAAGTCAAAGCCTGGTAAGCTACAGAAGGGGTGAAGTCAGTCATAGTCTGTCATAGTCAGGTCAGTCCAAGTCATCCTGTCTTCAGTCAGCGTGGCCTGCATCCAAATTGTCCAAGTCCCAGCAAGCCCTAAGGTCTCTGAAGTCACTGGTCCCCACTGTGGGCCTAGCCAAGCTGCATAGACTGTTACACCTGTCTGACTCAGTAAAGCTGCCTTTGTTCCGTAACTTGGCGTCAGAGTCATTATTAGCCCTCGTGCCTAGCCCAGGATCCAGCGGTATTCCTTCAAGTGGTGAAAAGGATAAACCATGTCCTGGTGTCACGAACACAAGGGGTTAATGCCATCTGCTCCTAGGGTAATTCCATCTGCCCTCATCACACCCTCACCACATATTTAAAAAACTAAACAAAAAAAAATGTCTGACATGTCATAGAGACATTTTGATCAGTTGGGGTCTTAGTGCTGATACTAGAATGACCAATAGGGAAGAAGGCAAGCAGGAGACATGTTCCATAGATTTCCTATAAAATAGAGACGGGGAGAGAAGCATGTAGCTGAAATAGATACAATAAGAACTGACTGTGTATCATGGGGAAGAATTGAGATCTGTTTATAATTAGGTACTGAAAAAAAATCATGCAGTTTCCATTCTGGCCACTAGGTCTAAAACTAATCAGAGACTTCCCATTCTGTACAGATAATTTCCCAGTAATGTCTTTCTTCTCAGGAGTAAGGTGATACCAGTAGAGAGATAACAGTGAATTAACTGTGGTGGCGGATGAGAGGATAAAGTCTCGTGGGAGTGTAGGGTAGTTAGGGTGTTGCTGTTCAGGATAGTTAAGACCGCTGTTAACCCTTGTCACTCGTGACGTCAGGGTGAGGGTTAAATGCTGTGTTCTTGATTGGCCTATTGCCACCCTTCCCAAGAGCAATAGTTGATGCAGAAATAAAGGATTGTCCACAACCACTGTTAACTGAAAACTTGCTGGAACTTTTACTGAAGAATTTCTGTACATGTAGTAATAGTAACAGTCCAGATAACAAAGTCTCTTTGCATATAGCTTGAGCAGCGATTGACAGTCGGTTGGGATCAGATAAGGCCAATTTAGCTTCTCAAGGATTGTATAGCAGAGATCCGCTGTATTTAGGGGAGTATTTAGGTCCAGTGATCTTGCGATGAGTAGCGGGGAATTGCTTAGTCTATCCGCTATGTTAAAGGCCTAGGCCGCAAGGCTTTGGCCTAGCAAATCGTCTTGTAAGCTGCGGAGGTCCTACCTCTTCCAGAGTCAGCAACCCAAGAGAGGGATCAAGATGGCGCAGGTCCCTTATATGGGCAGGGGCTGGCCGTTTTTGATTGGTCCATAACGACTGTCACTCACCATTATAGTGCATTGTGGGTTAACACGTCACGGGAACCTCCAAAGGTCCTGTAGCAAAACCATAGAGTTCTAACCTAATCACATGACCCGCAGGTCCTGCTACTCTCGGAATAGGTAGATAACTAAATATATACATATCTATACTTATACTTATATTTATATTGATAAGAACTGCTATATAGTCATTGACTAACTGAGGGGTGTCAAGGGGAAAAGTACAAAAGAGGGACCCCGACGTCCTAGGGACTCTGACTATGGGGACCTCTATACAGGTAACGTGTACAATACGGTACCGGGACACCATATATGCAAAACAGAGATTAGCCTCCTCTCCCTGTGGAATGACCTCTGAAAAGGTCACAGAGAATGCCCAGAAGTGTCTCTAATTCATCTGAATGGGACTGCTCCTGTCTATTGTGTCTATGGTCCTGCTGTACAGAATATCACTAAATACTTGTAAAAACATATTAGGCAAGATGGCTGCCCCCATAATAATATGAAAAAAAGGAATCAGAAAATAGGGACAGAATAGAAATAAAAAAAAGATAATGCAATTTTCTAAAGATAATAAAATCTGTTCTTCGACCAGTTCAGATCCATATTCTTCTCCATACAGGGATGGATTATATATATATATATATATATATATATATATATACATACATACACATATACTGTATATACTCGAGTATAAGCCGAGTTTTTCAGCACGATTTTTCATGCTGAAAACGCCCCCCTCGGCTTATACTTGAGTGAACTCTCCACCTGTCAATCCCCTCAACAGTGATCTTGAACCTGCGGACCTTCAGGTGTTGCAAAACTACAACTCCCAGCAAGCCCGGACAGCCACCTGTTGTTCGGGCATGCTGGGTGTTGTAGTTTTGAAACCTCTGGAGGTCCACTGATTGAAGACCACTGCGGCCTTCGTCATCATCCAGCCCCCCCTCCCCTTTTGTTTTGTACTCACCTCCCCTCGGCGGGAAGTTAAGGTGAGCTGGTCCGGGCCATCTATGCTGCAGGGACCGTCCGGTGGGATGGTTAGTCATTGCGGGCTGTCCATTTTCACCAGGGGGGCCTCTTCTCCACGGTTCGGGCCCGGCCCCGGAGTAGTGACGTTGCCTTGACGACGACGCACAGGGATGTTCATGCGCAACGTCCCTGTGCGTCGTCGTCAAGGCAACGTCACTAGTCCGGCCCGAAGCATGGAGAAGAGGTCCCCCCTGTGAAAATGGACAGCCCGCAACGACTAACCATACCCACCAGACGGTCCCTGCAGCATAGATGTCCCGGACCAGCTCACCCTAACTTCCTGCCGAGGGGAGGTGAGTACAAAACAAAAGGGGGGGGGGGCTGGTTGATGACGAAGGCCGCAGTGGTCTTCAACCTGTGGACCTCCAGAGGTTTCAAAACTACAACACCCAGCATGCTGGGAGTTGTAGTTTTGCAACATCTGGAGGTCCGCAGGTTGAAGACCACTGATGAAGGGATTGACAGGCGGTGATGATGAAGGGGGGGGGGATGATGACGGAGGTCTGGATGATGACGGGGGTCTGGATGATTACGGGGGGGGGGATGATGTATTTCCCACCCTAGGCTTATAGTCGAGTCAATATCTTTTCCTGGGTTTTTGGGGTAAAATTAGGGGCCTTGGCTTATATTCAGGTCGGCTTATACTCGAGTATATACAGTAAGTCAGTCTAATCACTGACTTTTACAGTCTAATACTTTTGCCTTTACATAATTGAATGTGCTGACAACAAAATCAGGAACTGCTGACACACTCCAGCCACATGAGGTCTAGCATTGTCTTGCATTAGGAGGAACCCAGGGCCAACCACACCAGCATATGGTCTCACAAGGGGTCTGAGGATCTCATCTTGGTACCTAATGGCAGTCAGGCTACCTCTGGCAAGCACATGAAGGGCTGTGCATCCCCCCAAAGAAATGCCACCCCACACCATTACTGACCCACCACCAAACTGGTCATGCTGGAGGATTTTGCAGGCAGCAGAACATTCTCCACGGCGTCTCCAGACTCTGCCATGTCTGTCACATGTGCTCAGTGTGAACCTGCTTTCATCTGTGAAGAGCACAGGGCGCCAGTGGTGAATTTGCCAATCTTGGTGTTTTCTGGCAAATGCCAAACGTCCTGCACGGTGTTGGGCTGTAAGCACAACCCCCACCTGTGGACATCAGGCCCTCATACCACCCTCATGGAGTCTGTTTCTGACTATTTAAGTGGACACATGCACATTTGTGGCCTGCTGGAGGTCATTTTTCAGGGCTCTGGCAGTGCTCCTCCTGCTCCTTCTTGCACACAGGTGGAGGTAGCGGTCCTGCTGCTGGGTTGTTGCCCTCCTATGGCCTCCTCCACGTTTCCTGATGTACTGGCCTGTCTCCTGGTAGCGCCTCCATGCTCTGGACACTACGCTGGCAGACACAGCAAACCTTCTTGCCACAGCTTGCATTGATGTGCCATCCTGGATGAGTTGCACTACCTGAGCCACTTGTGTGGGTTGTAGACTCCGTCTCATGCTACCACTAGAGTGAAAGCACTGCCAGCATTCCAAAGTGACCAAAACATCAGCCAGGAAGCATAGAAACTGATAGGTGGTCTGTGGTCACCACCTGCAGAACCACTCCTTTATTGGGGGTGTCTTGCTAATTGCCTATAATTTCCACCTGTTGTCTGTTCCATTTGCACAACAGCATGTGAAATTGATTGTCAATCAGTGTTGCTTCCTGAGTGGACAGTGTGATTTCACAGAAGTGTGACTGACTTGGAGTTACATTGTGTTGTTTAAGTGTTCCCTTTGTGTTTTTGAGCAGTGTATTTAGCTTATGCAATTCTATGAATAAGAACAGATGTGTTCGAAACACGTCAGTAGCATTAAGTAGCATCATGCTGGATCTTTTTAAACATTTGGATGTATTATATTGTATTATACTGAAATTGTGAATTAAGCTTGGGATTTGTTACCTAAAGTATATTGTGCCATATTACGTTACCTCCTCTGCTTCTTCAGCCACTGAGCTGTTGTAGATCCTTGGCTCTCCGCACTTATACACACCAGCTGGGACTCTATACACTTATTGCAGACACAGGTGAACAATTTCCTTTTTTTTTTTTTACTAGTCTATGTTCATGTCTGCATTGTAGGCTATGATTATAACAGAAGCCATAAAGCTCTGCCAGTTCTGTCTGTCACATGATGGATACCAACAGCGGCCCTGTTGTTTTACAATGGGGTCTGTCAGCCAAAGTTTCTGGTATTTTGAATAGCTCTGTATCTTAAAGGGGTTCTCCACCATAAGGTGATTTTAGTACATACCTGGCAGACAGTAATGGACATGCTTAGGAATGATCTGTTATTGTCTTGGAGATAAATAGCTATGTTGTGAGATTACCATAACACTGTGGCTAGCTTTTTCTGAACTTGTATTTCCTGTTTGACTTTTCTTTTTTTGACTACATATCCCACAATTCAATTTCCCTCCCTCCCACACATCAACCACCCCACCCATTGAAACAAAAGACCTGTGGTTTTCAATCAGGGTGCCTACAGCTGTTGCATTAGTTGCAGATTGATCTCTCTCCCACCAAGCGATCGCTCCACCCATTGAAGCAGACAGGCTCCCAGTCATCAGCTGATTAGTGATGTCAGGTCTCAACCGCATTGCAACCTGGGAAAAATCCGAGACAACAGTCATTTTTTATGCTGGTAAAAATAAATATTGGGGTGAAAATCACATAAGAATTCTGAGAAAACCATCACACACAGGTACAGACACTATATTATGAACTACACTAACTTTACAGCCCCTGTAGCATAGTCAAATAAAAAAAATTCCTGGAATACCCCTTTAAATCCACTGTCTTATAGTAAGATTCTCTTTTTAGCTCAGAACAACCAATCAGAGCTCAATAATATTTTACTAAATCAATAGTACAAGTGAATATAAGAAACTTGACTGAATAGGTGCATCCTATGTGTTGAGAAGAAAATGGGAAGCACTGCTCGGCTGAGACATTGGGGCGCACATAATGACTCAGTTGGCATTAGGACCGGTCAGTAGTGTTGAGCGGCATAGGCCATATTCGAATTCGCGAATATATGGACGAATATTCGTCATATATTCGCGAATATTCGCATATTCGTTATGTCCTCGTTTTATTTTCGCATATGCGAAAATTCGCGAATGCGAAAATTAAAATAGGTGAATATTGGCATATACAAAATTGTCACGCGCGAAAATTCGCATATGCGAAAATTAGCATATGCTAATTTTCGCATATACGAATTTTCGCACGCCAGTCTCACACAGTAGTATTACAGCCTTCTTTACACCACACAAGCTGGAAGCAGAGAGGGGTGATCACTGTGATGTGTACTGTGAAGAAAAAAAAAAAAAAAAAAAAAAAACAATATTCGTAATTACGAATATATAGCGCTATATTCGCTAAATTCGCGAATTCGCGAATATGCGATATTCGCGAATAATATTCGAATTGCGAATATACGCGAGCAACACTACCGGTCAGACATGTGTTGCCTTCAATGACTGCAATGCAGATTTCGACAAAAGAATGAACATGATCATTCTTTTGGCTAAACCTGGGATTCGAATTTCTGCTACAATATTTCAGAAGTGTACACAGTGCAGCAGAATCCCATTAAAGACAAAATGAGGTTGCTGTATCTGGAATTTCAAAGCCGAATTTCTCAGCTCGCAAATTCCGTAGTTTTCATGCGCCCTAAAAGATGTTTTTTCATTCCAGCCCAGACCCACGCCTTTTTTTTGTCAGATAGCCCCTTTAAAAGTTTGACTCGAGAGATGAGATGGACTTTCTGCTCACTCAGACTTTTAATAATTCTGACAGTTTTTTTTTTACTGTCAAATTTTGTGCAAAATAAGTGCTAATTCCGGGCAACACGGATCCACTGAGGAAATTTTGCGAGGTAATTCTTTGCTGAATTAACTCAGTGTACCTTTATTCTGTTCCCAAAACATCAACTTCAAGAACGACTAGTCATTTGCTTCCTTTGTGTTGATCCAGATGGCAGAATATCTGGCCCAAAAAAAAATTCTGGTTGGAAATTCTGTCCATTGCAAACGTGACTGAATCAGTCAGCGCTAGAATCGCTCGGATGCTTGCTGTCTTCATATACAGAAATGTATTTCCGAATGCATTCTGCTGAGAGAAGGAACATGTTCCTTCTTTAAGCAGACCCTGAAAATAGAATTTTCCATGGAAATTCTGCTGTGTGCACGCTGCAGCAGAAACCCATCAAAAACAATAGGAGACTGCTGCATCAAAGATTCCTCTCAATATTTCATCTGTGTGAATGGGCCCATGGGCTAGGTTTCCACATTTTTTGTGTATTTGTTTTATCTGAAAAAACACAAAAATGACCTGTCATATTGCACGCCCAAGATGCAGTTTTAGTAGAGTTTTTTTTTTTTTCCAGAATAGTGTAATCTTAGTCCAATCTTAGTGTGTTTTTTTTCCCCTTAGGAGTTTATCCACTGCGATTATCTCTGGACAATTCATGTGATTCTTTCATCATGTGACTCACAGATTTCTAATAAAAATCAGGGGGTAAAAAAGCCAGACCCAACGCCTATGATAAGCCCACATGGAGCTTTCTTTTTGCCTTCCTTAGGCTGGGAGGAAAACAACAAGATTTCTTTAAAAAAAAAAAAATAAATCCATACCACAGTCTCAGCATGCTGCAATTTAACAAAACTGTCGCTGAGCAACAAAAATACGAAGAAGAGTGAAAAATCGCCAAAGAAAAAAAAGCCAAGTGGGTGTGGCATTTTATAATTCCCTATTAACTTTCAGCTACTATCTGGCCGCTGTGTTTTTGCCGCCAAAAAATGCATTGTGGCAAATGTTGCTTTTTTTTGGTGTTTTTGCAGGGAAAAAAACAAGTGGAAACCCAGCTTTAGGCTATCTTCACACAATGAAACTTCTGAGTGGAATCAGGCAGAAACATTCAGTTTCAGTAGAGTTCTATTGTTTTTAATCGGGTTTTGTTGGACCCTGCGTATTCCTGAAACATCTGCTGCGGAAATTCCGATTCTGGTCCCTGCAGAAAGAATTGTCAGGTCGATTCTTTCTGCCAAATCCACTCGGAAATGCATTGCCGTCTATGGAGACGACACATTTCCGAGCGGTCCTAGCGCAGGCATATTCAATCAAAACCTGTCCAGCGGAAAAGTAGCTGAGTTGCCCATAGCACCCAATCAGATTGCTTCTTTCACTTTTGAAAAGACCTCTGAAAAATGAAAAAAAAAAAAAAAAGCGATCTGGACAGGTTTTGATAAATCCCCCCCAGTATCTGTTGAATGTCCGCGTGTAAACATAGCCTAATGTATTCCTGACTCTTCATCGTCACAACATAATGGGGGAGATTTATCAAAACCTGTCCAGGGGAAAAGTTGCTGAGTTGCCCATAGCAACCAATCAGATGGCTTCTTTCATTTTTCAGAGGCCTTTTCAAAAAGGAAAGAAGCGATCTGATTGGTTGCTATGGGCAACTTAGCAACTTTTCCTCTGGACAGGTTTTGATAAATCTCCCCAAATGTTATTCCCTATATCTGTCTGTGGTTTTAACATTATGGATATTGGGGGAGATTTATCAAAGCCTGTGTAGAGGAAGAGTAGCAACCAATCAGATCGCTTCTTTCATTTTTAAAAAGTTCTCTGAAAAATGAAAGAAGTAATCCAATTGGTTGCTATGGGCAACTGCGCCACTCTTCCTCTGTACTGATTTTGATAAATCTCCCCCGATAGGTGTATTTAGAGATGAGCGAACTTACAGTAAATTTGATTTGTCACGAACTTCTCGGCTCGGCAGTTGATGACTTATCCTGCGTAAATTAGTTCAGCCTTCAGGTGCTCCGGTGGGCTGGAAAAGGTGGATACATTCCTAGGAAAGAGTCTCCTACGACTGTATCCACCTTTTCCAGCCCACCGGAGCACCTGAAAGCTGAACTAATTTACGCAGGAAAAGTCATCAATTGCCGAGCCGAGAAGTTCATGACGAATCGAATTTACTGTAAATTCGCTCATCTCTAGGTGTATTGTTACAGCAGTGGTCTCCAAACTGCGGCCCTCCAGCGGTGGCAAAACTATGACTCCCAGCGGGCATGCAGGGAGTCATAGTTTTGCCACCGCTGGAGGGCCGCAGTTTGGAGACCACTGGTTTACGGTATGTACTTGCTTTTTCATGCGCACATTATTTCGTCTCCCGTTCATCGCCGTCCCGTGTTACCGATGTGTCTACTGTGCTGATTTACTCGCCACAAGTGTGAATGAGCAAATTATTGGCTAATTTTGAAGTCAGCATCTATAAGCCACCTGTTTGTATGGGGCGCCAGGTGTGTTGGCAGAATCCGGAGCGGCGCTCCAATTTCTTATCCATGACTCTGTTCTCCGATTCTATTGGCCGACTGACAAATCCATGCTTTGTTTCTCAGCATTCTCAGCTGTATGTGAACAAAATCACATTTCTTTTACAATTCTGCTTTGTACCAGAAGACCCTCTGGCAGTTTTATCCTATTACTCACTGAAGGTTCATTGCAAATATCTTCACAACATTTTTTGTATTTCATAAATGAATTATACAAGAAACAATGCCGCTCATAGAGGAGAATTTATCAAGCTGGTGTACCAGGGATGAAAAAAAGTTGTAAATTGTTACAACTTTATGCTGCGCTGGCAAGGTGGGTAGGGCTTAAAGGGGTTTTCCACCATAAGGTGATTTTAATAGTATGTACCTGCCAGAACTGGGTATTTCCTGTTGAATTTTGTTATCTAAACTACACATCCCATAGTTCCATAGATTGTAAGTAAGAGGTCACTTTTCTCCTTCCCATACACCAGCCACCCCACCCATTGAAACACACTTGTGATCTATTCAATGCAATACACCAGTGTTTTCTAATCAGGGCGCCTACAGCTGTTGCAAAATGAACTCTCTCCCACCCAGTGCTCGCTCCACCCATTAGAGCAGGACAGAATCCCTCTAATCACCTGACTGGTGATGTCAGTTCTCAATGCACTGCAACCTGGGAAATCCCGAGACCTGAGTAATTTTGTATGATGTTAAAAATAAATATTGGGGCGAAAATCACAGAATTGTGAGAAAACCATCACACACAGGTACAGACACTATTATGAACTACACTAACTTTAAAGCCCCTGTAGCATAGTCAAATAAAAAAAATCCTGGAATACCCCTTTAAGGGTTGGTCCATTGAAAAACAACTCATCCCTATCCACAAAAGTGTCTTATCGCGGGTGGTCTGACCACTGGGACCCCCCCCCCCCCCCAATCTTCTGAATAGGACCCAGCTCCCTTAGAGGATCGTGTGCTGCAGATGGCATGCACTCCATTCATTCTCTATGAGAGTGCCAAAGAGAACTGGGCCAGGTCCTGTTCAGCAGTCTGTCTTTCTCACCTGGAGAGAAGAGGTTGACCTGACATTGTTCTAGCGAGTTTAGGCTTGGCCACATGTCTTGTCCCTTAGCCCTATTAATCCTAAAGAGGCAGAATTTGAGTGAGTTTAGGTACTGCCAATGTCAGGCATACCTTCTACATATAGTTCATAAGTCAGGATAGGGGATAAGAGGTCAGACCCCCCACAATCAGACCCTTATCCCCTATCCTGTCGATAGGGGATAACTTGGTTTTTACCAGACCAGCCCTTTAAAGAGTACCTGTCACCAAACTAAACTTTCAACATATTGTTCCTTATGTAATTATAAGACACTTTGCTGTTTACTTGCTGTTAAAATTCTCAACCTTTATATGTTTTAACGTGATTGAAAAATCAGCCACTAGGTGGCTCTGTTCTGTTCCAAAATGAAAAATCACATCCCTAAGGGGCTAGGCCATAATGTCTCAAGGCTTAGGATTTTACATGTGTTGCTGCCACAGGCCATATTGCTATGGGGCTTGTGGATTTACCGTCTGCAGAGTAAGGTTACTAAAGCTTACCGGAATTATGTGCACCATTACAGGTTCCTAGACAGAGGGCTACAATATCCTGTATAAAGTATTTACCCTGACAGATTTTTTTTCTTACTTTTTCAGAATTTTTCTTACTTGTCTAAGGGGAGACTTCACTGAGCAAGGGCTTTTGGACATTGGAATAAATAGGCTCTGTATAAATAGAACCCAAGAGGTAATTTGGTGCGGCGTTCCTAATCTGTTTGCTGTCTGAAGTTCTCAGTCTTAAAGGAGTACTCCTTCAGATCACAGGGGGGTCCGACCGCTGGCAGTCCGACCGCTGGCAGTCAGCGGCCAGGGGGCGTGTCTGATCACCGCATGACACGGCAGCCGACATGCCCCCTCAATACATCTCTATGGGAGAGTCAGAGCTCTGCATTCGGCAGTCTCCGCCTCTACCATAGAAATGTATTGAGGAGGCACAACGGCTGCTGTATCATGCTGTGGTCAAAATGCGCTATTTTGGCAAAGTGCCAAAGATAAGTTTCCTATCCCAGAATTCTCCTTTAACATATATGGCAAGGCGTGTAGGCGGGATGACCCTGAATCACGTGCAGCATGCAGCCCATCAGCAGCCAGCCACCACTGTGATGTCACAGCCCTATATAATCGGCAGCCATCTTTCGGCCAGTCACATCAGCATTCTATTGCAGAGAGAGAGGGACAGACAGTAGTGTGTGTTGTACAGAAAAGCATTTTTACATTAGTGATTCACCTCAAGCCCAAATCCAGTCTAGAAGCACTGATAGGGAAGGGAGAGAGATTAAGAAAGTGCAATTGTGGGTGTATTACAGCAGCGATTCACCTCAAGCCCAAATCCAGCCTAGAAGCATTGATAGGGAAGGGAGAGAGATTGAGAGAGAAAGTGCAATAGTGGATGTATTACAGCAACGATTCACCTCAAGCCCAAATCCAGCCTAGAAGCACTGATAGGGAAAGGAGAGAGATTGAGAAGGTGAAGTTGTGGGTGTATTACAGCAGCAATTCACCTCAAGCCCAAATCCAGCTTGGAAGCACTGATAGGGAAAGATTGAGAGAGAAAGTGCAATTTTAGGTGTAGTACACAGTGTCTGTGTGCTGCAGCACTGGTGTGTACAACAACTGAAAAGCTAATAGTAGCCAGCCAGTAAGGGTGAGCAGAGCACTAAAATCCATAATCACCTGCTATTAGTGCCGAATACTGGTTGAGTAGTGGAGTGTATTGTTCTCTATTAAGTGTAACCTGTGCGTACATAGGTGGTGTACCATTTTGTTCCTGTTAAAGTCTTAAGGGCCTAATTACTGTGAAAGGCCAGAAAAAAGTACACACCTGCTGCTGTTATAGACAAATACTGTTGTAAGCGTAGTGGAGCGCAATGTACTCCCCTCATAAGTACATAACTCGTCTGTACATCTAAGTGGTGTACCATTTTGTTCCTGTTAAAGTCTTAAGGGCCTAATCACTTTGAAAGACCAGCGAAAAGTACACACCTGCTGGTGTTGTAGACAAATACTGTTTTAAGCATAGTGGAGCGTATTGTACTCCCCTCATAAGTGCATACCACGTACATACATCTAAGTGTTGTACTATTTTTTCCTGTTATAGTCCTAAGGGCGTAGTTACTGTGAAAGTCCAGCCAAAAGTACACATCTGCTGCAGTTGTAGACAAATACTGTTTTAAGTGTAGTGGAGCATATTGCACTCCCCTCATAAGTGCATACCATGTACGTACATCTACACGGTGTACCATTTTGTTCCTGTTATAGTCCTAAGGGCCAAGTTACTGTGAAAGGCCAGCCAAAAGTACACACCTGCTGCTGTTCTAGACAAATACTGTTTTAAGTGTAGTGGAGCGTATTGTACTCCCCTCATATACGCTCTAAGTATGTCAGGCAGAGAAGTGCCAGGACGTGCACAGAGGAGTGGCAGAGGCCTAATGTCAGGAATAGCTCTGCTATGCCTGTTTAGTCTGGACTGGTTTTCCCTTAAGTTTTCCCTCAGTCAAGATGGTGGATTGTGTCTCAGCTGGATGCCTTCTTACTTCCTGTCTGATATATAAACCCCTCAGGCCTGTTGCTCAGTGCTTGAGTATTGTGTCTGTGTTCCTGCCTGTACAGTCCTCTAGCCTGGAACTTGCTCTCTGGTCTGTTCCTCCACTTGCGGTTTACCCTGCTAACCTTGTGTACCTGCTGACGGATTATCAAGTCTCCTCCTGATACCTCGCCTGGATCTCTGCTTATCTTCCTGCTACTCCTGTGCAAGTCTCCTGCATTTTGGCCTAGTCTCTGCCATTGGTCTCCAGCAGTATCCACCAGTACCGTGACACCTAAATTCATCAGGCGCAGGCAGAGGTCGCAGCAGACTAGGGGCGAGTGGCAGTGAGAGGCCTGAGCTCCTGGTATCACCTAGCGGTCGTGTCTCAACCAGCAACCCATATGCTGTCATTGACTGGTTAATTCTGTCATCCGCTTCATCACAAGTGACATCTGACACCCCCAGTCAACAGTCGGTGGGTTCCTCAGACACAACCCTCAGTTGGCATGGCCCGGGGCAGTCCCTGTCCTCCCATTGCCTCTGTCCTATACTGTTCCCTCCCCCATAGAAGTATCCTATGCTGTGGGTTCAGCTCCACTTTTAGTCAGGACGGGATTACGGGATTAACGACGTCATTCCACTGCTTCATATCCTACAACACGTGTTGGAAACAATGGTTGGTCAGGCACTGGAGACATGGCCCCTACATCTCGAGGCCACATGAGCCCTGTGGGGGCTGAACTGGAGGAGGAGGGGAAGGGGGACAGTGGAGCACAGGCAAGGCTTTGTGAAATGGGTGGTTTTTATAGTCATCTGACAGGAAAAGAGGAGCAGGAGCTGGCTGTGGAGGGGTGGTACAGGATGATGAGGAAGACAAGACAGAGGACCCAGACCCAGACTTGGCCAAGTGGTCTCCTCATGCTGCTGACTCATGAATTACATTTTTATGTTAATCTATTTGAAATCTTCGATTTAAATTTAAAACAACATCTTCAATCTTTTCCAATATGAGGCCCTATGGTCTCGTCAGACTGTTGCCACCTTCAGGCTGGGTCCTTCTGCCACTATATGGTCTCCTCTTGCTGCTGCCAATTCCAGGCTGTGTCATTCTGCCACATTATGGTCTCCTCATGCTGCTGCCACCTCCAGACTGTGTCATTGTGCCACCATATTGTCTCCTCATGCTGTTGGCACCTTAAATTAAACTTTTAAAATTTTAATCTATCTAAAATAATTTTACAAAATATGTTTAATCTTTTCTATGGTGAGGCCCTATGGTCTCATTGGGCTGCCACCTCTAGCCTCTGTCATTGTGCAGCCATGTCACCTGTTATATTGGGTTTTGTGGTCATACAGTATTAGTTCAAAGTAAACGCTTTGAGCACCCGGGACATTAAACTTGTGAATCTAATCAAAATCTTACCTTTAAATTTAAAAAAATCAATGTAATCTTGGCCCTGTGGTCGTCGACGTCATATATTACCTGTGGACTTACCAATCCAATGAAACAGGTTGAAGTGATAACAATGAACCATTGATTAAATGAAACATTTGCACTTTCACAGTCGGGGGGGTTGGGGTGGGGGGTGGAGGGTGGTAGGGGGTTCGCTGAGAGGCAGGGGCTGGAACAGGTGGTAGCCAGCTCGATTTTAACATACAAGTACGAGCTTTTTCACTGCAGCTACTTCTATGTTTATGCGCCCACTTATCCAACGGCACAGAAGCTGAATGTGCTCCTGTCCAAGTTGCTGGTACTGCAGTTCCTCCCTTTTCAAGTGGACACTCAGAGCATGGACTGCCAGCTCGATTTGAAGATTCAATTAGGAGCTTTTCCATAGTTTACACTGTAGCAATTAAACACTATTGGAGCTGGAATTACAGTGGCTGCTGGCACTACTTGCCTTCCAATGAGTCCTCAATAGAGATGAGCGAATCAAATCGGACAAATCAAATTGTTTTATATTACCTCTGGAATTACCACAAGAATCCAATGAAAGAGGTGGGAGCGAAAACAATGAACCATAACTGATTAAATGAAACATTCACAGTTCCACACAGTCGGTTGGTCGTGTGCGTTGAGAGGCAGAGGCTGGAACAGGTGGTAGCTCACCTCGCGTCGGAACGCCAGCTCGATGCTCATCAGAATGGGTCCACGAAAAAGAATTAAAAAAAAATAAAATAAATTCAAATTTAATTTAGTAAAAATTACATTAAAATATCTCTTTAATCTCTTCAATTGTGATGCCATATGGTCTCCTGACCCTGCTGCCACATCCAGACGCTCTGCGTCAGTTATTCTGATAGCGATGCCTGAATCTGCATGCCATACTGAATAACAGTATTATTTCACTAACACATCACACACCCTATGCGTGTTACAACAAAAATAGAAAAAAAATAGCCGCACATCCACCATTTGTATTTTGATCTACTTGCTTCTCAGCATAACTAAAAAACTAACAGGTTGTCAGTATACATTTTGATCAAAAAGTACAAGCCCATTCGCCAAGTTAAGGTCACCTAGTCAGAGTGGGTCCCTAACCTGACACTAGCATAGCGCCGGGTGGAGACCACTGCCTTCGAGACAGCAAGCCCACAGGGGGGATGACTCAGTGGCCAAACCAAGCCCCTGGCTCCAGCCACACCACCCCACAGACAAAGCATCACAGAAACAATGGCTGCCAGAGAGCACCACACCAGTGTGAACACCTACCATGTACTCCCTATGTAAGGGCTGGGAGAATGTAAGGAGGAAACCCTTATGCAGTCTCCTGCTAATTAAAAATGCCTGGGCCGAATGGATGGAGTGGAGTGCTGGCCATAGAAGAAAAACGAGACTACAAATGTACAACAAAAATAGAGAGACATAGCCACACATCCACCATTTGAATTGCGTGATACGACAAGGCAAAGTGTTCTACACCCTGTAGGCCAGAAATAGCCATTTTTAATAAAGATTTGCCGCAAATAAATTCGGACCAAACCAATTTTTTTGGGAAATTTGGCCGAATCGAATTTTTTAAAAAATCGCTCATCTCTACTATTCATGATAAACATTGATGTCACTGAGGTATTGTGCACCTCGTGCTTGTCCACAGGGACCTAGCAGGATTATCAGCCCACAGAATGGTTGCCTAGCTTGCGCATGGGTCACAGGTATTGTTTGAGATGTGCATTAATATTATAATTATGCCTTTTCAATGACTCCTGTTAGAGTCGATGTCTTTTGGGAGATTGTTAAATTGTTATTTTGTTCTCAATATAAGTCGGGGTCTTATTTCACCTGTCTATTATGTTGAGGGAACCTCTCAAGCACAGATGGATGGTAAACACAAAACACAACTCTTATCTTGCCTGGGAGAGGGCAAACTAATTGGGATGATGCTTGTTGCAAGACAAAGCCTTTAAGAGGATGTGGCTGGTCCCTCTGGAACCTCTCCAGCACTTCTCCGAACAATCTTCAGTACTTTGTAGGAGATTTTCTCCTTATTGAAGCATTCAGCCATGGAAGTAATTGGCAATAGATGCTCATCATTAATTCACCTAAAATACTATTTGGTATATATATCACGTCATGTTTCATTTAAAGTGACAGTAGATGCTAAATAGACAGCATTAGGAAATGTAGTCTATGTAATTTCTGTATTTTAGCATACAAAATGATGACTATATAACTGTATGTGTTCAAATGAAAGATTAAGAGAGAATAAGTAAGAAAAAAATTGAAACTGAAAACATTTATTTGTAAGCCTTTTTGACCTCTTATAAACAAACTGCTTTGAAGTAAATAGGGTTTGATCGCTGATCTGCTGTACACCATCTATGGAGAAAAACTGACAGATAGGAGGGACTTAGCTAAAGGGGCAGGGCTTAATTTTTATTTAAAAAGCGAGTCCAAGGATGTATAGATTTCATTTCCTCACCAGTATTCTAGCATTAAAAGGGACATGCAGGGCCTGGAAAAAGTCTCTAACAGCCTATAGATTTAACAAAAGTTACTAGCCCAAGCGAAGATAAGAAAGATTTAAAATATGTGTCTTACTACAGAAAAATGCCCTTTTCTTCAATTATGAGAGAGAGAGATGTTACACCGAGCGCTCCGGGTCCCTGCTCCTCCCCGGAGCGCTCGCGGCGTTCCCCTCTCTGCAGCGCCCCGGTCAGACCCGCTGACCGGGAGCGCTGCCTGACACTGCCGCCGGGGATGCGATTCGCATAGCGGGACGCGCCCGCTCGCAAATCGCATCCCAAGTTACTCACCTGTCCCGGTCCCCGGCTGTCACGTCCTGGCGCGCGCCAGCTCTCTAAGATTTAAAGGGCCAGTGCACCAATGATTGGTGCCTGGCCCAATCAGTCTAATTAGCTTCCACCTGCTCCACGTCCATATAACCTCACTTCCCCTTCCCTGCTTTGCCGGATCTTGTTGCCCTTGTGCCTAGAGAAAGCGTTTACTGTGTTTGCCATTCCAGTGTTCCAGACCTCTTGCTATCACCATTGACTACGAACCTTGCCGCCTGCCCTGACCTTCTGCTACGTCTGACCTCGCCTCTGTCTAGTCCTTCTGTCCCACGCCTTCTCAGCAGTCAGCGAGGTTGAGCTATTGCCGGTGGATACGACCTGGTTGCTACCGCCGCAGCAAGACCATCCCGCTTTGCGGCGGGCTCTGGTGAATACCAGTAGCAACCTAGAACTGGTCCACCGACACGGTCCACGCCAATCCCTCGCTGACACAGAGGATCCACATCCAGCCTGCCGAATCCTAACAAGAGAGAGACTCACACACGCACAAAACACTGGCTGCTGCTTCTAGTAAGTGTTCTTCTATTTCATTACTAGTGTCCCCTATAAGTAGTCACCTTCTCTACGTTCTCATTGTCGTATTTCTGGACTAGACTAAAGAAAGTAAAAAAAAAATGGAGTGCAATGTTAGTTAGTTTTTTTTTACTTTAGTGTCCCTTAAAAAATCCTAATGAAATCAGGGCATGCCATTAATGCTTGATAGGTGTCCTTCCCATGGAACCCCCACCTTGAGAAAACAAGGATCCCCTATCTTTTATGGATCTTCTGATATCGAAAATCTCCTCAGCCCAAGAGTAAAACAGTGCAGCCTGGACAGTTAAATTATACTTTATCATGATGTTGGTCTGGATGCAGGATGTTTATAACTCCTGGGAAATCTCTTCAGCCCGAGAGTAACATGATCAGGAAATGCAACAGAAGTCCCATGCAAGTGTATGGGATTGCTGGTACATCTCCTGAGTGCGTTGCCTGCGCCTTTCAGTGCGGGGGTAGGGAAATCAAGAGAAATGTGCTGCATTTAAACATACATAATCTGTAAAGGAAGATAGCAAAATTATACCTAATATTATAAAGAAGTTATAAAATACAATCCTCTATAATCAAATAGCAGATATTCTTTTTTTTTTTTTTGTAATTTTTTTTCAAATAAGATTTTGTGTTATTTTTATATCATTGTTACTTTTCTCTCCCACATGGTTTAGGCAGGAAGCTTGGGCAATGCTGGATACTCAGCCAGTTTTACAATAAATTAAATGGCACAAGATAGAAAGTACCAAGGGAAAATATACTATACATTTTTCAAAGTGATTTCCATATCCATTCATTGTGTTTTCCGTTCATGTATAAGACAATGTGTGGAAGCGCTGAAGAATGGTGAATATATGGCTGGTGGGGCACTGACAGTATTTAAATGAGCATCATTAGGAGACTCATAAATTAGGAGTATTTCTTCGTTCTCGCGGAAGCACTGATTCAGTGTTAATTAAACAACTGGAGTGTCTGGTGCAGAAGCGGCTTGCACTCCCTCATGTACGTAGATGAGTATCATTATGGGTGGCTGCTTTGCTGTTTAATTATTTTTAAGCTGATTTTTTATTGCTGCAGAGTTTTTCTGCTTGGCTTGCACTCCCTGTATTACAGGTCCCTAAGTTGAATTCACTCTTGGGTAGCTTACAGTAATTCCGAAATTTTTCACCCATAACCATGTGCATCTCTCCGCACTTTGTAGTGGAGGGAGGCAGGATGGGAATTGAAAGAGAAGCTCCAGTTTAGCTTTACTTTATAGAGCATCTTAAATAGAAACAAGGAAAGCCAGGGCAATATCTTGATATATTGTAAATTAGGTTTTTTTAGGACTCATGCACATGTCAGGACTCCTAGGACAGATGGTAACAGTCCTGATAACTTTGCCCACTCGCAGTAATTGACAGCATATCTCTGTGAGCAGTAAAGAGAACTTGAAGCTGGACTGACATGATTTACAGCCCGTGTAAGAATAAGCCTAAAATCTTTCTTCCCAGCTCCACAACAGGGCACCCTAAACTCACATACCAATAAAAGACCTGGAGATCCTTTTGCAAATATATTGGGGGAGATATATCAAAACCTGTGCAGAGGAACAGTTGACCATTTCCCATAGCAACCAATCAGATTGCGTCTTTCATTTTCATATAGGCCTCTGAAAAAATGAAAGAAGTGATCTGATTGGTTGCTATGGGCAACTGGTCAACTTTTCCTCCACACAGATTTTGATAAATCTCCCCAAGTGAGATTTTCAGCTTATTCTAAGGAACAGTATTTTGTATGGGCCTCATCTATTCAGTGTGCACAAACTGAAGGTACCCAATGGCCGCTAGGGAGAAGGTTGGGGTGGGCCGTAGGTGTGTTTGTAGGTGGGTGAGACCCATATACACATTGCATTTGTCTGATTTTATCCTATACTTTACCTCACTGTTTGTTATGTTATGCCTGATTGTTTCATTTTATGCAATACTAAGTTTGTTTCAAGTTAGCTTTGTGTTAGTCTTATTGTTTATTTAACCTGTTAATGATGAAGGGCGTACAGGTATGGCCTGAATACCGAGTCCATAAGGACACAGGGCATACCTGTACACCCTGATCCTGTTAACAGGGTTTAAACCGTTATCACCAGCAGAGAACGGGTTAAACCCATTGGGTCCCAGTTGCTACCAGCAGCCAGGACCCACGGCTTATGCGGGGCACCACCAATCAGGCCGATGCCCGGCATTAATCCCTTAGACGCCGCGATCAAAAGTTGATTGCGGCATCTAAAACTAAACTAAAACTGTCCCGGCAGATCAGCAGAGTCCCGATCAGCTTACTGGATGACGAGAGGGTCCACACCTACCTCTCCGTCATCCGATCGGCGATCTACTGCTACATGCCTGCTCAGCAGGTAGGAGCAGCAGAGCATCGAGAACACTGACCAATGCTATGTTATGGCATAAAATTGATCAGTATATGCAATCAGAAGATTGCATGTTTTAGCCCCCTATGGGGGCTAAAGAAAAAAAAACTGTGTAAAAAAAAAAGTTAATAAAAGTTCATTCACCCCTTCCTTATTAAAAGTTTAAATCACCCCAAGTTTAAAGTTTAAAAGTTTAAATCATATGTGGTATCACCGTGTGCATAAATGTCTGAACTATTAAAATATAAGGTTATGATCAATGGTGTAAACGTAAAAAAAATACCACAGTCCAAAATTGTGCATTTTTGGTCACTTCATATACCATAAAAATATTAATAAAAAGCGATCAAAAAGTCCCATCAAAACAAAAATGGTACCAATAAAAACTAAAGACGACGGTGCAAAAAATGTGCCCTCATATTGCCCCATATACGGAAAAATAAAAAAAGTTATAGAAGATGGCAATTTTAAACATACTAATTTTAGTGCATATAGTTTATACTTTTTTTTTTAAGTATTAAAAGAAAAAAAAATGGGTATCCTTGTAACCGTATGGATCTACAGAATAAAGATAATGTGTAATTTTTACCGAAACATGCACTGCATAGAAACGGGAGCCCCCAAAAGTAAGGGGTTAAAGATGTTACCAACGGGACCCCACATCCATACCCCGGATGATCTATTGGGTAAAGACACTGCCATAGATAAGTACCCCAGCTCCCAGGTAGTGGAGGCTCCAGATCAGCCTGCCAAGGTGGACACCCTCAAAACCCTGTTACTCAATAACATTTTTACATATCAATTTCCCCTTTAAAAACTCAAAGCCCATGTTATGCACCAGTCGATAATACCATGGAAGTCATTAAAGGGTACTTCCGTGGAAAACTTTTTTTTTTTTTTTTTAATCAACTGGTGGCAGAAAGTTAAACAGATTTGTAAATTACTTCTATTAAAAAATCCAATACATTTTATGGGCTGTATACTACAGAGGAAATGCTTTTCTTTTTAAATTTCTCTGATGTCACGACCACAGTGCTCTCTACTGACCTCTGCTGTCCATTTTAGGAACTGTCCAGAGCAGCATATGTTTGCTATGAGAATTTTCTCCTACTCTGGACAGTTCCAAAAATGGACAGCAGAGGTCAGCACTGTGGTTGTGACATCAGAGAAATCCAAAAATAAAAGCATTTCTTCTGTAGTATACAGCCCCTAAAAAGTACTGGAAGGATTAAGATTTTTTTTTTTTATAGAAGTAATTTACAAATCTGTTTAACTTTCTGGCACCAATTGATTAAAAAAAAAAAAAAAGTTTTCCACGGGAGTACCCCTTTAACTGAAAAGAATCAGGGATGATTCATTGAGTTACGGCACTGCGGCAGATATGTACCCCAGCTTTCAGGTAGCAGAGACTCAGGATCGGCCCGCCGATTGCAGAGAGGGACCACGGGGCCAAAACCCTGTTACACAATAATATTTTAAAATATCAACTTCTCCTTTAAAAACTTAAAGCCCATGTTATGCACCAGTCGAAAATACAGTGGAAGTCATTAGCTGAAGAGAATCAGGGGAACTTTAAAAAGAATTTTAATAAAGTGACAAATCATGGGATAGGCTGGAATATTTCTTTGCAGTGATAAAGGAATCTGTCATCCCTTTTACCGTGTCAAATTAGCTTGTCTTTGATGCCATCATTATACAAACACAGCGAACAATACTTAAATGAAAAGAACTCGGCAGGGCTGGTAGAAAATACAAACACAATCATTTTTCATAGAAAACACCTAATTACAGCCGCCATCCGAAAAAAATAAAAAACGCTTCCATTTTTTTTTTGTCATGCCAACCACGGAGTCATTGTTTTTTTAATCACTTTTGCTCTACGAAACCTGTAAAGGGGCTGGAGGGAGATGACAAGGTCACAAACCGGAATGCGGAAAGAAAAAGAGCAAGATTTATTATTTACCATTCGCGACGTCATCGCGCAAAACCCATCTAGGTCCGGTAACCAAGAGGGGGCAGGAAAGCCGTCTGGGTCGGGGAGAAGAGGGGGCCAACGCATGCTCGGAATCCCAAATGCATCGGTCATTGCGCAAGACAGTGTCATATGAAGGTCGTTAGACAGTAATAACTTTCATGACTGTATGGGAGCGACTGTGATGGGTCACCAGCTCACAGTTCCCTTAATCCTAATCATTTGTCCATTTGTCAGCAGAGCTGAGCTGAGTTTCAGGTAGAAAACGTATCTAGGGAACGTACAAATTCAATAAAATACCAGAAGGGGGGGTCGGCTTGACACAAAGATGGATTCTTATTTTGAAGGAGCCTCTGACAACTACAAATGACATCATAAATGAAATAAATCTATAGGCGCTTATTGATCGTGATGTTATAGAGGTATTATTTCTGAGAGACAAAATATATGTGCTTGTTATGAGGCTGGAGCTGGAACTGGTTAACCCAGTGTTTCCCAGCCTGGCTGTTGCAGAACTACAACTCCCAGCATGCCCGGACAGCCAAAGGCTGTCCGGGCATGCTGGGAGTTGTAGTTTGACAACAGCGGTAGGCATGCAAATTGGGAAACTGCAGTAACCCTTTTGGTACTGTCTTCTATGGACAATCTAGTAGATTTTCTTCTCCTTTAATATTCGGCTGGGGACATGTTTAAAGGTATTTCTACATGTGCAGGATTCTGCGCATATTTGATGCTGCAGAATTTGAAGCTGCAGATTTTATCCAGCAGATTTCAGTGTAAACTAATTGACTGAACACAGCATAAAACTTGCAGTTTTAAATCTTGCCCATCTTTTTTTTTTATTATCTAATGTGCTTATACTTACTTTTCTCAGTTACAAGTCGGTCCCATTGCTCAACGCTTGCTGTGTTTGGGGTTGGCACATGCACTGCCCACTCAGCCAATTAAAGATCACAGTAGTTTCTCACCTCAGCTGCTGATTGGCTGAGCAGGCCAAAACAGTAAGGGAGAACAGTAAGGGAGAATGCAAAAGTAGTGGGAACAAGGAAGGTAAGTATCTGTTTTATTTAATATTTCCCCTTTAGGCACATAAGATTAAAAAAAAAAAAATCTACTCAAAATACTCCTTCAACTCAAAAAAGTAAGTCATAATCATCTACCTCAATCCCCAGTAGCTGTTGCTCCCCTGTGACACATGGGGAGGGGCTTTTTCACATTTTTAAAGGAGCGTTTATTCACATTTTTATGAGTCTATCTTCTGTATTTGGCTCACAAATCCCTCTGTTCTGTTGCTCACCATGTCTGCCATTCACTGCTCAGGAAGGGGCGTGTCCGAGGCAAGCACTGAGCCTGCCCTCACTCACCATGCATGCACTTCCTTCCTGAGTCTGCTGTGCTGGGTCTCTTCATCCAATCACTACAGACTGCTCTGTAAAACCCTTCCTTTCTGTTTTCATGCTGCAGTCTGATAGGACAGAAGTGAGCACAGTGGAGTGCTAGTCCTGTCCTCTCTTCCTAAACTTTGTCCCAGCCTGTGCTTCATCTGGGACAAAGATGCAGCCGGACAGGATTATGTTCTAGAGGGTGTGGGGACCCCTAGTAATCTTTCTATAGAATGGAGATCACATTTTTTAAGAAGTAATGTTTTGTCAAGATGTTCAACGTACAAAAGGTTTTTGATTCTGACACTGCCCATATAAAAACTTTATTTTTACAGTTTACTTTACATTTTTTAAGTCCCCATAGGGTACTCTGCTCTCTGCTGCCATCTCTGATGGTCAGCAATACTGTAGTTCAACATTCTAGTATTCTCTAGGATTCACTAGAAAGTTCTGGTATATAGGTGAGGTTATAACAATTAGCACTCTACTTAGGTTTAGCTTTCCGAGGCCGCATTGACTTTCTTAACAAATGGTCTTAGTTTCTGCTGGTGTTTTACAATCTGTTCCTTTGTGGACCTCTGGTCAGGCCAGGTGACTATTTCCTGTTGGACACTGAAGAAATTAATCAAAACCTGTGCAATTGTCCAGTTGCTTGTAGCAACCAATCAGGTCGCTTCATTCATTTTTCAGAGGCCTATTTAAACATAAAAGAAGCTATCTGATTGGTTGTTATGGGCAACTGGTCAACTTTTCCTGAGAACAGGTTTTGATAAATGTCTCCCATGGTTTCACAAACACTACAGAGGATCTACCACCTCAGGAACTGCTCAAGTGAACATTTACACTCCACGTGGGTTACCTCCTTCAGTACCAACTTCTATCAACTACATCAGGTACTGTTGTTGTTGGAACTGTTCAAGATCTGCCTCCAGAAGACATTCAGTAATAGTTACCTGTTATGCTGCAACACCCTTTGAGTCCCGGTGTCTTGGTTTCTACTGTAAACATAACATCACGGTTCACACACATACCGCCAATCAGGACATTGTTACTAGGCAAGTGCCGCAGTGGATACAGACTTTACATCAATAGTAAAGACCCTGCCACTTGAGAACTTTGTAATGACTCTACTGGGACACTAGGGTTCACCGTACTACTCCAGCCATTTGTGAACTAACTGCTCTGGGTTGAGTGGGGCTTCAACTATCAGTGAACCCTTTTCTGAAACTGTGTCCTCTCCTGGTCATCAAACAATTATTATTTTTTTCCGACAATGAATGTTCCTCACCTCTGACTGTTCCTGTGTAGCCTGTCTGTATGTCCTCCCTAAATGCCGCTAGTCCAAAATCAGTGTTTCTCATGTGTTTGATGTTATCTATGAGAACATAACCAGGCGCCACTGGAGAGAGAAACATTGTGAACTTTTATGACATTTATGTTGAGGAATAATTAGTCAGAGCTGTTTTACACAGATCTTAGCAACAACGGGAAATGTAAGCTGTAATTCGGATAAATACATTTCCATGCTTTCTTCTATTGGCTTATCTTAACATAACAATTTCCCGAAGGACGATGCAGGGTTCATGCAGGAACCGGAGTCTGACGACCATTTCTGAAGAAAGAATCTGTGAAGTGGAGAAGAGAGTTCATCAGTGTTCACATACATGAACATACGCAAAACATATTTTACAATGATGAAACCGAAATATACCTTGTCATTTCCATATTGAGTGGTAGCTTTCCAGCATTGGCTCAGGTCTATGCCACCCATGTAATCAATGATAAGTAGAAAATAATTAGGTATCTTCTAAGATGAATGCAGGTCACAAAGCAAATCCTGGTGCCATTTTAATGATCCTTGTTTCTTCTGAGATATGGGCTTTCATGCACCAATTTTTACTTCAGTAGCTCTTTAGGGTCATGATCTTATGCCAGTACCATCTGGAGACTACCAGATATATTGATTCAGTAATGGATTTTAATTCTGCCACTCCAGCTCCTTGGTTGGGACAGTGATAATCTATGACTATTATCAATGGACATGCATTGGTCACCTACCACTTCATCACCCTTTCCAAACTTTGTTATATAATGTAGATCCTCAGGGTCAACCGATGGTGTTATAAGTCCAGTAGATGGAGAAAAGCTTTCTTTTTACTAGCAGCTCACAGATATTAAAGCCTTATCCTAGCATGTCCCAGATTTTAAAGCCCTCTGCTGGATTGTCCAAGATGTTAGTGTTACCTTGGTTGGCAAGTTCCAAATGTTTGAGCCCTCTGCTGGCCATTTTAAGATGCTATTGTGCTTGGCTGGTATGCCAAAGATGTTAGAGTGTTCGATTAGCATGCCCAAGATGTTAGAGAGGTTGGTTGGGGAGACCAAGCTGTTTAAGTACTTGATTAGCAAATAAGATGTTAGAGTGCTCGCCCGGCATTTTTTAGTTGTTAGTCTTAAGAGTTTTTATGACTTAAAGTGGTACTAGACATCTTACCCCCTACCAAAAGGATCTCGGATGAGGCACCCCAGACATCTGGGGCACGGAGTGAACTTTGCTCCATACTGGATGACTGGCAATGTGGGGCGGAGGCTTGTGATGTCATGGTCATGCCCCGCTCATGACGTCACCACCACGCCCCCTCAATGCAAGTCTATGGGAGGGAGCTTGCATTGAGGGGGCGTGGCCGGGACGTCACGAGCCTCCGTTACTATCCTTTGGATAGGGGATAAGATGTCTAGGGGCGGAGTACCCCTTTAAGGCTTTCACCTGCTGAGATTAGATACACATTATTAACTATAGTTCAGATATAGTTTCAGGAAAGCTGAATTTTCCTATTGATGTAAAGAATAATAATAACTAGTGTTATAGTAATATTCTTAGCATCCTCATATTTGTCTGTGAGCTGTCATACAATTACCAGAAAAGCATTCGTATAAGACGAAAAAAGACAACTACATCTTGGTCAGGAAGCTCATTCTCTCTCTGAGCCTAAAACTTTTATTCCAATAGTCACATAGCACCAGGACAGCGCCTCATACATTCCAAGGTTTGATTTTAACCAATGAGAGGATATCTTTAAGCATACATTAAAAGTCACATGACACCAGAAGCTTCTATAGTCTGCCACACGTTCTACGGACATCTAGACTTCATTAGTATTAAGGCGCGTAATTCAAAGAGTAGAAAGCATTTGAAAGAAACCATACAAAGAGGAATGGGGGAGGGAGGGAAGACACAATATGGAATATACAAAAGTGAATTATGATTACACGTTATATACACATATATATGTAGAAATGATTACACGTTATATACACATATATATGTACAAATTACCATATCACTAGTTCAATGAAAAAATGGAGTAATTGCCCATCAAAACATTACCCATTGTATCTGTCCATCTACATATTGCTCTGCATTAGGTGCAAAGTCTCTCGGAAAACCTTGTAATTTTCTCTGTAGACTATATACCTTAGAATAAGGGGCTAAGGGGGAATTCCTAGTCCTTACGAGCTGGTATCTGGATAGGGGTCTTGAAAAGAGAAACCTGAGAGTAACTTGAAGAGTATGACTGTAACCACAAAGCTTTTGTGCCTGGATTGAGATTTGCAAGCTCTATGACTGCTGTTTCATTGTATGTAAGAAAAAAATGTTCATTAAACTTTTTACTACATCGGACTGCATTGTTTTCAGAGAAAACCTCATGTGAGGAAAAGATCGAACCTTCATTCTACAATAAATAAAACAACCAATGATGACCACTAACAACTGGAGGAAAAGGGAACAGGTTGCGAATGCATACAGATCTCTCCACCTCAGTCTATGGGAGGTATGGTAACAGCAAACTTAATGCACGTGGCAACAAAAAGAATCAAAGAGACTGCACTCACCATAGGCAACGGAGCTTTAATGCAGCATACCAGGTAACAAACAGGTGGATGGAGGGAGGTGGGTAGCATACACCAGTGTCACGATGCCGGCTGGCAGGTAGTGGATCCTCTGTGCCAGAGAGGGATTGGCGTGGACCGTGCTAGTGGATCGGTTCTAAGTCACTACTGGTTTTCACCAGAGCCCGCCGCAAAGCGGGATGGTCTTGCTGCGGCGGTAGTGACCAGGTCGTATCCACTAGCAACGGCTCAACCTCTCTGGCTGCTGAAGATAGGCGCGGTACAAGGGAGTAGACAGAAGCAAGGTCGGACGTAGCAGAAGGTCGGGGCAGGCAGCAAGGATCGTAGTCAGGGGCAACGGCAGGAGGTCTGGAACACAGGCTAGGAACATACAAGGAACGCTTTCACTGGCACAATGGCAACAAGATCCGGCAGGGAAGTGCAGGGGAAGTGAGGTGATATAGGGAAGTGCACAGGTGAAGACACTAATTGGAATCACTGCGCCAATCAGCGGCGCAGTGGCCCTTTAAATCGCAAAGACCCGGCGCGCGCGCGCCCTAGGGAGCGGGGCCGCGCGCGCCGGGACAGGACCGAGGGAGAGCGAGTCAGGTACGGGAGCCGGGGTGCGCATCGCGAGCGGGCGCTACCCGCATCGCGAATCGCATCCCGGCTGGCAGCAGAATCGCAGCGCCCCGGGTCAGTGGATCTGACCGGAGCGCTGCAGCGGAGAGAGTGTAGCGAGCGCTCCGGGGAGGAGCGGGGACCCGGAGCGCTCGGCGTAACAGTACCCCCCCCCTTGGGTCTCCCCCTCTTTTTAGGGCCTGAGAACCTGAGGAGCAGACTTTTATCTAGGATGTTGTCCTCAGGTTCCCAGGATCTCTCTTCAGGACCACAACCCTCCCAGTCCACTAAAAAAAAAGTTTTCCCTCTGACCTTTTTAGAGGCTAAGATCTCTTTGACAGAGAAGATGTCCGAGGAGCCGGAAACAGGAGTGGGAGGAACAGATTTGGGAGAAAAACGGTTGAGGATGAGTGGTTTAAGAAGAGAGACGTGAAAGGCATTAGGGATACGAAGAGAAGGAGGAAGAAGAAGTTTGTAAGAGACAGGATTAATTTGACACAAAATTTTGAAAGGACCAAGATAGCGTGGTCCCAACTTGTAGCTAGGGACACGGAAGCGGACATATTTAGCGGAGAGCCATACCTTGTCTCCAGGGGAAAAAACGGGAGGAGCTCTTCTTTTCTTATCCGCGAACCTCTTCATGCGTGAAGAAGCCTGTAAGAGAGAATTTTGGGTCTCTCTCCATATAATGGAAAGGTCACGAGAAATTTCATCCACAGCGGGCAGACCAGAGGGCAAGGGGGTAGGGAGGGGGGGAAGAGGGTGACGGCCGTACACCACGAAAAATGGGGATTTGGAGGAAGATTCAGAGACTCTGAAGTTATACGAGAATTCGGCCCATGGAAGGAGATCTGCCCAGTCATCCTGGCGGGAGGAAACAAAATGTCGCAAATAATCACCCAAGACTTGGTTAATTCTTTCTACTTGTCCATTGGACTGGGGATGATATGCAGAAGAAAAATTTAATTTAATCTTGAGTTGTTTACAGAGAGCCCTCCAGAATTTAGACACGAATTGGACGCCTCTATCCGAGACGATCTGCGTAGGCAACCCGTGAAGACGAAAAATGTGTACAAAAAATTGTTTAGCCAACTGAGGCGCTGAAGGAAGACCAGGAAGAGGGATGAAATGTGCCATTTTGGAGAATCGATCAACGACCACCCAAATAACAGTGTTGCCACGGGAAGGGGGTAAATCAGTAATAAAATCCATACCAATCAGAGACCAAGGCTGTTCGGGGACAGGCAGGGGATGAAGAAAACCAGCGGGCTTCTGGCGAGGAGTCTTATCCCGGGCACAGATAGTGCAGGCTCGCACAAAGTCCACAACATCCGTCTCCAGAGTCGGCCACCAATAGAAGCGGGAGATGAGTTGCACAGATTTCTTGATGCCCCCATGACCAGCGAGATGGGAGGAGTGACCCCATTTGAGGATTCCGAGGCGTTGGCGTGGAGAAACAAAGGTCTTTCCTGGAGGAGTTTGCCTGATGGAGGCTGGAGAAGTGGAGATCAGGCAGTCAGGTGGAATGATGTGTTGCGGAGAGAGTTCAACTTCTGAGGCATCCGAGGAACGAGAGAGAGCATCGGCCCTAATGTTCTTATCGGCAGGACGAAAGTGAATCTCAAAATTAAATCGGGCAAAGAACAGAGACCACCGGGCCTGGCGAGGATTCAGCCGTTGGGCAGACTGGAGGTAGGAGAGGTTCTTGTGGTCGGTGTAAATAATAACTGGACATCTTGATCCCTCCAGCAGATGCCTCCATTCCTCAAGTGCTAATTTAATGGCTAGAAGCTCTCGATCCCCGATGGAGTAGTTCCTCTCCGCCGGAGAGAAGGTCCTAGAAAAAAAACCACAAGTGACAGCATGCCCGGAAGAATTTTTTTGTAAAAGAACAGCTCCAGCTCCCACTGAGGAGGCATCAACCTCCAATAGGAAGGGTTTGGAAGGGTCAGGTCTGGAGAGCACGGGAGCCGAAGAAAAGGCAGACTTGAGTCGTTTAAAGGCGTCTTCCGCTTGAGGAGGCCACGACTTGGGATCGGCATTTTTTTTGGTTAAAGCCACGATAGGGGCCACAACGGTAGAAAAATGTGGAATAAATTGCCTGTAATAATTGGCGAACCCCAAAAAGCGTTGGATAGCACGGAGTCCGGAGGGGCGTGGCCAATCTAAGACGGCAGAGAGTTTGTCTGGATCCATTTGTAGTCCCTGGCCAGAGACCAAATATCCTAGAAAAGGAAGAGATTGGCATTCAAACAGACATTTCTCAATTTTGGCATAGAGTTGATTGTCACGAAGTCTCTGAAGAACCATACGGACATGCTGGCGGTGTTCTTCTAGATTGGCAGAAAAAATTTGGATATCGTCCAGATATACAACAACACAGGAGTATAACAGATCACGAAAAATGTCATTGACAAAGTCTTGGAAGACAGCAGGGGCGTTGCACAGGCCAAAGGGCATGACCAGATACTCAAAGTGTCCATCTCTGGTGTTAAACGCCGTTTTCCACTCATCCCCCTCTCTGATGCGGATGAGGTTATAGGCGCCTCTTAAGTCCAATTTAGTAAAGATGTGGGCACCTTGGAGGCGATCAAAGAGTTCAGAGATGAGGGGTAGGGGGTAGCGGTTCTTAACCGTGATTTTATTAAGACCGCGGTAGTCAATGCAAGGACGTAGGGAGCCATCTTTTTTGGACACAAAGAAAAATCCAGCTCCGGCAGGAGAGGAGGATTTACGGATAAAGCCCTTTTTTAAATTTTCCTGGACATACTCAGACATGGCAAGAGTCTCTGGGGCAGAGAGAGGATAAATTCTGCCCCGGGGTGGAGTAGTACCCGGGAGGAGGTCGATAGGGCAATCATAAGGCCTGTGAGGAGGTAGAGTCTCAGCTTGTTTTTTGCAGAAAACATCCGCGAAGTCCATATAGGCCTTAGGGAGACCGGTTACTGAGGGAACCACAGAGTCACGGCAAGGGTTACTGGGAACCGGTCTTAGACAGTCCTTGGAACAAGAGGGCCCCCAACTCTTGATCTCCCCAGTGGACCAATCCAGGGTTGGGGAATGAAGTTGAAGCCAGGGAAGTCCAAGGAGAATTTCCGAGGTGCAATTGGGGAGGACCAAAAGTTCAATCCTCTCGTGATGAGATCCGATGCTCATTAGAAGGGGCTCCGTGCGGAAGCGTATGGTACAGTCCAATCTTTCATTGTTTACACAATTGATGTAAAGGGGTCTGGCGAGACTGGTCACTGGGATGTTGAACCTGTTGACGAGAGAGGCCAAAATAAAATTTCCTGCAGATCCAGAGTCCAAGAAGGCCACGGTAGAGAAGGAGAAGGCAGAGGCAGACATCCGCACAGGCACAGTAAGACGTGGAGAAGCAGAGTAGACATCAAGGACTGTCTCTCCTTTGTGCGGAGTCAGCGGACGTCTTTCCAGGCGGGGAGGACGGATAGGACAATCCCTCAGGAAGTGTTCGGTACTAGCACAGTACAGGCAGAGGTTCTCCATGCGGCGTCGTGTCCTCTCTTGAGGTGTCAGGCGAGACCGGTCGACCTGCATAGCCTCCACGGCGGGAGGCACAGGAACAGATTGCAGGGGACCAGGGGAGAGAGGAGCCGAGGAGAAGAAACGCCTCGTGCGAACAGAGTCCATATCTTGGCGGAGCTCCTGACGCCTTTCGGAAAAACGCATGTCAATGCGAGTGGCTAGGTGAATAAGTTCATGTAGATTAGCAGGAATTTCTCGTGCGGCCAGAACATCTTTAATGTTGCTGGATAGGCCTTTTTTAAAGGTCGCGCAGAGGGCCTCATTATTCCAGGACAATTCTGAAGCAAGAGTACGGAATTGTACGGCATACTCGCCAACGGAAGAATTACCCTGGACCAGGTTCAACAGGGCAGTCTCAGCAGAAGAGGCTCGGGCAGGTTCCTCAAAGACACTTCGGACTTCCGAGAAGAAGGAGTGTACAGAGGCAGTGACAGGGTCATTGCGGTCCCAGAGCGGTGTGGCCCATGACAGGGCTTTTCCGGACAGAAGGCTGACTACGAAAGCCACCTTAGACCTTTCAGTGGGAAACAGGTCCGACATCATCTCCAGATGCAGGGAACATTGGGAAAGAAAGCCACGGCAAAACTTAGAGTCCCCATCAAATTTATCCGGCAAGGATAGGCGTAGCCCAGGAGCGGCCACTCGCTGCGGAGGAGGTGCAGGAGCTGGCGGAGGAGATGACTGCTGAAGCTGTGGTAGTAACTGTTTTAGCATAACGGTCAGTTGAGACAGCTGTTGGCCTTGTTGCGCTATCTGTTGTGACTGCTGGGCGACCACCGTGGTGAGGTCAGCGACAACTGGCAGAGGAACTTCAGCGGGATCCATGGCCGGATCTACTGTCACGATGCCGGCTGGCAGGTAGTGGATCCTCTGTGCCAGAGAGGGATTGGCGTGGACCGTGCTAGTGGATCGGTTCTAAGTCACTACTGGTTTTCACCAGAGCCCGCCGCAAAGCGGGATGGTCTTGCTGCGGCGGTAGTGACCAGGTCGTATCCACTAGCAACGGCTCAACCTCTCTGGCTGCTGAAGATAGGCGCGGTACAAGGGAGTAGACAGAAGCAAGGTCGGACGTAGCAGAAGGTCGGGGCAGGCAGCAAGGATCGTAGTCAGGGGCAACGGCAGGAGGTCTGGAACACAGGCTAGGAACATACAAGGAACGCTTTCACTGGCACAATGGCAACAAGATCCGGCAGGGAAGTGCAGGGGAAGTGAGGTGATATAGGGAAGTGCACAGGTGAAGACACTAATTGGAATCACTGCGCCAATCAGCGGCGCAGTGGCCCTTTAAATCGCAAAGACCCGGCGCGCGCGCGCCCTAGGGAGCGGGGCCGCGCGCGCCGGGACAGGACCGAGGGAGAGCGAGTCAGGTACGGGAGCCGGGGTGCGCATCGCGAGCGGGCGCTACCCGCATCGCGAATCGCATCCCGGCTGGCAGCAGAATCGCAGCGCCCCGGGTCAGTGGATCTGACCGGAGCGCTGCAGCGGAGAGAGTGTAGCGAGCGCTCCGGGGAGGAGCGGGGACCCGGAGCGCTCGGCGTAACAACCAGGACAGGTTGTTTCACGCTGGAAACGGCGCTTCTTCAAGCTGGTATACACGTAATGCACATAATGCACGTGGCTATATCCATAAGCGCAAAAACTACAATACAGAGAGCTGCATTCATTATCAAAGTGCTGTATTCTTCTGTTAATTCATTTTTACGTCAACACAATCCATTTTGATTAACAAAATGGAAAGGTCATAAATGCCTATGTAGTAGGTATTGTTCCAAATCTTCTTCTCTTAACATAGAATTCTACTATTGAATGTACAGCTATGTTAGTAATCGAGGAGTGGAGATGCAACGTATAGCCTTGGCTCAATACGCTAAGATCAACATTTACATAGCAATCCTATTCAGTAAGCATTATGTAATGGGATCCATTTGTGTAAGGTTTATTTGTAGCACCTGTCAATCATTCTACAGAGGGTATCCCACTGAGGTGAGCTATGATGCTTTGGCATCTCAAAAGGTCTTTTATTCCCTTGAGATGGAAAGAGATTTCTATTGCCGCTATCTCGGAGTTAATCAGGAATCCCAACTCCGCGCAGAGAGCGGCTAATAACTTTTATCCACAGATACAAGTCTCCAGGCCACTGGAGCTCCAATTTAAAGGTCACTTGCCAGTAGCACATGGGTATTTTGTAGTAGGAAGCAATATTCTTAAAGAGAATCTGTCATGAGAGAACAACTTCCCTTATGAGGAAGCCATGACATGGGATAACTAGCCCCAGCTTTGAGCTAACCAGCAGATAAATACTCTCATTCTTGAGCTCAGGGTCCAACCTGTTCCACCACTCTTGAAATTACTCATGGAAGTTATACAGCCTTAAGGAAAGGGTTAAAATAAATGAATAGCGGGCTAGGGGCTGATTTCATATTATGTTATAATAAGTTTCTGTAATGGAAATTAGTTTAAAAGGGTGCTCCAGTGCGAAACATCTTATCCCCTATCAAAAGGATAGGGGATAAGATGTTAAATCACAGGGATCCCGCTGCTGGGGACCCCGCTGCTGGGGACCCCGCTGCTGGGGACCCCCCCGATCTCTTTGTTATTCAGCATCACAGAGCGAGGATCGCTCTGTGGCTGATGATGGGTGGTGCAGGGGACGGAGTATCATGAGGTCACGGCCCCTCCCCCTCAATCCAAGTCTATGGGAGAGGGGGCGGGGGAGGATACATTATTTTGCACTGGAATACTCCTTTAAGGGCCTAGATACTGTGAAAGACCAGGAAAAAGTACACACCTGCTGGTGTTGTAGACAAATACTGTTTTAAGCATATTAGAGCGCATTGTGCATACCACATATTTACATCTAAGTGGTGTACCATTTTGTTCCTGTTATAGTCCTAAGGGCCTTGTAACTGTGAAAGGCCAGCCAAAAGTACACATCTGCTGCTGTTCTAGACAAATACTGTTTCAAGCACACTGGAGCGCATTTTCCTCCCCTCATAAGTGCATGCCACATACGTACATCTAAGTGGTGTGCATTTTGTTCCTGTTGAAGTCTTAAGGGCCTAGATACTTAAAAAGGCCAGCCAAAAGTACACACCTGCTGGTGTTGTAGACAAATACTGTTTTAAGCATACTGGAGCGCATTGTCCTCCCTCATAAGTGCATACCACGTACGTACATCTAAGTGGTGTACTATTTTGGTCCTGTTAAAGTCTTAAGAGCCTAAATACTGAGAAAGGCCAGCCAAAAGTACACACCTGCTGGTGTTGTAGACAAATACTGTTTTAAGTATAGTTGAATGTATTGTACTCCCTTCACATACACACTAAGTATATCAGGCAGAGAAGTGCCAGGACATGCAGGAGTGGAAGGAGTGGCAGAGTCCTAAATTCCTCAGGCAGAGGTCACAGCAGACTAGGGGCAAGTGGCAGCAGGAGTCGCAGAGAGAGGCTTGAGCTCCCGGTATCAGCTAGCGGTCGTGTCTCGACCAGCAACCAATCTGCAATCATCGAACGGTTAACACGGTCATCCATTTCATCATATGTGACATCTGACACCCCCAGTCAACAGTCAGTGGGTTCCTCAGACACAACCCTCAGTTGGCATGGCCTGGGAGCAGTCCCTGTCCTCCCATTGCCTCTGTCCTATGCTGTTCCCTCCCCCACAGAAGTATCTTATGCTGTGGCTTCAGCTCCACTATTTAGTGAGGATGATCTACTAGAGGACAGCCAGCAGTTACTGTCCAGCCAAGAAGTGGAGGAGACATCTGCCACTTCCTCCACTAGAAAGGTAAGTAGTGATGAGGAGCGTGGCGTGGAAGGTGGGGTTACAAGCATTCAGGCTCCTGAAGCAGACACTTTTGAAGAACCTGAGAAGGACATCAGTGACATGCAGACACAACTCGATGATGATGAAGCTGATCGCACTTAAGAGCCGGGTGCAGAAGGGGCTTCATCATCATCAGGAAAAGAGAGTTGCATTTTGCTTGTGAGGCAGCATCTGAGCCAGCAAGGTGGTAGCATGGTTGGCAGTCAGCATGGTGGCAGAAGTGGAAAGTCTGGAGACAAAAGTGCGGGGGTAGACCACTTGCTTTGCGGCAGCCTACCTTCCCAGAAGGTAGTGGAACAGAGGTACCTGGAGTCGGCGGCAGTAGCAGTTAATCAGTGCGGACTGTTGGTGGGAAAATCTGCTACTCGGTGGTCTGGCAGTTTTTCATCAAGCATCCGAAGGATGTTAACCTGGCCACTTGCAAGATGTGTCGGCAGAAGGTGAAGCATGGCCAGGGTCCCAATGTTGGCACCACGGCCCTGCGTCAACATATGCAGCATCACCATAAAGTGGGCTGGGAGAACCGTGGCTCCGATGTGGTGGTCCAGCCTGCTGCATCCCCCAGTGGCACGCCGCTCCCTGTTTCAGCCAACCAAGGCTCCACCACCTCAACTGAAGGGAGCTGTGTGTCATACCCATCTTCTGTCGCTCCAGATGCCCCAGCTCCTCCTACTTTTAGTCAGTCATTCTGCCAGCAATCCATCAGCAAAGCAATGTCCAAGAGACAGCAGTATGCACCCACTCATCCAATGGCTCAGAAGCTCAATGTGCTCCTGTCCAAGTTGCTGGTGCTGCAGTCCCTCCCTTTTCAAGTGGTAGACTCTGCACCTTTCAGAGAACTGATGGCTTGTGTCGAGCCGAGGTGGAGAGTCCCAATCCGTCATTTTTTTGCAAAGAAGGCAATACCAGCCCTGCACAATTTTGTGGAAGAGAAGGTGGGCCAGTCCTTGAGCCTGTCGGTGTGTACCAAAGTGCACGGCAGTGTCGACATGTGGAGCTGTAACTACTGTCAGGGACAATACATGTCCTTTACTGCCCACTGGGTGAATGTGGTTCCTGCACAGCCACAACAGCAACTTGGACAGGTCACGCCACTTTCGCCTCCAAGCTCTCAGTCCGTTGGTCTTGCAACAGTGTGCGACTCCAACTCCTCATCCTCCACCATCTCCTCAGCCTTCGCTGCACATACAAGTCATAGTGCCCCTCCAGCATACCATGTGTGCAGGGCACAGCGGTGTCACGCTGTTCTTCACATGGTTTGCCTTGGCAAACTGAGTCCCACAGGGGAGGAACTGCTAAAAGTCATTCATCAACAAATCGAATCATAGCTTACTCCACGAAAACTGGAAATGGGAACCATGGTGACCGACAACGGGAAGAACATCTTGTCTGCGCTGCGACAAGGAAGCCTGAGACATGCGCCCTGCATGGCACACGTGTTCAATCTGGTTGTCAAGCAGTTCCTGAAGTGTCTCTCCCATCTGCAAGACATCCTAACAATGGGATGGAATCTTTGCATCCACTTCAGCCACTCGTACAACGCAAAGCACACCCTCCTTGAGCTGCAATGTCAGAACAGCATCCCCCAACATAGTATGATTTGCGACGTTTCCACACTTTGGAATTCCACTTTCCATTTGTTGGACCGACTATACGAACAGAGAAAAGCCATCACCAATTTCTTGATGATTCAAGCAGATAGGGGGACTCCCCCCTTCAATGTCAACCAGTGGCAGCTCATATGTGACATCTGCCATTTGCTCAGGTCCTTTGAGGAAGCCACATTATTAGTCAGTCACCATGATTTTGGTATGAACAACGTCATTCCACTGCTTCATCTACTACAACACGTGTTGCAAGCAATGGCTGGGGAAGGCACTGAAGACATGGCGCCTACATCTCATGGCCACATGAGCCCTGTGAGGGCTGAACTAGAGGAGGAGAGGGAGGGGCACAGTGGAGCACAGTTTAGGTTTCACGAGATTTGTGGTTTTTCTAGTCATCTGACAGGAGTACAGGAGCAGGAGAAGCTAGAGGAGCTTGAGGGTTATGAGAAAAGCGAGACAGAGGACCCAGACACACCGTGACAGTAGGCAGTGGAGATGGAGGCAGGGAGTCCTTCCGAGTAACTTGCACAAATGGCACAATGCTTGCTCACTTGCTTGCGTAGTGACCGCCGAACTGTCATCATTCGGCAGCGGGATGACTTCTGGCTCTCCACCTTTTTGGACCCTCACTACCGGCACAAAAGAGGGGCCTTTTTTACACCCACTGAGAGGGAGTACAAACTGACCTACTACAGAGACATCCTAAGTAGTCAGTTGGCCAATGCCTATCTGCTCCAACGTGCATCCTCTCGCAGGTCTGACTTAGGGGCCCTCTGCGATCACCTTCTACTGCCTTGGCTGCTGGGGAGGGGTGGGGTGGCAGGAGCAGTACCAGCTCCATCAGCAGCAGCCTGAGTCTACAGTCGCTGATGAGTTGCTTTCTTCACCCGCATAGTGAAGCAACTCATCAGCAGCAGGTAGACTTGGAGCAGGACCTGAGCCAGCAGGTTATGGCATACCTTGACATGACCATACCAACACACCTTGAAGATCCGCTGGACTTCTGGGCAGCCAAACTTGATTTGTGGCTGCAACTAGCAGAGTTTGCCCTGGAAAAGCTGTCCTGCCCGTCCAGTAGTGTGCCATCAGAGCGGTTGTTTAGTGCGGCGGGGGCAATGGTAACCCCAAGGAAAACTCGTCTGTCCACGAAAAATGTAGAGAGACTTACCTTTGTGAAGATGAATCAGGCATGGATCAGCCAGGATTTCCACCCACCAATGCCTTATGCATCAGAGTAGATTGACCATGGTGTCAAACCAATACTTCACAAATATGGATAGTGCCAAACAGATTTAATGCTAAGTATTGAGGACATGCATTACGTAAAACTTAACTTTTATTACACTGCTCAAAAAAATAAAGGGAACACTAACATAACACATCCTAGATCTGAATGAAATGAAATACTTTTGTCTTTACATAGTTGAATGTGCAGACATCAAAATGGAAAACCACAATACAGGCTGATCCAGCTTTGATGTTATGTCCTTAAAACAAGTCAAAATGAGGCTCAGTAGTGTGTGTGGTCTTCACATGCCCGTCTGACCTCCCTACAACGCCTGGGCATGCTCCTGATGAGGTGGCGGATGTTCTCCTGAGGGATGTCCTCCCAGACCTGGGCTAAAGCAACCACCAACTCCTGTATAGTCTGTGGTGCAACGTGGCGTTGGTGGAAGGAGCGAGACATGATGCCCCAGATGTGCTCAACGGATTCAGGTCTGGGGAACAGGTGGGCCAGTCCATAGCATCAATGCCTTCCTCTTTTAGGAACTGCTGACACACTCCAGCCACATGAGGTCTAGTATTGTTTTGCATTAGGAGGAACCCAGGGACAACCGCACCAGCATATGGTCTCACAAGGGGTCTGAGGATCTCATCTCGGTACCTAAAGGCACTCAGGCTACCTCTGGCAAGCACATGGAGGGCTGTGCAGCCCCTCAAAGAAATGCCACTCCGCACCATTACTGACCCACTGCCAAACCAGTCATGCTGGAGGATGTTCCAGGCAGCAGAACGTTCTCCACAGCGTCTCTGTCACGTGTGTCACATGTGCTCAGTGTGAACCTGCTTTCATCTGTGAAGAGCACAGGGCGCCAGTGGCGAATTTGCCAATCTTGGTGTTCTCTGCAAATGCCATTCATCCTGCATGGTGTTGGGCTGTAAGCACAACCCCCACCTGTGGACGTCGGGCCCACATGCCACCCTCATGGAGTCGGTTTCTGACCATTTGAATGGACACATGCACATTTGTGGCCTGCTGGAGGTCATTTTGCAGGGTTCTGGCAGTGCTCCTCCTGCTCCTCCTTGCACAAAGGTTGAGGTAGCAGTCCTGCTGCTGGGTTCTTGCCCTCCTACAGCCTCCTCTACGTTTCCTGATGTACTGGCCTGTCTCCTGGTAGCGCCTCCATGCTCTGGACACTACGCTGACAGACACAGCAAACCTTCTTGCCAAAGTTTGCATTGATGTGCCATCCTGGATCAGCTGCACTACCTGAGCGATCTCATGCTACCACTAGAGTGAAAGCACCGCCAGCATTCAAAGGTACCAAAACATCATCCAGGAAGCACAGGAACTGAGAAGTAGTCTGTGGTCACCACCTGCAGAAGCACTTCTTTATTGGGGGGTGTATTGCTTATAATTTCCAACTGTTGGCTGTTCCATTTGTTTCCTAAGTAGACAGTGTGATTTCACAGAAGTGTGATTGACTTGGAGTTACATTGTGTTGTGTAAGTGTTCCCTTTATTTTTTTGAGCAGTGTTATATTCTTAGGATAAAATATATGTACCCAAAAGTTTTTTGGAAATCAAACAAAAGGAAGGATGTGCAACAAACACCATGTGCCACCTTCACCACCAAGTATTGATGTGATGCAAAGACTTCTAAAAAGTGGAAGGGAACAACGTATGGTCCATTGTAACCGGTGGGGGTAAAAACTTCCCCTGTAAGGCCTTACTCTCACATTATTAATTCCCTTCTTGGCAAGTGTTACTTGCCCTATTTCCACCTACAAACCCTGCAATTTCCCATGGTTTTTAGATGGAAATAGAAAGCGTTTCCTGTGTGGGGCTGCCCTTTTTAGGGCAAGTAACACTTGCCAAGAAGGGAATTAATAATACGAGAGCAGGGCCTTACAGGGGAAGATTTTACCCCCACCTGCTACAATGGACAATACGTTGTTCCATTCCACCTTTTCGAGGAAAGTGTTACTCGTCTTAAAAAGGGCGTCTCCACACAGGAACCAATCCCTATTTCCACCAAAAAACCCTGGGAAATGGCAGTGTTTTAGTGGGAAATAGGGAAAGGTTCCCTTCCACCTTTTAGAGGTCTTTGCATCACAACAATAACTTGGTGGTGTAGGTGGCACATGGTGTTTTTTTGCACACCTTTCCATTTGTTTGATTTAAAAATAAATTTGGGGTCCATATATTTTATGCTTAGCATATTATTAAAAGTTAAGTTTTACGAAATGCATATCCTCAATACTTACTTGTGCACACTAACACTTTTACAAAAAAGAGACTGTTTTCTTCTGCCTACCTGCCTCGGCTACTATTCTGATCCTGCCACCCACCTGATGCCACACATCTGATGCCAAGTTCTTTTTTCACCCACCTTCGTCACTGGGTACTGGTATTGCCACCCACCGCACCACTCTTTCCCCGGGTCACTTTCAGGACTCCTGATGCTACTGCTGCCACCTCCAGACTGTCTCATTCTGCCACCATATGTTCTCTTCATGCTGATGCCAGCCCCAGGCTGTCTCATTCGGCCACCATATGTTCTCCACATGCTGATGCCACTTCCAAGTTGTGTCATTCAGCAACTATATGTTCTCCTCATGGTGCCACAAACTCCAGGCTGTGTCATTTAGCCAATATATCCTGCCGCCAGCCCCAGGCTTTGTCATTCACCCACTATGTGGTCTCCTCATGCTGTCGCCAACTCCAGGCTGTGTCATTCAGCCACTATATGGTCTCCTCATGCTGCCGCCACCTCCTCACTGTGTCATTCAGGCACCATATGGTCCCCTCATTCTGCTGCCAACTCTATGCTATGTCATTCAGCCACTATATGGTCTCCTCATGTTTCTGCCACCTCTAGGCTGTTTCATTCAGCCACTAAATGTTCTCCTCATGCTGCCGCAAACTCCAGGCTGTGTCATTCAGCCACTATATGTTCTCTTCATGCTTCCGCCACTTCCACGCTGTGTCATTAAGCCACTATATGGTCTCCTCATGTGGCCGCCACCTCCGTGCTGTGTAATTCAGCCACTATATGGTCTCCTCATGCTTCCGCCACCTCCAGGCTGTGTCATTCAGCCACTATATGTTTTCCTCATGCTGCCGCAAACTTCAGGGCGTGTCGTTCAGCCACTATATGTTGCCACCAACTCCAGGCTGTGTCCTTCAGTCACTATGTGGTCTCTTCATGCTGCCGCCAACTCCAGGCGGTGTAATTCAGCTACTATATATTCTCCTGATGCTGCCACCACCACCACGCTGTGTTATTCAGCCACTATATGGTCTCCTCATGCTGTCACCACCTCCACTCTGTCATTCCGCCACTATATGGTCTCCTCATGTTTCCGCCACCTCCAGGCTGTGTCATCCAGCCACTATATGTTCTCCTCATGCTGCCGCAAATTCCAGTCTGTGTCATTCAGCCAATATATGGTCTCCTTATGCTGCCGCCAACTCCAGGCAGTGTCATTCAGCCAATATATGCTGCTGCCAACTCCAGGCTGTGTCATTCAGCCACTCTATGGTCTCCTCATGCTGCTGCCAACTCCAGGCTGTGTCATTTAGCCACTATTTGTTCTCCTCATGCTGCCGCCACCTCCACGCTGTCATTCAGCCCCTATATGGTCTCCTCATGCTTCCGCCATCTCCAGGCTGTGTTATTCAGACACTATATGGTCTCCTCATGCTGCCACAAACTCCAGGCTGTGTCATTCAGCCACTATATGCTGCCGCCACCTCTACGCTATGTTATTCAGGCACTATATGGTCTCCTCACGATGCCGCCATCTCCACGCTGTGTCATTCAGCCACTATATGTTCTCCTCATGCTGCCACCAACCCTAGGCTGTGTCATTTAGCCACTATATGGTCTCCTCATACTGATGCCACCTCCAGGCTCTGTCATTGTGCTGCTCTGCGACAGTGATTCTAATAGTGATGCCTCTACTCTGCATGTCATACTGAATAACAGTATTATTTCAGTAACCCAGCACACACCCTATGCATGTTACAGCAAGGCAAAGTGTGCTACACCCCTATTGAGGCTCTGTAGGCCAGAAATGGCCATTTTTAATAGCAATTTGCCGCAAATAAATTCGGACCGAAACAAATTGTGGGGGAAAATTCAGCAAATCGGCCGAATCAAATTTTTCAAAAAAAAATTGCTCATCTTTAGTTGATAGCTCCAAGGTGCCTGTTTCTGATCCATATCTGAGTTTTAATGTGTTTTCAGTTGAAAATGTCTTTATTTGTGTTTTCCATCCCTATGTAAGAGTTAATTTTTTCCTTTGTAAAGAACTAGTGAGTAGCCACAGCATCAGTCTTCAAGCAGTCAGGACAAGGCAGCCCTGCCTCCACCCGAGTCCCCTGGGACAGGGAAAGGCTTAGTTTGGTTTAGTCTGGCTTTAGCCAAAAGTGAAGAGACATCCCCAGCTGCAATCTCTTGCTCTCATACCTTATAGGATTAGGCCTCTTGTGTTTCACCCCTGTTCCAGAACAGCTAAACTTCATACACACAGATCCCAACATGATGTCAGGTTATCTTCTAAGGGCGCTTTCATGACAATAGCATATGTCTTAGAGTCCCGATAGGCAATTGGATCAAGGAGTAGGAATCCTTGGGGCCACATCCATCCCTGTGATGGACTCTTGTCCGGGATCCCTCTGCCTGATGCTTTCCTGTAAGTAAGGTCCAGGCTTACACCTAATAAAATGCAGGTGAGGGAGGAAGCTTCATCTATAATTTGTAGTTCTCCCAGAGATTGAGACAAGCTCCCTCCCCCCACTCCATAGACTTGAATTGCTTGTATTGAAGGCACAGGACAAAACTGAGCTGATTTTTAGAGTGGATGAGTTTAGCAGCAGAAGGTGAGGAAAAAAGTTTGATAACAGGAGAAAGAAGCATTTTTGTCTAAAAAGATATATTACAAAACTTCTCCCTGTGGGAAAACTGGCACTCTAGTCCACTTCCGTTTGATAAGACTTGAATGCTTTATTGATCCATCTAAAAAACCTTAGCAAAAATTGGGGGTAGATTAAAATATATAGCAAAAACGTGTTTCGGGATAGAAGCCATTTTTCAAGGCATGATGTGAACAATATGAAAACCTGATCTTATACAAAATTTGAGGAGGATCCATTCCCAATCACATTTCCGGTAGCTAACATAGCTTAGAGTTAACCCTCAATGTACCTCATAATCCACCAGTGTAAACCATTAGAAAAAACATACATATGCAGATTAATAAGTGCAATACAAAATGTCATACATAGCAGCAAAAAAAGCCAGAAAATGCAGAAATCGGGGACACATTAATAAAAATGCATAATATCTGTGCGGTTATTCATGCCAGTAGGTGCACGTGTCCCCAATTTGACAATCCAAAAAGCTTCTCTAGCTAATAATTTCCTCCTCCAGTCCCCTCCTCAAGGTGGACGGCTTACCCTCTCAATTGTGATAACCTCCAGGGAATAAACACTCCCTGCATGACATTGTATGAAATGTCTTGGCACACCTGAAAGTGCACGGGTCTGAACTGTGTCCCTGGCCCGTGCTCCAGCCAAGTGCTTAGAAATTTGCTTCTTCAATTTGCCATATGGTAGAGCCCACATACTGAACCTGACAATCTGTGCAATTAATACTGTAGACCACATGGTCCATTTCGCAAGACAGGTATGTATGCAAAGGATATCTCTCTTTAGTATGGTATAATATAATCTCCGGAGTTTTGGCCATATGTTTGCAGGATGGGCATCTATTTTTACCACACTGGATGTATGCCAACCATGTAGATTCTCTGTTAAATACCGGATTCCTGACAAAAAAGCTTGGTGATATTAGATTCCCTATTGTGGTATTCTTTTTTGCCACAAATTTACAGCCAGATGTTAGAATGTCATTTAACAAATGATCTTGCTTAAGAATGGGGATATTGTTTTTGATATTAATGGGGTGGTATTGGTTAGAAAAGGTAGTAGAGAAACAAGCCCTAGGTTGTGAGGCAATGTTAGGGCCACTACCTTCCAATGGGTGTTGTCTTCTGCCGGAGTAGAGAAAACAACTCCTATCTTTCTCAAACACTAGTCTCTCCACTCTGTCTATAAGTTGTAAGAGATAACCTCTGGCCAGAAGACGGGAACGAATAACTTGACATTCCCCTTTAAGAGCATGATCGGAGGAGCATAGCCTTCTTGCTATGATAAACTGTCCCACAGGTAAATTTTTGAGTGTGTGCTTCTCATGTCCACTCTTGGCGTGTAATAAAGAATTTCCAGAGCATGATTTCCTGTATAGACTGGTGTGAATTTCACCAGAAGAGGGATCTGATTTGAAACACACATCCAAGAAAACCATTTGAAGGAGATGAAAATTGCATGAAAAGATAAAATTATCAGGATTATTTTTGAGGTACTGGACAAAAGAACCAATGATGTGTGAATCGCAGGGCCCCCACCACACTGTCAAGATATCGTTGATATATCGGAACAGGCGATGTGACGGAGAAAAGGGTTTTCACTGCTGTGTATGGATCCCTCCTCCCACAGACCCATATAGAGGTTGGCCAATGAGAGTGAAAATCTGGCCCCCACCGGACAACCCCTGGTGTGAAGGAGGAACGATCCATCAAAGCAAAAATAATTGTTGGTGAGGAGAAAAAATGTCACATCCAGGATATATTGCTGTAATACTGAATCGTAATTACTATAAGTTTTCAAATGATACTCCAGAGCCCTTAAAGCTCTATCGTGGGGGATAGCACTATACAGCAAGGTGACATCAAAAGTCATCCGCACTGCGTCAGAGTCCCATTTCAGGTTCTGCAAGGACACCAAAAGTTCTTTGATGTCCTGTAGGTACCCTGGGATTCTGATAACCAGGGGTTGCAAGAGGCTGTCTAACTACATAGAAAGTTTTTCATTTAGTGAACCGATCCCCGACACGATTGGTCAGAGAGGGGGTGGAAAAAGATTTTTGTGTGTCTTAGGCAGACAGTGGAAGGTGGGACACACTGGTTGGGAAACAAAAACATTTCTTCCATTTGGGTGGAAAAATTTCAAATGTGCAACCATCCTTTAGAATATTTTTTAGTTTAGACTGTATTTCAGTGGTAGGATCCCTGGACAGATTTTTATGTTACATTGTCATTGAGCATTTCCAAACTTGGTTGCGGTAAAGTTCGCGATCCAACATGACCACTGACCTTCCTTTATCCGAGGACCTAACTATTATATCAGAAAATTCCTGAAGCTCCTGTATCGCTATTTGGTCAGATGGGGTCATGTTGGATGGTGAAAAACATGCAGTGTGAATTTTACTGCCGAGCTCAAACAATTCCTTCTCCATAACCTGTTGAAAGAACTCCATGCACGGGGCTTGAGGATCGTATAAATCTATCCACGTCCCATAAAGTTCTGTAAACGTCAAATCGTTTTTCTGGTACAAAATTTAAACCCTTAAATAGTAGGGTAATCTGTGGTTGTGACAATATTTTAGCCGACCTGTTAAGCACCGTATACACATTGTGATCTACTTAGACGTCGTGGGTATCTGGTTGTTGTTTATGTATTGTCCTTTGTGTTTACGTTCACCCCTCCTTGTCTTTTTCTTCTTCCTCCGTAAGTTGTTTCTTTGTTGCAAGCTGGTGGTTTTGGGAGCTCGTTTTTTGACGGTGCATTGGCCTGTCTGGAGGGGGAATAATGATAGGAAGTTTCACCAGCTGAACTGTCACTAAAGGAATTGGTAGTCTCTCCTTCAGAAGAGGAGAAAGTAACATGCAGGTCTTTGTTGCGTTTATTATGCGTTATTTTTTTCCAAAATTGAACGTCTTTTGTTGTGTGTCTTGTTTTTCCAGGTATAGGCTTGCTGGTTTGCATAGTCCGCCTTGTCTCTCGCGAACTTAGATATTTTCCTTTCAATGATATACTCTTCTAATTTATTAACATTAGCCAGCATGTTTGAATTTAAGGTACTAAATTCCTCAGTGACCTCATATTTGCACAAAGAATCTTGTATGGTCTTAACTTTTGTCTGGATCTCCGCTAACAAACATTCCTCCCGTTTGATAATAATTCTGATCAGTCTAAATGAGCAGTCAGATAACTCTCAGCTGTGTGAGCTCCCGGAATTGTGATTGGGGGCGGAATGTCCTGAAATTTAGAGTAAGATCGGGTTTTCATACTGTTCACATCATGCTTTGAAAAAGGGTTTCTCTTCCGAAACGCGTAGTTTTTTTTTGCTATATATTTTTATCTTCCCCCAATTTTTGCTCATGTTTTTAATATGGATCAATAAAGCTTTCAAGTTTCATCTATAATGTTCTCAACGCAGCAGAATATGCATTTAAAACTCCTGGCAACTCCCGATAGAGAAATACATTAATTAATTAATAAATAAATACAAAAAATACAAAAACAAAAAAACAAGGTAGTCTTTTGTTGCTTCTCCTGAGCATTTCTGAATCCTTCTCTGAGGCTCAGACTTTAATAATGATAAATAATATTTCACATCGAGCCGATTCCATGTTTCTCCAGTACTGGTGATAGATCAGCTTTGCAGGATGGCATCTTCTCCATTATTTTTTTTTAAATTTACACCATAAATTTTTAGTTAGATTGAGATCCACGTAGTTTGTTGCCAATGTCATGGCCATGAGTCAAAATGCCTTTCCTCAAGGAACAGCTTTAACACTCTTTGCACTATGGCAACATACATTATCATCCTGAAAAATGACTTTATTAGCACCAAACCTATTTTCTATCGATGGACTGAGGAGAGTGTCCATAATTCCTATATCCACCTGTGTGCTGACTGTGGAGGTAGTGACTGCCATATCCTCAGGTCCTTTCCCTGACATGTAACTTCATATCATAAATGATGTAGAAATGTGATTGTTGTCTTCAGGTTTCATCTTTATACCAACTTATGAATTGCTCTCACCAAACTTCAACATCCAAAGCGAGTGTTCAGGAGTAATATCCGTGGCTCCTCTTGCCGTTTCCTTTCAAAATGCTCAAGATGCCTAAACAGAGATGTTGGGCATTCTCTCAAATTTCTGTCAGGAACAACTTTGTGATCTGCGCAATTTGAAAGTTGAGGTTTGGTGAGACCAATCCATCGCTTTTACAGTTTATTTTGCAACAAGAAGGTTACATTGTAAGAGATGTGTTTCTTCTTTAAAGGGGTACTCCGGCTAAAAACATCTTATCCCCTATCCAATGGATAGGAAATATGATGTCTGATCGTTGGGGTCCCGCCGCTGGGGACCCCCGAGATCTCCGGGCCGGCAGGGTTGGCACCCGGAACACGGATGCTTGGAGGTTCCGCGTTAGTGATGTCATGCCACACCCCATCCATTCATGTCTATGGGAGGGGGAGTGGTGGCTACATATTTAGCCGTCACGCCTCCTCCCATAGAAATGAATGGAGAGGGCGTGGAAGCTGTAGTTGTCAGTCATCTGGCAAAGAGTGGAGTTCGCTCTGTGCACAGATGACCGGGGTGCCTCGTCGGAGATCCCCGGCGGCCGGACCTCGCGATCAGACATCCTTCAGATAAGGGGTAAGATGTTTTTCGCCAGAGTACCCCTTTAAGGGACTTTTGTTGCAGCTAGGGACCTTCGGAGATACACCATGAAGAATCCTTGACATAGCACACTATATTTTATTATAATTACACTCATATGTTTTTTTTCTTGGTTACTTGTGCAGAAGTGGCAGATTTAATGTATTTTTAATGTGCTTTTTCTAGTGTATGCGTTTTGTATTCTTTTCACATCAGAAGGTTGCATTTATTTACTTAGGGTATATTTTACTTAGGTCTCACTCATAAGACCCGTTGAAGTTATATTCACATCATCGATTCATATTTGCCTGTGCTGGCCAATCAAGACTCTCAGAGGCAAATATGAATCAATGATGTGATGTTCTAATTCCCATTAATGGCCGACCAGAGCACATGCGGACAATACAGCGTGCCACCCGCTTCTCTGGATTATAAATTACGATCACAACAGGTTTCAATACACTGTATTGTTTAGAAAGCAAATCATGAAAAGGCAAAAAATATATTATTAATAAAAAATGAAACAAAAAATTAGAAGAAAATATTTAATTTAATAATCACATGGACCCCTTTGCCATTTGTCATATTGCCGGTTACATTTTCACGTCCCTGCACTCTCACATAAATCATTCGCTGATAGAAAAATGTAAAAAAAAATTGTTACAAAAAAATTATTGCTCCCTAAAAATTTTCACATGACTACTACATAATTTATAAAAAAATTTTTTTTTGTACCTAACATAAAAAAATGCCTGCCAGAAAAAAAAACACAATCAGAAACAAAGCCTTATTGATAGTTTTTTTTTACATCTTGATCCATGGTTTTATTGGTACCATTTTTGTTTTGATGGGACTTTTTGATCTCTTTTTATTATTTTTTTTCTTCTGGTATTGGAAGTGACTAAATATCAGCAATTCTGTAGTTTGGTATTTTTTTTACATTTACCCCACTTACTGTGCGGTTTTAATGATGCTATATTTGAACAGATCAGACATTTCTGCATGGGGCTATACGAAACATGTCAATTTTTGTTTACGTTATTTTATTCTAAAAATGTGAATCGGGGGGGGGGGGGGGGGTATTTAAACTTTCATTAGGGAAGTTTTTTTTTTTACATTTATTAACATTTAAATTTTTTTTTTCTTGTCCCCACATGGGAATAATACATGCAAACTTGCCATTGCATACACCAGTGTTTCCCAACCAGGGTGCTGCCAGCTGTTGCAAAACTACAACTCCCAGCATGCCTGGACAGCCCTTGGTAGCCTTTGGCTGTCCGGGCATGCTGGGAGTTATAGTTTTACATCTGGAGGCTCCCTGCTTGGGAAACTGCACTGAACAATGCTTTCTGCTAGTGCTGGACGATATACCGGTTCATATCGAAGACCGAAATTTTCAATCATATATGACCCGCGAGCGCTGTTTCCCCCCCCCCAATTAATTATCAGCCCAGCGCTGCGCTGTCCCCAATGGGTAAATACTCACATATCACCCGCAAGCGCTGCCCTCCTGGTCCTCCTGCTTGTTGTGGGCCGCCGGCGCTGACACTCTTTACTGTCCGCTGTATCCCTATGCCCGGGCTACAAAAGATAAACTAAATAAACTTTAACTCACCTTCCCCCGTCGGTCCAGACCTGTTTCCTGGGGATGAGAACGTCAGAGAGCCGTCAGTCTATCACCGGCCAAGGTGGAACATCGCTGTGTCCGGTAATAGGCTGACAGCTCTCCGACATTCCCGTCCCCAGGAAGAGCGTGAGGCCGACGTAGGAAGGTGAGTTAAAGTTTATTTTGTTTATCTTTTGCAGCCCGGGCATAGGGATACAGTGTACAGTATAGAGTGTCAGCGCCGGCAGCCCACAACAAACAGGAGGACCAGGAGGGCAGCGCTTGCGAGTGATATGTGAGTATTTACCCCAATGGGGACAGCACAGCGCTGGGCTGATAATTTATTTGGGGGGGGGGGGGGGGTGAGAAGCAGAACAGCGCTCGTGGGTCACATGATTTGACTGCAGACATATATGCAGTAAAAGGCAGGTAGAAAATACAAGTACTACATTTATAAGCCACCAACCTGGCCAGGATGGCTTGTTCTTGTGTCCTTGGCCCTTCACCTGCAAGACACCGACTGAGAAAGCTGACAGAGTAGGAAGTTCTTTAACGGCCGTGGCATAGTGAACTCCTGGGCTTATACGTGAGGTCACTTGTGGGGCGTGACCTAAGCCCCTCGCCCAGACAACCACTGTGGTTCTCCTAAAGGGCCACCGCCACAGTGGCTGTCTAGGAGAGGAATGATAGTGACAACCAGCTCCGGGCCCGGCTCCAACACAATAACAATTTCCGCAATAACATAGCAGCAGGCTCTTTCCCCGGGGCGGGCCCGGGTGTTTAAAAAGAAATACAATTTCTAGTGATAATATGTGACAGGCGGCGGACAGCGGGCCCCTTCCCCGGCCGGGCCCTCGGACCACGTCAGAATGGATCGGCCGGTCAGTCCGCCCCTGGTTCTGTCATTTTGATAGGAGTTTCTGCTTCTCTACAGTAAGCAGCAATGTGCTATACATCGCTGCTTACTATATTCACTGAGCAGAAGGCATAAAGTGTCCCTGCTCTCATACAGTAAACATCAATGTGCTATCTATCCATGTTTACTGTATGGCCCCCAGAGGTTAGTGGCAATTCAATTGTTTGCTTCTTAACTCGTAATACGCCATGAGCCGGGCATTCTGCCCCAGGACATGGGAATGTAGGGCCAAATCAGAAATGGTTGTTGAATCTAAGGCTGATTCTAGAGAAACCTCCTGACATGAATTTTCAGAGGTTTAATACTCTTTTCTGCCATGACAAAAACAGCTTTGCTAGCTGTGGTTTAGATAACTAGATGTTTTTTATTTTTTTCATAATTTATTTTTTAAATACTTAAACTACAGCAAATAAATTATACTGTAGCTCATGAATGTTAGAAGACCAAAATCAAATGGTCAGATATGATGTTGTGTAATTCACATATAATTTATATTCTTACCTGTGTTTGGTATTTGATTTATCTGATTCATATAAGAAAGTTTTTGTTTTGAGTTTTTTTTTTAAGTTTTATAAGTCTTTAACCTTTGAGACTAGTCTAAAAGTAGGAAATCTTTTCATGTTTAGCTATGATCTGTTCGCTTTAGCACCTCGGACAGCTCCATCCTCCACAAGACATCAGCAATGAATCACATTTTGTTTTGGAGTATGCATTACTAAATACAATTTCTTATGATATTCTAATCTGAGGTTTTTGTTTTTTTATATTATTATGTTTATTCTTGTTCTAATACAGTAGTCTCCAGATGATGTTGCAAAACTACAACTCTCAACATTCTGGGAGTTGTAATTTTGCAGCATCTGGAGGACATTTGAATACATAAAAAATACAAGATAGCACCACTTTTTGGAATCCAAAAATGACAATATTAATGTAATAAACATGGAATAGACATAAGAGGATTATTAAATCCTCTAACACAAATATTATATAATACTGTTACGCCGAGCGCTCCGGGTTCCCGCTCCTCCCCGGAGCGCTCGCTTCACCTCCTCCGCTGCAGCGCCCCGGTCACGTCCTCTGACCCGGGGCGCTGCGATCCTGCTGCTAGCCGGGATGCGATTCGCGATGCGGGTAGCGCCCGCTCGCGATGCGCACCCCGGCTCCCCTACCTGACTCGCTCCCCGTCTGTTCTGTCCCGGCGCGCGCGGCCCCGCTCCCTAGGGCGCGCGCGCGCCGGGTCTCTGCGATTTAAAGGGCCACTGCGCCGCTGATTGGCGCAGTGGTTCCAATTAGGGTTATCACCTGTGCACTCCCTATATTACCTCACTTCCCTTGCACTCCCTTGCCGGATCTTGTTGCCTTAGTGCCAGTGAAAGCGTTCCTTGTGTGTCCCTTGCCAGTGTTTCCAGACCTTCTGCCGTTGCCCCTGACTACGATCCTTGCTGCCTGCCCCGACCTTCTGCTACGTCCGACCTTGCTTCTGCCTACTCCCTTGTACCGCGCCTATCTTCAGCAGCCAGAGAGGTGAGCCGTTGCTAGTGGATACGACCTGGTCACTACCGCCGCAGCAAGACCATCCCGCTTTGCGGCGGGCTCTGGTGAAAACCAGTAGTGGCTTAGAACCGGTCCACTAGCACGGTCCACGCCAATCCCTCTCTGGCACAGAGGGTCCACTACCTGCCAGCCGGCATCGTGACAGTAGATCCGGCCATGGATCCCGCTGAAGTTCCTCTGCCAGTTGTCGCTGACCTCACCACGGTGGTCGCCCAGCAGTCACAACAGATTGCGCAACAAGGCCATCAGCTGTCTCAACTGACCGTTATGCTACAACAGTTGCTACCACAGCTTCAGCAGTCATCTCCTCCGCCAGCTCCTGCACCTCCTCCGCAGCGAGTGGCCGCTCCTGGGATACGCTTATCCTTGCCGGATAAATTTGATGGGGACTCTAAGTTTTGCCGTGGCTTCCTTTCCCAATGTTCCCTGCATCTGGAGATGATGTCGGACCTGTTTCCCACTGAAAGGTCTAAGGTGGCTTTCGTAGTCAGTCTTCTGTCCGGAAAAGCCCTGTCATGGGCCACACCGCTCTGGGACCGCAATGACCCCGTCACTGCCTCTGTACACTCCTTCTTCTCGGAAATCCGAAGTGTCTTTGAGGAACCTGCCCGAGCCTCTTCTGCTGAGACTGCCCTGTTGAACCTGGTCCAGGGTAATTCTTCCGTTGGCGAGTATGCCGTACAATTCCGTACACTTGCTTCAGAATTGTCCTGGAATAATGAGGCCCTCTGCGCGACCTTCAAAAAAGGCCTATCCAGCAACATTAAAGATGTTCTGGCCGCACGAGAAATTCCTGCTAATCTACATGAACTTATTCACCTAGCCACTCGCATTGACATGCGTTTTTCTGAAAGGCGTCAGGAACTCCGCCAAGATATGGACTCTGTTCGCACGAGGCGTTTCGTCTCCTCGGCCCCTCTCTCCTCTGGTCCCCTGCAATCTGTTCCTGTGCCTCCCGCCGTGGAGGCTATGCAGGTCGACCGGTCTCGCCTGACACCTCAAGAGAGGACACGACGCCGTATGGAGAACCTCTGCCTGTACTGTGCTAGTACCGAACACTTCCTGAGGGATTGTCCTATCCGTCCTCCCCGCCTGGAAAGACGTACGCTGACTCCGCACAAAGGTGAGACAGTCCTTGATGTTTACTCTGCTTCTCCACGTCTTACTGTGCCGGTGCGGATGTCTGCTTCTGCCTTCTCCTTCTCTACAGTGGCCTTCTTGGACTCTGGTTCTGCAGGAAATTTTATTTTGGCCTCTCTCGTCAACAGGTTCAACATCCCAGTGACCAGTCTCGCCAGACCCCTCTACATCAATTGTGTAAATAATGAAAGATTGGACTGTACCATACGTTTCCGCACGGAGCCCCTTCTTATGAGCATCGGATCTCATCATGAGAGGATTGAACTTTTGGTCCTCCCCAATTGCACCTCGGAGATTCTCCTTGGACTTCCCTGGCTTCAACTTCATTCCCCAACCCTGGATTGGTCCACTGGGGAGATCAAGAGTTGGGGGTCCTCTTGTTCCAAGAACTGTCTAAAACCGGTTCCCAGTAACCCTTGCCGTAACTCTGTGGTTCCTCCAGTAACCGGTCTCCCTAAGGCCTATATGGACTTCGCGGATGTTTTCTGCAAAAAACAAGCTGAGACTCTACCTCCTCACAGGCCTTATGATTGCCCTATCGACCTCCTCCCGGGTACTATTCCACCCCGGGGCAGAATTTATCCTCTCTCTGCCCCAGAGACTCTTGCCATGTCCGAATACGTCCAGGAGAATCTAAAAAAGGGCTTTATCCGTAAATCCTCCTCTCCTGCCGGAGCCGGATTTTTCTTTGTCTCCAAAAAAGATGGCTCCCTACGTCCTTGCATTGACTACCGCGGTCTTAATAAAATCACGGTTAAGAACCGCTACCCCTTACCCCTCATCTCTGAACTCTTTGATCGCCTCCAAGGTGCCCACATCTTCACTAAATTGGACTTAAGAGGCGCCTACAACCTCATCCGCATCAGAGAGGGGGACGAGTGGAAAACGGCATTTAACACCAGAGATGGACACTTTGAGTATCTGGTCATGCCCTTTGGACTGTGCAATGCCCCTGCCGTCTTCCAAGACTTTGTCAATGAAATTTTTCGTGATCTATTATACTCCTGTGTTGTGGTATATCTGGACGATATCCTAATTTTTTCTGCCAATCTAGAAGAACACCGCCAGCATGTCCGTATGGTTCTTCAGAGACTTCGTGACAACCAACTCTATGCCAAAATTGAGAAATGTCTGTTTGAATGCCAATCTCTTCCTTTTCTAGGATATTTGGTCTCTGGCCAGGGACTACAGATGGATCCAGACAAACTCTCTGCCGTCTTAAATTGGCCACGCCCCTCCGGACTCCGTGCTATCCAACGCTTTTTGGGGTTCGCCAATTATTACAGGCAATTTATTCCACATTTTTCTACCATTGTGGCTCCTATCGTGGCTTTAACCAAGAAAAATGCTGATCCCAAGTCCTGGCCTCCTCAAGCAGAAGACTCCTTTAAACAACTCAAGTCTGCCTTTTCTTCGGCTCCCGTGCTCTCCAGACCTGACCCTTCCAAACCCTTCCTATTGGAGGTTGATGCCTCCTCAGTAGGAGCTGGAGCTGTTCTTCTACAAAAAAATCCTTCCGGGCATGCTGTCACTTGTGGTTTTTTCTCTAGGACCTTCTCTCCAGCGGAGAGGAACTACTCCATCGGGGATCGAGAGCTTCTAGCCATTAAATTAGCACTTGAGGAATGGAGGCATCTGCTGGAGGGATCAAGATTTCCTGTTATTATCTACACCGACCACAAGAACCTCTCCTACCTCCAGTCGGCCCAACGGCTGAATCCTCGCCAGGCCCGGTGGTCTCTGTTCTTTGTCCGATTTAATTTTGAGATTCACTTTCGTCCTGCCGATAAGAACATTAGAGCCGATGCTCTCTCTCGCTCCTCGGATGCCTCAGAAGTTGATCTCCCTCCGCAACACATCATTCCACCTGACTGCCTGATCTCCACTTCTCCTGCCTCCATCAGGCAGACTCCTCCAGGAAAGACCTTTGTTTCTCCACGCCAACGCCTCGGAATCCTCAAATGGGGTCACTCCTCCCATCTCGCAGGTCATGCGGGCATCAAGAAATCTGTGCAACTCATCTCCCGCTTCTATTGGTGGCCGACTCTGGAGACGGATGTTGGGGACTTTGTGCGAGCCTGCACTATCTGTGCCCGGGATAAGACTCCTCGCCAGAAGCCCGCTGGTTTTCTTCATCCTCTGCCTGTCCCCGAACAGCCTTGGTCTCTGATTGGTATGGATTTTATTACTGATTTACCCCCTTCCCGTGGCAACACCGTTATTTGGGTGGTCGTTGATCGATTCTCCAAAATGGCACATTTCATTCCTCTTCCTGGTCTTCCTTCTGCGCCTCAGTTGGCTAAACAATTTTTTGTACACATTTTTCGTCTTCACGGGTTGCCTACGCAGATTGTCTCGGATAGAGGGGTCCAATTCGTGTCTAAATTCTGGAGAGCTCTCTGTAAACAACTCAAGATTAAATTAAATTTTTCCTCTGCATATCATCCCCAGTCCAATGGACAAGTAGAAAGAATTAACCAGATCCTGGGTGATTATTTGCGACATTTTGTTTCCTCCCGCCAGGATGACTGGGCAGATCTCCTTCCATGGGCCGAATTCTCGTATAACTTCAGGGTCTCTGAATCTTCCTCCAAATCCCCATTTTTCGTGGTGTACGGCCGTCACCCTCTTCCCCCCCTCCCTACCCCCTTGCCCTCTGGTCTGCCCGCTGTGGATGAAATTTCTCGTGACCTTTCCATTATATGGAGAGAGACCCAAAATTCTCTCTTACAGGCTTCTTCACGCATGAAGAGGTTCGCGGATAAGAAAAGAAGAGCTCCCCCCGTTTTTTCCCCTGGAGACAAGGTATGGCTCTCCGCTAAATATGTCCGCTTCCGTGTCCCTAGCTACAAGTTGGGACCACGCTATCTTGGTCCTTTCAAAATTTTGTGTCAAATTAATCCTGTCTCTTATAAACTTCTTCTTCCTCCTTCTCTTCGTATCCCTAATGCCTTTCACGTCTCTCTTCTCAAACCACTCATCCTCAACCGTTTTTCTCCCAAATCTGTTCCTCCCACTCCTGTTTCCGGCTCCTCGGACGTCTTCTCGGTCAAGGAGATTTTGGCTGCCAAAAAGGTCAGAGGGAAAAATTTTTTTTTAGTAGACTGGGAGGGTTGTGGTCCTGAAGAGAGATCCTGGGAACCTGAGGACAACATCCTTGACAAAAGTCTGCTCCTCAGGTTCTCAGGCTCCAAGAAGAGGGGGAGACCCAAGGGGGGGGGTACTGTTACGCCGAGCGCTCCGGGTTCCCGCTCCTCCCCGGAGCGCTCGCTTCACCTCCTCCGCTGCAGCGCCCCGGTCACGTCCTCTGACCCGGGGCGCTGCGATCCTGCTGCTAGCCGGGATGCGATTCGCGATGCGGGTAGCGCCCGCTCGCGATGCGCACCCCGGCTCCCCTACCTGACTCGCTCCCCGTCTGTTCTGTCCCGGCGCGCGCGGCCCCGCTCCCTAGGGCGCGCGCGCGCCGGGTCTCTGCGATTTAAAGGGCCACTGCGCCGCTGATTGGCGCAGTGGTTCCAATTAGGGTTATCACCTGTGCACTCCCTATATTACCTCACTTCCCTTGCACTCCCTTGCCGGATCTTGTTGCCTTAGTGCCAGTGAAAGCGTTCCTTGTGTGTCCCTTGCCAGTGTTTCCAGACCTTCTGCCGTTGCCCCTGACTACGATCCTTGCTGCCTGCCCCGACCTTCTGCTACGTCCGACCTTGCTTCTGCCTACTCCCTTGTACCGCGCCTATCTTCAGCAGCCAGAGAGGTGAGCCGTTGCTAGTGGATACGACCTGGTCACTACCGCCGCAGCAAGACCATCCCGCTTTGCGGCGGGCTCTGGTGAAAACCAGTAGTGGCTTAGAACCGGTCCACTAGCACGGTCCACGCCAATCCCTCTCTGGCACAGAGGGTCCACTACCTGCCAGCCGGCATCGTGACAAATACCCAGCACTATATTATACATTCTACACTTTCATTTATGTACTACAAGATAGCAGATTGAAATCTAAAAATCATTCTGCAAAAATAGCCTCATACATATACGCATGGTCACAAAGCGTGACTGTTGGCAACTATATTTATCAGCAAGTGAAATACATATATTTGGAATCTTCATAATAGCTGTGCAATAAACACAAAAACACATATAAAAGGCATAATAATTAAAGGGGTTATCGAGGCTAAATATAAAAACTTATCCCCTCCCCTTTACACAGGCTAGGTTATAGTTGTCTCATCTTCAGAACGGTGCCCCGGAACTTTCAGCTGTATGGAGTGGTAGATGGCACCTGACATCTGTGGCTCCATGCTCCATGTCTTTAAGAGCACCAGAGATACCGAAGTGCTTTACTCAGGCATCTCCAGTGCTCCCATAGACAGTGCATGTTTCGGACAGCTGAGAGATAGAGGATAAGTAATTTTTGGCTGGATAACCCCTTAAAATTCTCCCTTGTTCCATGTATCCAGAGGTATAAAAAGACCAAAGAGATCTGGACAAACTATCCCAAACGAAGGAAGCAGAGAGGCTTCAGAAACACTTTTGATAATTTTTTGTCCTCCTTGGCCCTTTGTAGTAACATCACATGTGAGCACCGCCGCAACCATCCTCCAGCAGGAATCTTGTTCGGTTGAGACGCCGCCGGCATGGGCAGTCTCCCAACAACTCCCGAATGGACCAATACGTATGGCAACACTATCAGTGATATATAATGAAAAGAATCGCTTACTGTATCATGAAACAATCAATCAGATTTCAACCCATGGAGATTGAGATCATCATCACCGAAAGCACCGATGATATACCGGAAACACATTGCATTATGTTATACCAGTAAGTGTAGAATTATGCATTCTATCTCCAAGTAATTGGATGTCTAGCATTTTTTCAGTAATTGTATTTTTGCCATTTGTAATCACTTCTTTACCCATGTAGTGCTGATTTTTATACTATTTAATTTACTAGACAGTGAATGTCCCCTTTATTAGAGACCCCCCTTGACCTTCAGAACTGCAACAATTCGCTGTGGCATAGATTCCAGTAGGCAATGAAAATGTTCTGAACATTGGCACATGTGGACAGGAGGGTTTCTCATAGTTGCTTCACATTAGATGGAGGTCCTGACATTCTCTGAATATTTCGTTCCTTCTGGTCCCAGAAATGCTCTACAGCCTAGGTTTCCAAACTATGGACCTCCATTGGTTGCAAAACAACAACTCTTAGCATGCTAAGAGTTGTTGTTTTGCAACATCTAGTGGTCCACAGTTTGGAGACAACTGCTCTATAGGAGATCTGGGGACTGTAAAGGTTATATGACTATGTGACTATATAGGGTAAACAGTTGCCATGAAGGGATTGTTTTGGATGCGTTCCAAGTGATCACTCTAGGTCCTGCTTCAAATTAGATATGTGCAATGAGAAAAAACACATTGACACAGGACTGAGTCAAAATGGTTCTCTAATTTATTGTATTGCATACACACAAGATATATCCTTCAGTAGGGCGTAGCACATTGTGTAAGCATTTTAAATGGTTAGTAGTGTTGGGCGCGAATATTCGCATTTCGAATTTTTATCACGAATATCGCAAATTTGCGAATATAGCGAATATATTCGCTATATATTCGAAATTGCGAATATTAATTTTTCCGCATATTCCTTCTTTTCACTTGTGGGCCAATTAGAATGATGCAAATACACTTGTCATAGGTTATCAACAACATCCCTAGCAACCAATCGAAAAGTTGCCCACCCCCTCACTGTTTTCTTCCTCGAATACGCGAATATGCAAATATAACGAATATGTGAAATTCGCGAATATAGGACGAATATTCGTCTATATGTTCGCGAAATATCACAAATTCGAATATGGCCAATGCTGCTCATCACTATTGGTTAGCAGACTACTTTTTGTAAGCATTGCATCATATTTTCTCTGTGCCAAAAGGGGATGGTCAAACAAGGCATAGTGCAGGATGCAACCACCATCTTAGAAGAATGATCTTCATTTTGTATCTATTATCCATAACAGGATGAACTTGATCGGCAACAAGGCTTAGATAGTCCTTCTGTCCAATCTTCCATCCACAAGTATGGGGAGACTAGGGTGTGCCGAGAAAACATTCCCCAAACCCCTACACTATTCATTGTACTTGTGACCATTCAGTGTATATTATACGCCGTGCACGTCCACATATGAACTCTAAATGATGGCAAAACATTTAGCAATAAAAGGCCTCTTAGTGCCCTGTCAATGTAAAAAAAAACAAAAAAACGAATGATGCCCGGATGACAGAGGGGCAGGCAGATGGGGTATCTCACCAATGACAAAATAGATAATAGAACATTTAATCACAGGAGAATGGAAGCCTTTTGTTTAGTGCTTGTACAGGAATGTTTGCCTCGTGAAAGGAAGCCGATACCACGAATGCATATTATAAGATCAGATATTAACGGAGATGTTTTATGAGCTGATAAAGCTGCAGGGATTCAATAATGGTAGCTGCCAATCACAGGCAAGTCAAGAGCGGAATTCATTTAAAATAACATATTGTTTCTATTATTGAGTGTGTCTGAAGTAGATAATGTGTAATAGTTCCAGCATTGTTTTATATTACTAAATGCCAAAGTGACTCTATCTAAGTCTGGCTGGTAGCGCTATGATTCACTTGCCGCAGCATTAGGATCAGTGGGGAGGATTCATCATTGGGATTAGCGTTATGATAAGAGATTATGAGATCAGAAGACACATGATTGCTGTATTCCGGAAACAGCATCAACCGTGGCCATGGCCAACCCCATTCCCTTGAACTGGACTGATAAAAAGTATGTCATTTTTCAATATCACATAAGAACCAAGGTTATTAACCCCTTAAGGACTCAGCGTTTTTCAGTTTTTGCATTTTCATTTTCAATTTTCCAGTTTTTGCTTCATCATAACCCTTAAAATTTTCCACCTAAAAATCCATATTATGGCTTATTTTTTGCGCCACCAATTCTAATTTGCAGTCACATTAGTCATTTTACCCAAAAATCCACGTCGAAATGGAAAAAAAATGATTTTGCGTCAAAATTGAAGAAATCGTCATTTTGTTACTTTTTGGGGGCTTCCGTTTCTACGCAGTGCATTTTTCGGTAAAAAATACACCTTATCATTATTCTGTAGGTCCATATGGTTAAAATATAGGTTTCATTGTGTCATACTTCTGGAAAAAATTATAACTGCATGCAGGAAAATTTATATCTTCAAAAATGTAATCTTTTTTTGCGCCATGATCTGGAGTTTTTATCTGTACCAGTTTTGATTGGAATTGTTTATTGCTTTTTATAAATTTTTTAAATGGTGTAAATAGTGACCAAAAATAAGCTATTTTGGACTTTGGAATTTTTTTCATGTACGCCATTGACCGTGCGGTTTAATAAATGATATATTTTTATAGTTTGGACATTTACGCACGTGGCGATACCACAAGTTTATATTTATTTTTTATTTACATAGTTTTTTTTTATGGGAAAAGGGGGTGATTCTGACTTTTGTTAGGGAAAGGGTTAAATCCCATTTATTAACACTTTTTTTCCACTTTTTTTTGCCTATAACATTGCCCACACTGATCTCTTACACTGTCCACGTTACACTTACACGTGTCTGAAGGGTTAATACCGGGTATCACCGCAATCAGTGATGTCCGGTATTAGCCGCGGGTCCCGGCCGTTGATGGCCACCAGGACTGACCCGATATGACGCAGGGTCACGGCGTGACCTCGCGTTTTATCTCGGGAGCTGGCACAGGACGTAAATATTTTATTTTAATTTTATTTTACTACTTTAAAAAAATTATAACTACATGCACCAAATTAGTATGTGTAAAATTGTCATCTTCTGATCCCTATAACTTTTTTCTTTTTCTGTATATGGGGATAGAGGAGGGCTAACTTTTTGCGCTGTGATCTGAAGTTTTTATCGGTACCATTTTTGCTTTGATGGGACATTTCGATCGCTTTTTATAAATTTTTTTTAGGGTATACAAAGTGACCAAAAATACGCAATTTTGGACTTTGGAATTTTTTTACATGTACGCCATTGACCGTGCAGTTTTATTAATGTTATATTTTTATAGTTCGGACATTTACGCATGTGGCGATATTGTTTTTATTATGTTTACATATTTTTTATATGGAATTTGGGAAAAGGGGGGTGATTTAAACTTTTAATAAGGAATGGGTTAATGGGTGTATTTAAAAAAAAAAAAATTTATTCAACTTTCTTTTTTTTTTTACAGTTTTAGTCCCTTAGGGGATTTTAGGAGGAATCATTAGATTCCTCATACAGATCAATATGCTTTCATAGAACCACATATTCGAATTCGCGATATTTCGCGAATATATGGACGAATATTCATCATATATTCGCTAAATTCGCATATTCGTAATATGCGCGTTTTATTTTCGCATATGCGAAAATTAGCATAAACCATAAATAGCATAAGCAAAAATTTGCATACACACAAATTTGCAAATGCGAAAATTAACAAAAATAAAAATTTGCATATACGAAAATTAGCAAATGCGAAAATTAGTATTAACAAAAATTTGTATATACGAAAATTAGCATAACCATAATTAGCCTAAGCAAAAATTCGCATACACGAAAATTAGCAAAATGCGAAAATTAATATAAACAAAATTTGCATATGCGAAAATTAACAAAATCGAAAATGACCATTAACAAAACTTCGCATATGCGAATATTAGCATAAACCATAATTAACATAAGCAAAAATTCGTATATATGAAAATTAGCAAATGCGAAACTTACCATAAACCAAAATTCGCATATGCGAAAATTAGCATAAACCATAATTAGCATAAGCAAAAATTTGCATATACGAAAATTAGCAAATGCAAAAATTTACATAAACCAAAATTCGCGTATGCGAAAATTCGCACGCCAGTCTCACACAGTAGTATTAGAGTCTTCTTTACACCACACAAGCTGGAAGCAGAGAGGGATGATCACTGTGATTTGTACTGTGAAAAAAAATGTTTTAATAAAAAAAAAATAAAAAGAATATTCGTAATTAAGAATGAATAGTGCTATATTCGCGAATATTCGCTAATTCGCGAATATGCGATATTCGCGAATAAAATTTGCATTGCGAATATTCGCGAGCAACACTAATTGATAAAGCCTGGCCTTGCGATACACCCCACTGGACCACCAGGGATGGTTTAAATATCCCTTTAGATGCCACTGTCAACTTTGACAGCAGCGATCAAAAGGGTTAATAGCCGTCTGTGGCAATCGCCCCATGTCAGCTGTTAACGCTTGCCCCCAGCTACAGGAATCAGCTGAGGGCCGGCCGGTATGGCACAGGCTCGAGTCTGGAGCCCGCGTCATATACCGCTTGCGTTTTAGGATGAGTCGGCTCGTCCTTAGTGTTTTCAAATACTTGTGAAAGGAATTTCAAAATGATCATAGGAAAAATGATGCTGTGGATAAAACCCAAAATATGATAGCAACATTTATTTAAAAGTTTACATTTTTGGAATTAGGTAATTTTAGCCATAGCTTCGAAGAAAACAACATTAATAGAAGCTGCTAAAATAATTGACTTTGCTAGGAAGCATGAGCAAAGTGAGATAGGTAAACTACCTAAAGGGCCCCCAGTATTGCAGTAAAAACAGCTAGTTAAAGAAACTAGGCAGATGAAACACATACCACAGACACCTCAGAGAGACTATAAACCAACACGTAGTCTAAATAATAAGACTTTGCCAAAAGAGAATGTAACCCCAACATTGTCTAATAAGAATTATAAAAATTAAGATAAAAAAATCTATGAACAGCGCAGAAAAGCCTTACATCAAGCCTCAAATCAAGCCATTTAAAGATGATGCAAACATTAATCAATTAAAAAAGGTAGTAGTTCTTCAAGACAGTTTAAAAAGTAAACCAGCAGAAGTGACAGAAAACCACAAGGTGTCAGATGTGACAACTGGTTATATTAAGTCAGGACAATCTGTGACATGTGATTCTACAGCACACAGTCTGACAGTCATACACATTGGATTATAGACAGAAAAAGAGGGAGTCCAGTGCAGCAATTTCAAGCAGATGTGCGGTTTATTATAACTTGCATACAGCACACAGGACAGGCATGGTGGTGACGCGTTTTGGCCAGTGGCACCTGGCCTTACTCATAAAAAGGTAAGACCGCCATGCTTTGGATTATATTACCATTCATAACTATAGTTATAGGAAAAGTATATGGGAGCTTTTTAACTACATTCTTAATAAGAAGGTTATTAATGCCCTTATACATTGTATAAAAGACTGTATTAAAGATTCTTAAGGTATGGATTATTTGTAACCTGACCTTGGCTAAGTATAATGGCTCAATGCAATATTGTGTAAAAAGTTAGTTAAAAATGTTATATGTCAGTAAGGGATTAATTAAAGATGTACTCCGCACCCCTAGACATCTTGTCCCCTATCCAAAGGATAGGGGATAAGATGTCAGATCGCCGGGGTCCCACTGCTGTGGGCCCCCAGGATCTAGGCTTCTACACCCACCAGTACGGCTTCCACCTCACACTGGCAACGTTGGAGGCTTCAGAGCCCGACCACAATGGCGGACGAACATGACATCACGACTCCGCCCCATGTGACGTCACGCCCCGCCCCCTCAATGCAAGTCTATGGGCGGTCCGTCACGTCCCCCCCATAGACTTGCATTGAGGGGGCAGGGCGTGACGTCATACGGGGGGGGGGAGTCGTGACGTCACGCTCGTCCGCCATTGTGGTCAGGCTCTGAAGCCTCCAGCGTTGCCGATGTGAGGTGGAAGCCGAACAGGTGGGTGCAGCAGCTGAGATCCCGGGGGCCCACAGCAGCGGGACCCCGGCGATCTGACATCTTATCCCCTATCCTTTGGATAGGGGATAAGATGTCTAGGGGTGCGGAGTACCCCTTTAATGTAACATACATTATCTATCTTTACCCTTCCCAACTTCTTTTTATTATAAAGGTAGAGATATATATAATATTCCATAGAGAGAGGTGTGAGAGAGGATATGGTATGTATGTATAGATGCACATGTAGAAGTTAATGCTTAAGATATATGGAAGTTAATGCTTACATTATAACAATATGTAACTAATGGGATTTGAACTTGAGTTTAAGGTTGAGTGACAGGAACATATGCATGACTGTAGCTTCGTATATATATATATATATATATATATATGTTGCTATGTTCTGTGCCACGTGGTTTGTCTTTGAGAAAAAGACACTGCAGCTTTTTTTAAGTTTAAGAATAAATTAAATTATTGGGGAAAAAAGGCCTATTGGAAATACTTAAATTTAATGGTACCATGTTCATTATGATCAAATGAAAAAAAATATATATATGTTGATCAACATTCTATGAGTAAATGAAGGTGCAGTGCGGGGAATGTATGTACATATAGATATATTGGAATTTTGTGACTGAAAGTATGTGATTGGGGTATGCTGATGTGTGAAATCAGATAGGTAATTTCATAATAATTGGGTTTTATTTGGAGTGAAAACAACATAACGAGATTACATATATTTCAAACATTATGGGTAGTTTAATATAACATGTCACAATGGGTTTTGAGTAAATTACACACTAGCATTAGCAAAAGCTGCTGACAAATATACGCTGAGTTTCTAAGCAATCCCTGGATTTATTCAGAGGTCACGAAGCTGGATAAGAGGTCACAAGGAGGGAAGAGAACCTCCAGCTCTCACAGTAACATCAGGGGCCGTACAGAGATCTCTCCCATGATCCATTCATAACCAGGACTGTATCTATAACAAGGGGGCATCCTCTATGTTTAGAGGATAGAAGGTTTCTACACCAGCACAGACTGGGGTTCTTTACTGTAAGAGCTGTGAGACTGGAATTGTCTCCCGGAGGAGGTGGTCATGGTGAACTCTGTAAAAGAATTTAAAAGGGATCTGAATGCATTTTTGGAGAGTAAGAACATCGCTAGTTATGTATACTAGATTTATAGGGACATAACGTTGATCCAGGGATTTATTCTGATGCCATATTTGGAGTTGGGAAGGAATTTTTACCTCTAGTATGAGGGTTTTTTGCCTTCCTCTGGATCAACTCAGTAGGGACTCATTAGGGTTATAGGTTGAACTTGATGGACTCTGGTCTTTTTTCAACCTTATGAACTATGTTACTATGTTACATTACATGTTGAAATTACAGCTGTCATGCACATATCAATGTAAGGTTATTTTTAAATAAGCTATACACTTCAAGGTAACATTTTAGGAAATAACGTGGTGGAATACATGAGTAATTAATAGAGAGTTTAAGGTTACACTAAATAAAGTAAATATTTATATAAAATAAAGATAAGATTGTTATGAAATATGCTTAGACAGGATTGGAATGACATGTGTATGAAATTTAAGGTAAGACTTGTTTACTATTATACTATTGTATTATTTATAAGATATTATATTGGGAATTTGCAGTCAGTTGTTTGGTTAAAATAAGGTTAGAGGTGATTCAAGGATCTTATAGTATCATTGTATAATATTATGAATAGCATTTGTGCAGTATATTTCTAATAATAATAATATATCCAATAATAGTTCTATATTTAGAATTATAAAGGTATATATGATATGAAATGATGTAGAATATTGTGCTAAAAGGGGTACTCCGGTGGAAAACTTTTTTTTGTTTTAAATCAACTGGTGTCCGGCCCCGCAGGGTCAGAAGTCCTCCCCTGGGGCTTCGGGGCTCCCCCCTCGGGCTCCCCCCTGAGATGCTGATGGAGCTCCTAAGTCCTCCCTATGGTGCCCTTGATCCTGGACTTTTTTGGGTTTTTTGGATCCACCCTGGTTGCGAGCCTCTTTGAGACTCGATGCTGTTGCTATCTCTCCCCTGTTCTTATAATGTTCTTGCATTTTTTGTTCACCACTGGGTTTTTGTTTCTAAGTGTTCCTTTGCTATGGCCTTGGAGTGGGGTGCTTTGCTCCTCTGACGGTTATCCCTTGGTGGTGTTTTTCCACTTCCCCTCTCAAGGCCGTAGCAATGGGCTGCCCATGCCGTGGTCCATAGTCCACTCAGGTGGTCTTGACCTCCGCATTGGCTGATTGGTCAATGGTTTACTATGTTGCTGAGTGTTGTTTATTATTTGTTTTCTGGTGTCTTGTCGGTTTGTTGTCTGTATGTGTCCCCCTTTGTTTCTCTTTGTCTCCCTTCTTCTTTTGTCCTTTCCTTACCTTAGGTTGCTCTCTTCTGATACCTCTCCTCATGATCCAGGTGCCCCGGACACTCCCTTGTGGCTCTGTGAAGCCCGTTCTGGCTGTTACTGTGAGTACGCTCTTTCTTATGCTGTTTGTCTTTCCCTCTTCCCCACCATGGTTAAGTGCGTCTCCTTGAACGTTAAAGGACTGAACTCCCCTCTAAGAGGTGTTTGCTGCAGAGAGAGTTAGTCGTGCTCCGTGCCAATATTGTTTTTCTCCAGGAGACGCACTTTGACCATTCTGGCTCCTTCCAATTCCTACAACACCTTTTTCCCCAGGTCTTCTCTGCTGTTTCTGACAGGAAAACTGCTGGCGTAGCTATTTTAGTGTCTAGGACCTGCCCCTTGCAAGTTTCTTCTTCATTTCTTGATCCCCATGGGCGTTATGTGGTTGTGGAGGGTGTTCTGGGTGGGGTCCCGCTTCTGCTATGTAATGTCTACGCTCCCAACACTTCCCAAATCCGCTTCCTACGTAGGGTCCTTGCTAGGCTCCATAAACTTTTTTCTTCTCTTGGTTACTGGGAGGGGACTTTAACTTGGTCTTTTCTCCTTCACTGGATCGTCATTCTCTTACTGGCGCCACCCCTACTCCCGCCCAGCTGCGCTTGGCCTCAATTTTTCGGCGGCTAATCCGTGCTTCTTCGTTGTATGACTTGTGGCGTATTAATCACCCTACTGAGTGCTCCTTAGTTTTTACTCCCATCCCCATAAATTGCATACGCGTATTGATTATTTTTTTTGGTAACCTTCCTATGGTGCCCATGCTCTCTGCCGCTTCTCATGACCCCTCTCCTGGTCTGATCACTGTCCTGTTCTTCTTTCTTTCTCCTGCTCTCCTGAACGACTCCCTTCTTAAGTCTTTGCCTTCCCTGGAGTCGATCCAACAGTGTCTCCTGGACTATTTTGCTGATAATGAGGTCTCTTCTCAGGCTATCCTCTGGGAGGCCCATAAGTCTGTGGTCCGTGGGCATTGTATAGCTTTGGGTTCGCGACTCAAGCGTGACGCTCTGGCTCGCTCCCGGGAACTCTGTGTGGAGATTGCTCGCCTGGAGGCTCTTTTACTCTCTACTCCCTCTTTGTAAATCTTACGGAGCTTGGTAGCAGCCCAGGCGAGACTGGGTGACCTGGCCCTCCATAGAATAGAGCGCCAACTGCTGTTTGCCAAGCAGCGCTTCTATGAAAAGGGCAATAAGGCACATACGATGTTGGCCAGGCACCTCCGAGACCGGGCGGTTGCTCAATCTCCCTCGGCCCTCAAAGATTCTTCCGGTGTCCTTCACTATCTTCTAGCTGATGTTTCTTGTCTCTTTGTGGATTACTACACTAAACTTTACTCTCTTCCCTCACAGCTTCCGTCTGATCCGGGGGAGCGGGCTGCAGCCCTTGATTCTTATCTTTCACAGTGTGGCTTGCCTGCCTTGTCAGGGGGCGATCGTGAGGTCCTTAATGCACCCATCACTGGGGATGAGCTTGTGGAGGTTCTGAAGTCCCTCCCTGCTGGTCATTCCCCCGGACCAGACAGTTTCACGTATCTCTACTACAAGACTTTCTCCTCTATCCTAATACCTAGGCTCGTTCCTGTCTTTAATTCCTTTATGGGGGGGGGGGGGGGGAGGCGGGGATCCCGCATCTTCCCCTTTTTCGGGAACTCTGTGCTCTTTTGGAGAAATGGCGTTCGCAGTATATATCTTTTTTCGGTCGTATCGCGGCGGTGAAAATCACTATTCTGCCAAAATTGCTGTATTTTTTAGAGACGTTACCGGTACACGTACCATTATCTGCCCTGCGCTCGTTCCAAACAGCTATCTTTAAATTCATTTGGGATGGGAAGAGGCACCGGCTCCCTATGTCAGTAATGATGGCCGGTAGAGCGTTTGGGGGTCTTGCTTTCCCTGATGTAGTTAGGTACTATTGGGCCTCCCATCTGCGCCATCTCGTGGCGTGGTCCTCCTACCATGCGTACAGCCGCTGGACGGAGCTGTAGAAGCTTTGGTTGGCCCCTCTGCACCCCAATACGCTTCTCTGGTCCCCTCCTGTGTCTACTGTTTCTTTGTCTCCTCTATTAAGCCCTATGGCATTTTCTAAATATGTCTGGGGATACTGTTCTGTGAAATTCAAGCTGTTCTTTCCTCTATCATCCTGACTTTCCCTCTGGCCGGTCCGCAATCATGGTGTGGGAGTGGTGGTCTGGGGGTCTCTTCTGCTGGGCAGATGTTGTGGATCCTCTATCTCGCTCACTTCTTTCCTTTTCTCAATTGCAATCTCGCTGGGATCTCCCCTCGTCTGAGCACTTTCACTACCTACAATTGCAGCATTTTATGTCCACTACCATCGGCTCCTTGGTGGTCTTTAAGCCCACTAGTTTTGATAGGTTATGCCGTGATGGGCCTCAGACGAGGGGTCTCCTCTCGGACATCTACTCTCTGCTTATTCAACCTCCAGCAGATGCCCCAGTATTGCACCGTTACATGGGTCGTTGGGAGGACGCACTCGATGCTACTATTACTGTTCCTCAGTGGAGGGTCATATGGGAACGGGCTTCGAGGGCGTCCATCTGTACGGCCTATAAGGAAACAAAATACAAATTTCTTATGGGTTGGTATCATACGCCTGAGTTGTTAAATCGATTGAACCCAGACATCCCTCCTCAGTGCTGGCGCTGTGGAGTTGGTTTGGGCACTGTGTTTCATATATTTTGGTCCTGCTCTATCATTGTGGGCTATTGGATTAAAGTGCAGGAGCTGCTCTTTGAGGTACTGGGAGTCTTGGTAACCCTTGACCCTCTTGTTTATCTTCTTCAACTTTCTCATCCTGCTCTGTCTAGGAAGATGTTTCGGCTCTTTATGCACATAGTTTTAGCCGCAAAAACTCTTATTGCTAAGTGCTGGAGGAGGACCCTCCCCCCCTCCGAGTCAGACCTGTTATCTCGTATACGTGAGATTCGTTCTTTGGAATCTTTAACGGCTTCCTTGAATAATTCTATCCCTTCCTTAATTTCTGTCTGGTAACCCTGGGATCGTTTCTCTGATAGACAACCGCCTTAACTTTTTCCTCTCTTCTACTCTTCCTCATCTTTCTTTTCCCTGTTTTTCATGCCTGCTTCCTTTTGTGTGATTTTGTCATTTATCGTGGGTTTTTGTGCTTCCCCCTGTTTGTCTTCCCTCCCCTATCCCCCCCTTGATTTTAGGCCCAGGCCCTATGTCTACCCTGCTGGTGTATTGGCGTTTGTTTGATTACTGGTTTGTATCATATCAATATGCTGATTGCAGTTGTAGTCACGGTCTTCCATTTTAGTACTGGGGGCCGTTGAAGCGCTTTCAGTTGCTTTATTAGCTTGCCCTGGCCCTGTTCCTTGTTAATTTTTTGCTTTCTTTTGCACTGATTATTCATGGGCCTTGCCCTTGTACTGTCTATGCTATATTTATTTTCTGTTTGGATTGTACTTCTGAAAACTCTTTAATAAAAATTACATTTAAAAAAAAAAATTAGCCCTCACACATCCCTGAATACGTAAAAATAAGAGAGTTAGAGGTGGTCAAATTGGGGCAATTTTAACCCCTAAAGGACCCAGCCATTTTACACCTTAGGACCCGGCCATTTTTTGCACATCTGACCACTGTCACTTTAAACATTAATAACTCTGGAATGCTTTTAGTTATCATTCTGATTCCGAGATTGTTTTTTCGTGACATATTCTACTTTAACATAATGGTAAAATGTTGTGGTAACTTGCATCCTTTCTTGGTGAAAAATCCCCAAATTTTATGAAAAATTTGAACATTTTGCATTTTTCTAACTTTGAAGCTCTCTGCTTGTAAGGAAAATGGATATTCCAAATATTTTTTTTAATTCACATATACAATATGTCCACTTTATGTTTGAATCATAAAATTGTCGAGTTTTTACTTTTGGAAGACACCAGAGGGCTGCAAAGTTCAGCAGCAATTTTCCAATTTTTCACAAAAGTTCCAAACTCACGATTTTTCAGGGACCAGTTCAGGTTTGAAGTGGATTTGAAGGGTCTTCATATTAGAAATACCCCACAAATGACCCCATTATAAAAACCACACCCCCCAAAGTATTCAAAATGACATTCAGTCAGCGTTTTAACCCTTTACGTGTTTCACAGGAATAGCAGCAAAGTGAAGGAGAAAATTCACAATCTTCATTTTTCACACTCGCATGTTCTTGTAGATCCAATTTTTACAAGGGGTAAAAGGAGAAAATGTATACTTATATTTGTAGCCCAATTTCTCTCGAGTAAGCACATACCTCATATGTCTATGTAAAGTGTTCGGCGGGCGCAGTAGAAGGCTCAGAAGCGAAAAGGGGATTTTGGAGAGTATGTTTTTCTGAAATGATTTTTGGGGGGCATGTTGCATTTAGGAAGCCCCTATGGTGCCAGAACAGCAAAAAAAAAAAAAAAAAAAAACACATGGCATACTATTTTGGAAACTAGACTGCTTGAGGAACGTAACAAGGAATAAAGTGAGCCTTAATACCCCATAGGTGTTTCACAACTTTTGCACATGTAAAAAAATAAAAAATAAATTCACTAAAATGTGTGTTTCCCCCCAAATTTCACATTTTTGCAAGGGTTAATAGCATAAAATACCCCCCAAAATTTGTAACCCCATCTCTTCGTAGTATGGAGTTACCCCATAAGTTGACCTGAAGTGCACTACGGGCGAACTACAATGCTCAGAAGAGAATGAGTCATATTTGGCTTTTTGAGAGCAAATTTTGCTCGGGGGCATGTCGCATTTAGGAAGCCCCTATGGTGCCAGGACAGCAAAAAATACCCACATGGCCTACCATTTTGGAAACTAGACCCCTTGAGGAATGTAAAAAGGAATAAAATGAGCCTTAACACCCCACAGGGGTTTCACGACTTTTGCATACGTAAAAAAAAAATTTTTTTTCAATAAAATGTGTGTTTCCCCCCCAAATTTCACATTTTTTCAAGGCTTAATAGCAGAAAATACCCCCCAAAATTTGTAACCCCATCTCTTCTGAGTATGGAGGTACCCCATAAGTCGACCTGAAGTGCACTACGGGCGAACTACAATGCTCAGAAGAGAAGGAGTTATATTTGGCTTTTTGAGAGCAAATTTTGCTCAGGGGGCATGTCGCATTTAGGAAGCCCCTATGGTGCCAGGACAGCAAAATAACCCCCACATGGCATATCATTTTGGAAACTAGACCCCTTGAGGAACGTAACAAGGGGTACAGGGAGCATTTACCCCCCACTGGTGTCTGTCAGATCTTTGGAACAGTGGGCTGTACAAAATTTTTTATTTGCACAGCCCACTGTTTCAAAGATCTGTCAGACACCAGTGGGGTGTAAATTCTCACTGCACCCCTCATTACATTCCATGAGGGGTGTAGTTTCCAAAATGCGGTCACATGTGTTTTTTTTTTTTTTTGCGTTTGTCAAAACCGCTGTAACAATCAGCCACCCCTGTGCAAATCACCTCAAATGTACATGGTGCACTCTCCCTTCTGGGCGTTGTTGTGCGCCCCCAGAGCACTTTGCGCCCACATACGGGGTATCTCCATAGTCGGGAGAAATTGCATTACAAATTTTGGGGGGCTTTTTTCCCTTTTACCTCTTGTCAAAATGAAAAGTATAGGGCAACACCAGCATGTTAGTGTAAAAAATTTTTTTTTACACTAACATGCTGGTGTACACCCCAACTTCGCCTTTTCATAAGGGGTGAAAGGAGAAAAGCCCCCCAAAATTTGTTAGGCAATTTCTCCCGAGTACGGCGATACCCCATATGTGGCCCTAAACTGTTGCCTTGAAATATGACAGGGCTCCAAAGTGAGAGCGCCATGCGCATTTGAGGCCTTAATTAGGGATTTGCATAGGGGTGGACATAGGGGTATTCTACGCCAGTGATTCCCAAACAGGGTGCCTCCAGCTGTTGCAAAACTCCCAGCATGCTTGGACAGTCAACGGGTGTCCGGCAATACTGGGAGTTGTTGTTTTGCAACAGCTGGAGGCACCATTTTGGAAACAGTGGCGTACCAGACGTTTTTCATTTTTACTGGGGAGGGGGCCATGTAGGGGTATGTGTATATGTAGTGTTTTTTAGTTTTTATTTTATTTTGTGTTAGTGTAGTGTAGTGTTTTTAGGGTACAGTCACACGGGCGGGGGATTACAGCGAGTTTCCCGCTGCGAGTTTGAGCTGCCGCGCAAAATTTGCTGCATCACAAACTTGCAGCCTGATACTCACTGTAAGCCCCCTGTCCATGTGAATGTACCCTGTACATTCACAGGGGGGGGACCTCCAGCTGTTTCAAAACTACAACTCTTAGCATGCACAGTCTATCAGTGCATGCTGGTAGTTATAGTTTTGCAACAGCTGGAGGCACACGGGTTGGGAAACACTGAGTTAGGAAACAGACAATGTTTCCCAACCAGTGTGCCTCCAGTTGTTGCAAAACCACTACTCCCAAACATTCTCAGGCATGCTGGAAGTAGTAGTTCGGCAACATCATTAGAGCCAGATGTTACCGAACTACAACTCCCAGCATGCTTGGATTTGTAGTTTTGCAACATCTGGAGGACTACAGTTTGCAGACCACTAATACAGTGGTTCCCAATCTGTGCCCTTCCAGATGTTGCATAACTACAACTCCCAGTATGCCAAAACTGTCCAGGCATGCTGGGAGTTGTAGTTCTGCAACATCTGAAGGGCCAGATGTTACAGAACTACAACTCCCAGCATGCCTGGACAGTAAGGGCATGCTGAGGATGTGTACATCTGGAAGGGCAGTGGTCCCAAAGATGTTGCAAAACTCCAGATGTTGCAAAACTGCAACTCCCAGCATGCCTGGATGCCAAGGGCTGTCTGGACATGCTGGGAGTTGTAGTGTAAGGGGACCAGATGGAGCAGTCCAGATCGCTTTACGGCGGTCTGGACTGCTGCAAAGGTCCCGCGACGTGGCCGAAGATCCACTCACCTGTCGCCACTGTCGCCGTCTCCGTCGCCGGGATCCTGGTCTTCAGGGACGAGGTAAGTACCGTGGCGGGTAACTTTATTTGTGAAGGGGAAACGGGGGAAAAAAAACATATTTTTCAAATTTTGGAGGCTTTTAATTTTTACACTGTACTCTTTACGGTACAGCTTACTTGTTCTCTTTATTCTTTGGGTCAATACCATTAAAATGATACCTATTGCTACATGCTTTACTATGATTGTACTGCTTTAAATAAAAAAATAAAAAAAGCTCCAACTTTTTCAACAAAACGAGTATGTTTAAATTTAACGTTTTTATTTTTCTGTTTACGCGGTTGTATGATGGGTAATTTTTTGCACTGTGATCTGTAGTCTTGATCAGTTCCACTTTTGTATGCATGTGACTTTTTGATTAATTTCTATTTCACTTTTTTCTGGGATGTGATGTGACCAAAAATCAGCAATTTTGGACTTTTTACACCATTAACTGTACATGACCATTTACATAAAATTTTAATTGTTTGGACATTTTCATATGTGTCGGTCCTAATTTTATTTCATTTTTGTTTTATTTTTTTTGTAAAATGGAAGAAAAAGGACTGACAACACTCAAAAAAAGGAAGGGCCCCCTGCGATTTTCCGCCGCTGGTTACTCTTCTGCCCCTATTCCACACAAATCCCTCCACCACTAGTGTTGCTCGCGAATATTCGCAATTCGAATATTATTCGCGAATATCGCATATTTGCGAATTTCGCGAATATAGCGCTATATATTCGTAATTACGAATATTCGTTTTTTTTTTTGTTTTTTTTTTTCACAGTACACATCACAGTGATCATCCCTCTCTGCTTCCAGCTTGTGTGGTGTAAAGAAGGCTCTAATACTACTGTGTGAGACTGGCGTGCGTATTTTCGCATATGCGAACATTTATATATGCTAATTTTCGCATATGCAAATTTTCGCATGCACTTATTTTTGTATGCTAATTTTCGCATATGTAAATTTTTGCATACGCTTATTTTTGTATATGCTAATTTTGTCATATGTAAATTTTCGCATACATGAATTTTTCGCATTTGCGAAAATAAAACCAGAATATTACGGATATGCGAATATTCGCAAATATATGACGAATATTCGTCCATATATTCGCGAATATTCACGAATTCGAATATGGCCTATGCCGCTCAACACTATCCACCACCCCTTCACACAAAATAAACAAAATTTTATATATAAGAAACACTTTAACGTAGGTAAAATAATTTTCCATGACCAATGAGGGACTCATAATTTACGTATTTTTGATCAGTGGCATCCTCTTTCCTTTTCTTCTCCATCTGGATCAGACTGCCATGTCGATCTCATCTGCAGGACAAACATGTTAGACTCTGCATTTTTCCAGTGCCCTCCCCTCCTCTACACAATTTTCCCATCTATAGGCCCACAAACTGTAATAATGCCCTCCTTGGTGTACTGCACAGTAAATGGGCAGGTAGGTAGGTAGCCAGGCAACTAGGTAGGTAGATTAGAAAGCCAGATATGTAGGTAGGTGACTAGCTAGGTACTTAGGCAGCTATATATGAAGGTCAGGTATGTACATAGTTAGGTAGCCAGGTATGTAGGTAGGTAGCAAGATATGTATGTAGGTAGTTAGGCATCCAGGTATGTAGGTAAGTGGTTAGGCATCCAGGTAAAAGTTAGGTAGCCAGGTAGTTAGTCATGTATGTAGCCAGCACCCCCTCCACCCAGTGGCAGATCCAGAATCTAGTCTCGGGAGGAGCACTATCAGAGTATTTTGTGTTAGCGGACAGAAAAATAGGTGTTTCTTATGGAAGTTACAGGTAGGTAGTGGCCCCTAGAAGATCATGCCCCCAGGTAGTTAATGTCCCCCAGGTAGGTAGTCATGCCCCCTGTGGGTAAATCCCTCAGATAGCTGCAATAGTAGCTGTAGGCAGGAGGGTTCCCCCCAGGGTTGTAGGTAGGTGTAGGCAGTGTTGTCGCCCCACAGTCGGTATAGGCAATGGGTTCCCTCCACAGTAGGTGTAGGCAACGAAGTCCCCACACAGTAGGTTTAGGCAGCGGGGTCCCCCCACAGTAGGTGGCGGCAGCAGAGTATTTCCCCCTCCCCAATCCCAGGTTGAAAAAAAAAATTATGCTCACCTGATATCCCACTCAGCGATCTTCTCCTCCAGAGCGCAGCAGGGTCCCGCGTCTTCATTCCTCCACAGTGCAGGTGGCATTGAGTGACGTTATCAGCGCCTGCACTGCGCAACAGAAGCGGAGGTCACATCTCCTCTGTGTAGGCGCAGATGCAGCTCACACAGTGGGGACGCCTTCTCCTGTATGTGCGTGTATCACACATACAGGAAAAGGCAGCACTGTCTGCTGGGGATCCACAGTAGCGGCGGCAGCGGTGGGCCATGTGCCCAACCGGGCCCTCGGACAACGTCCGATCGGACTGGCTGCTCAGACCGCCCCTGGTTACAGGGGTACTCCAGTGGAAAACATTTTTTTTATATCAACTGGTGCCAGAAAGTTAAACAGATTTGTAAATAACTTCTATTTAAAAATCCTTCCAGTACTTATCAGCTGCTGTATACTACAGAGGAAGTTTTTTTTTATTTCTGAATTTCTTTTCTGTCTGACCACAGTGCTCTCTGCTGACACCTCTGTCCATGTCAAGAACTGTCCAGAGCAGGAAAAAATAAACCACAGCAAACCTATCCTGCTCTGGACAGTTCCTGGCATGAACAGAGGTGTCAGCAGAGAGCACTGTGGTCAGACAAAAAATAAATTAAAAAAGAAAAGAACTTCCTGTGGTGCAAACAGCAGCTGATAAGTACTGGAAGGATTAACATTTTTAAATAGAAGTAATTTACAAATCTGGGAGGTGATCTGGTGTCTTGGCATCGTTATATTGATTACATTTTTTCGTATGGAGTGGAGCCAAACAGGAATTAGATGATTTTATTATATCTCTTAATAGCAATACTTTTAACCTATAATTCACAAATTTTGGGAACTTTTAATTTCTGTGTCATAACAAAATAACCTTATATGCAGCACTTATCGTAAGCCTGTGGCCAAAAATGGCTTTATACTGCATACAAGCTGCCATTTACCCCAATGGCTGCTTAACGTTCCGACAAACCAGTTTCGTCGGTTAAAATGTAACTGCACCCAGAACATTTCGAGATAGAGGCTAAAATTTTAACAGAACAATTTTTGGACAAGAAATATCCAGTCCAGAACCTAAAACATTCATTGGATAAAGTACATCAGTAGGACAGATCCACCTTTTGAGGTGAAAAACGAAACTATTACACAAACAGACGATAATCCCAAACTTTTCATTCCCTACAATGTACACCATAAAAAAAGTTGAAGCCATCATCAACAAATATTGGCCCTTGTTGTTCCGGGATAAATTGTTGGGTGATATATTACCTGAGAAACTCCCAAGAGCTCCTAATTTGGGTATAAAGGCAGCACCAACAGTTCACCAATAGTGTTGCTCGCGAATATTCGCAATGCAAATTTAATCGCGAATATCGCATATTCGAGAAATCGCGAACATTTGCGAATATAGCACTATATATTCGCAATTACGAATATTCTTTTTTTTTTTTTTCACAGTACACATCACAGTGATCATCCCTCTCTGCTTCCAGCTTGTGTGGTGTAAAGAAGGTTCTAATACTACTGTGTGAGACTGGCGAGCGAATTTTCGCATATGCAAATTTTCGCATATGTGGATTTTTGCATATGCAAATTTTCGCATATGCTAAAATAAAACGCGAATATTACGAATATGCAAATTTAGCGAATATATGACGAATATTCGGCCATATATTCGCGAAATATCGCAAATTCGAATATGGCCTATGCCGCTCAAAACTATAATCACCAACTTTCCAGGTCTAAACTTAATCCAAACACTATAACAGATTTAAACAGCTTTTTCATATGCGGGCAATGCCCAAACTGCAAGGCCACCAATTTCCAAAAGAGGACACTGTCGGTCACATCCCCAGTCAACAACTTCAAGCACACAATCAAAGAATTCTTAAATTGTTCAAGCAAAGTAATATACATTATAGAACGTCCCTGTAATAAGAATTACATAGGGAGAGCGTCACGAGCATTGAAAACCTGCATCCTAGAACATAGGTATAACATCAAGAAGAAAAACAACAGACACCCTCTATCCCTACATTTTAAACAATATCATAATGGCAACCCGAACACACTAAAGCACATGGCAAAATGTTTCTGTCAAAAAAAGAACAGAGTCTAGGAAGATCTTCAAATTTGAGTCATTTTCTCCGAAAAGGGCTAAATACAGACTTTGAGTTGTTTGGCTTTTTAGATTCTGCTTCATAATGGTAGGATCCTTAGTGATGGCCCATCGTGGTTTGGCTGTTATACCAGCACCTCGATTGCCCCTTGCTTCAGATCCATCCACATTTCTTCTTATAATATACATCTAAATGTTCCTCCATGTTTATTCTCTGTATTTATTTTCTTTCTATTTCCATTTTTATTTTCATTTTTATTATTATTTTTTATTTATTTTTATATTTATTATTTTGTATTTGTTTTTTTTTGCATATTAACATATACATCTAGAATATATAGTGAGACCTAATATATGTCTGCAATGACTTTTGTCATGCACATCACACTGATAAGATTTATTGGCATTATCCCATTGTTTATTTATGCATATTTTTTTTTCTTCTGTATTTGCATCTGTTTATAACATTGGTTTTACATTCATATGGTACAATTTTGAAGATCACACACTGTTGATAATCATTTACTCTGTTTTATTAGTTGTGTAACACTTGGTTCCATTCCATGTTTCACTTCTGCTACCATTTGCACAAGTAATTAGTTGGAGGGCTATTCCTTATATATATAGCCAGGGTTTATTACCCCCCCCCCCCCCCACTCACTGTATAACTACTGCTGAAGAAGAAACCTATGGCTGGTTCTGAAACACGTCCAATTTCTAGCACTGTATACTAAGTCTAGTAATACCACTAGAGATGAGCAAATTTTAGAAAAATTCAATTCAGGCGATTCGCCGAATTTTCCCCAAAAATTTGTTTCGGTGAAAATTTATTTGCGGCAAATCGCTATTAAAAATGACTATTTCTGGCCTACAGAGAGCCTCAATAGGGGTGTAGAACACTTTGCTTTGCTGTTACATGCATAGGGTGTGTGCAGGGTTAGTGAAATAATTCAGTTATTCAGTATGACATGCAGATCAGAGGCATTGCTATTAGAATCACTGTTGCAGAGCGGCACAATGACAGAGCCTGGAGGTGGCGGAAGCATGAGGAGACCATATAGTGGCTGAATGACTCAGCGTGGAGTTGGCGGAAGCATGAGGAGACCACATAGTGGCTGAATGACACAGCCTGAAGTTGATGGCAGCATATAGTAGCTGAATGACACAGCCTGGAGGTGGCAAAAGCATGAGGAAGCTATAGTGGTTGAATGACACAGCGGGGAGGTGGCGGCAGCATGAGGAGAACATATAGTGAGTGAATGACACAGCCTGGAGTTGGCGGCAGCATATAGTGGCTTAATGGAGTTTGCGACAGCATGAGGAGAACATATAGTGGCTGAATGACACAGCCTGGAGTTTGCGGCAGCATGAGGAAAACATATAGTGGCTGAATGACACTGCCTGGAGGTGACAGAAGCATGAGGGGACCATATAGTGGCTGAATGACACAGGGTGGAGGTGGTGGCTGCATGAGGAGACCATGTAGTGGCTGAATGACCAGCGTAGAGGTGACGGCAGCATAAGGAGAAGATATAGTGGCTGAATGACAGCCTGGAGTTGGCGACAGCATGAGGAAAACATATAGTGGCTGAATGACACAGCCTGGAGTTTACGGCAGCATGAGGAAAACATATATTGGCTGAATGAAACAGCCTGGAGGTGGCAGCAGCGTGAGGAGAACATATAGTGGCAGTATAAGACAGCTTGGAGCTGGCATCAGCATGAGGAGAACATATGATGGCAGTATGAGACAGCTTGGAGCTGGCATCAGCATGAGGAGAGCATTTGGTGGCAGACTGAGAAAGCCTGGAGCTGGCATCAGCACGAGGGAACATATGGTGGCATATCTACCAACACCGTGCCATTTGTGAAAGTGACTCGGAAGGACTCCCTGCCTCCATCTCCACTGCATACTGCCACGGTGTGTATGGGTCCTCAGCCTCGCCTTCCTCATAACCCTCTAGCTCCTCTAGCTGCCCCTGCTATTCCTCTCCTGTCAGATGACTAGAAAAAACGCCATTCTAGCGAAACCTAAAGTGTGCCCCTCCCCCTCCTCCTCCAGTTCAGCCCCCACAGGGCTCTTGTGGCCATGAGATGTAGGCGCCATGTCTCCAGTGCCCTGACCAGCCATTGTTTCCAACACGGGTTGTAGTGGATGAAGCAGTGGAATGATGTTGTTCATCCCGAAATCATGGTGACAGGATTAACAGGAACAAAATAGTACACCACTTAGATGTACGTATGTGGTATACACTTATGTGGGGAAGACAATGCGCTCCAGTACGCTTAAAACAGTATTTGTCTACAACACCAGCAGGTGTATACTTTTGGCTCGCCTTTCACAGTCCCTAGGCCCTTAAGATTTTAACAGGAACAAAATGGTACATCACTTAGGTGTACTTATGTGGTATGCACTTATGAGGGAAGGACAATGTGCTCCAGTATGCTTAAAACAGTATTTGTCTATAACACCAGCAGGTGTGTACTTTTGCCTGGCCTTTCACAGTATCTAGGCCCTTAAGACTTTAAGAGGAACAAAATGGTACACCACTTAGATGTACGCACGGGTTACACTTAATAGAGGACAATATGCTTTTAGTGCCCTGCTCACCCTCACTGGCTGGCTACTATTAGCTTTTCAGTTGTTGCACACACCAGTGCTGCAGCACACAGTCGCTGTGTACTATACCCAAAATTGCACTTTCTCTCTCAATCTCACTCCCTTCCCTATCAGTGCTTCTAGGCTGGATTTGGGCTTGAAGTGAATCTCTGCTGTAAAAAAGCTTTTCTGCGCAACACAATGCTCTCTGTCTATAAACAGAATAAAAGTAAATACTGCACTGCCGCGTACCTTTGTTGGCGGGGGGTAGTAGTGTGTATAGAGTTCAACACCCGAACACGAAAAAACAGAACTAGTCACCGTGCTCAATCCTCCGGAAGAAGAGTTGAGGAGGCACTGGCGTTGCTGTTTCATGAGATTTATTCCATCAGGTCAGTGATACAACCATGGTCAGGTTTGGACACTGCTCTCTATCACTCTCTGCAATAGAGCGCTGATGTGACTGGGAGGTGAATCGTTGCTGTAAAAATACTTTTCTGTGCAACACACACTGCTGTCTGTCCCTCTCTCTCTCTCTCTGCAAAAAAAAGCTGAAGTGACTGGTCACAAGATGGCTGCCGATTATATAGGGCTGTGACATCACAGGGGTGGCTGGCTGCTGAAAGGCTGCATGCTGCATGTGATTAAGGTTCATCCCCCCTACCCGCCTTCCCAGGATTCCTTGCCTTATGTCCTCACATGTGGATCTGCCATTTTAGATGCCCTGGAGCCTGAAATGCACTAAATGGAATTTAATGAAGCGAATCGCGGCGATATTCGCATTCGTTGCAAATCAAATTTTTCCTGAAATTTGTAACGAACTCGGATTCGTCAGATTCAATTCGCTCATCCCTACTAACAACCACCTGAACTGAGCACAGATAGTTAAAAAGTACCTGTCACCAAATAAACTTTTCTAAACTACCTCAGGCTATGTTCCCTAACTACTCCCAACACCCCTCCAGCCCTATAAAAAACAATTTCAGAGCTTTAAAAAGCTGTGTATCATACCTTTCTTCTTGATCGCATAGTGCAGTCTGTGCAGCTTTCTGTGAGAATATGTACCTGTAGAGCTTTTACTTTCTGTGCAGAGAAACACTTCCTGAGTCTGATCTCCTGCCAGGCCAGGAGGAGACCAAACTGTATTATTTGTGGCAGGAACAGAACAGAGCCACCTAGTGGCTGTTTTTTATATTACATTTTAAACATACTTATGCTGATAATTTTAAAAGCAAGTGAATGGGAAAGTGTCTGCTAATTACACAAGGAACACTATATTAAAAGTTTTATTTGGTGACAGGTACTCCTTAAGGTAAACATTCTCTGGGACACCACAATGGTGTTGTTCCTCATGTACACACACAGGGCAGCTTATCCTGAAAAGTAACCTTAAATGACAGGTCCACTTTAAACTTTCTGGGCAATCTTTTAGCCCTGGAAATGATCTGAGACTCATGTGATCAGACGGATTACTGGAAGTCTGTTTCTGAAGGTACCATAGACTTACATGGGTCCTCCTGCATCGGAGTTCCAGGAATCTATTTGATCACATGATCACAAGATTGCCCAGGAAATTTAAATGTATCTTGCTGCCTAAGTGAAGAAAGACTGACGAATAAAACATTGTCATCATATTTATGCTTTGTTTATTTACGTATAAGTAAAAAAAAAAGGGTGACCATCCCCTAAATGTACATTTGTGATTCTATCCCAGCTGTCTCCAAACTGTGGTCCTCCAGCTGTTGCAACACTGCAATTCTTAGCATGCTGGGAGATCCTCAGTTTGAAGACTACTGCCAAAGATGGTTTGAGAACAAGAAAGATGGGTAACCATCTCCTAAAAGTGCATTCATTGGTATTGGTCTCCAAACTGTGGATGTCCAAAACTACAACTATCAGCATGATCGGAAAGCTGTTGGCTGTCCTGGCATGCTGGGAGTTTCAGTTTTGCAACATCTGGTGGTTCACCATTTGGAGACCACTGCCATAGATGTTGTGAGGACAGAATATGGTTTAGCAGCCCCTTAAACTATCTAATATACATGGCAAATATCATATCCATTCAAGGTTATATCCCAGTGGTCTCCAAACTAATGGACCTCCAGTTGGCTGTCTGGGCATGCTGGGAGTTTAGTTTTGTAACATCTGGAGGTCCACAGTATGGAGACCACTTCCATAGATGGCATGAAGACAGAATGTTGCAGCCCTTGAACTATCCACAATACAATGCAAAGATCCTGTGCATTCGAGGTTCTATCCCTGTGGACCTCCAACTGTTGCAAAACTAAAACTCCCGGCATGCCCCCGGGCATGCTGGTAGTTGTAGTTTTGCAACATCTGGAAGTACACTGTTTGTAGACCACGGTCATAGATAGCAGCCCCTTTCACTATCTACAATACTGTAGACGTTCTTGCTCCATGACAACGTTAGCACAATTCTGCATTATTTTGGGTTGCCAGATAATTAGAGAGCGTGTAAAGTAAATTTCGAAGTTGAGGGTAATGGAGAGGATACGTAGAGGAACAGATGGATAGTCTTCATTTGCCTGTTGACAGGTAGCATGTCAGCACTTCAGGTTGTTATCATACAGAGAACAGCAGTTGAGAATCTTAATTAGGACCCAGAAGGGTTTGTTGTGTAGATTATGGTGGATCTTTACAGGCACACAAAGCTGCATAGAAAGAACAAAAAAAAAATACAAAAAAAACAAAAAAAAAAAAAAAACGAGCCGGCTGGAGTTATCAATACAATTGGACTGGGGGAACAAAAAAAACATGCTTTTTACAGGGTGATTTCTCTGCTCGTCTGCCTTTGATCCCCAGCTATAAATGACGCCAATCCCAACCTATCAAAGACGAATCAGAAAAGCCATGTTTACTAAGCAATCAGTTGTTCATGAGAGACATGCTGAGCCGCAGAAAAGGGTGATACAAAGTAGATTAATAGAAAGGGAGAGAGAACGCGTTTCAGTCTTGTTGCCAAAGAAGTAACAATGAATGAAGTGTTCTGCCTAGAATCGCACAATAACAGCTGTTAGCATTCAAGAATGTGTCCAATGACAAAGATAAAGGGACGAACAGAAGTGGAGGAGGAAGATTACACCAGGCTTAGGGAAGCTAGGGCTCTCCACTTTTATTAAACGACACTGGCCGCTTGTCTATTATTTTTTTTACATAATGTCCCCCAATTAAGGCCACACACTTACTGTGTAGATTTAACCCGTTAAAGGAGTACTGCAGTGAAGGACAGTGTACCCTCTATCCAAAGGATCCCGGGGGGCCCTCACTGGTACTCCGTCTCTCCTTGTGCAAGGATCAGGGATCAGCACACGCTCTCCACTTATCTCTAAAGGAGAGCCGGAGATACATCAGTTCAGCACTCGGGTATGGCCAGCTTTACCAAAGAGATGAATGGAGGATGTGTGCTGTCTTCCTCCATCCAGTGACCTCTCTTTTTTAGATCGCATGACACAATATACCGCATATCCCCTCCGCATTCGAAACACTTAAACAAGACAACCTCACAAGTCATTAATCTCTCCCCCCACCCTTGCATTTTGAATAAAGGACTTGGTTATGTTCCCACTTATTCCTTCAACAAATTTAATTGGGTTAAAGACTTGCACTTATTTGCATGCAAATTACAATGGCACAAGTTCCACGTCAACACTGAATGAAGGAGGGCCTTGGAACTAGGCATCCCTAGGGATGTACTCCAAGACACATAGGTCACAATACCGTGACATGTGCCTTACCCTTTTGTCAGATTCCGGTAGCTATGAAATTATTGGTCAGAATCCAACCGAGTCTTATCTGACTGAACTGAAGCATTTGGTTGAGAGGGCTAAAGGTATTAATTTGTTGAGCGGTGCTGAAACAGAATTCCTTGTACCACACTTTTCAACAGTGGCGACTTTCTACGCCCTACCGAAAGTCCATGAGGGCACATCCCCCCTCAAGGGCGGACCAATCTTCTCTGGTGTGGGAATGGGATGCATGGAATAGCCTTCCTGCAGAAGTGGTCGCTGCAAATACAGTGAAGAAGTTTAAACATGCATGGGATAAGCATAAGGCTATCCTTCATATAAGAGACTGTTGATAGGATTCAGATTATTGGGCAGACTAGATGGGCCAAATGGTTCTTATCTGCCAACACATTCTATGCTTCTATGGTTCTATGCTATCCCCCATTCACCTATCCTCCTTATGTCTCCCATATTCCCCTTTGGTCCCAATTAATTCATCCTCTTTATGTCCATATCTACTCCCCCTTGGGATCCCATCTATAGTTCATGCATCTATTTCTATGTTCTGTTTACCATTTATCATATAAATTTACAGTTCATCATCACTGTTTTGTTATTAGAATATCCGGCACATCTCCACCATCTCATTTTTGGTACATTTAACCTCGCCAGTCTCCACTGTAAATACCCATTGTTCTAAAATAGTTGTGGACAGTGCCGGCTTGACATCCTGGCGCTGCCTAGCAATGGCATATGCTCCGCTCCAGCTTCTGTCGCCCGGATGTGGCGTTGGCACCTACCAGAAGCGGCGCGAGTAATTGGAGCGTGGCAGCGTGGACGGCTAAGTGCCCATACATAAAACAGACCCTGTTTTGCTGACCTGGCAGCAAGAAATTGCTGCCATAGGCTGTGGACTCTGCCACTGCAGAGCGCAGCATCTCACCGACCACCACTGCAGTTTTCTGGTTACATGAGTAGTGGAAGACGGGGCAGGGCTCTGACCCTGGCTGTTTCTGTACTGTTGCCCCAATTGCACTATATATTGATGTTGCATGGGGCTGCTGCTGAATGTATCATATAGCACTTTAATCAGTACTTTTGCACTAACTTGCTTTTTTGCACAATGTGGTCTTTCACTATTGGCATTATATAGGCGAAAGCCTCTGCATTTTATTTGTATGTTGGACCTGAGTACTATATTGCTTTTTGTCCATTGTTGTTGTTGTTGTGCCCCTGATGAACCCACTACATGTGGGGGAAATGTGTTGGGCTGTCTTGAGGGTAATTGTGCAATAGGGATTTCTAGGGATTGACCAAGGGGTAGACCGGGGCAGGGGTCGCCGTTTTTAGGGCAAATGCTGCGACAGTCCCTGAGTGAGAAGGGGTAGCCTCACCACATCTCCCCTGACAGGGTATACTAGGGTTGATACATCTCCTTCACTGCCCATATGCCCTGCTTTGTCTCCCTTATCCCTGGGCTTCATGTGTTATCTAATTCTCCATGACTGTGCACTCTGGTCATGCACATCTAATTTGAGAGTGGTCCCTGTCTCATTTTCTTGTGTTGTCTCATGTTCTCATGTGCTAGTGGGTTTGTATTTTAACGGCACTGTATTAAAAGTTACGTTTTATTGTTTGTGCGACCCATCTGGGATTCTCCTACTTACCTCAGGGTGCAAACAGCGTTTTGCATTATTTGAAAACCATTTTTCTGTGGATTAAGTAAATTAGTATGCTTAAAACTGTCCTCTTCTTCCCCCTATAAGGCTTTTATTTTTTATTATGGGGCTGTATATATTGGGCTGTGATCTGTAGATTTTTATCAATCCCATTTTTGTTTAGATCAGATTTTTTTCGTGCTTTTTATTAATATTTTTCTTGTAGATGAAGTGACCTAAAAACAATTTGATGTACAGTAGGTTTTAAAGTAAGCTTGGCCTCAATGTGTGTTAATGTGCATCTAGATAAATTAGACAATCTAGACAATTTTTGTACAGCACTGCAGTATATGTTGCTGCTATACTTATAATGTGAAATAAAGAAAATGTAGCAGTTTCTATGGAAATGCTCGGGGATGCACATTTTGTATCGGATGGGGAGATGAGAGAGGAGTTGTGGTATTCAGCATTGCGTGGGGTAGGTGTAAAGAGTCACCTAGATACAGTGTGAGGATCCAAAAGTGTAAAACCAAATGATGCTTTATACAACAAGATGTGATAAAACATTGATTCAGAATGGAACTGAAGGTTAAATAAGTCGGTTGTGACATTGATAAAAAAAATTACTCTTTTTAATGTCACAATGAGCTCCATCCATTACAAATAATTTCATGAAAAAGTATTCAACCCCCTTCAGATCAGTATTTAGTAGAGGCATTGTCTATCACATATGCATGGTATGACAATTGTAATGGCAGGGCTGTACAAATACTACCATACAGTGCCCCAAATATTGCTGCAAAGTATCAAAACAGCATCACCAGGCAGTTGCCAAATTATCGGTTCCCAATAAGTAAACTGAGGAAGGTACTGCATTCTATGCAAAGCACATGTAGCCTGGCTCTGACGGCCAGTATCAACCTCTACAACCGTGTTAGAAGATGCACCCTCTTCAACTTTCCAGATCTTTCATGGCCTGGGTCTACGCTGGATCAAGGTCAGTTCAAGTGTTCAGTCCATGCTGGGGCCCAAAAGATTAGATTAGATGATGTTTGGGTTTGAGACCATGTAAAAAGAGTAGCCTGACTGAGAAAACCCATTTTAACATACTCTTCCTGTCACTTCCCAACCCCCGAATTTAGATTTGCGGCTTACATTTTCTTCCTCTTCATGTTCTATGTCACATACCTTTTAAATTTTTCCACTAACAAAGTTTTCTTAGGGCTCACATCTTGTCGTTTTCATTGGCGCACTTTATTTTATGATCTAATGTATTACGAAGCCATACATCATCACATTATTTTGATCTATGTGATCAGTGCTCTATGACGACTGCCTAAGGCATGCTTTAACTAACGCTGAGCTACAGAAGGCCCTCGGGCCAAGATAAGGCTGCCCTAGCAACCCATCGACACTAGGGGATGGGGCCACTAGACACTGAAGATGACCAGGATTTAATGTTTAAATAACGCAATCACTATGAATCACAGCATTTAAAGAGTAAAATTATGGATATCGGAGCGATATCCGTTGTCCATCATTATCAGCAAATGTCTGCTGCTGATAGCAGCGGGCATCTCCCGAGCACGCACCATATTTTCTCACCCACCCGTCCATATAATGCACACTGACCATCAATATTCCTGTAGTGCCATCTGTTTCATCCAAGTTCCGCTGCATCCATACATTTCATTATTGCAGCTGGGTCATGTGACCACCAGTCTGATTACAAGAAAATTATATTACATAATGTGTACGGGAAGTGGTCTGTCCTGCATCATCTGACTTACTGTGAACTACATGACTATATCATCACCTATCAGATCCCATCCCTCTCAGCTCCACCATCCTTGTTTACCTTAATGTCCCTTCTATGCTGCTAAATATCTTGCCCTAGGGTTCATACTGTACACTAGCACTCTTGTTTCTTCTCTTTTCTGTGACCTAACCTCTAAGTTCTGACCTTTACTTGTGACCTAATCACCCCTTTACCTGCTGACTTTGTACTTTACTGCTAACTAGATTTGATCCTTGCCTGTTCGGACTGTCTGCTTCTGGTTTGTGATTTTTTACTACACTTCCCTCTTGGCTTCTGACATCTGGCTTGTCCCTGGTTTAAACAATGTCCACTGATTTTGTACCATATCTACTCGGGTGTTGCTGATCTGGTGTGTCTGACCTTCCTGATGCTCTCATGCACCTAGCCCATTGTAGGGACTGTCATCCAGTTTGGGCCGTCGTTTACAGCAGATCCTCCAAGTAGGTAGGGACAGTGGTTGGGGTGAGCACTAGTCTGCACTGAGCCCTACTCCAGACATGACACCTGTTTCTACAGTCTAGTGATCTATCAATGTTGTAACAATATGATAATTAAAGGGGTACTCCGGTGGAATTTTTTTTTTTTAAATCAACTGGCTCCAGTTAAACAGATTTGTAAATTACTTTTATAAAAAAAATCTCAACCCTTCCAGTACTTATCAGCTGCTGTATGCTCCAGAGGAAGCTGTGTAGTTCTTTCCAGTCTGACCACAGTGCTCTCTGCTGACATCTCTGTCCAGTCAGGAACTGTCCAGAGTAGAAGCAAATCCCCATAGCAAACCTCTCCTGCTCTGGACAGTTCCTGACATGGACAGAGGTGTCAGCAGAGAGCACTGTGATCAGACAGAAAAGAAATTCAAAAAGAAAATAACTTCCTCTGTAGCATACAGCAACTGATAAGTACTGGAAGGATTAAGATTTTTAAATAAAAGTAATCTACAAATCTGTATAACTTTCTAACACCAGTTGATTTAAAAAAATAAATGTTTTTCACTGGAGTACCCCTTTAAAGTGCACCTAAAACATAACTTACTTTAAGAGGCACTAGCTGAATATTTTACCTTGAACTATATTCCACTTCCAATTCCTTTTTCTTTTTTGTCTGCAAATAATCTTTGCTAAAATGGAGGCACAAACCTTTAAATACATTTTCCTCTTACAAAACAATCTAGCCCAACGTGCCTACAATTTAGCTATCATTTAATATTTATACTTCACAGAAAAAAGGAGAAAAAAAAGCTAATTTCCCCAGACGTATGATTCATACTGAACTGAAAACATTTGTCTTTTGTTTGAATTTCCAAACAAATTAAAAAACCTTTTCTATAAGTCAAGCTTCAATAACTTTGCTTATTAGTTTCCGAAAAGGGCAAATGTACTTAAATAGGGATATAAACAATTACCGAAATGAAGGAGTGTACATAGCGGCTTGTATAATTAGGTTATATATTTTCCGGGAGATGTCTGCGCTCGGTCTCACTTGTCGAGGTATGTTTAGATTAAGGTGACATAACCTTGCAATTAATTAATACAATCTTATTTCTGCGTTTTTTTCTGCAAATCCTAAATGGGAAAACATGATCAAATTCAAATATGGATTTGTCACGCATTATCCTTTTACATGTTAAAAACTTAACGCATGTCTACCTGCATTTATTAAAGGGGCTTGTCTGCTTTACAATATTCATGTTAAAATATTGAAGTATTAAGCAATATGAGCTAATGGAGCTTGTTCAAGGTCCTGGTCTATTAGCCAGCATACAGGGTAGCTAAAAAGACATCAATCTCTCTGGAGGACCCACCACATCCAGGCATTACAAAGACAGATAATTGATTTCAATTGTTGGGGTAGCTTCACATGTAGCCAACCTCCCAATCATGTCCTCATATCCCAACCTAATTTTCATATATCACCCTCATATCTCATCCTCATATCCTGTTCTCATATTCCAACCTCATATCCCGTCTTTATATTCTGTCCTCATATTGAGTCCTCATATCCCATCCCCCGCACTAACTATTCTCTGCATTTGTCTGCCGGACAGTCAGCAGGATGTTAAAAAGTCCCGGGCAATCTCTGCAGCCCAAGAGTAATGTGATCAGGAGGAGATGTACCAGAAGTCCCATTGGAACTTCAGAGGAAACTCCATTCTGGCATAAAGGGGTGGGTTATGGTTGATTTAGTTGACATACAAGTAACATGTACAAGGTTTCATCGAAATATCTCCAGCCATTTGGAAGTTACACATGTTGAGTTTCATATATATGGTTTTAGTTTTGTTTCACAATTTCTTTGTATTAATTTTTCAGACATGAAATATAAAGCATAAGTATTCCAACAATACAATGAACAACAAAACTGCTTTGTTGTTAAGACGATATACATTAAAGGGGTACTCAGGCGCTAAGACATCTTATCCCCTATCCAAAGGATAGGGGATAAGATGCCTGATCACGGGGGTCCCGCCGCTGGGGACCCATGTGATCTTGCACGCAGCACCCCGGTTACAATCAGTCCCTGAAGCATGTTCGCTCCGGGTCTGATTACTGGCAATCACGGGGGCTGGAGCATTGTGACGTCACAGCACTGCCCCCTCAATGCAAGCCTATTTGAAGGGGCGTGACAGATAAGATGTCTTAGCGCTGGAGTAAAAAGCACACGTGCAGGGGTGGGCCTCCAGCTGCTCCAAAAAGTCCAATTAGAAAGTTAAAACTTCACCTTTAATGTAGCATGTTAAAAACAGAGGATATCCATGGTGGACCTTTATTAGGCCCAGGGCTGTCTGGTGATAGCTTTGCGGGTCAGCCCTGGTGATAGCTTTGCGGGATCTGAGATGTATAGTACAAAGAGAGCTCTGCTTTTGTGTGTGGCATCAGTTGCGGTGTTTGAAGCTTGGACTGGAATCATCTCTTATAGCGTCTATCACAGCCTCAATTCTGCTTTTGAACATGCGGGCACAGCTGTTGTGCCCATGTGATCAGCAGTGATGTACATGAACAGCATTCTTCTAGAAAGCTTTAAAGGGAACCTGTCACCTATTTCATGCTGCAGGCTTTCTGACCCACTTGACAGCAGTTACCAAATCGGATAAGGCTGACGGGCCCTTGTTCTCAAAATGGCTGTGGGTCACAGAGGTAGTTCCGTGGATATGCCATAAATATCCTGGATTGGAGTTCCCCTTTATATAGGCACTGTCATTTTAACTAACTTTACATAGATCAATAGGACACGTGAATATAAGAAACTTTGTAATGTATCTTATCAGACAAAATTGCTTCTTTCCCCTGTTACCAAACTATTTTCCCTCTCCTCTCCTCCTGCTGCTAAACTCATCCACTCTAAAAATCTGCTCAGCTTCGTCCTGTGTCTGCAAGACAAACAATTCAAGTCTGTGGAGCGGAGAGGAGGAAGCTCTGTCTCAATCTCTAGGAGAACTACAAATTATAGATTAGGTGAAAGCCTGGACCCCACTTACAGGAGATCATCAGGCAAAGGGGCCCCAGACGCGAGTTCATCACAGGGATGGATGTGCCCCCAAGGATTCCCACTCCCTGATCCAATTGGCTATCGGGCCCTATCACCTGTCATGAAACTTTTTCCCTCTACCCCCCATGCTGTTCAAATCTTCTCTGAAAATCAGCTCAACTTTGTCTGCAAGACAAGCCAATACAAGTTTAAGGAGGGGGGAAGGAGGGAGCTCTGTCCACCAGTTCTAGGAGCACTGCAAATTAGAGATGAATCCTGCAGAGTAGACATCTGCTGAAGAATACCATATGAAAGTTATATAATGGCCAGAAATAGTGCCGCTGATCATGTGCATACATAGGGCAGCTTATCCTGAAAAGTCACCTGAAATGAAAGTAAAGGTCAGTATGCTTTTGATAAGAGGAATTTGGGTGCGACAATTCCAAGCCGGAACATCTGACTGCCCCAGTTTCAAGAGGTGAAGAACATCCAGTAATGTCTAGGAAAGACGTATCTTCTTTTTTCTGTCAAACAGCTACTAAGCTATTTTTAGCTATTTGTTCTTTTGCTTTTAAAAAGCACGTTCTCCAGGCGTATCTGCTTAATTTAATATTTCACCGTGGATTCAAAGTGGCTTTGTTTAACTTACACAGCTACAGGAATGCAAGCAAAGTATTTCAACAAAGGATATTAGTCATTACAGGAACTGAGACGTGCTATTCCTGTGTGAAGGTGCCGCTATTATTCCTGGCGCGGAGCGGCACTAGACGGATCCTTCTAATGACCTGGGTTCAGTGTTTGATGAACTGTGGAGCTGAGGATCACACAACTTACTGAACTGAGGGGCCACGAACAAGGAGGGTGTTATATATATTATTTTATTTGTAATGACAACACTTGCAGATGGGTGCTCTAGAGCTGTCCACACACAAGAAGGATGACGTAGCAAATGAGCTTGATATGAAACGAGAGGCAGAAGTGGATGTAGTTTACAATGAAAGCAATCAAAACATTTGTTTTTTTAAAACCTTTTTTCAAACATACTATAATGGAATTCTGTGTTAAAATTTGGAGGGACTTAGTAAGGACCTCAATCAATTGGCCAAAGAGGAAAAGAGCTACAAAGATTAACTCCTGTCTCCCTTCCTCTCTTTTTGGAGGACTTTACAGCCTGATGATTTCAATGGACAACATGTAATGCTTCATTGCTCCTGTGGTGGTGCTGTGGGGATAATGAACACTCACTTCCAGTTTCCTCTGATGATCGCAGCTTTTACCGATGGGGATCAGTTTACTTTCAGGGGATCTTTATAATAAAGCAGACTCATGACTATCTATAATTATCCATAATTATGGACCTGATTTATAAGACAATTTTACTCTAGTATAAAAATGCCAACAAAGAGTTAGTTTCATCATCAAAATTCTATTCTAATTCATAAAACTGAGACTGTTGATGGGGGGGGGCATTCCTATTGCCAATGAGTCAACAGGTATATGGTCACAGTGAAGTGTCAAGAGGTCTCTCCAGCGAAATGTCTTCAAAGAACCCAAGTTCACGTTCTAACTAATCATAGAAGTGTTATATCTCTGGTTGGATGTTTGGAAAAGGCTTTCTTTTGAGTATAGGGAACAGTTGGCTTAACACCCCTTTGTAGCTTATAGTGTTGGGTGCGAATATTCGCCTTTTTAATTTTTATCGCGAATATTGCAAATTCGCGAATATTGCAAATATATTCGCTGTATATGTGAAATTGCGAATATTCGTTTTTTTCCGCATATGTGAATATTCATATAAAGTTTACCACCCCTCACTGTTTTCTTCCTCGAATACGTGAACATGCGAATATTCACATATGCGAACATAAAGAATATGCGAAATTCGCGAATATAGGACGAATATCCGTCTAAATATTCGCAAAATATCCCGAATTTGAATATGGGCAATGTCGCTCATCACTAGTAGCTAAACCTAAACATAGTATTTTTGGTGCCTGGGAAACAAAGGAAGCATCGAGAGCATCTTTTGGCATCAGTCAATATCCTTAACCATCGAACGTGTCCTTCTTCCTGTAAGTAATTACAAGCTTCTGCTGGGAAAATAAGCATTCTAGAAATCTAAGACTTCCTGTAGATAAGAACTGTCCTAAGAAAACCTAGCTTTTGCCTTTGGTCTTCGAAAAGAAGTATCGCTCTTTTAAGATCGGTGGTTTCAAACTGTGGCCCTCCAGATGTTGCAAAACTTCAACTCCCAGCATGCTGGGAGTTGAAGTTTTGCAACATCTGGAGGGCCACAGTTTGAGACCACAGTTCTAGATGATATTACCCATTATTGAGCGCATGGTAGATTTCCTATAATTTTTGACCTCCTTCTAATTTCCACCTTGCCCGAAAACAGTTTTTCTTCAGAGTAATTTCTTTTTTCCACACGCCATCTGAAAATGTCAATGATAGTATTGAACCTCTACGAGTAGAGGACATTCCACTACCTAGTCTACTCGTTCTTCGAAATGACACATCTCCATGACAACAACATCGCCCAATGGCAGCGTTCTCTTACGGAAAATGCTATGCGTAAAACTGCTGACCTGCAATTTCTCGGCAAAGCTATGCATGAAAAGAGCAATCAGATAGAGCCCGGCCATCATCACAGGCCAAATATAGCTACATCCTCCATCCATTCTACTATACATCCCGATACAGTCAAATAACTACATGCAAGATCGGTTCGTTGTCTCGTTCGTCACGGAATGGGGCCGAAAAAGTTCAATATCATAGTTCAATCCAGTTTTTTTCTTCCATTAATGTCGCTATATTTCATTATCGACATAAAAGACAGCATCAATTGATGATTTTTATCTTACGCTTTACATATTGAATATGCATTATCTGTAGAACAAAGAACTGCTTAGAATCTCTATCATTAATTTTAAACAACTAGTACACCAGCGGTTCGGTTTTATATAGTTCAATGGAGTTCATCATTTGTGCAGGTTTACATAACTGCTAGAAAGCAAAAAATATATATAAAAATAATAATAATAACATTTGTCTTTGGTTGTTAACTAAAAAATTTCAGCTTGAATGGACCTTCAATATCATAACCATCTATTGCTCTAAAAGTCTTCCTTACCAAGGATCCACCATTTCTATAGTCTTTGGGCCAGATCTACGCTTTTAAGGGGTACTCCGCCCCTAGACATCTTATCCCCTATCCAAAGGATAGGGGATAAGATGTCGGATCACGGGGGTCCTGCCGCTGGGACCCCCCGCAATCTCCCTGCAGCAGAACGTTGGCTGCAGTGCCAGAGGCTTGTGACGTCACGGTCATGCCCCCTCGTGACGTCAGACCACGGGGGGGCCGCGATGTCACAAGCCTCTGTTGGCGCATCACTAGTCATCAGTTACAGAGAGAAGTTCGCTTCCTGCACTAGGTGACTGAGGTGCCTCAGCAGAGATCGCGGGGGGGGGGGGGGGGGGGGCTTACCCCTTTAAGCTATCAGATTTTGCGTTGATGGTTGGATGCACAGATGACTACTTGTGGTGTCAATTGGATTCATACAATGGCATGTCCTTTATCAAGGGCATAGTTATAAAGTTGCATGGTTGATAAGGTTAAAAGAGCTTTTATTTGAAAAATATAAAACATTACAATAATAATAAACAACACCATAATTATAATACAAACAACATACACCTGTACAATATTTACAAAAATTAGTCCATATTAGTCCATTAATATTCTATCAAAGTATTTTCTGGTCCAGCCTCACACTTACCAAACACACCACTATAATAACAACCCCACACGTGTAAACTAAGCTCTACTTTCTCATAATAAAATAGTAACCTTACTCATAATAATAACAACAATTACAACAAGAACAACTACTAATACTAATACCTAAACTAAAATCCCTGGTCCGGACAAACCACCAAACACCACAAAAAAACACCACAAATGGAAAAGTTCAACCTGTATAACCCTACTGTGTTGATCCAGAGGAAAAAAAAAAAAAAAAAACCTTATGAGGCATATGCCAATTGCCTCATACTATGGGAAAAAAATTCTTCATTACTCTAAATTTGACAATCAGAATAAATCCCTGGATCAATGCCCTATGTCCAGTACCCTTAACTTGTAATATTATATTTTTCCATAAAACACCACTCCTAAGGCATCTTTTCCATCAGATCACCCCTAAGACGTCTTTTATCCAAACTAAATAACCAAGAACTTGACGTCCTTGATAACTGGTTGTCCTCTTCTGAACCCGCCCTAGTTCAGCCTTGCCACTCTTATCCTGTTAAGGATGCAGGGCGTACCTGTATGCCTTGCGCCCACTCCCCTACTATGAAGCGGGGTCACAAGTTGACCCTGTGTCATAGCGGGGTGGTCCCGGTGGCTATCAAAGGTCGGGACCCATGTCTACTATGGGACATCACCGATTGCGGTAATGCCCAGCATTAACCCCTTAGACGCGGCGATCAAAGTTGAGCACGCATCAAAAATGGAAAAAAGCATTCCAGTCAGCTCAGTCGGGCTGATCAGCATCACCGCGTTGAAACCGCAGTGTCCAAATCAGCTGAGAGGACGGCGTGAGAGCCCTTACCTGCCTCCTCACCGTCCGATCTCTTCTGAGATGCTCCAGGTAGCTTTAACACCCCCTGGAGCAATAAGGTACAGATAACACTGATCAATGCTATCCTATGGCATAGCATTGAACAGTGTATGCAATAAGAAGATTGCATGTAATAGTCCCCTATGGGTACTAAACAATGGTCTAAAAAGTAAAAAAAAAAAAAAAAGTAATAAATGTGAATTAACCCCTTCCCTAATTAAAGTTTGAATCACCCCCCCCCCTTTTACCATAAAAACAAAACAAAACAAAAATAAACATAAAAATATGTGGTATCGCTGTGTGCGTAAATGTCCAAACTATAGAATTATAAAATTAATTCAACCGCTTGGTCAATGGCGTATACGTAAAAAATTTTGGTAATTTTATATACCCCAAAAAAATTTATAAAATGCGATCAAAAAGTTCCATCCAAACAAAAATGGTACTAATAAAAACTACAGACCACGGTGCAAAAATTGAGCCCTCATATAGCACCGTATGCAGAAAAATAAAAAAGGTATAGCGGTCAGAAGATGACAATTTTAAACATACTAATTTTGGTGCATGTAGTTATAATTTCTTTTTTTAAGTTGTAAAATTAATTAAACCTAAATAAATTAGTTAACCTTGTAACCGTATGGACCTTCAGAATAAATATTACCGGTAGGTGTCTTTTGTACCAAAAAGTGCACTGCATAGAAACGGAAGCCGCTAAAAATTATGAAATTGTTTTTTGTTTTGTTTTTGTCCCACCCACAAATAATTTTTTTTTTGTTTAGCTACAGATTTTGTGGTGAAATTATTGATGTCATTACAAAGTAAAATTGGTAGTGCATAAAACAAAAGTGAGGAAAAAAACGAAAGTGCAAAAACGGAAAAACCCTGAGTCCTTAAAGGGTTAAATACAGGTGCCCCAAATTAGACACAATATTCAATATAGCAATAGCAGTATAGGAAAGACCTTCCACAGTGATATGACCCTGGTCTGGTTTCTCCTTCCTTTGTAAAGAATGTAAAGAGGTATGTTCACACCAGACATGGATAATTGGAGTAGCGTGACCCTACTTCATTCCATGGACCTAGGGGGGCTTTTGCATGTTCATTGGATGCCAGGGACTTGGCAAATGAATTAGAAATCCGGGCTAGAATTGCAATCTGAATCTGAATCTTTGTCCATGTGAAAGAAACCTTAGATACACCAGTGATACTGGAGTGAGACATTGACTTACCAGGTAAACATAATGTACTTGTACTTGTAATGATGGTTGTTAGCTTTGTAGTTAGAGCAAAAATTTGTAATGTATCATTTTGTGTTGAGTTGTTCATGGATGCAGCGTGATACCACTTGAAATGCGTTGGAATACAAAAATGTAAATAGTTATCTGTTATCGTGTGACAAGCTATAAACAGTGGTTGAGTTTAAGTGTACGCAAGTGCCTAACTGGCTTTACACTCTGCACGAAGATTTCGGCTGTATATGAATTTGCCCTGAATAAAGACTACAGTTAAGTGACCTAGGGTGAGTGCACCAATTTCTCTATTTCTTGCGTTGTATGTGCTTATATTTGTTGTGATCAAGCACAATGGGGGAATTTGGAAAATATCCTGCGCTGCCAATCTCTCAAAGGTAAATTGAAAGCCGATATGTATCAGAAGAAAACTTTATTATAGCATACAACGCGTTTCAGAGTCGGGATGGCTCTTTCATCAGGCGTTGCCTGATGAAAGAGCCATCCCGGCTCTGAAACACGTTGTATGCTATAATAAAGTTTTCTTCTGATACATATCGGCTTTCAATTTACCTCTGAGAGATTGGCAGTGCGGGATATCTTCCAAATTCCCCCATTGTGCTCGTTCCAGGATCCAGTGCACGCCAACCCGGTGTGGGAAGTCCGCAGCACCTTCGGTGGGATCTCTGTCAGACCCTTTGAGCATTGTCCCCCCTTTATTGCACAACTATATAAGGTGAGCATAACCTTCACCTTCTCCACTATTATTTACCTGGTGATCCCACACATGGAAGCACTCCTGTCCTATTTTGTATTTTATATTTGTTGTGAAGCACCACCCAGTATCTCAAGATGCATCACCTTCACCCAGCCATCTATCCATTACTATAGGCCATTATTGAGATTGACAGTGCCGGGTATTACCTCTTGCAAGGGCTGTGAACTAATAATGGCCAGTAAACACATGAATTTTAATGCTCCATAAGATCTAATTCCCCCAAAAAAGTTGACTCAACTTTTTTATTTTTTATTTGATTAAAGCAAAAAATTCCATTTCATTTCAAGACTTAGATAGGAAAGAAACAAATAAATGACAATCTTCTTTTTTTTTCTGCCTGTCCAGAGAGTCAAACTGTTTTGTCATTCGTCTATAGCCCGGAGAATGTTGGACACATTTAAAGAATTTTGTACTTGTTGAATAGGGTTTTGCTCTAAAAAAAAAAATTTGAAAAGTATAGCACCAACTGCTCTTCATGGTAGATTAGTGCTCCTGTGGCCAAATTTGCTTTTGACTAATGTCAGGGCCCTATGGAGTCAGATCATCTGTTGCGTAGCAACTGCCTCGGCAGCACCGAGAGTATCCATGCATAAAAGATTTCACATGATGGCAGGGCAAAGTGTGAAGATATTTAAGAATTAGATAAAATCTCCACAGGAATCTGAACTCCGGGTCCGAACTGGAAGGAATTTTGTAAACCTCAAGGCAGTGCCTGCTGGAAAACTTCTGCGATTCACAGTATTAAGCTGGAACATAAGTACAATTATCCGACACCTCAGTTATATCCACGAGCTACTGGCAGCCTATAGGGACAAGAAAATGTTTCTTTAGATTCATGTAACCACTTCATAATTACTTAACTTAATGTGGAATAATCACACAAATAGGATTAAAATATAATTAACACCTTCACCTTCTTGGGCAAAAAAAGACCCAAAACATTGCAATGTTATGAGATTGTTTAGCTTAGTATTATATGTTCTTAAAAGATAAAAAATTGAAATGGTTTCTTAGGGAAGTCTGCCTTAAATAGCAGGAAATTACATTATGTTTAAGGTCTAGTTTCTTAGTTCTATTAAATGGAGCTCCGTCGGACAATCCGTTGGAATGATAGGAGTTTAATGGTAAAAAAAAAATAGTGCATGAACTATTTTTTTTCCCCTCCACTAATCTTTGGTAAACTAACGAATTACCAACCGACTCCATTCAAGTCAATGAGGCCCATCAGGACCCTGTGGTTTCAATTGTGCTCTGGCCCATATTCGGGCCATTCTGCGTAAAAAAGGAGACAAATGGACCCAGAATGGGATGAAGTACAGTGGCAATGTAAACGCAGCCTTATTTCCTTCATTAGCCAACCAAGAGCTGTAACGTCTTGGGAGTAGTTAGTCTGTGTGTCCCTTATTTGTATAATTTCTTCACAAAAACCAACAATGGGGAGAAACTGTAGTAGTTGGGAAAAGGAGAATGCCAATTTGGAAATTGGAGACCTTGACAAAAGGTTAATAGGACATAAAAAAAAAGGTATAGGAAGCTCCCTCCATGTTGTTAAACCAAACCTGAAAGATGATTTTGGATCCATTTGGTGAGTGACGTTCTTCACTTTATTTTTGGGACAAAATGGGTGATGTTTTCCTTGAGAAGAGTGTCATAAAGATCTGTGGAGGCTTATAGGTCAATTACGCGCCAATGGGAATTCTGTAAAGGAAGGATATACACGAGGGGCGGCCCTGAACACGAAAGCCCGCACACAGCGTTCGGAACAATAAACTTCCGGACGCTGGGGAGCGGAGCTTCGGAAGCAGGGCAGTGGAGTACCCCTTTAAGTTAACAGCAGAAGAAGAAAGTCTTGGATGGTAACTTTATTAGTGTTGTGCAGTGTTTAGGCAAAACACTACAATAAATCTTAAAAAGGGAGGATGCTGTCAGGGTGCAGATGCCCAAACAATTGGAGGCCACTTTTCCTGAATTTTAGAAATGCAAGAAAATATCAGGAGGTGTAGCCGAGCTTCAAAGTTCTCCTGCAACTCCACTGATGATTGTTACATTTCCTTTGCTTCCTTGTCTGAAAAAGGATGCAAATCTGAAACATTGCCATAAGGTGTCACAGGTGGTAGAACATTTCCACTGCATTTGGTATATATTCCACTACGTGCTATCTTAGTCTCTGCTTTGCTGAAGAATTATTGGACCTTTGAAAAAGAAACCCACTGTGATGTACACCTAAATTATACCATGAGATAACAAAGCTGTGCTGCTTCAGTATCCTTTGAGATTCACAGTAGAGTGGCACCTTGTTTGGTGTACTCTCCCAATCTTTACTGCAACCTCATCTGTATCTATTCTCCCTCTAGTCTGCAGCCTGTCTTCAGCAGCAGTTCGGTGCTTAGGGTAACACTTCTTTGCTGTGCTGCTGCTATTTTTTCCATTTCTGTTTATATAGCATCTTGCAAAGCAAGTACATCAGTAACACATTCCCACACACATGCCATCTATGGCAGTGTACTGTGTAAATCATTTCCAACACAGCACCAATCTATTCAATGCACTATGTCATGGTATGGCAGAGAATAGTAGCTTCTATGCTGTGCAGTGATTGAGTAGGCAACTAAGTGAAGAAGTAACTGTGTGTGCACTACTGGCAAACAGTTCAATCCTGGTCTTGCACCTTGATATTGAGAGAGTGAGAAAGGGGCTCTCAGGGGCTCAATAACATCTGCGAAAGCACTAGAATCACCACTATGAAGGGGTTGTCTTACTCAGCCTGGCAAGTTTATAGAAATCTTTTTGTCCAACAGGTACACTTGGGGAAAGTCTATTAAGAGCGTTACCACTTGAAACAATGGGCATCATTTGTATTACTAGTAGTGGGCAAACAAGCTAAGAAAAAAATTAACTTTTTGAGGTTAAAATTAGGGTTGGTTTTGAAGGTTAGCCCATAGGAAAAAAAGAAAGCCAGAGGCTGTAATAATAATAATCATTTGGGTGGTTACATTATTGTAACACATTTCTGTCATTCAATGTAATTCCCATAAGACAAGGGAACAGTGAAATCCAATAGGTCACTGGATCCTGCAGACCTATGTGTCTCATATGAAGGCACCTCTTCCCCATATACTAGGGAACTATTCCAATAATACATTTATATTGGGAGGATGCTTTTTATAAAGTTCCTGAATATTTTGTGGCCGCAAGGTGGAGCTTGACTTTAAATAACTAGGAATTACAGCTTGTACCCATCTTTATGTATCTGTAGTACAACCTGAGCTGGTTTAATAAAAATTTAGATTTAGAGCCATTGCCTTAGGTCCAGTAGGCTGAGGGCCCATGTTCAGACTTAGTAATAAAACATGAATGCTGGAGACAGAAAAAGATTTTTCTTATTAGAATAGGACTCGTGCTCGTAACTTGCCAGGCTTCATAAGGGTGTCTGGGCAGCCTGAACGCCCGGCATGAACAACATCCCTCCACCCCAAACTGTGAAGGGCACATAGGATGGCAACACTGGAGAGACACTTTGAGTGACTGCAAAATGCAATGTAAAATACAGAAATTTGCCCTTGTTTTGGGGTGCTGTTTTAGCCGGACAGTTTTACAGGATAATATATATTTTTTCAGTGTGTTTTACCAATAAAAACTGTGTGGTCACAATCACTTCATTTAAAAGGGAATTTGTCATCTCTTTCATGCTCCATGAATCATGAGTCATTGGGTTGGTCCCCAATGAAACCATGTGACTTTTTTGTGTCATAATCGGTCAAAATGGTGTAAAATTTTTACAGAGTGGGATTTACAAGCTATTTTTCCTTTCAATGGAACAGACATATTTGGTTTGTTCTTTTTGAGCTATAAACTGGCAGTTTTTTGGCCCTTTTATTGCTAAAAAATAAATAAAAATAAAAAGCATCAAAATATTATGTATGAACATATCCCGAATGTGACACATGCCTAAAGAGGGAAGGAGTGTAGCCCAACACAACGTACTGTACCAGGATGGATGGATTAATATCTCGCCATAAATGTTTGGATGGATTTGTATGCAGCGCTGCACATCTGCATAAATCTGAATAAACCTCCTGCACAGGTACAAGCTGGCAGCAAATAAAATGTATGTACGAGAGCTGTCATCTAACTCACACTAATGAAGGAGTCAGAACCCTCCTGGGCCGAGCACACTGGGTCTCTGGGTACCTGTAAAACCAGGCAGACACATATTGATATTGCAGTCTCAGTTTTATACTTGCTCCATACCCGCCTCTCTGCTGCCCGAGACAAACTATAAAAAGGTGCACCTCCCCCCAGAATATTTACATAAGCTAGCACTGATGTACAATGCAATTGGAAAATTTACAGACCTTTAAAAAAAAAATATATATATATATATATATATATATAGATAGAGCAGGAAAGCAGCACTCCAGGGTAAGAAAAAGTGCTCGGGTGCCTACTGTGTCGGGTCTAGGTTGGGGACCCCTCCAAACACAGAAAAATTAAATAAACAGTGGCACACCAGGTGTCAGCAAAAATAAAATGTGATTTATTCCAGAGACGTGTAGGCAACGTTTCAGCTGGCTCAGCCAGCCATTTTCAAGCTTGAAAATGGCTGGGTGAGCCAGCTGAAACGTTGCCTACACGTCTCTGGAATAAATCACATTTTATTTTTGCTGACACCTGGTGTGCCACTGTTTATTTAATTTTTCTATATATATATATATATATATATATATATATATATATATAGATATTGTTTTACATTTTGCTAAGGCTGCATTCACACTTAGCTTTTACATTACGGGTGCCGAATCCAGTGGGGGGAGGGCAAACCGGGCTCTCCCGTACCCCAGCCAGACCAGCGCTGAAATCCATTTACTTTAATGAGCCGACTGGAGTCAAACGGTGACTCCGGTCGGCTCATTTTTGACCCGTATGCGGTTTCCTGACCGGACCTGAAACCGTAGTATACTACGGTTTTAGGTCCGGTCACAAAACCGCATAGGGGTCAAAAATTAGCCGATTGGAGTCACCGTTTGACTCCGGTCGGCTCATTAAAGTAAATGGATTTCAGCACTGGTCTGGCTGGGGTATGGGAGAGCCCGGTTTGCCCCTCCACCAGCCGGATATGGCACCCGTAATGTAAAAACAAAGTGTGAATGCAGCCTAAGTTGCCTCATTGTGCTTATTTAAAAACATTACACTGCAGTTAACTCACAAGAGATTTTTTCTCTGAACACAGTCGTTTTCGCTTTTTTTGCCTGCACCAACCATCAGGATAGAGAAGTAGAAAAACGAGAAGACCAGAGGACGGCGCCTCATGTGTTACCCTACATAAGGAAGGGGTGTCCCTTGCGGTAGGGGGGTTCTTGCAGGGAGAACACAGTATAAGTCATATAATAGACGGCTGAAAACGAGCATCAGATACACACGTTTGCTTCATTAGCAACGCGTCTATAGCCACATATCACCGCTCACCAGCGGAACTTCAGCGTGCCGCTGTTTACCACCGTGACACGCATGAATACTATGACAGTGCGATTCAGGTCTCATCCTCATATCTCCCGGACGCAATTCTGTTTCACATAACAGTTTACTAACATTTACCCCAGCCTTATAGAGTATCTGATGCTCGTTTTCCGACATCTATTATATGACTTATACTGTATTCCCCCAGTCTCTTTAGCTGATTTTTTTCTGCGTATTTTACTATGATTATACTGTTATATAATGTGATGACCTTTTACCTTTGCACCACCTTCCATCTTGTGTGATAATTATCATGTCTATTTAAACCCCCCATGTCTCATGTTGTTTATGTACTACTGTCAAGAAGGGGTAGTCTCATCCCGAAACGCGTCATTGCTGTACATTAAATAAAGTTGCTGAATTTAACCACTTCATGACCTGAGTGTGACTGCCTCCACTGGGATCCTGAGCCCTGCTGCCAAGGTAATTTTTCCTATCCCTCATCCAACCATCAGGATGACTTTTCTAGCCATTGATTATATCTACTCCTCTATGCAAACTCCCATTTATAGGGCCCCCGCATGGTAATAATGCATCTCTTTGTGCTCCCACAGTAATAGTGCCCCGCACTAATAATGCCTCCTTCTGTACTTGGTAAATAAAGGTTATGGCCCTCTTGTCCCCACCATACAGTAAGCAAATAGACCCCCCCCCCATACAGGTAGTAAGTAAGGTCAAGCACCCATTATTGACCCCCCCCCCCTGCATTCCAGTAGTCCCCCTTTTAGGTTGGTCTTCCCTTCTCCTTAAATAATAGGTAATACGTAGATCTTCCTTTCTCATTTTGCACTATATTCCCCACTTTAAATAAATAGGGTCCCCCTTAATCTAATTTTGTTCCCTAAAAATGTCTCACTTCCATTAGGTTAGCAGACCCCTCCCTCATTTGGCAGATAGGCAGATCCCCCCACCCTCAGTAGGTAGACTGGCAGACCCCACCTCTTTAGCTCATTAGAAATATAGGAAGACCCCCCCCTCTTAGGCAGACTTCCTTTTCAGGATGACTTCCCCAGTTAGATAGGTACTCTATCTCCATTAATAGTACTGCACATGTCTTGGAGATGCACATGTTGTTAAATTGTACCTGCAATAAAAAAAAACTTTTCATATAATGTAGATAATAACATTATATGTATAATTGTAATAAACATTGGTTAAAAATTGTGTATATTTTTGGGTGAAAAAATGCTGTCCCTGCAGCTGTTGTCTGTGTGTTTCTATGAGGAGTCCAAATACAGGACAAGCAGGGATCTGTGCAGACTCCTGGCTTGTCAATCATCCTGATGTATGAGCCAGAAGCATGTTATAGAGCCTCAGTGCACACTGTCCTGCTTTTCTCAGTGTACAGAGCCCTGCTTGTCCTCAGTGTACAGAGCCCTGCTTGTCCTCGGTGCACAGAGCCCTGCTTGTCCTCAGTATACAGAGCCCTGCTTGTCCTCAGTGTACAGAGCCCTGCTTTTTTTCAGTGTACAGAGCCCTGCTTGTCCTCAATGTACAGAGCCCTGCTTGTCTTCAGAGTACAGAGCCCTGCTTGTCCTCAGTGTACAGAGCCCTGCTTGTCCTCAATGTACAGAGCCCTGCTTGTCCTCGGTGCACAGAGCCCTGCTTGTCCTCAGTATACAGAGCCCTGCTTGTCCTCAGTGTACAGAGCCCTGCTTTTTTTCAGTGTACAGAGCCCTGCTTGTCCTCAATGTACAGAGCCCTGCTTGTCTTCAGAGTACAGAGCCCTGCTTGTCCTCAGTGTACAGAGCCCTGCTTGTCCTCAATGTACAGAGCCCTGCTTGTCCTCAGTGTACAGAGCCCTGCTTGTCCTCAATGTACAGAGCCCTGCTTGTCCTCAGTGTACAGAGCCCTGCTTGTCCTCAGTGTACAGAGCCCTGCTTGTCCTCAGTGTACAGAGCCCTGCTTGTCCTCAATGTACAGAGCCCTGCTTGTCCTCAGTGTACAGAGCCCTGCTTGTCTTTAGTGTACAGAGCCCTGCTTGCCCTCAGTGTACAGAGCTCTGCTTGTCCTCAGTGTACAGAGCCCTGCTTGTCCACAGTGTACAGATCCCTGCTTGTCCTCAGTGTACAGAGCCCTGCTTGTCTTTAGTGTACAGAGCCCTGCTTGTCCTCAGTGTACAGAGCTCTGCTTGTCCTCAGTGTACAGAGCCCTGCTTGTTCTCAGTGTACAGAGCCCTGCTTGTCCTCAGTGTACAGAGCCCTGCTTGTCCTCAGTGTACAGAGCCCTGCTTGTCCTCAGTGTACAGAGCCCTGCTTGTCTTTAGTGTACAGAGCCCTGCTTGTCCTCAGTGTACAGAGCCCTGCTTGTCCTCAGTGTACACAGCTCTGCTTGTCCTCAGTGTACAGAGCCCTGCTTTTCCACCCTCACTTCCTGTATTTGGACTCCTCATAGAGACACACAGACAATAGCTGCAGGGACAAAAATATACAGATTTTTAACCAATGTATATTACATATATACATATAATGGTATTATCTACATTATATAAAAAGCTTTTGTTGAGGACAGGTACACTTTAAAATAAGCACTAGCTCATGTACCCAGGCCAAATGTGCCCCCTCTGACACCAAGTGGCACCATTAAACTTGCCTCATGGCAGAAGCATTCCTGCCAACAGAGATGAGTTAGACAACCACGGGTGTGCACATCACTTGTCACTAGACATTGTCTGACATTTCCATTCGAGGATCACAGGCACAGCTCTGGGACAGGAACAAGTCATGCCTTTCATTCTGATGATACAACGCTGCTCCTCCAATGTCTTTTTTTTCCACAAGCTTTCTAATTTGTAATCATGAGATAGATTGCTCAAGAGAACAACGAATACATACATCATTTACATGACTTCATTCAATGTGTAACACCTTGGTTTCCAGGAGCAATATGAACACAACTGCATCATCATTTTAGATATTATCTCATTGTAACCAATCAGAGCTGTGTTTTCACTTTCCCAGAGCAGTTTAAGGGTACATTCACACATACGCAGATTTGATGCACAGGATTTTCTGCTGCAGATTTCAATGTAAACTAAATGACTGAGCACAGATTCTAATCGGCAGGTACAAATCCTGCACATCAAATCTGTGCAGGATCCTGTATGTGTGAACGTTCCCTTAATGGGTATTACAGATAAACATTTTTTTTTTTTTTCAAATCAACTGGTGCCAGAAAATTATACAGATTTTTAAATCACTTCTATTTAAAAAACTTACAGTAAGTTGTCCAGTACTTATCAGCTGCTGTATGTCTTGGAGGAAGTCATGTAGTCTTTCCAGACAGACACAGTTCTCTCTGCTCACAACTCTGTCCGTGTCAAGAGCTTTTTTGGAAGTTCAGACTCCTTCATTTGAAAAAAATAGAAAAAGGGGAGTAAGTCAATTTTTTATTATGGGGATTTTATTTTTATTTTTTAATCTATGCTTACCCGGAAAAAAATGAATTTGAAGAGAAGTGCAATTGCATTGATGACTTAAATCTGTGCTCTTCTAGTACAACCTACCTGAGGCATCATGTATGAGAAGATCTGACATAGCAGGCACAGATCCTTCAGAAGGCCTCCGGCTTCCATGGTAACCAAATGACACCTCTCGATTATGTCATGAGGGTGCCAATCGGACCCATCAGTTGATTCTCTACCTGCTGGCTTTGACCTGCCGGGATGTGTACCCTGCACTGGCTGGCAAGATGATATGATGTCTGTAACACTCACGTTTCTGAAGACAGGAACTCCGGTGTATGTGGATCCGCTGGTCCTGTGTCGCAGATGATTTGGACCATACCAGGGAGTGGAGTCTAAGGTGCCTCTGGCTTTCACCAGAGCCCGCAGCATAGCAGGATGGACTTGCAGCTGCAGGTGACACCCAGGTCGCTACCCCTGGCACGGCTCGACCACACAGGCGGCTGAGGAGATGCAAGGCACAGGAGGGATAAGCCAACTCATAGTCTGGATAGCAGGAGGTCAGGGCAGGCTGCACAGTAGCGTAGTCAGGACGTAGCAGGAGTTCAGTAGGCAGGCGGCAGAGGAGCAAGGTCAAGTCACAAGAGCAACAGATCTGGTACACGGCAAGGCAATACAGTGGAACGCTTTCTCTAAGGCACAAGGCAACAAAGATCTGGCAGAGAACTGAGGAGGGTGGAGGAATTTATAAATGAGCCACAGGTGGATTACACTAATGAGCGTACTGGCCCTTTAAATCTCAAAGCTCTGGCACGCGCACGCCCTAAGGGACGGGGACACGCGTGCTGCAGCCGAGATCCCCACGATCAGACATCTTATCCCCTATCCTTTGGATAGGGGATTGGATGTCTAGGGGCAGAGTACCCCTTTAAGTTTCTGCAGCTGCTTTAGATTAGACTTGAAATATCGTCTCTCAGTTGCCTACAATAATGAAAAATCTTTAGGAATGTATATAGAATAAAATGAAGTAACGTCATCTGCTCTACTATCACATTTGCAATCTGTTCTTCAAGGAGGGCTCTGTAACAACTTCGTACCGGCAAATTGCAGGTGGGGAGACCGGTTACAGATTCCGTATTGGGATCCTGAGGCCCAAGTTGCACCTCAGGATCCCAATCCATGTTTTTTCTAAGACCAATGCTGCACTTCCGCTTGAAATATGGCCTTTTTGTTGCTTTCATACATCTGGAAGAGCTTAAGTGTCATATTTAAATGTGAAAATGAGAACAAACTGCTGAGTCTTCTTTTCTGCGCCTCACATTTCATCCGCACATCATTCTTTGCTGGTACATTCCGCAGGGATGATTTTAGAAGAACTTTTCTATCATTTAACATCAATTACATAAATTACTGATTCATTTATCTTTCAGACTTCACTACCCAGAACTGCCCAGTCCATTGATCTCAGTCTTACTGTACATTTTGGGGCAGAATGTGCCAAAGTGGATTAAAAAGCCTTCATGTTCAAACTTTTATCCAGCAAAGTAAGAACTTTATGAAACAACATAAAAGACATTTTGGTCTTTCTAAAGGTTAATCATTGTGGCTGATGGCTCTGTATCAATCTCTTATCCATTTCATTGATTTTAACTTTAAGAAGCTCTAAATCTATATTAAGTAATTTATGAAAGTAATGGCTAATGCACAAGTAAGAATGCAGTTCATAGAGTGTGTACAGCAGCACAGGGAACAGCACAGAGCCCAGGGGTTTAGCTATAGGGGGTGCAGAAGAACCTGTCCCTCCTGGTCCTTGATTCCTTAGGGGGGACAAAGGCTGCCAGATATGAAGATACCAGTATTACAATTGGCACATGCTCTGTAGACACTATGTTGCATATTCTGCATTGGGGCCTAGGAGCTTAAAGGGGCTATTTAGTTTGTTACCATTCCGAAACTCTAGCTCCTGCATGAACATACCGGAAATCTGGCTGCTGCAAGAACATTCCACAAAAAATTAAAACAGTTATAAAGAGTCCTAAAATGGCAATCAAATAGTGTTTTTTCCAAAAAAAAGTTTAGAATCTTTTAAAACAAGGAAAACATGAAGAAAATGATACCAATTGTTTCTTTGTCAATATTGGGCAGGGAATAGTGAGACACTGCTCTTACCCAAACCACTGTCCCTGCCTACTTGACGATTCGCTCTAGGCAGCAGACTTCAAACTAGGCGATGGTCCCTGGGCTGGACTAAAGGGCATGGGTGTCGCAAGTCAAAACAAGAAACTAAACAGTTAAAGTCAGGGAAACAGGCCAGTACACGAAAGGTTAACCAAGAGTACTGACAAATAGGGAACCTGGAAGACGAAACGGCAGGTAAACAGAGTACTGATGAACAGGGTACAAGGAAGATAAATGTATTCAGAGTACTGACTATACCGAGATAAAGTACAAAACACAATTTGAAATACAAGTTCAAGATAAAGCAGAAGTATGCAATTGATCGAGACCTATACCAAGGTGAAGTACAAAACATAAGCAAAACACAAGAAAGGTCAGGATACAAGCCAGGGTAAAAATACACAGGAACAAAACAGCAACAAAGTTAAAACTCAAGAAAGGCAGGACACTAAAATCAAGTCAAACAAATCAGATCTGCAAATCAAGAGCCCAGCCAGAATGCTGAGGAGGAAACTAAATACTTCCCCTCAGCAGCTGATTGGTCCTACGCCTGTAACTCCTCACTGACCAGAGAGCAGAATGCACAGTCTGGCCAAGTGTAATTTTTACAGTATTGTTGTAATCATTGCTGACATAAAGAATCAAGATAATGTGTCCTTCAGCCCTACTAATCCGGAGGAGCCTGAAGTTTAGTCAGCCTAGGTACTGCTAATGTGAGACATTCTGTACCTCCTACAAATAGACCTTAAATCATCTGCCAAATAGTTGCTGTTCCAATTTTAAATTTAATTCTAGGATATGCAGTCTTCAGTATTATTAGCCCCAAGAGAAGTAGTTTCAAGATAAGATAGTGACAGACAAAGGCCTTTCTGCATTTCACAGGATTTTTTTTTATTGGCCCCAGTTCTGATCAGTGTCAGCCTGTCTGTCACGTCAGGGAGGATTTTCCTGGATAAGCTTCTACAAGTGTCATATCACAGGTTGCCACTAAAAGTGAGAGTAAAGTAGTGTCTTTTTTTTGCATTACACCAGGGTCTACGACCCGTGATGATCCTTGCACAGCAGTTTTAGTAAGTTAGACTTAGGCCTAGAGAAGCCTTTATCACAGTAATTCTCAACCAGTGTGCCTCCAGCAGTCAAAGGCTATCCTGGAATCTGGGGGTTGAAGTTTTGCAATAGCTGAAGGCCCCCTGGTTGGGAATAGAAATACTGAGATAATTCCTTCTAAAAACAGCATCACTCCTGTCCTCAAGTTACATGTAATATGGCAACTTAGCTCCATTCACTCCAATGGAACTGAGCTGCAATATCACACACAATCGGAGGACAGGTATGGTGCGGTTTCTGGAAGAAATCAGTTTTGTTTTTCTAAACCTGGAAAACTCATTTAACACCTATACACCTACACCTGCATAAGAATTGTTTCTGCAAAGTATCTATGTAAAAAGTATTTGTAAAGGGACAGTGACCAAATTAGCATTTTTCTTAGCTGTTCTGTATTTTTTGGAATTGTAAAAGGGATTTAGTAAAGTTACTTTTATTAAGTTGTTTAACGGAATCTTAAAGGAGATATCCAGTGGTGAACAACTTATCCCCTATCGTAAGGGTAGGGGATAAGTTGCAGATCGCGGGGGGTCCGACCACTGGGGCCCCCCGCGATCTCCTGTACGGAACCCCGACAGCCCGCAAGAAGGGGGCGTGTCGACCTCCGCACGAAGCGGCGGCCAACACGCCCCCTCAATACAACTGTACGGCAGAGCCGGTGCGCTGCCTTCTGCAATCTCCGGCTCTGCCATAGAGATGTATTGAGGGGGCGTGTCGGACGCCGCTTTGTGCGGTGGTCGACACCCGCTATCTGGCCGGAGAGCCTGGCCCCCGTACAGAGAGATTGCAGGGGGCCCCAGCGGTCGGACCCCCCGCGATCTCAAACTTATCCCCTATACTTAGGATAGGGGATAAGTTTTTCACCACTGGACTACACCTTTAACTACAAAGGTTTCATTCCTGGGTTTTGTATGCAGGAACACCAAGGAACATAGGGTTAACACTTAGGGTTTATGGTACGGCCTGGCTCAGGTATGATGAACAGTTCTGTCAGGTTAAGGCTGTTCTGGCGTCCTTGCTGTGGTATCACAAGGAAATTAGCCTTTGGATGTGCTTGATGGCGGCGCCGAAAGGGGGCAGGGGTCAGCAGTCCTTTCGGGACGGGGCAGCTGGCTGGGGCAGTTAAGGGTTGCTGCTGGCAGTTTCATGAGGGCCAGTGTAAGTTTGGATGCGTGGAGGGGGGGGGGGGGGGGACAGAGCTTGTCACAGTGTTTCAAGAAGGGGAAAGGGCGAGGGGGCAGTGATGCCGACCAGAAGAGGGGCGACATTGGTGATGGTGGGAAGGATGCATCCGTACCTCACCCGGTACCCCGATAGGCGGGTTGCCCTGCTGTTGAGGGCTGGTTTTGAAGAGAGGTTCCGTGTTCCACGGTGCGTCCGGTGGGGGTGGTTAGGAATTTGGCCTCAGTGTTTCGCCATCCATTTTGTGGGAGAAACTGTTAAAGGAGGTGTGTTTTGGCCGGATGGACGGCCCATTTCAGAAACTTCCTTTTCCTGAATTGCGTTTGTCTCCCCCTGGTTTGGTGCCGAAGAAGGAGACAAATAAATTTTGCCTTATTCACCACCTCTCGCATCCTGCGGGTGACCTAGGCTTTTTGTGCGCCTGACAGCTGATCTGCGGGCAGATTTGTTGATGTAGCAGGAATTTTTGGGTGTGTATAATGGCCGGTCTTTGAGGTGCCCAATGGGGAAACTGAGTTGTTCACCGACGTGTCGGGAAATCATGGGTTTGGGGTCTACTGTCATGGTCAGTGGTGTATGGGCAAGTGGCCGGAGTCATGGCGGGCATCAGATTTGGTGCGTAATCAGGCGCTCTTGGAGCTGTTTCCCAATTTGGTGGCGTCCCATTTTGGAATCGGAACAAATCGGGCGTCGTGCAGGCGGTTAATGCGCAGATGGCAAACTCCACATCGATGGTGCGGCTTTTGAGGCAGCTTGTGTTGCAGGGTTTGGTTTTCAATGCACAATTTGTTGCTTTGCATGTGCCTGGGGTTCTCAATGAAATCGCTGACACTCTCTCGTTTCCAATGGGATCGGTTCCGGGAGCTGATGGAGGATCGGGGCATTCCTTGCCCGGATCGGCTGTGGAGCATAGTGTAAGGGCTGCGCTGGCACTGGTGCAGCGGTCTGTGAGTGCGTCTCCACGGGCTGGTTATGGTCGGGGTTGTGGGGAATGGGAAGCTTTGTTGTTGGTGTTGGTGGGGAGTGAGGGCCGGGTGATTGGAAGGTGCTGGTTCTGTTTTATGTGGGGCTGTTGTTTGATTACAGGGTGTCTCCGCCTGGCCTTGGGCGCCAGTTGGCGGCACTCGCCTTTTGGTTCAAGGTTCGGGGCTTGGTGGATGTTACCAAGTCTTTTTTGGATCGGCAGGCAGCTAAGGTTTTTTGGAGTGGGGGGGTGGTTCGGGATTCTCGGCACCCGATGTCTTTTTCTCTGTTGTTAGAGTTGGGGGAGGAGTTGGAGTGTTTGTGTTTTTCTGTGTTTGAGGGGAATTGTTTAGGTTGGTCTTCGCTTTAGCTTTTTTGGGGGGCTTTTCAGGTCTCAGAACTGGTTGCCCCTAGTAGGGATCGACTGATTATCGGTTTGGCAGATATTATCAGCCGATAATCGTGATTTTGGACATTATCGGTATCGGCAATTACCTTGCCGATAATGCCCCAACCCCACCCCACCCCCCGCCCAGAGACGACCATCGCCGCTGCTGCCCCACTGCCTCCCCCCATCCTCTGCCCGCATACCGCTGCCGCTGCCCCATTGCCTCCCCCCATCCTCTGGCCACATGCCGCAGCCCCATCGCCTCCCCCCATCCTCTGTCCACATACCGCTGCTGCCCCATCGCCTCCCCCCATCCCCGGTGTTATAATTACCTGTTCCCGAGGTCCGCGATGCTTCTGGCTCCTGGCTGTTGCTGTGCGCTGCGTAATGACGAATGACGTCCCCAATGCGACGTCACCGTCAGTGTGCACAGTGACAGCGCAGGAGCCAGAAGGATCGCGGACCCCGGGAACAGGTAATTATAACAACGGGGAAAGGGGGAGGCGATGGGGCAGCGGCGGTATGTGGGCAGAGGATGGGGGGGTGGCGGTATGTGGGCAGAGGATAGGGGGGGCGGCGGCAGTATGTGGACAGAGGATGGGGGGGGGCAATGGGGCAACTGTGGTGGTTAGACTTAGGACCCCAGGGGGAGAGAAGCGGGTGGCGGCGGCAGTCTCTGGCACCGCAAAAGCAGCTGCAGTTCATTGATTTAAAGCGCCCACTTTAAATCATTGATCTGCAACTGCTTCTGCCCCGCCGGGGGGTTGAAATAGCCAATAACTTATACCGGAATATCGGTATAAGTTATCAGCCTGAAAGGTGACCGATTATCGATATCAGTATCGGCCCTAACAAATCGATATCGGTCGATCGCTAGCCCCTAGTATGAAGGTGACAGGTTTTTCTCATGGTATAAGTTTACACAGATTTTTCAACGTAGTTTGGGGGTGTTGGGGTGCCCCTCAGGGGAGTTTAGCTCTCACTCATTTAGAATAGGAGCTGCCACGGAGGTGGCAAGTTGGGGTTTGGGGCCCGAGGTTATTCAGAGTATTGGACGGTGGGAATCGGAGAGTTTTAGATTGCATGTTTGGCCTCGATTGCTTTAGGGAGGCTTGCTGGTGGTTATACTGCTTGTTCGTTAATTGAAGGGTGGTTTTCTCTTTACTTTCTGTTTGTGTCTTGCAGGGGCAGCTCCGTGTCCCGCGTGGATCGTGGGGCATTCATACATCCAGAGGGGCGCCTTTCGGGCGGATGTTTGCACAGAATGGTCTTGACAGGGAAATGGCCCAGATTAGATGGATTGGGTAAGGGGGCCTTTTGTGGGCGGGTCTGCTGTCTTTTATTCAATATTATGTGGGGGTGGATAGGGCACCGGACATTTTAGTGTTGCATGCTGGGGGTAATGACTTGGGGGTGCGGACATCCAGGTCCCTCATGTGTGACATCAAATTGGACTTGTTGAGGTTGTGGGCCTCATTCCTAGCGATTTTGCTGGTCTGATATGGTGGTGCGCTTGGTTTAGCATCAGGTGAGGTCAGTCTGGAGCCTTAATAGGGCCCGGGCCAAAATTAACGGAACGGGGGGTTTGTTGTTCAGGACAGGGAGTTGGAGGTGCCTTCGCTGGATTTGATGGTGTCCGATGGTGTTCATTTGAATGCCATTGGGACTGACTTGTGGGTGATTTCCATTCGGGAGGTGGTGGGGAGGGCTATGAAGTTGTGGGTGGCCGGCCGTGAGTAAGGTGTCACTCGCACCCGTTGTGGCAGTGGCTGGAGGGGGACTTGGAGGAATTTGGAGAGACCCGGAGAAGAGTATTGGGTATATTAATATGGTGGGGCTGGGGTAGTACCAAGCCGGTAGTGGAAATCCCTGTGGGAGCGGTCCCAAAGGTGGAATGGTCTCTGAACGAGGTGCCCTTGGGTCAGGTGAGGTACGGCCAAGGGTAAAGTAGGAGACTGAAGATTCGTGCTTCCTTCAAGTCCCCCGCTGGGATGGTGTTTTAGGGAAGTTTTTGCACTGTTGAGAATGTTATTAGTAATGTTTACCTAATTATTTATGAGAGTTATTTATATTTATTAACCCCTTAACGACCACAGGCGCATATTTACATCCGTGGCCGACTCCCGATCTGTGAAGCGTGCTAAGAAGCTGAGCGCGCTTCGTCTCTGCAGGGTCCCGGTTTCCATCAGCAACCAGGACTCGCGGCTAATACCGGACATTGCCGATCGGGCTGATGACCAGTATTAACCCTTTAGACGCCACGATCAAAGTTGAGTTTGGTCCGATATAGTGGAGTCTAAAACGGGAGTCCGGCTGTCTGATCGGCGTTTGATTGAGCCCTGTTCGTGGAAAAATAAAAAAGTTATAACGGTCAGAAGATGACAATTTTAAACATATTAATTTTCATGTATGCAGTATGATTTTTTCCAGAAGTACAACATCATCAAACCTACTGTATATAAGTAGGGTATCCTTTTAATCGTATGGACCTACAGAATAAAGATAAGGTGTCAGTTTTACCGAAAAAGTTACTGCGTAGAAACGGAAGCCCCCAAAAGTTACAAAATTGTTTTTTTTCTTCAATTTTGTCGCACAATCATTTTTTTTTCTTTCGCCGTAGATTTTTGGGTAAAATGACTGATGTCATTACAAAGCCATCATATGGATTTTTAAAGTGCAAAATTGAAAGGGTTATGATTTTTTTTAAATGTAAGGAGGAAAAAATGAAAGTGCAAAAACTGAAAAACGCTTGGTCCTTAAAGGGGTACTCCGCCCCTGGCATCTTATGCCCTATCCAAAGGATAGGGGATAAGATGTTAGATCGTCGCGGTCCTGCTGCTGGGGAGTCCCAGGATCCCCGCTGCGGCACCCCGCCATCATTACTGCACAGAGCGAGTTCGCTCTGTGCATAATGACGGGCGATACAGGGGCCGGAGCAGCGTGACGCCATGGCTCCGCCCCTCATGACATCACGGTCCGTACCCTTAATGCAAGTCTATGGCAGGGGGCGTGACGACCGCCACGCCCCCTCCCATAGACTTGTATTGACGGGGGCGGGTCGTGACGTCACAAGGGGCGGAGCCGTGACGTAACGATGCTCCGGCCCCTGTATTGCCCGTCATTACGTGCAGAGCGATCTTGCTCTGCGCAGTAATGATAGCGGGGTGCTGCAGTAGCGATCCCTGGGGTCCCCAGCAGCGGGACCCCGGCGATCTGACATCTTATCCCCTATCCTTTGGATAGGGGATAAGATGTCTAGGGGCGGAGTACCCCTTTAAGGGTTAAATGTGTTATTTAATAAATTGGACTGGTGTGGCCTTTTTCTACCATACTTGGTGTCCGTGTTATTTTATGGGGGTATGGGTGGGTCACAGCGGTTATAGACTATCCCCTAGTCATGACCATTTACCATCAACACAAGCACAGTTCCCAGGTAAGCATGCCCATTACTGTATGGCAATTATTGAAGTCACCATATGTTGGATAACCCCTTCAAAGGACTACTACCTTCATTATAACCCACAATATCATCCCTAGTGCACACCATATAAGGATGAGCTGTAACACTAGATACAGAATATTCATTATATGGTTGCTTTTCTTTCCTTTCAGATGTTACAGTCACCCCACATATGTATCTGTGGCTGGATCCCATTTATTAATCAGCAGAGATTCATTTCCTAAGATAGGGGAAGGCAGTGGGCTTTCATTTGGTTGGTTTGTAACCAAGGAAATTCAATTCGGAGATATCTCCAAGAACATAAATCCTGGCGTCCTGATCCTGACACTGTTTCCTTACTCAATAACAGGACAATTTATTTCTGCAAGAGAGATGTTCTGCGTATTCTGAAAGTCCCTTCCTGTCTGTCGGGTGTTGAGCCTCAGAGGCCTTTTCATTATGTCTGGGCCACACTATGCTTTATCCTTTCTTGTTTTAATTTCCTTTGGTGTCTCTTGTTGTATCTTCTATCATAAATTCCAGATGTTTTCCACAAATCTTAGACCACACGGAGAAAATAGGTTGAGATGCAAAATAGTTTTTACATAAAGCTCCGATGTGCCTTGTGTTGATGGCTGAGCGCAAAAGCTTGATAAAGAAGGAGGCTATATTAACAGTATATAATAACATATTATGCATTGTAATATAAATATTATACATAGTAACATCAAAGAAAGGCGTTTTCGACTTTTTACAGCAACCCCAATTATCAGCTGGGATCTACATCTGAACCTTGCAACAAGCCTTCAATGTCCCCAGAGCGCCACAGCAGGACACATGAATCATTACATGGTGCCTACTAATATTTCATGTGTATGGCCCGTGGTGCTCGCTCTAGTCAGCCCTGTGTAATCTTCATTACTCTGTCTTCTGTGCAAACGTAAATGCGTCATATTTTCTAAAATGTTGACCTAAGTGCAGGGCCGGATTATCATTGGAGCTTTTGAAGCTCCTGCTCCGGGCCCCACATGGCTAGGAAAGAAAGGGGGCCCGCTTCCTCTGCATCATGCAGGTCCTGGTCGACAGTCACTAAAAAACAGCGATCTCCGCACAGAACATAATGGCAGTGACTGCCCGATCAGGACCTGCTTTGTACCTTCTGAATGCTGGAGAGGGTGATTGATTTGAGGATTTGTGGTGATGTCACGGTCCTGTGACTTGGGGTGGGGGGGGGGATAAGTGTCAGTCAACACTTAGTTGTGAGATTAGGAGAAGACAGTGAATGGCGTGAATGTAAAAAAAATACCAAACTCTAGAATTGCTGCTTTTTGGTCACATCATATGCCATAAAAAAATTAATAACAAGCGATCAAAAATACCCATCTTAACAAAAATGATACCGATAAAAACTACAGATCATGGCACAAAAAATGGTCCAATCAGCAAGCAATACAGAGGCAGAAAATGTGGCAGCTCACCGGTAAGGTGCAATTCAAGCTTCTTTATTCTTTAAAACGTGTTGCAGATACAGACATGTCAAGTCGGGAGAGAATAGATGCTTCACAACTTTATGCAGCAAACAAACAGGTAATGCCGTTCCACACAACACGTGTGCTTCTACAGACCTCTCTGTAGAAGCACATGTGTTGTGTGAAACGGCGTTACCTGTTTGTTTGCTGCATAAAGTTGTGAAGCATCTATTCTCTCCCGACTTGACATGTCTGTATCTGCAACATGTTTTAAAGAATAAAGAAGCTTGAATTGCACCTTACCGGTGAGCTGCCACATTTTCTGCCTCTGTGTTGCTTGCTGATTGGACTTATCTGTACTAGAAGCTGAGCACCACCGGAGTAGTGTTGAGTAGTGTTGAGCGGCATAGGCCATATTCGAATTCGCGATATTTCGCGAATATATGGACGAAAATTCGTCATATCTGCTAAATTTGCATATTCGTAATATCGTTTTATTTTCGCATAGACCAAAATTAGCATTAAAAAATGCGCATATGTAAAAATTAGTAAATGCTAAAAATTGACATAGATCAAAATTCGCATATGCGCAAATTAACAAATGCTAAAATCAATATAAACAAAATTCGCAAACGCGAAACTTAGCAAATGCGCAAATTAACATAAACCAAAATTCGCATATGCGCAAATTCGCACGCCTGTCTCACACAGTAGTATTAGAGCCTTCTTTACACCAAACAAGCTGGAAGCAGAGAGGGGTGATCACTGTGATGTGTACTGTGAAAAAAAAAAAAAAAAAACGAATATTCGTAATTACCAATATATAGCGCTATATTCGCGAATCCGCGAATATCGCATATTCGCGAATAAAATTTGCATTGGAAATATTCGCGAGCAACACTATTGTTGAGGCCATATTCGAATTCGCGATATTTCGCGAATATTCGTAATATTCGCGTTTTATTTTTGAATATGGGAAAATTCGCATATACGAAAGTTAACATACATCATAATTAACCTAAACATAAATTCACAAATGCGAAAATTTGTAAATGCGAAAAAAAAAAAAAAAAAAAATATTAAATTCGCACATGCGAAAATCCTCACAAACATGAATTCGCTTATACGAAAATTTGCATAAGCCATAATCAGTAGTGTTGAGCGGCATAGGCCATATTCGAATTCGCGAATATTCGCGAATATATGGACGAATATTCGTCATATATTCGCGAATATTCGCATATTCGTTATATTCTTGTTTCATTTTCTTATACGCAAAATACGCGTATGCGAAAATTAGCATATATGAGAATTCGCATATGCGAAAATTAACATATGCTAATGTTCGCATATGCGGATTTTCGCACGACAGTCTCATACAGTGGTATTACAGCCTTCTTTACACCACACAAGCTGGAAGCAGAGAGGGATGATCACTGTGATGTGTAATGTGAAGAAAAAAAAAAAAACGAATATTCGTAATTACGAATATATAGCGCTGTATTCGCGAAATTCGCAAATTCGCGAATATACGATATTCGCGAATAATATTCGCATTGCGAATATTCGCGAGCAACACTAATAATCAGTACGTGACAAATTCGCAGTTGCGAAAATTAACACATGCGAAAGATTTTTACAATAAAATGCACATATGCGAAAATTAGACGTATTAAAAAATATCTCATATGCGAAAATTTGAAAATGTGAAAATAAAAAAATCATAAAATTCACATATGCCAACATTTGTCAACCCGAAAATTCTCATTAACCTAAATTCGCTTATGCGAAATTTAGCATAGGCCATAATCAGTATAAGCAAAAAGATTTGTTTTTGCGAAAATTTGCAAATTCGAAAATTCCCATAAACCTAAATTCGCATGTGCGAAAATTCACACTAACCATAATTAGCATGAGCAGAAATTCGGATATGCGTAAATTAGCAAATGCGCAAATTAACATAAGCCAAAATTCACATATGCGAAAATTCGCACGCCAGTCTCACACTGTAGTATTAGAACCTTCTTTACACCACACAAGCTAGAAGCAGAGAGGGATGATCACTCTGATGATTACTATGAAAAAAAAAAAAAACAAAGAATATTCGTAATTACGAATAAATAGTGCTCTATTCGCGAATATTCGCGAATATATGATATTCGCGAATAAAATTCGCATTGCGAATATTCGCGAGCAACACTACACCGGAGGACCTACAGCTGTTGCGAGGACGAGACTGCACGTTTATTGAGGAGCCATAAGGTAGTGCCGACTTTTTCTCTTTTTGTGCTACAAAAAATGGTCCCTCATATAGCCTTGTATACGGAAAAATAAAAGTAGTAAAATATACAAAAAGTAGTAAAATATAACAAAACCAACATTAATTGGGTATCGTTTTAATCATATGGACCTACAGAATGAAGATAATGTGTAATTTTAATCATAAAATATATTGCGTAGAAACGAGCCCACACCCCCAAAAACTTTCCAAAATTGCTCTATTTTGCTCTATTTTCTTTATGAATTCAAAAATTTATTTAATCTATACGGGCCAGTCATCTATATGGGTGTGGGTGCATGGGAGGCCCCATGAATTGTCAGTCCACCCCTGCTAGCCGGCAACAAGTCTCAGTCGGAGGGGAGGGGGGACTCATTGTGTTGGTTTCATTCTATACAATGTACAATGTGGTTGGAAAATCTTTCCACCATAGTTTTTTTCAGTCTGTTTGGATTTTGAAGTAGTAAATGTGAACACAGCCTTACACAGTTTAAGAAGGTGCCAAACTTATCAAACAGGCTCAAGTTGTCTGAAAATCTGGCACATATTTGCAAAAATTTTATCATTTGCAAAAACTATTTATATAATGTAGATAATAACATGTTATGCATATTTGTAATATACATTGCTTAAAAAAGTGTATATTATTGGGTAAAAAAAACACTGTCTTGTCCCTGCAGCTATTACATGCAGGCCTCGGCTGAGACAAACTACAGGAAGTGTGGTCGGGACATGCAGGGCTCTGTGCAGGCTCCTGGCTTGTCAAACAAAATTGTGTGAGCAGGAAGAATGTCATAGAACCTCAGTGTACAGAGCCCTGCTTGTCCTCAGTGTACAGAGCCCTGCTTGCCCTCAGTGTACAGAACCCTGCTTGTCCTCAGTGTACGGATCGCCGCTTGTCCTCAGTGTACAGACCCCTGCTTGTCCTCACTGCACAGAGCCCTGCTTGTCCTCAGTGTACAGAGCCCTGCTTGCCCTCAGTGTACAGAACCCTGCTTGTCCTCAGTGTAAAAAGCCCTGCTTCTCCTCAGTGTACAGAGCCCTGCTTGTCTTCAGTGTACAGAGCCCTGCTTGTCCTCAGTGTACAGATCCCTACTTGTCCTCAGTGTACAGATCCCTGCTTGTCCTCAGTGTACAGATCCCTGCTTGTCCTCAGTGTACAGAGCCCTGCTTGTCCTCAGTGTTCAGATCCCAGCTTGTCCTCAGTGTACAGAGCCCGGTTTGTCCTCAGTGTACAGAGCCCTGCTTGTCCTTAGTGTACAGAGCCCTGCTTGTCCTCAGTGTACAGAGCCCTGCTTGTCCTCAGTGTACAGAGCTCTGCTTGTCCTCAATGTACAGATCCCTGCTTGTCCTCAGTGTACAGAGCCCTGCTTGTCCTCAGTGTACAGATCCCTGCTTGTCCTAAGTGTACAGATTCCTACTTGTCCTCAGTGTACAGATCCCTGCTTGTCCTCAGTCTAAAGATTATTGATTGTACTCAATGTACAGATCCTTGCTTGTCCTCAGTGTAAAGATCCCTGATTGTCCTAAGTGTACAGAGCCCTGCTTGTCCTCAGTGTACAGAGCCCTGCTTGTCCTCAGTGTACAGAGCCCCGCTTGTCCTCAGTATACAGAGCCCCGCCTGTCCTCAGTGTACAAAGCCCTGCTTGTCCTCAGTGTACAGAGCTCTGCTTGTCCTCAATGTACAGATCCCTGCTTGTCCTCAGTGTACAGAGCCCTGCTGGTCCTCAGTGTACAGATCCCTGCTTGTCCTAAGTGTACAGAGCCCTGCTTGTCCTTAGTGTACAGATCCCTGCTTGTCCTAAGTGTACAGATTCCTACTTGTCCTCAGTGTACAGATCCCTGCTTGTCCTCAGTCTAAAGATCCCTGATTGTACTCAATGTACAGATCCTTGCTTGTCCTCAGTGTAAAGATCCCTGATTGTCCTCATTGTACAGAGCCCTGCTTTTCCTCAGTGAACAGAGCCCTGCTTGTCCTCAGTGTACAAAGCCCCGCTTGTCCTCAGTGTACAGAGCCCCGCCTGTCCTCACTGTACAGAGCCCTGCTTGTCCTCAGTGTACAGGGCCCTGCTGGTCCTCAGTGTACAGAGCTCTGCTTGTCCTCAGTGTACAGAGCCCTGCTTGTCCTCAGTGTACAGAGCCTTGCTTGTCCTCAGTGTACAGATTCCTACTCGTCCTCAGTGTACAGATCGCTGCTTGTCCTCAGTCTAAAGATCCCTGATTGTACTCAATGAACAGATCCTTGCTTGTCCTCAGTGTACAGATCCCTGCTTGTCCTCAGTGTAAAGATCCCTGATTGTCCTCGGTGTACAGAGCCCTGCTGGTCCTCGGTGTACAGAGCCCTGCTGGTCCTCAGTGTACAGATCCCTGATTGTCCTCAGTGTACAGAGCCCTGCTTGTCCTCAGTGTTCAGATCCCTGCTTGTCCTCAGTGTACAGAGCCCTGCTTGTCCTCAGTGTACAGAGCCCGGTTTGTCCTCAGTGTACAGAGCCCTGCTTGTCCTCAGTGTAGAGAGCCCTGCTTGTCCTCAGTGTACAGAGCTCTGCTTGTCCTCAATGTACAGATCACTGCTTGTCCTAAGTGTACAGAGCCCTGCTTGTCCTCAGTGTACAGATCCCTTCTTGTCCTAAGTGTACAGATTCCTACTTGTCCTCAGTGTACAGATCGCTGCTTGTCCTCAGTCTAAAGATCCCTGATTGTACTCAATGTACAGATCCTTGCTTGTCCTCAGTGTACAGATCCCTGCTTGTTCTCAGTGCAAAGATTCCTGATTGTCCTCGGTGTACAGAGCCCTGCTGGTCCTCGGTGTACAGAGCCCTGCTGGTCCTCAGTGTACAGATCCCTGATTGTCCTCAGTGTACAGAGCCCTGATTGTCCTCAGTGTTCAGATCCCTGCTTGTCCTCAGTGTACAGAGCCCTGCTTGTCCTCAGTGTACAGAGCCCGGTTTGTCCTCAGTGTACAGAGCCCTGCTTGTCCTCAGTGTACAGAGCCCTGCTTGTCCTCAGTGTACAGAGCCCGGCTTGTCCTCAGTGTACAGAGCTCTGCTTGTCCTCAGTGTACAGAGCCCTGCTTTTCCTCAGTGTACAGAGCTCTGCTTGTCCTCAATGTACAGATCCCTGCTTGTCCTAAGTGTACAGAACTCTGCTTGTCCTCAGTGTACAGATCCCTGCTTGTCCTAAGTGTACAGATTCCTACTTGTCCTCAGTGTACAGATCCCTGCTTGTCCTCAGTCTAAAGATCCCTGATTGTACTCAATGTACAGATCCTTGCTTGTCCTCAGTGTAAAGATCCCTGATTGTCCTCAGTGTACAGAGCCCTGCTTGTCCTCAGTGTACAGAGCCCTGCTTGTCCTCAGTGTACAGAGCCCCGCTTGTCCTCAGTGTACAGAGCCCTGCTTGTCCTCAGTGTACAGAGCCCTGCTTATCCTCAGTGTACAGAGCCCGGCTTGTCCTCAGTGTACAGAGCTCTGCTTGTCCTCAGTGTACAGAGCCCTGCTTTTCCTCAGTGTACAGAGCTCTGCTTGTCCTCAATGTACAGATCCCTGCTTGTCCTAAGTGTACAGAACTCTGCTTGTCCTCAATGTACAGATCCCTGCTTGTCCTAAGTGTACAGAGCCCTGCTTGTCCTCAGTGTACAGATCCCTTCTTGTCCTAAGTGTACAGATTCCTACTTGTCCTCAGTGTACAGATCGCTGCTTGTCCTCAGTCTAAAGATCCCTGATTGTACTCAATGTACAGATCCTTGCTTGTCCTCAGTGTACAGATCCCTGCTTGTTCTCAGTGCAAAGATCCCTGATTGTCCTCGGTGTACAGAGCCCTGCTGGTCCTCGGTGTACAGAGCCCCGCTGGTCCTCAGTGTACAGATCCCTGATTGTCCTCAGTGTACAGAGCCCTGATTGTCCTCAGTGTTCAGATCCCTGCTTGTCCTCAGTGTACAGAGCCCTGCTTGTCCTCAGTGTACAGAGCCCGGTTTGTCCTCAGTGTACAGAGCCCTGCTTGTCCTCAGTGTACAGAGCCCTGCTTGTCCTCAGTGTACAGAGCCCGGCTTGTCCTCAGTGTACAGAGCTCTGCTTGTCCTCAGTGTACAGAGCCCTGCTTTTCCTCAGTGTACAGAGCTCTGCTTGTCCTCAGTGTACAGATCCCTGCTTGTCCTAAGTGTACAGAACTCTGCTTGTCCTCAGTGTACAGATCCCTGCTTGTCCTAAGTGTACAGATTCCTACTTGTCCTCAGTGTACAGATCCCTGCTTGTCCTCAGTCTAAAGATCCCTGATTGTACTCAATGTACAGATCCTTGCTTGTCCTCAGTGTAAAGATCCCTGATTGTCCTCAGTGTACAGAGCCCTGCTTGTCCTCAGTGTACAGAGCCCTGCTTGTCCTCAGTGTACAGAGCCCCGCTTGTCCTCAGTGTACAGAGCCCTGCTTGTCCTCAGTGTACAGAGCCCTGCTTATCCTCAGTGTACAGAGCCCGGCTTGTCCTCAGTGTACAGAGCTCTACTTGTCCTCAGTGTACAGAGCCCTGCTTTTCCTCAGTGTACAGAGCTCTGCTTGTCCTCAATGTACAGATCCCTGCTTGTCCTAAGTGTACAGAACTCTGCTTGTCCTCAGTGTACAGATCCCTGCTTGTCCTAAGTGTACAGATTCCTACTTGTCCTCAGTGTACAGATCCCTGCTTGTCCTCAGTCTAAAGATCCCTGATTGTACTCAATGTACAGATCCTTGCTTGTCCTCAGTGTAAAGATCCCTGATTGTCCTCAGTGTACAGAGCCCTGCTTGTCCTCAGTGTACAGAGCCCTGCTTGTCCTCAGTGTACAGAGCCCCGCTTGTCCTCAGTGTACAGAGCCCTGCTTGTCCTCACTGTGCAAAGCCCTGCTTGTCCTCAGTGTACAGGGCCCTGCTGGTCCTCAGTGTACAGAGCTCTGCTTGTCCTCAGTGTACAGAGCCCTGCTTGTCCTCAGTGTACAGAGCCCTGCTTGTCCTCAGTGTACAGATTCCTGCTTGTCCTCAGTGTGCAGATCGCTGCTTGTCCTCAGTCTAAAGATCTCTGATTGTACTCAATGTACAGATCCTTGCTTGTCCTCAGTGTAAAGATCCCTGATTGTCCTCAGTGTACAGAGCCCTGCTTGTCCTCAGTGTTCAGAGCCCTGCTTGTCCTCAGTGTACAGAGCCCCGCTTGTCCTCAGTGTAGAGCCCCGCCTGTCCTCACAGTACAGAGCCCTGCTTGTCCTCAGTGTACAGAGACCTGCTTGTCCTCAGTGTACAGAGCCCTGCTTGTCCTCAGTGTACAGAGCCCCGCTTGTCCTCAGTGTACAGAGCCCTGCTTGTCCTCACTGTGCAAAGCCCTGCTTGTCCTCAGTGTACAGGGCCCTGCTGGTCCTCAGTGTACAGAGCTCTGCTTGTCCTCAGTGTACAGAGCCCTGCTTGTCCTCAGTGTACAGAGCCCTGCTTGTCGTCAGTGTACAGATTCCTGCTTGTCCTCAGTGTGCAGATCGCTGCTTGTCCTCAGTCTAAAGATCTCTGATTGTACTCAATGTACAGATCCTTGCTTGTCCTCAGTGTAAAGATCCCTGATTGTCCTCAGTGTAAAGAGCCCTGCTTGTCCTCAGTGTTCAGAGCCCTGCTTGTCCTCAGTGTACAGAGCCCCGCTTGTCCTCAGTGTAGAGCCCCGCCTGTCCTCACAGTACAGAGCCCTGCTTGTCCTTAGTGTACAGGGCCCTGCTGGTCCTCAGTGTACAGAGCTCTGCTTGTCCTCAGTGTACAGAGCCCTGCTTGTCCTCAGTGTACAGAGCCCTGCTTGTCCTCAGTGTACAGATTCCTGCTTGTCCTCAGTGTGCAGATCGCTGCTTGTCCTCAGTCTAAAGATCTCTGATTGTACTCAATGTACAGATCCTTGCTTGTCCTCAGTGTAAAGATCCCTGATTGTCCTCAGTGTACAGAGCCCTGCTTGTCCTCAGTGTACAGAGCCCTGCTTGTCCTCAGTGTTCAGAGCCCTGCTTGTCCTCAGTGTACAGAGCCCCGCTTGTCCTCAGTGTAGAGCCCCGCCTGTCCTCACAGTACAGAGCCCTGCTTGTCCTCAGTGTACAGGGCCCTGCTGGTCCTCAGTGTACAGAGCTCTGCTTGTCCTCAGTGTACAGAGCCCTGCTTGTCCTCAGTGTACAGAGCCCTGCTTGTCCTCAGTGTACAGATTCCTGCTTGTCCTCAGTGTGCAGATCGCTGCTTGTCCTCAGTCTAAAGATCTCTGATTGTACTCAATGTACAGATCCTTGCTTGTCCTCAGTGTAAAGATCCCTGATTGTCCTCAGTGTACAGAGCCCTGCTTGTCCTCAGTGTTCAGAGCCCTGCTTGTCCTCAGTGTACAGAGCCCCGCTTGTCCTCAGTGTAGAGCCCCGCCTGTCCTCACAGTACAGAGCCCTGCTTGTCCTCAGTGTACAGAGCCCTGCTTGTCCTCAGTGTACAGAGCCCTGCTTGTCCTCAGTGTACAGAGCCCCGCTTGTCCTCAGTGTACAGAGCCCTGCTTGTCCTCACTGTGCAAAGCCCTGCTTGTCCTCAGTGTACAGGGCCCTGCTGGTCCTCAGTGTACAGAGCTCTGCTTGTCCTCAGTGTACAGAGCCCTGCTTGTCCTCAGTGTACAGAGCCCTGCTTGTCCTCAGTGTACAGATTCCTGCTTGTCCTCAGTGTGCAGATCGCTGCTTGTCCTCAGTCTAAAGATCTCTGATTGTACTCAATGTACAGATCCTTGCTTGTCCTCAGTGTAAAGATCCCTGATTGTCCTCAGTGTACAGAGCCCTGCTTGTCCTCAGTGTTCAGAGCCCTGCTTGTCCTCAGTGTACAGAGCCCCGCTTGTCCTCAGTGTAGAGCCCCGCCTGTCCTCACAGTACAGAGCCCTGCTTGTCCTCAGTGTACAGAGCCCTGCTTGTCCTCAGTGTACAGAGCCCTGCTTGTCCTCAGTGTACAGAGCCCCGCTTGTCCTCAGTGTACAGAGCCCTGCTTGTCCTCACTGTGCAAAGCCCTGCTTGTCCTCAGTGTACAGGGCCCTGCTGGTCCTCAGTGTACAGAGCTCTGCTTGTCCTCAGTGTACAGAGCCCTGCTTGTCCTCAGTGTACAGAGCCCTGCTTGTCCTCAGTGTACAGATTCCTGCTTGTCCTCAGTGTGCAGATCGCTGCTTGTCCTCAGTCTAAAGATCTCTGATTGTACTCAATGTACAGATCCTTGCTTGTCCTCAGTGTAAAGATCCCTGATTGTCCTCAGTGTACAGAGCCCTGCTTGTCCTCAGTGTTCAGAGCCCTGCTTGTCCTCAGTATACAGAGCCCCGCTTGTCCTCAGTGTAGAGCCCCGCCTGTCCTCACAGTACAGAGCCCTGCTTGTCCTCAGTGTACAGGGCCCTGCTGGTCCTCAGTGTACAGAGCTCTGCTTGTCCTCAGTGTACAGAGCCCTGCTTGTCCTCAGTGTACAGAGCCCTGCTTGTCCTCAGTCTACAGAGCCCTGCTTGTCCTCAGTGTACAGAGCCCTGCTTGTCCTCAGTGTACAGAGCCCCGCTTGTCCTCAGTGTACAGAGCCCTGCTTGTCCTCAGTGTACAGGGCCTTACTGGTCCTCACTGTACAGAACCCTACTTGTCCTCAGTGTACAGAGCCCTGCTTGTCCTCAGTGTACAGGGCCCTGCTGGTCCTCAGTGTACAGATCTCTGCTTGTCCTCAGTGTACAGAGCTCTGCTTGTCCTCAGTGTACAGAGCCCTGCTTGTCCTCAGTGTACAGAGCCCCGCTTGTCCTCAGTGTACAGAGCCCTGCTTGTCCTCACTGTGCAAAGCCCTGCTTGTCCTCAGTGTACAGGGCCCTGCTGGTCCTCAGTGTACAGAGCCCTGCTTGTCCTCAGTGTACAGATTCCTGCTTGTCCTCAGTGTGCAGATCGCTGCTTGTCCTCAGTCTAAAGATCTCTGATTGTACTCAATGTACAGATCCTTGCTTGTCCTCAGTGTAAAGATCCCTGATTGTCCTCAGTGTACAGAGCCCTGCTTGTCCTCAGTGTTCAGAGCCCTGCTTGTCCTCAGTGTACAGAGCCCCGCTTGTCCTCAGTGTAGAGCCCCGCCTGTCCTCACAGTACAGAGCCCTGCTTGTCCTCAGTGTACAGGGCCCTGCTGGTCCTCAGTGTACAGAGCTCTGCTTGTCCTCAGTGTACAGAGCCCTGCTTGTCCTCAGTGTACAGAGCCCTGCTTGTCCTCAGTCTACAGAGCCCTGCTTGTCCTCAGTGTACAGAGCCCTGCTTGTCCTCAGTGTACAGAGCCCCGCTTGTCCTCAGTGTACAGAGCCCTGCTTGTCCTCAGTGTACAGGGCCTTACTGGTCCTCACTGTACAGAACCCTACTTGTCCTCAGTGTACAGAGCCCTGCTTGTCCTCAGTGTACAGGGCCCTGCTGGTCCTCAGTGTACAGATCTCTGCTTGTCCTCAGTGTACAGAGCTCTGCTTGTCCTCAGTGTACAGAGCTCTGCTTCTCCTCAGTGTACAGAGCTCTGCTTCTCCTCAGTGTACAGAGCCCTGCTTGTCCTCAGTGTACAGAGCCCTGCTTGTCCTGTGTACAGAGCCCCGCTTGTCCTCAGTGTACAGAGCCCTGCTTGTCCTCAGTGTAGAGCCCTGCTTGTCCTCAGTGTACAGAGCCCTGCTTGTCCTCAGTGTACAGGACCCTTCTGGTCCTCAGTGTACAGAGCTCTGCTTGTCCTCAGTGTACAGAGCTCTGCTTGTCCTCAGTGTACAGAGCCCCGCTTATCCTCAGTGTACAGAGCCCCGCTTGTCCTCACTGTACAGAGCTCTGCTTGATCTCAGTGTACAGGGCCCTGCTGGTCCTCAGTGTACAGAGCCCTGCTTCTCCTCAGTGTACGGAGCCCTTCTTGCCATCAGTGTCGTCCTCTTGATGTCACACTACTGTTTGTCTATTATTTCTCAGTTGTGTTTCATTGTGATGATGTAACATTGTTGTTGTGATTGATGGGTTCCATAATGTTGTGATATCAGAATATTCTGTGTAGTCTTCCCTTTGGCTGCTGATGTCACACAATGCTTGTGTTTATTGTTTGTGTTCTCCTGTTGTGATGTCGCACAATTTGTAGGCTGTATTGCAGAGTGATAGTGTCAGTATTTATTTATATGTTGTAGTCTATTGTGTTAAACCAACAAGGTATATAGAAAAAGATGTATATCCGCACTCTCCACCTGGAACAGCACTCAATGCTCCTACATGGAATCAGCGGCGGGACTGAGACTTCAGAACAGCTTGTGCGCTCAGAGGCTATAACCGGTCATTTCGCGCATGTGCGCTTCTTTTTCTATATACCTCGTTGATATTACAAGCCTGTCTCTGTTCATATCCTAGCACCGCCGCCTTACTCATATGAAGACTGTTAGCCTCACTGTGCGTATCAATCCGATTGCCATTTAACCCCAGTGTTGCTGAATGCAGTGAGTGCCATCCTATACCCCTTCTGTGCACGTATGTCTATTGTGTTAGTGTCACAATCGTCTGTTTATTAGTTGCAGGTCCCCACCTCCCTGTATCAATTTTCCAAATTTTCACAATAACTTGATACAGTAGTTAAAAAAATGTGAAATGTTGCAGTATGTGACAGATGAGGAGATTATTTGGATCTTACTAATATTCTGTGTAATAGAGCTCTTATCTCTGTATTCTGTTCTCTGATGTCTCAGCTGTCTGCTCTGCTCAAAAGATGAAATCCAGAGATCCGGGCTGATGTTTATTGTCAGGGTGAGAAGGTACTTGAAATTTTTGCCTCTAAATCAGCCATGTTAAATTCCAACATGTCTTTGTTTTCAGTGCAAGATGTGAGGAAGGTTGGGGTGCCCCCATACCCTATTTACCTTGCTAGTGTCCTACTTAAAAAGAATTGTCTCCTAATAGAACACCTGGATCCTGTAGAACTCTAGCCGTAACTCGTGGTATCGCCCAGGGTATAGAGACCCATAGGAGTGACACAATGTCCAACCAACAGACCTTAGTCTAATGGGAACTAAGTTAGCTCAACAGAATAGGCAGCAGCTTGGCCTGACATACAGACTGACTACATCCTCCACTCTTCTGTATATGCTCTGAACCATTGATCATCTATAGATTTAAAGTAGAATGTTCTAGATTGATTCAATTCCCAACAGGGGAGGCTACAATCTAGACAGCACTTTCAGCTTCTTCTTCTACCTTACTTTCCAAGGAACAACCAGACTAGGCCACGGCTGTCCAGACCCTTCCTGCAAACAAAAAATAATAATAAAATAATAAAATGTTTAACCATAACATTTGTGGTACCTCATTTACAGTATACCATGGGGCATAACCACGTTGGCCCTACTAGTACCAATTCTAATATCATTAGTACCAGTCAAAATGTTTCCAAATAAGTACTCAGCGGACCTGTAAGTTGGTTTTTGGTATTATAACTAATCCCATGGCTATACTGGGCTTCTCAACATTAATCCGGAATACCTTTGTTTTGCCAATTGTCCTCTTCTGTGCCGAGATAGGTGGCTTCAGGGTACTCTCTGTGCTTGCATGTTTCCTCTTCCACTGTTCTTGGTATGCAAAGTGTTCTTACGCTTGCCCCAAATTTACTTATTAATTAAAAGCATTATATCTTATATATACCTTATATTCACAAAACAAAGGTATGCCTGGATTCAGGTTGAGAAGCCCATTGCAGCCATGGGCTTAGTTATAACACCAAAAACAAGCCAACAGCTTTTAAGAATAATATAGCTCCAGTAGCCTTGTAAAAAAAAACAAAAAATAACTATACTTACCTCCTCCCGCTTTCATGCTGTTCCAACCACAGTTCTGGTTCTTCCGGTCCCTCAGCAGTTATCTCTTCAACCTGCTTCCGTGACAAATGCTCGGGGTTCCCACTCAGCCAGTCACTGGCCGAGATAAGTCACCATTGTGGCCAGTGATTTGCAGAGCAGAAAACATCTGCTCTGAGCGCTTGTTTTGGAATCAGGTTGAAGAGATGAGCGGCAAAGGACTGGAAAAAGAACTGGACCAGCTGGGGACCAGTTTTTTTTCTATTTTACCAGGACACTGCCAGGCCATGATATAATTTTATTTTCTACAGCATCGGAATACATTTTTAAGAACATAATGCTAAGTCCACCCAAGAGTGCTAGTTTTAGTACACCAATAAAAGTCATGCTTTAGTATACTCATCTCTGTATAGCCATCTATGTGTGGTGTCCCAGCACCAAGGGCTGTCCTGTGGCTTCGGACTTCCTCAGACAGACCTGCAGCACTGGTGTTGGACCCACTGAGAGACTAATTATGGTTTCTATTGAGTTTTCACAGTTTATCAAAAGACAATATATTTTCATAATTATCATGTTATGTTATTTCTGTATATGTTATTTATATGTGTTATTGTACCTTTAAGAGAGGAGCAGTGTGGACCCATGTGACCCTGCCTGTCAATGTGAACCCCTAAATTCTTGTCCATATAGTGTAAGGGGGGGGGGGTGAATTTCCCCAGTCGAGTTCAGTCTAGAGCTGTGAGCAGAGCTCCAGTATGGTAAAGGTGTGAGGTGTGTGGAGAAGCTTTAAGGGAAGGCCCAGAACAAATCTATCTCATCCGGTCATTCTGCAAGGATCACCCGCGCGGTGGAAGTTCATGCCCTGGCAGAGGAAGCTAAGACCTTGACAGAACCCTAGCTATCAGGATCAATCTTCAAGTCTCTCAAGTCAGTATAAATCTATTGTGTTCCTTTAATCCCTGTGTCTGGCCCAGGAGAAGCTGTCTCCAACTTCGGACCATGCATCAGCTAAAAGTGCCCTGGCGTCATGAAGTGATATGGTATTTTCCTAGCAACCCCGTGGCTACCACATATACTTACCTGTCTCTTTCTTGCTCTTCATGTTCAGCACAATGGATATTAGGGATACAGTGAAGCAAACAATGCACCCCTTCCCCCACAGCTGCATGCTGGTAGTTGTAGTTTTGCAACAGCTGTAGCAGTGTTCTCCATCTACAGTGCCTCTAGTTGTTGCAAAACTACAACTCCCAGCATGCAGTTGTGGGGGAAGGGGTGCATTGTTTGCTTCACTGTATCCCTAATATCCATTGTGCTGAACATGAAGAGCAAGAAAGAAACAGGTAAGTATATCTGGTAGCCATGGGGTTGCTAGGAAAATACCATATCACTTCATGACGCCAGGGCACCGTTAGCCTATGCATGGTCCGAAGTTGGAGACAGCTTCTCCTGGGCCATGCTAGGAGTTGTAGTTATGCAACACATGGAAGTTCACAGTTTGAATACCAGTGATTTGGATGAATTAAAATATTCATTTTGGATGATTAGTTCCCCTAAAAGTAATACTACATTAGACCGCTGGCCCTCACCGCACGCTCTTTTCCCTTCCATTTCCCGTGGCTTTTTCTGTACCATATCTAACATTCACCATCTACATCCCTGATATTTACTTCATGAGCACAGCTCCTATCTCCGTATATTCATTTTATGAGTGTCCTGTGAAGCAATGAATATACAATCAGCTCCGTATTACAATGAAATGGAAATAATTCTAATTTTAGCTCGCCAGTACAAGCATTTTTATTCAGTAAGGGAAGAAGATGAGGATTTTTTTTTCTCTCTCTCATATTTTTTCTTGTGATCTTTCGTTATAAGAACAAAACTACATAACTGAACATAAAATATTAATGTCGGAATCATACAAAACGTATTACCAAAAAGGAAGAAAAAAAAAAAAAAAAGCAATAAGGAAATGTCTCTCCTGGTGATCACTAAAAGAAAAGTTTCCAGATTAAATTTAATGGCGATACAAATATGTTCGGGAAAAAAAATATATATATCCTATAGGGAAAATTGGGCAATCAATATTTATATACATTTACATTGCAATATTCTGAAGATCATAAAGACAATGGCATTAGACAATGGAGCATAAAGACAATGGCATTAGCTGTGTGTGATATCCAAAATGCAACAGGGACTCTGTCTCCCTACCTGTAGTATTAATAATCTTACTTGGCCACCGTTGTTTCAACAGACTTTACATAAATAGTATAAACAAATGTAAAAAACCTTGTAATATATCTTATCAGAGAAAAAAAAGTGGTTCTTTCTCCTCTTTTTGAGCTTCTTTTCTCCCCCACTTAACAGCTCAATTCTGTCCTGTGTTTACAAGACTGACTAGCAGCTTACTGAGTGAGCTGGTTACATGCTGGCTATGCAAGTCTATGGAGGGGCAAGGAGAGAGTTGGAAGTTGGAGTGAATTTAGAGAGTGGTGGTTGAGGGATAGACACAGAGATAGCCAGTCTCAAGGCTGGAATCCTTGTATAGCCGAATAGATCAAAACGGCGAATGTTATATTGTGTTGTTGTTTCTGCCACTGGTTTATTGAGCTGAATATGGAGCATAAAGACAATGGCAATAGCTGTGTATGATATTCAAAATGCAGCAGGGACTCTGTATTCCTACCTTTAGTAGTAATAATCTTAGATGGTCACCGCTGTTTTAACAAACTTAACATACAATAGTCTAAACAAATGTAAGAAGGCATGTAATCTATCTTATCAGAGAAAAAAGTGGTTCTTCCTCCTCTTATTGAGCTTATTTCCTTCCCCCTCCCCCCACCAAACAGCTCAATTTTATCTCTGTTTACAAGACTTACTAGTAGCTCACTGAGGGAGCAAGTTACATGCTGGCTGTGCAAATCTATGGAGAGGCGAGGAGGAAGTTCAAAGTGGGAGTGAATTTTGAGAGCGGAGGCTGAGGGATAGACACAGAGATAGCCAGTCTCAAGGCTGTGTCGTGTATAGAAGAATAGATCAAAACAGCCAATGTCACATTGTGTTGTTGTTTCTGCCGCTAGTGTTGCTCGCGAATATTCGCAATGCGAATTTTATTCGCGAATATCGCATATTCGCGAATTCGTGAATATTCGCGAATATAGCACTATATATTCGTAATTACGAATATTCGTTTTTTTTTTTCACAGGACACATCACAGTGATCATCCCTCTTTGCTTCCAGCATGTGTGGTATAAAGAAGGCTCTAATACTACTGTGTGAGACTGGTGTGCGAATTTTCGTATATGTGAAAATTTGCATATGCTAATTTTCGTATATGCGAATTTTCACTTATGTTAACTTTGTATATGCAAATTTTCGCATATGGTAATTTCCGCATATGCGAAAATAAAACTTGCGAATATGCGAATATTCGCGAATATATGACGAATATTCGTCAATATATTCGCGAATATTCGCGAATTTGAATATGGCCTATGCCGCTCAACACTATCTGCCGCTGGTTTATTGAGCTGGGTATGGAGCATAAAGACAATGGCAATAGCTGTGTGTGATATTCAAAATGAAGCTGGGACTCTGTATTCCTACCTTTGGTAGTAATAATCTTAAATGGTCCCCATTGTTTCAACAAACTTTACATACAATCATACAATAGTATAAACACATATAAGAAGCGGAGGCTGAGGGATAGACACAGAGATACCTCAGAGACTGCACAAGAGTTAACTGTAAGTATTAGATCTCACCCCAGGGCTTTAGTTACAATTTAGACCAGTGTTTTTTTCAACCAGGGTGCCACCAGCTGTTGCTGGAAGTTTTACAATAGCTGGAGGCCCCCTGGTTAGGAAACACTGGTTTAGACTGTTTACTACTGCTCTATTATGTCCTCTATGCTTCTGCTTCTTAGGTCATGTATAGAAGATCCTTTTCTGCATGTGTGCAGTGTATTGGAGCTGTCAAGTATAAGCCACCATTGCTATCAAGTATACTTATACAGGACAATATTGTCATAAAGTATAAAACTGCTGTCCTCAGGACCACCATTGCCCTAAATACAATTGACAGAAGGGATAAGACTGTTTACATTTTTCCCATTTGTAGGCTCCATCTCTAATTTACAGTTCTTCCTGAGCTAGTAAGTATGGGTGTAGCCTAGCCTCTATGATGGCTCCCATACGCTGAACACATGCAGAATAGGGTCTTCTATACACAACCTAAAATACAGCAGCATGGAGGACATTATAGAGCAGTAGTGAACAGCCTAAATCAGTTTTTCCCAACCAGGATGCCTCCAGCTGTTGCAAAACTACAACTTCCAGAATGCCAGGACAGCCAACAGATGTCCTGGCATGCTGGGAGGTATGGTTTTGCAACAGCTGCAGGTCCAGAGTTTGAAGACCTTAGGCATACAATATCATATACAATGTGGTGCACTTTGCTTAAATGGGTTATCCAGGAAAAAACTTTTTTTTATATATCAGCTGGCTCCAGAAAGTTTTACTTCTATTGAAAAATCTTAATCCTTTCAGTACTTATGAGCTACTGGAGTTGAGTTGTTCTTTTCTGTCTAAGTGTTCTCTGATGACACATATCTCGGGAACTGTCCAGAGTAGAAGCAAATCCCCATAGCAAACCTCTTCTACTCTATGCAGTTCCCGAGACAAGTAGAGATGTCAGCAGAGAGCACTGTTGCCAGACAGAAAAGAACAACTCAACTTCAGCAGCTGATAATTATAGGAAGGATAAAGATGTTTTAATAGCAGTAATTTACAAGTCTGTTTAACTTTCTGTTGCCAGTTGATATATTAAAAAAAAGTTTTTCCTGGAATACCTCTTTAACCCCTTAATGACGCAGGACGTATATTTACGTCCTGCGCCGGCTCCCGCGATATGAAGCGGGATCGCGCCGCGATCCCGCATCACATCGCGTCGGTCCCGGTGCTCATCAACGGCCGGGACCACCTGCTAATACCACACATCGCCGATCGCGGCGATGTGCGGTATTAACCCTTTAGAAGTGGCGGTCAAAGCTGACCGCCGCTTCTAAAGCGAAAGTGAGAGGGACCCGGCTGCTCAGTCGGGCTGTTCGGGACCGCCGCGGTGAAATCACGGCGTCCCGAACAGCTGGCAGGACACCGGGAGGGCCCTTACCTGCCTCCTCGGTGTCCGATCGGCGAATGACTGCTCCGTGCCTGAGATCCAGGCAGGAGCAGTCAAGCGCCGATAACACTGATCACAGGCATGTTAATACACGCCTGTGATCTGTGTAAAAGATCAGTGTGTGCAGTGTTATAGGTCCCTATGGGACCTATAACACTGCAAAAAAAATGTAAAAAAAGTGTTAATAAAGGTCATTTAACCCCTTCCCTAATAAAAGTTTGAATCACCCCCCTTTTCCCATAAAAAAAATAAAACAGTGTAAAAAAAAATAAAAATAAACATATGTGGTATCGCCGCATGCGTAAATGTCCTAACTATAAAAATATATCATTAATTAAACCGTACGGTCAATGGTGTACGCGCAAAAAAATTCCAAAGTGAAAAAAAGCGCATTATTGGTCACTTTTTATACCATTAAAAAATGAATAAAAAGTGATCAAAAAGTCCGATCAAAACAAAAATCATACCGATAAAAACTTCAGATCACGGCGCAAAAAATGAGTCCTCACACCGCCCTGTACGTGGAAAAATAAAAAAGTTATAGGGGTCAGAAGATGACAATTTTAAACATATACATTTTCCTGCATATAGTTATGATTTTTTCCAGAAGTGCGACAAAATCAAACCTATATAAGTAGGGTATCATTTTAACCGTATGGACCTACAGAATAATAAGGTGTAATTTTTACCGAAATATGCACTGCGTAGAAACGGAAGCCCCCAAAAGTTACAAAATGGCATTTTTTCTTCGATTTTGTCGCACAATGATTTTTTTTTCCGTTTCGCCGTGCATTTTTGGGTAAAATGTCTAATGTCACTGCAAAGTAGAATTGGCGACGCAAAAAATAAGCCATAATATGGATTTTTAGGTGGAAAATTGAAAGGGTTATGATTTTTAAAAGGTAAGGAGCAAAAAACGAAAGTGCAAAAACGGAAAAACCCTGAGTCCTTAAGGGGTTAAGGAGATTCTTTAGCAGTCAGTATGTGAGTTTCATGACTAGCATTATATACTGAATGATGTTTATTATTCTGCTCTATGGGTCCGGGCTCCAAGACTGGTATGATTTTATATGCATTATTATTGCGAGCACAATACAGCTTTTGATTCCAGCATCTAACATGCATCTTATCACCCAGTGTCTGTAAATTTTACAAACCCTTCTTTGTCTTCTGCCATGGGCCTCTGGGAATTACTATGTAAACCCACAAGTCACCTCACCCCCTTGAACACAGAAGAACAGACACTGCATCACAATGACACACTGTACATTTGTTCTTTTATTTTTCTTCGTTTTTATAGCACCGACACATACCATGGAGTTTAACAACCTGGTGAATTAGCAAACAAATAGATTCAGAATTAACTTACAAACCAAAAACAAAGGGAAGGAGGAAACCCTGCCAAAAAGCTGGCAATCACATCTACATCACCCACACACAGATCAATCATCAATTACACCAACATGACCCAAAGCTGTCACACAGAGAATAGTGACCCTATTACAATGACCACCCACACACAGGGAAAAAAAACGGCACCCTATCAGTTCCAATCCACCCCATGAGATACCCTTTGACCCACTCACATGGAAGGGTCACCTCTGTCACGGCAAAACCACACATAGCCTATTACACCGTCATTCTGACTTTATCCTACAGAAGAGTCAGAGCCACTACAATGTAGACACCACACACAAAAACATACGGTACTCATTGACCACAAAAATAATGCACCCAGGTAGAAATGTTGGATTGCTGCAATACTCAGCATGCAGTTATTTTTCAAGCAGATGTGTGAAGGATTACATGTGTAGTCTGATTAGATACTGGGTCTTGTCACAAGAGGGCAATAAAGTGCTTCCCCTGAAGCCCCCCAAAAAAAAGAATCTCAGAGGCTACTCATGGGTAGTGTGCCTCTGTTACAGTGAGCGCTCCGGTCCCCTCCTCTCTACCAGAGCGCTCGCTGCCTCTGCCTGCTGTTCCCCGGCGCGTCCCGGTCAGACACGCTGACCGAGAGTGCGGGGATTCCTCCGGCGGGGTTGCGGCTAGCGTGGCGGCTGATCACCGCACACGCGCCGCATTTCGTTCCTCCTCACCTGCAGCTCCATCCTCGTGTGCTGCCTCTGTTTCCCGGCGCGCCGGCTTCATAAAATTTAAAGGGCCAGCGCACCATTGATTGGTGCCTGGCCCTCACTGTTCTATAAATGTCTCCTGCCCCTTCCTGCCCTCGCCGGATCTTTAGTGCCTTGTGCCTAGTGAAAGCGTTCCCTTGTTCTGTGTTGCCTGTTGCCAAACCGTTGCCCATGACTTCCGCTAGTGAACCTGTGCTGCCTGCCCTGACCTGTTGCTTGACTATCGCCTGTGAACCTGTGCCGTCTGCCCTGACCTCTGCTACGTCCGACTACGCTTCTGCCTGCTCCTCCTGTACCGCGCCATTCTCACCTACCAGAGGGGTTGAGTCGCTTTCGGGCGGAACGACCTGGGGGTTACCTGCAGCAGCAAGACCATCCCGCATTGCGGCGGGCCCTGGTGAAGACCAGTAGTCCCTTAGATTCCGTTCCCCTGGTACGGCCCACGTCATCGCCCCTCTGGTTCAGTGGATCCACCTCCTGTCTCCTGACCGGTACGTTACAGCCTCTTGGTAAGTGACTGACGATTGTTAGACTTGCCTCTAAATCATTTTGCCCAGTTGACAGGTTTTGAGAGGGGAAGCATCACTGGAGTACAAGAAGTAGAATGGCCACTTTGACAAAATTGTCCGCCAGCTAGGTTGCGTTTGGAGCAGGGCACACAAGGTGACTGGGCTATGAAAGGCCCAGACAGACCACTAGAAGAGCTGTATACCACAAACACCGGGGGGGGTTGAGTTGTTTGGGGCAGCTGTCCGCATTGTGGTGTTCCTGTATACCAGAAGCGCTGCACTATGTTTGAAAGTAGCTGGCCGGGGAGGGGCGGGAAGGGGGTTCTTGCACTAACAGGACCTGAGTGAGGGGCTTTGGGTGCAGTGGCAGCGCTGCGCTTTTCTGTCTACCATGGGACGGGGGGGGGGGGGGGGGGCTAGTGTGCAGACTAACTTTTTAGTGGCAGGCCGGAGCAGTGCCCCCATCAAGAGGTATGCCTATCTTGCCTATAGGTGGCGCTGCCCTTGCCTGTTTCTTCAGAATACACCCGTTTCTTCATTTTACACCCCTGTCTCTTCATTACACACCATGTATCTTCATTATACACACCTGTATCTTCGGCCGGAGGCTAGAGCAGTGCTTCCATCAAATGGAATGCGTATCATGCCTATAGGTGGCGCTGTCCGGAGCAGTGCCTCCATCAAGAGGAATACCTATCTTGCCTATAGGTGGCACTGCCCGTGCCTGTCTATTCAGTACACCTCCCTCTTTCTTCATTTTATACTCCTGCCGGCTAGTTCTAGAACACTATAGTTAGATTAAAATAGTGATTGTGATCCCAAAGAAGCTTTAACTAGAGTCAGTCACCATATAAGCCTCTACAAGTGCCCTTTGCCAGGGAAGAGTGATTGCTGTGCGCCACACAGATGGAGCCAAAATTCAGGGGCCAATTTAGGTGGGCCATTGTACATAATCTAATAGGATATTTATCAATCATCCCATAAAAATAGACTCTATGGACAATTAATTGGCTACAAAGTCACCACCAAATCTGGTTGTCTTTTACTGCACTATTTGTGACCCTCTATTGTGTCATAGCTTGTGTAGTGAGGGTTTGATGAGGGAAGATGTTATTATCCTAGGGGCAGATGGCATTAACCCCTTGTATTCGTGATGCCAGGGTGTGGTTAACCTCTGCACCATCCGAAGTATGGCCGCTGGATCCTGGGCTAGGAGCGGGGCAAGTAATGACTCCGATGCCAAGTTACGGAACAACGGCAGCTTTACTGAGGCAGGCAGATGGAATAGTCTTTACAGCTCAGTTAGGCCCAAGGAGATGACCAGTGACTTAGAGGAGACTTGCAGGCTCGTTGGGACTTGTAGTGGACTTGGACACAATGCAGACCCACGCTGACTTTAGACAGACTTGACTGACTTGACTAGGACTGACTAGACTTCACCCCTTGTGTAGCTTACCAGACTTTGACGTTCGCCTGTGGGGCACTTGGTGATGAAAGCGTGACTGCGTGACTAGGCCTTGGGTCTCCTCAGGACACCAGACACTCTCAGGCATTGACTGATCCTCAGCATGAACTCAAGAGACTGAACTAGCTCCTCCCTAGGTTTATAAGGGAGCAATTTGGAGGGGTTCTATAGGTCACCAAACAAGTCACCTGGTCACTGACACCTTCACTCGTGACATGACTTGGTAACAACATTTAACCCCTTGCCACATGTGGACGTTTAAAAACTTCCATATGCGGCTATAAGCAACCAGGACCTGTGGCTAATGACGGAAATTGCCGATCGTCCTGATGTCCGGCATTAACTCTTTAGACACAGTGATCAAAGTTGTGGTAAAATCGCGATGTCCAGATCAGCTAAAACGCAACAGGAGGGTCCCTTACCTGCCTCCTGTGCGTCCGATCGGCGATTGATTGCTCCAAGCCTGAAATCCAGGCTTGAGCAATCAACCGCCGATAACACTTATCACTGCCATTGCAATGCAATGGCAGTGATCAGTGTATTGAATCAATGTACTGCATGTTATAGTCCCCTATGAGGGCTATAACATTGCAAAAAAAATGAAAAAAAAAGTTAATAAAGATCATTTAACCCCTTCCCTAATAAAAGTTTGAATCACCCCCCTTTTCCCAATAAAAAAAAAGCTGTGAAAATAAAAATAAACATATGTGGTATTGCCACGTGCATAAATAGCCGCGTGCAAAATAGCGTATTTTTGGTAACATTTTATAGCATAAAGAAATGAATAAAACGTGATCAAAAAGTCAGATCAAAATACATACAATAAGGATGGACTCAGGGGACACTGAGATAGAGTCCTGTACTGGGCCACCACACTTGGGTCCACTGAGGAATCCTCTTGCATTCTTGTGGCCCAGTCTGACCCCATTTCACTGTTCTGATTTGGGTCCCAACCCCTCCCCCCTCATTATACAGTTCAGGGTCAGTTTCCTTTACTACTGTCTCATCAATTTCCCAACGTCCTTGAATTAGGTCTTTTTCAGCAGTTTTAGTGTAGACGTTCCTTTGTACGAAAACAATTCTCTTCTGGTGGCTCCGTTACTTCAGCACAATTACCTGCGCTTTTGCTCACAATTACAAATAGACTTGGAGCGTCTTGTTTCTTTGCACGCTGCCCCAGGGAAAATATTCAGCCTACAAATATTCAGAACTAGATCAATTATTCTTACAGCATAAGTGGTTAGGGAAGGAGAAAAATAATCTAGATTGATTGTTCTGCACAGTTCGAAAACCCAACGTTGTTTATTTCGTGGTACACCCACTATGATTTAGGGTTTTTCTGTACTCGTCTTCGCATATCCGTGGTGCCTCTTATGGCTGTACTTCGTTTTAGGACTCCCTGTAAGGTGGACATATAATATTAGGCAGCAGATGGTTCTGTGTGGGAGTCTAACTGCAGATTTCAGACAGATTTCCAAGCTTAAAAAGTTAATTATGCACCTCGAGTGTTGACTTCAATATACAACTAAATTTTTTCAACGGAGGCGAAATCTTATACCTTGTCTAGGAGAAGGGAAAAAAATAAGAAAAAAGTTGTTTTTTTTTTTCATTTATTTTTAAATGTTTTTCTAATTGGTTTCGGAAGGTGGTGAAGACATTTTCAAACTCTGAATTAACCTTCTCGGAGCCAAAAAGAATATAATCATTAGTTATGTTGTGTGTTGTCTCCGTACATGTATTTAATGCTTTCATTCCAGGAGGGGGCTGCAGTTTGCTGTCTTCCATTTTTGCAAGGCTGCTATATTACTCAATGTAGCAACAACACCCACCCCAAACAAAAAGAACACAATAAAACATAACAAAGTCGTAACATTAATGTTATTTCCATTTCCCCGTGCAGCCCACAATCTAATCTTCCATCATATACACACACACTTGGGCCAATTTCACGGAAAGACAATTAACCTAAGATTTTTTGTAGCACTGGAGAAAATCCACATGAACCTATAAACTCCAGACAGATGTTGCCCTGATTGAATTCAAACCCACGAGCGCGGATCATGCCACCTGTTATTGTGGTTCGCTTGTGCTTTTGGGCATGTTACAGTTTTGCAATTAGAAGATTAAGTAATAATATGTTTTTCACTAGATCCTCACGTTTCTAAGCTTGACTCCTCTGCATTAGCTGCACATACATTGAATAATATGTTTTTGTTTTACGTTTGTTTTACATTTTTTTTTAATATACAGTACAGTGCTAAAGTTTTAGGCAGGTGTTAAAAAAAATACTGCATCTCCCTTAGGCTCCTTTCACACTGCCGTTGTGACATGGTAGGACATCATGGAACACAGGGAAAATAGCAGTAGAAAATGATTGCAGGCGCCATCTTTTTCTCCCACTACTGCCGCTAAAAAAACAACAGCGCCCAACGGACCCCATTGACTATAATGGGATCCATCGGGACCCGTTGTTGCCCGTTGTTCCCCGTCCAGATAACGTCCTTTAAAGACAAATAAAAATAATTTAACGGCAGTGTGAAAGGGGCCTTACTCCAAATTTTTATTCTGTAACATGTCAATGACCCCAATCATACAGCCACTGTTATTAAAGTGACACTGTCATTTCTAGATCATGTCCATAGTCAAGGAGATGGTGCCAAGCACCAGCATGCATGCCTCCTCTCTCCACCACCCCTTCCTGCAATGACTGATTGATGTGCAGGATTTGGCTTCCAGCAATGAGCCATGTAAAGGCCAGGAGGGGTGGGAGAGGAAGGAGAAGTGCTTAGCACCACCTTCTTGAGCTTTAAGCATGAAATAGAACTGACATTTCTTCAGGATTAAAAAGAACAAGGAGTCTTGGAAGTGATGATATGGCATTTCCAAAGCCCTGATCTTATCATTATCCAGTCTTCCTGTGATTACATGAGGAGACAGAAGGATTTGAGGGAGTGTGCATCCTCAGAAGATCTGTGGTTGGTTCTCAAATAGTGTTGAGCGTGAATATTCGAAATGCGAACTTTTACCACGAATATGGGCACTTTGTGATTTCACGAATATTTTGAATATAGCCCTATGTATCCATAATGATGAATATTCAATTTTTTTTTCTTCTCAGTACACATCACAACAATGATGTGTACTGTGTAAAAAAAAAGGGATAGTGTTAGATAGGGTAGGTTAGTTTAGCAGATAGGTTCTAGTGTAGGGTATAGTGTTAGTTAGTTAAAAGATATAATCCCGCACGGGCACTATAAGAATTTTTTTCCGATTTTCGCATGGGGAAAAAAAAGTGAACGAGTATAGCGAATATGCGAATTTCGCAAACATAGGACGAATATTCGTTTATATATTCACAAATATCACAAATTTGAATATGGCCCCTACTGCTCATTACTTTTCTCCAACATGTTGGGAGCTACCACTCTGTCGAGTTCCTTTAAAAACTGTGTGTAGCTAGATGCTGTTTGTATGGCAAAAGGTGGTCACACCAAATATTGGTTTAATGTATTTTTCTCTTTTGTTCATGACCCTATTTGAGTATCAAATGACAAAGTGTATGGCAGCCTTCAGAAAGATGATGTCGGTGGAGTGAAGAGTTGATCATGTTGGATTTTTACTGCTCGACCCTTTTGTTCTCAGAGACCTAAGCAGGCACCCGAGCTGTCCGGCTATGGTTTTCCTCCTCTTTTAGTAGAGAAAACATGAATATTCGGCCATGCCAAACTTTCCTGTATAAGGGGAGGAGGCGAGAGATGACTGTCAGACAACAATTATTGAAAATATGTGGGCACCTTTAAAGGGTTATCCAGGAAAAAACTTTTTTTTTATATATCATCTGGCACCAGAAAGTTAAACAGATTTGTAAATGACTTCTATTAAAAATTTTTAATCCTTTCAGAACTTATGAGCTGATGAAGTTGAGTTATTTTCTGTCTAAGTGCTCTCTGATGACACGTGTCTCAGGAACCGCCCAGTTTAGAAGCAAATCCCCATAGCAAACCTCTTCTACTCTGTGCAGTTTCCGAGACAAGCAAAGATGTCAGAAGAGAGCACTGTTGCCAGACAGAAAACAATAACTCAACTTCAGCAGCTGATAAGTATTGAAAGGATAAAGATTTTTTAATAGAAGTAATTTACAAATCTGTTTAACTTTCTGGAGCCAGATGATATATATAAAAAAAAGTTTTTTCCTGGAATACCCCTATAAGATGACCTTCTAGGTTTGTTCTTCCAAATGTGGTGTCCCGGTACCGCATCCTATCCGGTACCTGTGTGTATAGGTCCCCATAGCCAGAGTCCCTAGGACGTGGGGGTCCTTATTGTCTAGTCCACCCCTAGTAACCTCTCATCTAGGTATTAGTTATCTAGTAATTGTTTAGGATTTATATATATAGTATTGTACAAATGTATATAATTGGTTAATTACCTCTACGTAGTGTAGCAGGACCTGCGGGTCACGTGATCAAGGTGAACTCTATGGTTTATTGCTTGAGGACCTTCGGAGGTCCCTATGACGTTTTTCTCCCATCACTCCCTGTAAGAGTGAGTGACAGTTACTCGGACCAATCCAAAACGGCCCTGCCCCTGCCCATATAAGGGAGCAGCGGCCATTGCTCACTCTCTTGTTCCTGGGCTGTCAAAGGAGCAGGATCTGCGCAGCTGTCTTCCGCAGTGAGTTAGGCCCGAGCCTTGCGGCAACGGCTGATCTATTCAGAATCGTGAGTGTATCAATCCCTAAGCACTCTGCAAGATCACCGGACCTTATCTGTCCCCTAAATCCGGACGGATCTTCGCAAATTACCCTAAATTCAGAGACTTGTATCAGAAGTCAAGGTCCGCAACAACTGTCAGTCATTGAACTGTATAGAGACTGTATTAACGAGACTGTTTCTGTTCATTGGATGTAACGCAAGTAAAGCTATCCAAGTTCAAGTTGAACTACCTTGTGGACCTCAGTCATTTTATGGATGCACCTATCGTTACTGGCGGCCATTTTGTTGGAGCCTGGTGCCGGAAACCAACAAAGAGAGATAGTTCAGCGCGAGAAAAGGCGTAGAGTGCGACAAAGGGTTGGAAGCTATAAAGAGTCGGAACAATACGGGACTTTGAGACACCAGATTGCTGAATTGAAGTCCTATATAGAGTCACTTCAGCTACCGATCAACGCACTCAAATTTCAAGTAAAAGATATTGAGTTTCAAGGTACCACTCTCAAAGTTGAAAATTCAGAGACTTGTATAAGAAGTCAAGGTCCGCAACAACTGTCAGTCATTGAACTGTATAAAGACTGTATTAACAAGACTGTTACTGTTCATTGGATGTACCGCAAGCCTTTAAGTAAAGTTATCCAAGTTCAAGTTCAACTACCTTGTGGACCTCAGTAATTTTATGCATGCACCTATCGTTACTGGTAAGGGCGGCAATAGGCCGGAGAATTACCTCAGCATACTAGCCCTCAGCCTGGCGTCACGAACTGTAGGGTTAACATTAACCCCTCATGTACCGCAACAATACCCCGACTACTATTACCCCCCAAGGGCTACCCCACAAACCTTACTAGACTGTAACGTTTATCCATTTTCACTGCAACGTTGGTCCATTCTAGTGAACTCACAAGTCCCGTGACCTCTTCCACCAGCTGATCCACGACGATCTCCCATCGATGTCCTATCCAGTATGTCTAGATTCACAAGTAGTATTCTGACCACTATTTTCCACCAAAACAAGTAGAACTCACCCAGAGAATGAAAAGATGAAAAGATTTGCAACTTTTTTCTTTGTTCTGAACCTATACTTGTCTTGGCTAAAAAATTCTGACCAAAATACTATTTGTGAACCCACCTGAACAGGCTACCTCTGGAATTTGTCAAATATTAGGCCAAACTTTTTTTAGATACGAATGAGTTAAAATAAAACTATAAATCCAAAATGATAAAAATCAGAGGACAAATGGATATATTTATTTTCTTCCAGTAAGACTTCTGGGTGACTGATGTATCTGTGTATTCACTGGCTGTCAGAAGGCAGCTTAAATATCATGAATCATCTGGGCACAGGTCGTACAGCCGGGGCTGGCACACTCCACTGCCTTAATGTGACCAATAAACTGGTCAAGAAGAAAGATAAAATGTGTTTTATGGATTCTATCTCATGGACAGGCAGAGGGAAACACACTCATTAACACTTTCATTGTTAGGGTGGATTGTGACCTTATATCACAACAGTGGAATGGGTCAAGGACCAGACCATGGAAGAAAGAGCAATGGAGGCTTTATTGCTGGGACAATGCAGTATATTTTAATGACCAAAGATCTCTGACATCCAGGCTCCTCTCCTCTGAAGGTCACTGTTGAACACTAAGCTTTATAGCTACAGTCAGGGTGAAGACCTGAGAATCATAGTAGATCTCTGTTATACTGTTGATAGGTTAAAGGGGTACTTCACTAAAAATATCTTATCCACTATCCAAAGGATAGGGGATAAGATGTCTTATCATGGGGGTCCTGCCACTGGGGACCTCCACGATGTCCGATACAGCACCCCTGTCATTCGGTGAATGGAGGGAACTCCACTCCGTGCCCGATAACTGGCTAAGGCTGGGTTCACACTACGTTTTGTCCCATACGGGAGCGCATACGGCAGGGGAGAGCTAAAAGCTTGCGCTCCCGTATGTGACCGTATGCGCTCCCGTATGTCATTCATTTCAATGAGCCGACCGGAGTGAAACGTTCGGTCCGGTCGGCTCATTTTTGCGCCGTATGCGCTTTTACAACCGGACCTAAAACCGTGGTCAACCACGGTTTTAGGTCCGGTTGTAAAAGCGCATACGGCGCAAAAATGAGCCGACCGGACCGAACGTTTCACTCCGGTCGGCTCATTGAAATAAATGACATACGGGAGCGCATACGGTCACATACGGGAGCGCGAGCTTTTAGCTCCCCCCTGCCATATGCGCTCCCGTATGGGACAAAACGTAGTGTGAACCCAGCCTAACACGGCCGCCATGCCCCCTCCATTCATGTTTATGGGAGGAGGCGTGGCGGCAACTTACAAGCCATAATGCCCTCTCCCGTAGACATGAATGGAGGGGGCATGGCATGATGTCATGAACATGGAAGCTCCAAGCCATTGGCCTGGAGAGAACGGGGGTCCCCAGCGGTGGATTAGACATCTTATTCCCTATCATTTGTATAGGGGATAAGATGTTTTCAAATCAATGGTGCCAGAAAGATACTATATATCACATAACAATGGAGGGATTCCACCAAAGGGGGGAATGAGAAAAAAAAGGGTGCCACTCAGGTGTCACAATCACTGCTCATATTACATCAATATTGCCAAAAAGTGACTTACATATATGACCCAAAAACAGTTATAATACAGAAAGGTATGAATAACACTAAGTAATAGTTAATACATGAAATCATAATACTTCACCATACCAATACTGTTGATGGGCAGAGGGACAACAGAGCGACACCATCCCAACGCCGCGTTTCGGCAAACCCCTTCGACAAAGGTTTACCGAAACGTCGCGTTGGGGTGGTGTCGCTTCGGTGTCCCTCTGCCCATCAACAGTATTGGTATGGTGAAGTATTATGCTTTCATGTATTAACTATTACTTAGTGTTATTGATACCGTTCTGTATTATAACTGTTTTTGGGTCATATATGTAAGTCACATTTTGTTAGTATTGATGTAATGTGAGCAGTGATTGTGACACCTGAGTGGCACCCTTTTTGTTTCATACCCCCTTGGGGTATACTGTACACTAATAAAGATATATACATTGTAATAATTATGGTTTAAATGACTACAGTTTCTTTTCTTCTGTAAGTTCTGTAGGAGGTCATATAGCAGTATTTGATTAAGGGGGTAGATACTTTGCATAGTATGCAATGGTGATTGAGCAGTATTCAGATACCCCATATCTAAAATATAATATTTTCATGACTTCTATTTAAAAAAATCTTCATCCTTCCAGTACTTACCAGCTGCTGTATGCTCCAGAGGAAGTTCTGTAGTTCTTTACAGTCTGACCACAGAGCTCTCTGCTGACACCTCTTTCCGTGTCTGGAACTGTCCAGAGTAGGAGCATTTTCCCATAGCAAACCTTCCCTGCTCTGGAAAGTTTCTGACACGGAGGGAGGTGTCAGCAGAGAGCACTGTGGTCAGACCGGAAAGAACAACTTCCTCTGTAGCATACAGCAACTGATAAGTACTGGAAGGTTTAAGATAAACAGTACTAATTGTCAGGATTCGGAAAGCTGGAGGTGAATCCTCTGTGTCAGAGAGGGATTGGCGTGGACCGTACCGTTCAGTTCTAAGTTGCAACTGGTATTCACCAGAGCCCGCCGCAAAGCGGGATGGTCTTGCAGCGGCGGTAGCAACCAGGTCGTATCCACCGGTAACGGCTCAACCTCTCTGACTGCTGAGATAGGCGCGGTACAAGGGATTAGGCAAGAGCAAGGTCGGACGTAGCAGAAGGTCAGGGCAGGCAGCAAGGATCGTAGTCAGGGCCAACGGCAAGAGGTCTGGAACACTGGCTTGGGACATACAAAGAACGCTTTCACTGGCACAATGGCAACAAGATCTGGCAAGGAAGGGAAGGGGAAGTGAGGTTATATAGGGAAGTGCACAGGTGAATACACTAATTAGAACCAGGCGCCAATCAGCGGCGCACTGGCCCTTTAAATCGCAGAGAGCCGTCGCGTGCGCGCCCTAGGGAGCGGGTCCGCGCGCGCCGGGACAGTGCAGACGGGGAACGAGTCTGGTAAGCGGGCTGGGATGCGAATCGCGGATCGCATCCCGGCTAGGGACATTATCGCAGCGCTCCCAGTCAGCAGGGACCCGGAGCGCTCGGCGTAACAGTACCCCCCCTTGGGTCTCCCCCTCTTTTTGGAACCTGAAAATTTGTGAATGAGGTCCTTGTCGAGAATGTTATCCTCGGGTTCCCACGACCTCTCCTCAGGACCGCAATTCTCCCAATCTATGAGAATTTTTTTTTTACCTCTGACCGTCTTAGACGCGAGAATTTCTTTAACCGAGAAGACATCCGAGGACCCGGAGACAGGAGTAGGAGCAACAACCTTGGGAGAGAAGCGGTTAAGGATAAGCGGTTTAAGGAGAGAAACATGAAAAGCGTTAGGAATACGGACAGAAGGGGGAAGAAGGAGTTTGTAGGAGACAGGATTGATTTGGTACTTGATTTTAAAGGGTCCAAGATAACGTCGTCCCAGTTTATAACTGGGGACACGGAAGCGGATATACTTGGCGGAGAGCCACACTTTGTCTCCAGGAGCAAAGACAGGAGGAGTTCTTCTCTTTTTCTCGGCATGCTTCTTCATCTGGGATGAGGCCTCTAGGAGGGATTTTTGAGTCTCTTTCCAGATGGTGGAGAAGTCCCGGGTTACTTCGTCAACAGCGGGCAAACCAGAAGGCGTGGGAGTGGGGAGGGGGGGAAGAGGGTGACGGCCGTACACCACAAAGAACGGGGATTTAGCAGAGTCTTTGAAATTGTATGAGAATTCAGCCCAGGGTAGAAGATCGGCCCAATCATCCTGGCGGGAGGAAACAAAATGTCGCAAATAGTCACCAAGAACCTGGTTAACTCTCTCTACTTGCCCATTGGATTGGGGATGATAGGAAGACGAGAAATTTAATTTGATTTTTAGTTGATTACAGAGAGCTCTCCAGAATTTCAACACAAATTGAACACCTCTATCCGAGACGATATGCGTGGGAAGCCCGTGAAGGCGAAAAATGTGCACAAAAAATTGTTTCACCAACTGTGGCGCAGAAGGAAGGCCTGGAAGTGGAATAAAATGTGCCATCTTAGAGAAACGATCAACGACCACCCAAATGACTGTGTTGCCATGGGATAAAGGCAGGTCCGTTTTAAAGTCCATTGCAATCTGAGACCATGGTAGCTCAGGGACAGGCAGAGGATGAAGGAGGCCGGCAGGCTTCTGGCAAGGAGTCTTGTCCCGGGCACAGACTGTACAAGCCCGAGCAAAAATCAGCAACATCTGCTTCCAGGGTAGGCCACCAATAAAATCGAGAGATGAGTTGGATGGACTTCTTGACGCCAGCATGGCCGGCGAGGTGCGAGGAGTGACCCCACCTGAGGATCTTGAGGCGCTGGCGTGGAGGGACGAAAGTCTTTCCAGGAGGTGTTTGATGGAAGCTGGAGAAGAGGAGATGAGACACTCAGGAGGAACAATGTGTTGCAGGGGGGTTTCCGTTTCGGAGGCATCAGAGGAACGAGAGAGGGCGTCAGCCCTGATGTTTTTGTCAGCAGGGCGAAAATGAATCTCAAAGTTAAAACAGGCAAAAAACAACGACCACCTAGCCTGGCGTGGGTTCAGCCATTGGGCAGACTGAAGATAAGAGAGATTCTTGTGATCTGTGTATATGATAATTGGGTATTTGGAACCCTCCAGAAGGTGCCTCCATTCCTCGAGGGCTAGTTTTATGGCCAGCAGTTCTCGATCACCAATGGAGTAATTTTTCTCCCCCGGAGAGAAGGTCTTAGAAAAGAAACCACAAGTAATGTTATGTCCAGAAGAGTTTTTTTGTAGGAGTACAGCTCCGGCTCCCACCGAGGAAGCATTTACCTCCAGTAAGAAGGGTTTAGATGGATCAGGTCTAGAGAGTACAGGAGCAGAAGAAAAGGCAGTTTTGAGACGGTTGAATGCCTCGTCCGCTTGGGGAGGCCAGGACTTAGGGTTGGCGTTTTTCTTGGTTAGGGCCACAATTGGAACCACAATGGGGGAAAAATGTGGAATAAATTGTCAGTAGTAATTGGCAAACCCCAAGAAGCGTTGGATAGCTCGGAGACCGGAGGGGCGTGGACAATCTAACACGGCTGACAGTTTGTCTGGGTCCATTTGAAGTCCCTGGCCAGAAACTAAATATCCTAGGAAGGGAAGAGATTGGCATTCAAAGAGACATTTCTCCATCTTGGCATATAATTGATTGTCACGGAGTCTCTGGAGCACAAGACGGACATGATGGCGGTGTTCTTCGAGGTTAGAAGAGAAAATCAAAATGTCGTCCAAGTAAACCACAACACAGGTATATAACAGATCACGAAAAATGTCATTCACAAAGTCCTGGAAGACAGCAGGGGCGTTGCAGAGCCCAAAGGGCATAACCAGATATTCAAAGTGTCCGTCTCTGGTATTAAATGCGATCTTCCACTCATCCCCTTCCCTGATGTGGATGAGATTATATGCACCTCTTAGATCCAATTTGGTGAAGATGTTAGCGCCACGTAGGCGGTCAAAGAGTTCCGAGATAAGAGGCAGGGGATAGCGTTTTTTTATAGTGATCTTATTAAGACCGCGGTAATCGATGCATGGCCGTAAGTCTTTTTTGGAGACAAAGAAGAACCCCGCTCCGGCAGGGGAGGAAGAAATGAATCCCCTTTTTAAATTTTCTTGGATGTAATCCGACATGGCTTGTGTCTCAGGAGCTGACAGAGGATAGATCCTGCCCCGGGGTGGAGTAGTATCAGGAAGGAGATCAATAGGGCAGTCATAAGGCCTGTGAGGAGGCAAAGTCTCTGCTTGTTTTTTGCAAAAAACATCGGCATAGTCCAAATAGGCCTTGGGGAGACCTGGTATAGGAGGAGCCACAGGGGTTTGACTGGCGGGACTGGGAGCAGACGTGAGGCATTTTTTGTGGCAAGAAGCACCCCAGTTCTTGATTTCCCCGGTGGTCCAGTCAAGGGTAGGGGAATGGCGTTGGAGCCAAGGCAGTCCGAGATGAATTTCAGAAGTGCAGTTAGAGAGGACCAGAAATTCAATTTTTTCGTGATGAGGTCCAATGCACATTAACAGGGGTTCTGTGCGGTAACGCACAGTACAGTCCAATCTTTCTCCATTAACTGAAGCGATGTAGAGAGGTCTGGCGAGACTGGTCACTGGGATGTTAAACCTGTTAACGAAAGAGGCCAAAATAAAATATCCTGCAGATCCAGAATCCAAGAAGGCCACAGCTGAGAAGGAGGAGTTAGAAGAAGAAATCCGCACAGGCACAGTAAGACGTGGAGAAGCAGAGTTCACACCTAGAGCTGTCTCACTTTTGTGCGGAATCGGAGTGCGTCTTTCCTGACGTGGAGGACGGATAGGACAATCCTTCAGGAAGTGTTCGGTACTGGCACAGTACAGGCATAGGTTCTCATTGCGGCGGCGTGTCCTCTCTTGTGGTGTCAGGCGAGACCGGTCTACTTGCATAGCCTCCATGGCAGAAGGCACAGGGACAGATTGCAGCGGACCAGAGAAGAGAGGAGCCGGGGAGAGAAAGCGCCTAGTGCGAACAAAGTCCATATCCTGATGGAGCTCCTGGCGTCTTTCGGAAAAGCTCATGTCAATGCGGGTGGCCAAATAAATAAGTTCATGCAGGTTGGCAGGGATTTCTCGTGCGGCCAGCACATCTTTGATGTTACTGGATAGGCCTTTTTTGAAGGTCGCGCAGAGGGCCTCGTTATTCCAAGATAATTCAGAGGAGAGGGTGCGAAATTGCATGGCGTACTCACCTACAGAAGAATTACCCTGGACCAGGTTCAGCAAGGCAGTCTCGGCAGAAGAAGCTCGGGCTGGTTCCTCGAAGACACTACGAACCTCAGCGAAGAAGGACTGTACAGTAGCAGTGACAGGATCATTGAGGTCCCAGAGCGGTGTGGCCCATGACAAGGCCTTCCCAGACAGGAGACTAACCACGAAAGCCACCTTCGACCGTTCAGTTGGAAATTGGTCCGACATCATCTCCAAATGCAGGGAACATTGCAAGAGAAAACCACGGCAAAGTTTAGAGTCCCCATCAAATTTGTCCGGCAAAGATAAGCGGAGGCTGGAAGCGGCCACTCGCTGCGGAGGAGGTGACAGCTGATGGCCTTGTTGCGCTATCTGTTGCGACTGCTGGGCGACCACCGTGGTAAGGTCAGCGACAACTGGCAGCAGGACCTCAGCGGGATCCATGGCCGGATCTACTGTCAGGATTCGGCAGGCTGGAGGTGGATCCTCTGTGTCAGAGAGGGATTGGCGTGGACCGTACCGGTGGACCGGTTCTAAGTTGCTACTGGTATTCACCAGAGCCCGCCGCAAAGCGGGATCGTCTTGCAGCGGCGGTAGCAACCAGGTTGTATCTGCCGTTGGCTGTCCAGGCATTCTAGGAGTTGAAGTTTTGCACCATTTAGAGGGCCGCAGTTTGAGACCACTGGTTATATTCCAGTAGGTTCATCCTCTAAACCAGGGGTGGGCAATTATTATTTTCCATGGGGCCACATTAGAAACTAAAAAAATTGTGAAGGGCCGGGTAGTTTTCCACCAGATTAGGCAGCATAGTTTCCCCCAGATTAGGCAGCAAAGTTGTCCCCCTTATTAGGAGCATAGTTGTCCCCCAGATTAGCATACTTGTCCCCCAGATTAGGATCATAGTTGTCCCCTAGATTAGGCAGCATAGTTGTCCCCCTGATTAGGCAGCATAGTTGTCCCCTAGATTTGGCAGCATAGTTGTCCCCCAGATTAGAATAGTTTTCACCCAGATTAGCATAGTTGTCCCCTAGATTAGGAGCATAGTTGTCCCCCAGATTAGCATAGTTGTCCCCCAGATTAGCATAGTTTCCCCCCAGATTAGGAGCACAGTTTTCCCCCAGATTAACATAGTTTCCCCCCAGATTAGCATCATAGTTGTCCCCCAGATTAGAAGCATAGTTGTCCCCCAGATTAGGCGTATAGTTGTCCCCCAGATTAGGAGCATAGTTGTCCCCCAGATTAGGAGCATAGTTGTCCCCCAGATTACTAACATAGTTGTCCCCCAGATTAGGAGCATAGTTGTCCCCCAGATTAGGAGCATAGTTGTCCCCCAGATTAGCAGCATAGTTGTCCCCCAGATTAGAAGCATAGTTGTCCCCCAGATTAGGAGCATAGTTGTCCCCCAGATTAGGAGCATAGTTGTCCCCCAGAATAGAAGCATAGTTGTCCCCCAGATTAGGAGCATAGTTGTCCCCCAGATTAGGAGCATAGTTGTCCCCCAGATTAGGAGCATAGTTGTCCCCCTGATTAGCAGCATAGTTGTCCCCCAGATTAGGAGCATAGTTGTCCCCCAGATGCGGAGCATAGTTGTCCCCCAGATTAGGAGCATAGTTGTCCCCCAGATTAGGAGCATAGTTGTCCCCCAGATTAGGAGCATAGTTGTCCCCCCGATTAGGCAGCATAGGTGTCCCCCAGATTAGGAGCATAGTTGTCCCCCAGATTAGGAGCATAGTTGTCCCCCTGATTAGCAGCATAGTTGTCCCCCAGATTAGGAGCATAGTTGTCCCCCAGATTCAGAGCATAGTTGTCCCCCAGATTCAGAGCATAGTTGTCCCCCAGATTAGAAGCATAGTTGTCCCCCAGATTAGGAACATAGTTGTCCCCCAGATTAGGAGCATAGTTGTCCCTCAGATTAGGAGCATAGTTGTCCCTCAGATTAGGAGCATAGTTGTCCCCCAGATTAGGAGCATAGTTGTCCCCCAGATCAGCAGCATAGTTGTCCCCCAGATTAGCAGCATAATTGTCCCCCAGATTAGGAGCATAGTTGTCCCCCAGATTAGGAACATAGTTGTCCCCCAGATTAGGAGAATAGTTGTCCCCCAGATTAGGCAGCATAGTTGTCCCCTAGATTAGGCAGCATAGTTGTCCCCCATATTAGGAGCATAGTTGTCCCCTAGATTAGGCAGCATAGTTGTCCCCTAGATTAGGCAGCATAGTTGTCCCCTAGATTAGACAGCATAGTTGTCCCCTAGATTAGGCAGCATAGTTGTCCCCTTGATTAGGCAGCATAGTTATCCCCCAGATTAGGCAGCTCAAAAGCCCCCCCCAAACACACACACACTGACACAGACAACACATACAGAGACAGGCACTTATAAATACACATATAAACACACACAGACAACACACGGACACATATATATACACAGACAACACACAGACACATATACACCCGGACACACAGACACATATATACACAGGCAACACACAGACACATATATACACAGACAACACACAGACACATATATACACAGACAGCACACAGACACACATATACACAGACAACACACAGACACATATATACACAAACAACACACAGACACATATACACAGACACATATATAATGCAGGAGATTTCTGTCTTTAACTTTTTGACCTAGCTCCCAGACAACTCCCCTCCCAGCCCCATATGGTATCTATAGGGGATCAGGAGATATACTGCTGCAAAAAAAATCTAAACAAAAAAAACTGCTAAAATGCAGTAAGTATGTGTAAAATACAGTAAAACACCTAAATTGTGTTTATAGGTTAAATCACTTTTGCCTTACTGCAATATTCTCCTTAAAAACGCACTTCGAGTAAAAAAAACACATGAAAACTGCATGTAGTGTGAACTGACCGCCAACCCACTTATAAGTCTAATGAGTTCACCTGGGTGACCTCCAGCACCAGCAGCCTGATGAGATGACCAGTTGCAATAATCAAACGCCACACCCTCAGCCAGAGGATTCATGGGATATGTATTGCACATTATCAACTCATTTCAGAGATTCTGCAGGAGATTTCTTTTTAAAGCTGTTGATCAGTTGCCCATAGCAACCAATCAGATCGCCTCTTTTATTTTAATAAAGGCCTCTGAAACATAAAAGAAGGGATCTGATTGGTTGCTATGGGCAACTTGTCAATTTTTCATCTGCACAAGTTTTAATAAATCTCCCCCTCTTTGTACATCCAACATGGAGCCTATCCCATTACTGCCACATCAATAAGAGGCTAGGGGCGGAGTACCCCTTTAATCATAAGTTGGTTTAAACAGTGTGAGCAGGCATGCCGGGAGTTGTAGATTTGCAACAGTTGGAGGCTAAAGACTAACAGTTTAGGGATTAAAGGTTAAAAAAGTTCTGTTTAAGAATTTTTCTTTTTTTTAAACTTTTTGTTACTTCTTTTTGTAAATGCAGAATGCTTTTTTGGATTGTGCTCTATTGATTCTGGGTGAAAATTGCAGCTAGTAATTGTCTTGCCTAAAAGGTTGCATCTGTCATCTTTAAAAACCTGTGATGAGTAAGTGGCGGCATATGTCATTGCAGAAATAGAAATAGATAATAGATAAAAATGTACAATGCAATGCTAATGACAGTCAACAATATTTAATGGGGTATTCCAAGATTTGTTTTATTTGACTATGCTACAGGGGCTGTAAAGTTAGTGTATTTCATAATATGGTGTCTGTACCTGTGATCTTGCCCTAATGTTTATTTTTATCAGCATGCAAAATGACTGTTATCTCAGGTTTTCCCAGGTTGCAGTACGGCCCGAGACATTACATCACTAGTCAGGTGTTCAAAGGGAGCCTGTCTGCTTCAATGGGTGGAGCAACCACTGGGGGGGGGGGCATTCTCCACAGAGCTGCAGCTGTACTGCAATGGGTAGGGTGGCTAATGTGTGGGAGGAAGAAAAGTGACCTTACAAGGGATCCTGGGACTTGTAGTTGGAGGGAAATCCAACAGGAAATAGCAATTTAACAAAAAGAAAGCAACAGCATTATAGTGGACTTACATTACAGCCATTTAGTTCAAAGACAAGCACGGATCCTTCCTAAACATGTCCATTACTGTCTGGCAGGTAAGTACTAAAATCACCTTATGGTGGATAACCCCTTTAAATTCACAGAACCTACATTTCTACAAATTCTCCTTCAATTTGAAACAATATAGTAATATCATGATTGGTTTCAAAGAAACTTGGGCTCTCCTATGATCGATGCGGAGCACGTGCACATCCACGTAAAACTGTATCTTTATAGGGGAACTCCGGGGAACCTAACTTATTGCCTATCTACAGGATAGAGGATATGTGTGATTGCAGGGGGTCCGACCGCTGGAACTTCCACAATCTTCTGTACTTACTGGTCCTTGGTATGCTCTGGCCCCAAGCTTTTAAGACAAGCAGGTGTGATGGTCCACTAAGCAAATCCCTGTCTGAGACAGGACTCCAACTGGCTGAGTGGAGTATCACTCCTGCTCGTATCGAAAGGTGAAACGCTCCAAGGACTGGTAAGTTTGGTCAGTAAAGCAGCAAGAGTGAGGCCCCATACATGTGATTGGACACTTATCCCCTACCCTGTGAATAGGGGATATGTTAGTTTCCCGGAGTACCCCTTCAACTATTCCATTATTATTGTACACCACAGACATATCATTAATGAATCTAGAAAATAATAAGTAATTTGAGAATTATCTGTAAACTATGGTTTACACTTCATGGCTGGGACTATGCCCCAACATACACTCAAATACTTTCAATGCTGGGTCAGTATGTATAGGTATACTTTTCTTTTTCCACTGTATAGTAAAGTGTGGCCTGTCATGCTTTTCTATGCAGTGGTAAACAGTAAGAAAAAAAAAAAAGAATACTCACAGTATACATATTTTTACAGTGGAATTAACAAATACTCCCATCATATACCTCCAATATGCCCAGTGGTGAATTGAGGTTTTGTGCTGCCCTAGGCCTGATTAAACTCATGTACCCCCACAATCTAATTTTGCCTACCATTTATCAAGACCACACCTTTTCCTGTTTAAGACCCCCCCCCCTTCCTCTTTTGGCCCCACCTTCGGGAGGGGGTTTGGGGGTAATCCAGGGCTGCCTCATGAATATAGGGCAGCACATTTCTGGTCAAAGCTGCATAACATTCACACATAGGATCATCAGCATCATTCAATGAGGAGTGTCTCTAGTGTTACTAGTAATACTGCCCCAATCTGTAGCAGGGTTGGGACCCTCAAAAGCCTCTTCCCTCCGCCCGTTCTCCCTGGCCGCCTTGGCTGTGTAGTCTAAATTTACACTTTCTAAAGGTGCCCATACAAATTAGTGAAAAGACAGTTGAATCTGTTGACTTCTGTGGGTACGGGCCTGGGTTTGCTGACTCTCTTCTGGTATATGATGTTTGATCAAATGCCTTACTCTTTTGTTCTCGAAATGATAAGCCACACCCAGAAATGCCTGGCAGTGGCTTATTTCTCTGCTCTGCTAAGGATAGGTTAATATGTATTCAATGATTCAGTTCAGTGAACGCAGCCTTAAACTGGCCAGAAATAATGCCACAACTGAGGACAAAGTGCATCAGTTGGCATCAGTTGCTTAGCATCCGGTGGTCAATAATTGTGCAAGCTAGATGGGGAACAGAACAAGATGGGTTCTCCTTTCTGCCACCGCGCAGGGTGTCCGAAGATCCGGCAACTAAATTGAGGTGCCGGATGCATGTGATCTGTGAATGGGATGAGTTCTATCATCAGTTTCCCCCTGACACTTTTCTACAGCATTGGATGGAAACACCACTGCTTAAGAACACGTAGCCCACAGCTCTTGAAGGTGTTCAGCCTCTTTTGAAATTTGACAGGATAAGAACAGGTCTAAATTGGGTTATGTCCCGATGGACCTTTAGGACTCATTGGTGGGATCTATTGCTACTCGAGTGGCCAGTCCAAGCCAAATCATGATCATTTTTTCCCCATTATCTCTACGATTGTGATGCTCGAAATCCTAAATTAATGAAACTTCAATCCTTATAAATGAATGCAAATTTTTTTTCTCCCACATGGATGAATAAAAAAAAATACACATAGTAAGCACGTTATATATAACCATAACAACGTTTTATTACCATTAAGACTAAACTTGTATTGAAAAGATTTGATATAACAAGACAAGAAAAAGCAATAGCAAATTTTAACTATCAACTAGATTATGCATAGCGAGTAACTTTTCCTAGTACTCAGGGAAGAGCAGAACATTTTTTATTATGTTTTATTTTTTAAAATATAGAACGGTACAGAGCACAAACATACTAAAATTATCAGTGCACTGGATGTGGGAGAGCCGATTCTTCCTTCATCTATAGCCCATAGCTCTGTTCTTGTATCCATCAGAAGAACATTAAAAATAAAGACCCAGTTTTTTGTTTGTTTGTTTGTTTTTTTCTCGTTTGTTTGTTTCTACTGTGCATTAAGAAAAAATATTCACGACAAACATGACAACATATCAAACAATATTTCTACACAAGTTACCTTGATACGCTTGTCAATCAAGTATTATAAGAAAAACATTTTAAGACATATACAAACAGAACTAGCAAAGGAGTACAACTTAATAATAAATTAACAAAAATTCAAAAAAAGAAAATAACTTTATATATATATATTTATATTATATATACACGTACACACACAAGAAATGACACAATAATATGCTTCTTCCCATAGTTTAAGTAAACAAATAAATAGACTAGCCAAACCTGCTATAATTGATATTGGCCAAATGCATTACATCAGCAATTAAATAAATACGTGTTGCAAGCAACATAAAACAGTGTTTTAAAATGTGCCAACGCAGCCCTGTTATATTGGAGAGGGCCGTAAAGTGAACTCGAAAACTTTTTTTTTTTTAACAAATTTAAAGCAAATGTTTCCTTTTATTATTCTAAACACATTACATTTAACTATGATACTAAGATATGTAAATGATTTTGTAGCACCTACAGCTCAAACTAAGGAAGTTTTTGCCCCACCCAAAACCAAAAAATAAGTAAGTTTTCTTTTGTTCTGCAGATATCCCATACTGATGACTTAAAGAAAAAAATTGTCTTGCAATGCACCTCTTGCTTGATTTGGGTTTTGACTGTGTGGTTTTTGGGGACCTGTGTAGTACACTCTCCCTCACTCAATAGTATAGTTTGCATTATGCTATGAAAAGATACGAAGACCAACTGTTTGTAACCCATCTCTCAAAAAACATTCTACCTATCCAATTTAAAACATATCTTGTTCTCTAAAAAGTTACCAGTGCAGTATGAATGACAAAGTTGTCAATTTTCCCCTAAATTAGCCAGTCAAAATATTATTTTATTTTTTTCTCAAATCCAGATTCTCTTGTAAAAATTCTTTATATTTTATAAAAATAGATTTTTCTGGAAACCCATTTTCAGCAAAGAGACAAACTCTTTGGCAACATTGTTCATTTATTTAAATTGTTTTGCGTCATCAGGTTTTCTGACCTTCATGGTCCCCTCGGAAATCTCCTTTCAACACCTAAGTCAAGAAACAATACAATTGAAATGCAAAAGTCATTTTTTTTTGTTCCCTTTTTGCACAAACTTACTATATTGTTTCTTTTCCTTTTTTTTCTTTTTTTTTTTTTTAAGTGCCCTTTGAGTGTCAGAACCTTTGCTATATTCCAACACTAAAAAGACGTCTGGAAAGGAGGAAAGGGGAACCGGTCACCAATCTGAAAGGATTCATTCAGTGAACAGAAAAGAAAGCTGAAAAAGAAAAGAAAAAAACACACTTTTTTCTTTTCTTTATAGTGTTACATTTGTAAAAATTGTTTTTTTTTCAAGTTTTTTTTAAATTATTTTATTTTTATTTTTTTACTTCTTCAAATGAACTCATGGTCATTTTAAAAACAGCCACCTTCAAAGAAGGTGTAAAACTAGCCGGCTGGGTTAAAAAAGCCCTGCTCATTGTAATCTATGTATATTATATTCAACGACAACAGCTATGAAAGAACATTCAATGCATCAAAGTTTTTTTTCTTATTTTCTTTTTTTTCTAAGCATTATAAAATCCTTTCCGGTTTATCACAGGATATCCAATGGTAATACTTAGGCAACATTGGCTTATAAAGTCCATGGTTGGTTATAAGCCATTGAAAGTCTGTATTTTTTTATTTTTATTTTCCATCTTCTTTTTGTTCGTGAACAGAATTTTTGTTTTCAGGTTGATGTAGTTAGGCTAGAAATTCAAGACTTGTGGGTTTTGTTGGTTTTAAAGGAAACCTGCAGAACTCTGTCTCCCAGGCGGTATCCATTAAGGCTGGCAATAGCCATAGCTGCTTCATCATAATTGGTCATTGTGACAAAGCCAAATCCCTTGCATTTGTTGGTGTTGAAATCACGGATGACTTTGACGTTGTTGACTGCCCCAAATGGGCCAAAAAGCTGCCAGAGGACACTCTCATCTGAGTCGGGAGAGAGGTTGTAAACAAAGATGCACCAGCCTGTACCCGTGTGCCCAGGGATGTTCATTCCAACCAGGCTTGTCATTCCATCAATAGTGATTGGAGAAAACCTAGGAGAGAAAGTAGAGGTCATTAATCATGAGACAATCTAAATAGATATTAGTAAAAGGAAAGAAAAATGTTAAACACTTACGTCCTAATCTTTGAGTTCAAAACAGTCAAATAATTAAAATAATAATGATGATATAATAATTTTGTACACTTATCCACTTCCTCCCAGTAAATGGTTTAGATTGAATTACCATAAAATGGCTCCAAATTGAACTACTCTTTAGAAACATAGGGGTTTGTTTACATATGTCAAGATGTTGGGCTCAGTTACTTCCAACATTTATGTAAAAATTTGAGGGGACCTGATGGCATAACTATTCCACTTGGTTTTTATGGGGGATCGGTTGTGTCTATTTGATGCCAGGCAAACTATGAGCCTTCAAAAGGGACAATAAGGCCAATGATAGATAGGAAGGATGGGCATCACACATGGGTCCAAAGTACCCATCTAGGAGAATTTTGGAAGGTGATTCCACCTCCTGAGAGATGTGAAAAAGTCCTAAAAACCAATATTGTTTTAGCTGCTATACTATTGATGCCACCTTGTATCTCTGATGTCATAGGTGTGTAAAAAAAATTACATGTTTTTACAATACTTGTTCAAGTTTGCTCCAGTTAATTTCCACCATATTGGCTGGTCAATGTGCTTTTGCAGATTTTTTGTAGACTTTTTTCCTAGACTTTTGTGTTGAAGATTCGGTACCAATTTTAGCTCATCAGATTCTCTTATGCTTTTTACATTGGGCCCAGTCAAATAAAATATAAATTGAGAAACAATAATACTATAACTTATTGGTGTGCTAAATTTGGTCGACATAAGGACTAAGAAGCGATCCTTGTTATGAAAATACAGACTATATAAAGTGCCATGCAGTGTGTGTAAAATGATGTGCAATTTCATAAACAAGTAAATTTAGGCTGTTCTGTACATAAAAGTTAGACAACAGGTTGCACTTGAACTGACCTCAATCTTAGAGTCGTTGCATGATTTACCAGCTGTATGGCTTATAATGCCAACAAGATTCAATATTGCATATTATGGATGATTATAATCTACATTAATAATATCTGCTTTAAAGACCAAACTCAATATGCATGTTGGATTTCCTGCCCCTGGGTTGTTTATTAGATTCTGCATCTTAATTAAATAAGGTTGTAATTGCCTATAGACAACACGTTTGGAGAGGTGTACAGAATATGTGGAAAAAAACAAAAAAACAAATCAAATAATCTAAACATTTCATCAAAGTTATTAAACCTGTAAACAAAAGAAAACTCTGCGACAGGTAAGGTGCCGACAGCTCCACAGATCATTCTTAGTAGTGGAAGGCATAACCTAAAACTTCTGGGCTCCAATGCAAAATTTTTAACAGCATCACAGCACCATGTACTATAAATTAGTAAGTAGGGCCCCCTAAGAATTTAGGGAATTTAGAAAATGGCAGTAAATTTAGTTTGGTCACATTTTCTTGCAGGTTACTCATAATAAATTAATTCTGCAGATAAACTCTATATCAAACTAAGAGTTGCATGGTACAATGTTATCACTTAAACGGGTTGTCCCAAGGGATTGTTTTGTATGCTCTCTTAGCACGTATGCTCTCTTGCATGGACTCTTTGCATTATCCAGAATTATAAGCCGCTAACTCTGTGGACTCTATGACCTGGCCATACTAGACAGTCATCAATACTACAATTCCGTTGAAGTGGCTTTTAAGGGGACATCTATGGGGAACTTCATAACACAATCCATGTTGTAGTTATTCACTAAAGCATAATAATTACTATGGACCATCAAAGTCTTTCAATACATACAGCCCTACATTGCCACGTGGTCTATAGAAGAAGATCTAATGACCAGTGGAGCTGTGGCACCTTATGTGCCAATGAAGCCCACCTGTGAATAAAAAACAAAATAGTGAAAAAAATATGGAACACCACAATGTACTGGCATCTTCATAAATGAAAACCAACATAAGTCCCAACGTAAAAGAACAGAATGTCACATGCTGGTGGGGGAAAAAAAGAGCAATTAAGCAAACACAAATAAAGTTAGTGAATTGAAAAAAAAAATAACAAAACAAACAGAAAAGAAATAAATTATAGCGCCAATCTGTGCCAACATGGACATCTGGCATTCTGTGAAATTCTAATTACCTCTTAACGCCATAGGCCATATTAAGCAAATTGTCCAGCCTGAAAGAGAAGGAGTGTCTTTGGGTTAATGTCTTACAGATGGTAAGAGAGCTCAATGGAGCTGTTATTAATGACGTCCCTTTTCAACAGAAAGACAAATCTTCTACCATTTTATTAGGTTTCTAGTGCTTCAGCCTGTAGGAGTCAATCAAGAACCATTTCATACCCCAAAAACCTCCAAAAATGTAACATGCTATCTTTTAACCCTTGCTCTCCACTTTAGGCCTTGTCTAGAGGGCAACCTTGGCCTTTTGTTGTGGTGGGTGGTGCGTGTGAAAAGGCCTTCATAGAAAGAGGCCCAACCACGATTTACTAAATTTGTGCAACTTAAAGGGATTTTCTGGTATCAGAACATGTTATGCAATATTATACAAGATATACAATTTACTTATATAATGTTATCACAAATTGTGCTGGCTTAAGCATCTTTTTTCTTCATATACCCCTTACAGGAAGTTGTTCAGTCCTCTCATTGTCAGTGTGTTGTTGCCTCCAGATCCTTGCCTCCTCACTCCTGTGACAACGCATAATCCTCTGCTGTCTCAGGAGGTGTGGCTGGATCTTGTCGCTGAGCTCTAGCCCTGCCCCCTGAGTGATGAAATCACCTCTGACGAGCTCCTACAGTCTACAATAATCAGCTCACTTTCATATACACATGTATCTTTATTGGACCATTTCTGAAAGAATGAGGTGTGTTTATACCATATTGTCTTGTGCTGAACAATGCCACAGAGGAGCAGACAGAGGATGAATACAGCAGATGCTGCAATTTTAATGACTGCAAAGCAATAGTCTGCTGTGTACTGAAATGTTCTGCAGAAGCTTTGAGTGGGGAACTGGCAGGAGTGCAGTGGGAGAGGAGTAGGCAGGGTGGGAGGATTGTGATAAAGAGAGGGAAAGCAAAGCATTCTGGGAATTGCAGTACTGAAAAAGTGCTCAAATATGAGAGAACATGGTAGAGGAGAGGATTATATGTCCACAAAATAAATGGATTAATATTGATTTCGAAAGTGGGGGAGACAGGCATGCAGTGCTTTATGCTTCTGCAACATTTTTATGCTCCCACATAAACATAATTATTTAATCAAACTAAGTTTGCCCCTTGTATGCAGGATCCCACTGTTGGTAGGACCCCCATATAGGTAGCTTGCCTCTTGTATGTAGGACCCCCATGTAGATAGCCTTCCTCTTGAATGTAGGACCACCATGTAGGTAACTTGCCCGCTGTATGTAAAACCCCAAACAGGGACTTAAAGCACAGTAGTAAATTTACATCTACAGAGCCTATTGACACCTTACACTCAGCTCCCCTTCTAGGTCTCATCTAAAACAGTTGTCCATGAAAGAAGTGGCCCAGGAAACCGCGCCATTCATATACATGGGTTTTGTTTGGTATTGCATTGAAGTGTCTAATCCTGGACAATCTCTTTAAAGGGAATGTGTCATCAGAAATTTATCTTTTGTTTAAAGGACATTTTTTAGTTAAACATAGTCTTTAAGAATTTTTGATAATATTTTTTTTTCTAATTTACAATCTCTTTGTTAAAATAATCAAATTATCCGAAACTATGGCCACTAAGCCTTAAAATAGGCTGACACTTCCTATTCTTCTAAGCAGTCTCCTCCTTGTCATCACAGACAGGATTACAGTAAAAAGTGACATTAGTATCTAGATAAGATGGGGTCAGGCCATTCAACATAGGTGATGATCAGCAGCTCACCCACTACTCCTGTCTGCACACAAACCAAGCATAGGAAACTCTCCCATATAAGTCAATGAGTCCCCTCAAGCCTATTGTTTCCTATGTCCATGAAGCTGGTGTAAAGCATTTTTCTAAAGGCTGTGCAGAAAATCCAGGCAATATATATGCTTTCACAATCATGTACAAAAAATAGAATTTAGAAAAATGTTAAATCACTTAATAGAAACAGATTAGAAAAATGATAACATGTTTCCTTACTGATTAGTAAAAACCAAATTTAGAAGACACATTCCCTTTAAGTGAAAATTTATATTTTGTCTTCTCTTACTTCTCACAACATCTAGTGCGCCCTTCGTGTTTCTCCTCCCTGAGTGTCCTCTTCTCATTCCCACAGGACCTTGTACACCTATCACTACCCACAATCAACAAACAAATAAATAAACAGTGTATTTAGATATATAAGAGATACATAAATAAATAGATAGATATGAAAAAGACAGACAGATAGATAGATAGATTGATAAGATATGGGTAAATAAATAGATGTGGGATAAATAGATAATAGATATTTCTGCGATAGATAGATATTTATTAGATACATGGATTGATAAGAGATCGGTACAGTGCATAAATAGATATGTTTAAGATAGATAGATAGATATATAGATAGATAGATTTTATAAATATATATATATATATATATATATATATATATATATATATATATATTTAAAGGGGTATTCCAGAAAAAAACTTTTTTTTAGATAAACTGGCTACAGAAAGTTAAACAAAAGTTATAAAACATTTTTTTAATCCTTCCAATAATTATCAGCTGCTGAAGTTGAGTTGTTCTTTTCTGTTTAAGTGCTCTCTGATAACACGTGTCTTGGGAGCTGTCCAGCGTAGAAGCAAATTCCCATAGCAAAACCTATTCTGCTCTGTGCAGTTCCTATGGGAATTTGCTTCTACTCTGGACAACTCCCGAGACACATGTCATCAGAAAGCACTTAGATGGAAAAGAACAACTCAACTTCAGCAGCTCATAAGTACTGAAATGATTAAGATTTTTTAATAGAAGTAATTTACAAATCTGTTTAACTTTCTGGAGCCAGTTGATATATAAAAAATTTTTTTTTCCTGGATAACCCCTTTAAGATAGAAATATAGATGGATAGATAACAGATGGTCGTCATTCAAAATTATTGATTACAAATGCTTTCCCTTTAAAGGTGGAACAGACTAAACTGTATTGGACATAGAGGAATACATGATGTTTAGTTAATATGCAAAAATGTGCGAAACAGCTCCACAATCTGCCATCAGTTTGTCTTTTTCTTCTTGTAGTCAAAAATGTTAATTATATGTACTGCTTGAATTGCTCCCTGATCGACAGAAAATAATGGTTCATGCATTTTGGTCCTCGGCTGTCAGAATTGAGATGATTTCGCCAGTAGACGCTTGCTCCATTTTTGGAATCGTTTCAGATTAAAGGATGTTACATTTTTGGAGGGTTTGAGGATGAAGGTGGGGGGGAGGGGGGTAGCGCTCACCAAAAATAGTTATACATTTAGGAAGAAGGCAAGCAATAATTAATCTTTTTTTTCCAGGCTCTGCATGCACAGATATTAAAAAATGATGACCAGTAAAGGATTTCAGCTTCCCGGCTCTGCCTGCCAGCTCTCTCAAGCACCACAGGAGAATATTGGAGAGAGGTTGATCAATACCTTCTGAAACTTGGCAGAAGATTAGTTCTCAGCCTTGAATAAAATAGGCCTTTGAGCAGGTTTGAGTGAATAATCAATAGAGATAAGGAGACAACCTCACTTACACCGTATTACCCTCTTTTCACAAAAAAAAAGATGGAAATAACCCTTTCAATGCTGCAGACGTGGACATTAAGAACAGTAGTCCAGTGCCGTAGTGTAACGGAAAGGGTCTCTTCCTGTGGTGCAGCACTGCATCGCTATTGCTTTTTTCATTGTATGAGTTCTGCATATCCAGACACTTTAGTCTTTATTTGCATATTTTCCAGCCAGTCGTACAGTAAGTAATCTCTTACTATACAGATGAGGAAGCTAGCCAACAAATCAATGACAGAAGATACGGATATTAGCATAAACAACGTCTTGTGCTGTCGCTACGTCTTACCAGGCCCTGCTGCTCTCCGGGTTTATTATAAGGTGATTAGTTAGAAGATAGAATATTCAGTACATTGATGATTACAGACTATGAACACAATGATAATGGTATAATGTACTGAATCGGGCTTATAGTTACCTGAACCGCTGTGCCTGGTGGTGGAGAGGGCCTGGATAGCGCCTGTTGGGGGACTGGTAGAGCTGGGAAAGTAGCGCTTGGCTGGTTTTCTGACTGGGGTTGTTGGCGAATTTCACAGTAATCGGTTCTGTTGCTCCACTTGGCTTCTGTCCGTTCAAACCCTTTATGGCTTCCTCGGCCTCTATTCTCTTGTCAAAACGAATAAATCCGACTCCCCGAGACACACCTGCAGAGGGGACATAGTGAGTCCTTTCTATAAAACCTCAATAGCCAATACCGTGTGTTAAAATAATACAACTCTAAAAGAACTCTACTTGGAATTGGCCCCCCTTAGATTATTTTTCCATTTACAGACCCATATGAAGCTTGTTTTTTTTATATATAATTTTGTTATACCGTTCACTGTGCAGTAAAAGTCATCTCTATTCCTCAGGTCTGTACGATTACAATACCCAATTTCTATTCATTTCTGTCATGTTCTACTACTTAAGAAAAGTAAAATATATTTATTTAATATATTTGTTTATGAAGCTGTACAGGAGCTAATTTTTGGTGCATTATAAGTACCTTTTTTCTGGGTAGCTACCTATCGTATTCCTCTGTACCCCAGCGTACATTTCATGCACTTCTTTCGGGGGCCCCTGAGGAAGTACACAAAAATGCACGTTGGGCTACAGAGGAGTACAATCCACAAACACATATGGGTAAGACCATTACTCAACCATGAATGTTTGCTAAAGAGTCAATAGTGACTTGATGTGTATAAAAGCAATGTTTGCATAGCACTTTAAGATCCATTCATGTTTAATATATTGCAGTAACAAGTCAGGGAATGGTGTTACGTAAAATGGTTGAGTTTAACATTAATTCGTGTATGCTCTAATTGTGATCCTCCACAGTTCATGCACTGGCGCCTTCTGAAACACCTCATATAGGCATTGAATGATTTTAATTTGTAGTGTATATTTCTTATGTTTCATAAAGCATATCATTTTAATATTAGTAGAGCTAACAACTTATTTATTTTGGTGTAAAGAATTGTAATCTTGGCTGCAAAAAAAAAGAAAAAACCAGCCAATGGCCACATGGCATTTTCACCTTTTTATCATGCAGAGAATGGGCACAACTTCAAGGCATCTTTTTCATGAGCAAACCGAGAGAGTAATTAGGAACCATACGCTGCACGATTCCCTCCTACCATGTTTATTAAAGCCAGGGCTTCAGCTTGGGCACACACTTTTACCAAGCTGGGGCTTAGGCTGGGTTTTCTTTCAATTTTTTTTTCATCCACAGTTGTCAGACCAACCTATCAGTACCCTATGATTGTGTTGTGGGGGTGCTGATAGGGTCACATAATTTACATGCTATGATAAGCACTGTTTGCAGCATTAATGGTGAGGCTACAAGAGTGGTGGCCAATGGCCCAGCAAAATTCTACACCACAGAAACTCGTATGGCTTCACCCTCAAGGTTATTTCTGATCCTGCCCATTACAGCTTGGTGTCAGCTGTATAATACAGCCAACAATCATAAGTAATGATACAAGCACAGCTCCTGTGCCTGCGCCATCAATGATACATGCTTTCACAGAGGATCACATTAGGTGCATAGCTGCGATTATGTAACAGTACTGGAAAAGAAAGGGTTAAAGTAAAGTTTTCATCACATTGTCCCGTCGTACGCACTGTCCTATCTTTTATAATGCTTAAAAAAGCTGAGCAGATTTATAGATACATTAGCTATATAGCAAATAATTTGTCATTGATTTATTAAGGGGGTTGCCCCAACTCACAACATTATATGTATACACAGGATAACTATCTGAATGCGGAGGCTTGAGACTCAGGTCTGAAGAACAAGGACCTGAGTCGTCTGTCAGAATGGAGCTGCTGGTCCCCCTGTTCCATTCTGAGAGAACACCCAGGTCCCCATTCTCAAGACCATGAGGGGTCCCAGCAGTTGGACCCTAACTCCCCCATAATCATATAGTTATCCTCTATCCTTTGGATAAGGGACGATTCTGCCAGTTGGGACAAATTCTTTAATTCCAGTGGGCAGTCCTGATAAATGATTGACAGTCATCTCCACGTACACTTATAAAGAGAAGGCTATCATATATTGAATGTGATCATTCACTGGACTCCTATAAGCCTTGAGTGTATCAAAATATTCAGCTTTTTATTTAAAAAAAAGATAGTAACAAAATAAGTATAGAATGAATACCCTCTGTTTACTTAAAGAGTTTATCTAGAGTTTTGCAAAAAATTCATATTCTGCTGGGGCAGGGGGGAAAAAAAACTTACTGGTCATCCACAGCTCCTGTTCGGCTCCGCTCAGTCCCTAGATCTTCTGTCTTCTTCTTGCTTCTAAATTGAGCACTAGGGGCAGGACCTACCGGCTCATCCAATCAATGGTCAGGACGGGACACCTCTGGGGCCAGTGATTGGCTGACCTGGCAGGTCCTTCACTTTTTTTTCCTGAACCCAGCAGGATATGAATTTTTGCAAAACATTTTGGATAACTCCCTTTAATCTGACTGCTCCATAACGAATATACCGTCACTTACCTGTAACTTGATCCACTAAGATTCTTGAGGTGATGATGCGTCCATACTGTGAAAATAATTGTTCCAGTTCCTTCTGCGTCATGGTTTTTGGAAGGCCGCTGACATATAAATTAGCATCACGGATTGATGCGGAACTGGGCCGGGCATAGGAAACCTGTCAAAAATTTTGTCAACAGATTGTAGGTAATTGTTAGGAACAAGATGGCTGCAGCCAAGCTGGAACAAGACATTTTCTAATATACTTTGTGTATCAGTTCCTCCCAGTTTTTAAGATCTCTGCTTGCTGTGATTCAATGAAAGCCATCATAGTTTACCTCCATAGAGATGCACAGTTTATTACAATGCAGTTAACATTGAAAGTTGCCAAACAAAAAAGAGAGTCTTCAGCTCAACTGGGACCTGTAGTGTGTGGCAAATTTCCTCCCTATTCAAGTCAAAGAAAGGGTTTCAAATCCTATAAGTAAAGGCCTAGTAGTCTGAAACATGTTTAGGTAACTAGCAGGATGTGTTTTTGCTGTGTTATTATTTTCTCTGTTATGTCCTTGATGTTGCTGTGTCACTTGTTGCATTTTAATAATTTTTTTTTAAGAAGTATTTTTTAAACATGTGCTTGCATTGGAAACCCTTTCTTTGGCTTAAACATTGAAAGCTCCCATTTATTGACAGCAAGCAGAGATCTTGGAAAATCATGAGACTGATAGTAAAAGGATATTATTGATCCACGCAGTTGTATGTTTGCTTTTTAGTTTTTTCGTACATCCACCATTTGTATTTTGATCAACTTGCTTCTCAGCTTAATTTCAAAAACTAACAGGTAGTTAGAATAAAACATTTTTTTATAATATATTTTTATTAATTAAACAGAATATTTTACAACTGTTAGTATACATTTTGATCAAAAAGTACAAGCCCACTCGCCACGTCAAGGCCACCTAGTCAGAGTGGGTCCTTAACCTAACACTGGCGGAGGGGTGGGCAGCGACCACCGCCTCCGCGACCCCATGCCCACAGGGGAAACGACCCAGTGGCCAGGCAGCCCCACTGCTGCCTGACCAAGCCCCTGGCTCCGGGTCACACCACTCCACAGACAAAGCACCACAGAAACAATGGCTGCCACAGAACACCACACCAGTGTGAACACCTACTAAGTGCTCCCTGCCAGAGGGCTGGGAGAATGCTAGGAGGAATCTCATATGCAGTATCCTGCTAATTAAAAACGCCTGGGCCGAATGGGTGGAGTTTAGTGCTGGCCATGGAAGAGGGGAGAGATTACAATGTACAACAAAAATAGAGAAACACAGCCGCACATCCACCATTTGTATTTTGATCAAATTGCTTCTCAGCATAATTTCAAGAACTAACAGGTTGTTAGTATACATTTTGATCAAAAAGTACAAGCCCACTCGCCACGTCAAGGCCACCTAGTCAGAGTGAGTCCCTAACCTAACACTGGTGTAGCGCCGGGTGGCGACCACTGTCTCCGCGACACCAAGCCTACAGGGGGAACATTTGTAGTCTCTCCTTCCTTCCATGGCCAGCACTCCACTCCACCCATTCGTCCCAGGCATTTTTATTTAGCAGGAGACTGCATAAGGGTTTCCTCCTAACATTCTCCCAGCCCTCTGGAAGCACATGGTAGGTTTCACACTGGTGTGGTGCTCTGTGGCGGTCATTGTTTCTGTGATGCTTTGTCTGTGGGGTGGGGTGGCCCAGAGCCAGGGGCTCGGTCAGACAGCAGTGGGGCTGCTTGGTCACTGGGTCATTCCCCCCGGTGGGCTTGGTGTCTCGGAGGCAGTGGTCACTGCCCGGCGCTACGCCAGTGTTAGGTTAGGGATACACTCTGACTAGGCCGGCGCTATGCCAGTGTTAGGTTAGGGACCCCCTCTGACTAGGCTGGCTCTATGCCAGTGTTAGGTTAGGGATCCACTCTGACTAGGTGGCCTTGACGTGGCGAGTGGGCTTTTACTTTTTTATCAAAATGTATACTAACAACCTGTTAGTTTTTGAAATTATGCTGAGAAACAAGTAGATCAAAATACAAATGGTGGATGTGCGGCCATGTTTCTCTATTTTTGTTGTACAGCTGTATTTTTTAACACCACCATTTTGGGATACATGTAACTTTTTGAATCATTTTTATTAACTCTTTCTGGAGAGGAATGGAAGAAAAAAGCACAATTCCGAAATAATATTAATAATATATATTTTTTTGTGTTTGTGAAATTAAATGCTGCATAAAATCTACATGTTAGCTCTAGTGCAGTGTTTCCCAACCAAGGTGCCTCCTGCTGTTGCAAATCTCCCAACATACCAAAGGCTCTTTATATCAAAGCAACATTATAGAGTGGGGTGCTGCTGGGGACTTCTCTTTGTCAAACTTTCACTGCCAGAGATAGACATAGCAGTGACTATGAGCCACATTACCCAGGTTTGCTTTTGGGTCGCCTATAATAAACAGTTGTCTAAACCAGAAGGCTACTTTAGTGTCATTCTATGAAGTTTAACCAAGAGCATGAAGGGATGGGGTATGGGTGAATAACGGGGAGGAGTGTGATTCCATATTTCTGCATATACAAAATGTTATTTTGTTCTAGGAATGAACCTAACTCCGTTTTGAAGCCCCCAATCGTTCCTGCTGTGACCAGTTCCTGAGTTAGCCTGCTCCATAAATTCACAGTTCTTATGATAAAGAATATTTGACACCACTGGAGGCTAAACCTTTTCTTCTCCAGACGGTGGGAGTGCCCCCCCCCTTGTCTTTTAAGGGGGTTTTACCTGAAAGTTTTTCCCCATATTTTTTGTATGAGCCATTTATATACTGAGAGACTGGAGCTGTGTCGATCCGGCACATGCAGGACTGGGGTGTTGTATAGGAGTGCGGTAAGGCACAGGTGTGGACATCGGTGGTGCACCTCAATACTAGTAACGAAATCCAATAAGAAAGAGTCAAACAGAGATTGCACTCACCATCCACAGACTTTATTAATTGGAGTACAGGCACATGAAAACGGAGCCTGGGGCACACCCCTGCCTCCGTTTTCATGTGCCTGTACTCCAATGAATAAAGTCTGTGGATGGTGAGTGCAATCTCTCTTTGACTCTTTCTTATTGGCCATTTATATACTTATATATACGTTGATCATATCCCCCTTAAACTCTTGTTCTCCAGACTAAACAAATGTAATTCTTTTAATCTTTCCTCATAGTTAAGATATTCCATGCCCCTTATTAGTTTAGTTGCGCATCTCTGCACCCTTTCCTGCTCTATAACGTCCCTTTTATGAACTGGTGCCCAAAATTGAACAGCATATTCCAGGTGAGGCGGTACCAATGCTTTATAAAGGGGTAGTATTATGTCCCTGTCCCTCGAGTCCATGCCTCTTCTGATACATGACAATATCCTGTTGGCCTTAGAAGCAGCTGCCTGACATTGCATGCTATTCTGTAGTCTATGATCTGTGTGACGGTGACTCTCCCAGTTCTCGTACTGCAGACACTGGATGACACGTAAACTATCTGCGGTCCACTGACAAAACAATCATTGCTTTTACCTGAAGGCTATACTCTCCTGACAGCCACCACAGGCAATGTAAACCCTCCCTGCAGAATTACATGAGCTATGAGATATTTAGGGAACTGCTCTTTTGCAGCATATATATATGTATGTGTATGAATATATATATATTATATAATGTGGTCTTCAAATACAAGTCAATGGAGCTGCAATCCTCAAAAGATGGATATAGAACGTGACAACAAACAAACTACTCTCCATTAATCTTGATATCCAATGGATCCCCCCTCAAGACACATCAAGCCCAAACAACCCCCCCCCCCCCCAAACACAAATGATCGGTTTCCATCTTTATCTTCTCCGTGTTTTAAAAATAGCTATTGAGTCAACACAGAGAATGTGACTAATGTTGGATTCAGCAGAATGGATGAAGAAAGACAAACTTGCAGTTTTGCGTGATTGGCTGAATGTGGGTTTTCTAGTTCAGCGCTCATAGTAACTGTAAATACTGCTTGTAAAAATTCCGTCTTGGAAGCATGTATCTCAAATGTCATTTGTAGGTCAAACATTGCTTTTGTGATTTCAGCTTCCAGTCTGCAAGAATAGCAGCAATGCCGGATAGGAAGAGAGCCAGTTTTAATAAGAAATAAGGTTGAATGAAAAAAGAAAAAAGAAAATGATATTTCTGCTTTCGTTCTTTCCTTCTACAGGACTGCGTTGTTCACTGCTCCTTTTTTATTAAAGGCACATTACACAACATTATGACCTCAATACGTTCAATAAATATCCTTTAGTGATTAATAAACACGAGCGCCACACTGTTCTTTATGAAAGGGTTAAAGTGAACCTCCACCCTCTGATGCAATTTATTTTTTAAATGTTTAGAAATTCTTTGCTGATTCATTTCTTAAAATATCTTAATATAGCAGCCGTAGCTCAATGTTTCCGTGAAAGAACTCCAAATCCCGTTTTGTAGGTGTTCGGAAGTTTACGGCATATTGCATATACATTAACTTTAATACACAAACTAAATAGTGTGCAGTGATCTCTTATGCTCCCCCTAGTGTTGGCTGTAGGCAACAGAATTTTGCCCTTTAAATAATGAGGTGCTAACTAACCACTAGTATTCCTGCAGTGTAATATGTTTCATTCCAGCTCAACTGTATCCTTACAAATAAACCCTTTTATTATGGCAGCTGATCCCACTGGGAAAACCAGTTAAGTACATGCTCTACTGCTGTGTTTCCCAACCAGTGTGTCTCCCGCTATTGCAAAACTACAACTCCCTGCATGTCCGAACAGCCTTTGGATGGGAGTTGTAGTTTGCAACAACTGGAGGCACACTGGTTGGAAAACACTGCTCTGCTATATAGACAGTTCCCTCCTGCATGATTTTCCGTGAACTACATCATGACCTATCAAAGCCCTCCTGGCAGCTCTCAGACCATCCACTCCAAACTGCCCTCCTCGTTCTTCTGTATGTCCCCCATGCATAGTGTGATGCTGAAGAAATAACTTCTGCCCTATATTAGAGTAGCAGAATTGCACAGATTTTCCTATAATTATTTGCTGCAGAGTTATAAAATACCCTGACTCATACCGCATGTCTCTATTACGTGCCGTGTGCTGAAGATCTGATTTATTACTATAAGATGCATCTGCACACTGTGATGAGACTCTACCCCCCTCTGTCAGTCCAGTGTGATGAGACTCTACCCCCCTCTGTCAGTCCAGTGTGATGAGACTCTACCCCCTTCTGTCAGTCCGTGTGATGAGACTTTACCCCCCTTTGTCAATCCAGTGTGATGAGACTTTACCCCCTCCTTCAGTCCAGCGTAATAAAACTCTACCCCCTCTGTCAGTCCAGTGTGGTGAGACTCTGCCCCCTCTGTCTCTTCAGTGCCAGAGGCATCATGGGAAATGTAAGCTGCATTAGGAAAGCCAAATCAGAGGAAAAGAAGGAATCAAGATGGCAGATAACTCATAAATGGTACATCAACTAAAGCAATTATACACAAGCCGTATACAAAAGCCTACACATTACTTAAATAACAGCCTATTCTGCAATATAGGCTGTCAGGGCATGAAAGGAATTTTAGTTTTATAAAAGCTGGTTGTGGAACAAGGTTACGTTATTTAGAACAACGTTTGCAACACAACTTATGGTCCAGAATCCTTATTGCAATGATACCATCACTGACCGCCACCATAAATTTGTCCTCACCTTGATGGTTTTGGTTTGTAGTCTGAGTCCATTTAAAGTGTTAATGGCTTTTTCTGCATCCTTTGGATCAATGTAATTAACAAATCCATATCCTAGGCTCTGTCCTAGATGGGAAAAGAAACAGCAAATTAGGGACCGATCATCTTATCAGTTGGAACATGATTTACATAGAAATGATCTTCACCAAGGTCAACCAAGCTATGAAGGTCAAAGGACTTTTTTTGTTGGTGTGACAGACAGAACAGAGGCGGAAAAGCTGGGCACAGATCTTGCTAGATGGGAAACATGAAATTATCTCAAAAGATAAACATTTCAACCTGTCATGTAAAATTAGTGAGGACTAGGAGCGTTGATGTATTTAGTAGGAGGAGGATTTCTGATTTTAATGACATTTAGTGGTTTGTGGCAGAAAAACTGTCCCAAGGCATTTCCGATCCCATAGCAATGACATTTAACAAAGGCTCTTCATTAGTCACGAAAATCCTTTAAAATAAATGGTCACTGTATCAGGAAATTAGCATTTATCATGAGTCTATATATGTGTGAGACCTCTCAGGTGTAAGTGGTGAGTGCAGATTGGTGGAGGTCCAAAGGATAGGTGAAGAGTGCAGATTGGTGGAGGTGTGAAGGATAGGTGATGAGTGCAGATTGGTGGAGGGGTGAAGGATAGGTGATGAGTGCAGATTGGTGGAGGTCTGAAGGATAGGTGCTGAGTGCAGATTGGTGGAGGTGTGAAGGATAGGTGATGAGTGCAGATTGGTGGAGGGGTGAAGGATAGGTGATGAGTGCAGATTGGTGGAGGTCTGAAAGTTAGGTGCTGAGTGCAGATTGGTGAAGGTCTGAAGGATAGGTGCTGAGTGCAGATTGGTGGAGGGGTGAAGGATAGGTGATGAGTGCAGATTGGTGGAGGTCTGAAAGTTAGGTGCTGAGTGCAGATTGGTGGAGGTCTGAAGGATAGGTGATGAGTGCAGATTGGTGAAGGTCTGAAGGATAGGTGCTGAGTGCAGATTGGTGGAGGTCTGAAGGATAGGTGATGAGTGCAGATTGGTGGAGGTCTGAAGGATAGGTGCTGAGTGCAGATTGGTGGAGGTCTGAAGGATAGGTGATGAGTGCAGATTGGTGGAGGTCTGAAGGATAGGTGATGAGTGCAGATTGGTGGAGGTCTGAAGGATAGGTGATGAGTGCAGATTGGTGGAGGTCTGAAGGATAGGTGATGACTGCAGATTGGTGGAGGTCTGAAGGATATGTGATGAGTGCAGATTGGCGGAGGTCTGAAAGATAGGTGATAAGTGCAGATTGGTGAAGGTCTGAAGAATAGGTGCTGAGTGCAGATTGGTGGAGGTCTGAAGGATAGGTGATGAGTGCAAATTGGTGGAGGTCTGAAGGATAGGTGATGAGTGCAGATTGGTGGAGGTCTGAAGGCTAGGTGCTGAGTGCAGATTGGTGGAGGTCTGAAGGATAGGTGATGAGTGCAGATTGGTGAAAGTCTGAAGGATAGGTGTTGAGTGCAGACTGGTGGAGGTCTGAAGGATAGGTGATGAGTGCAAATTAGTGGAGGTCTGAAGGATAGGTGATGAGTACAGATTGGTCGAGATCTGAAGGATAGGTGATGAGTGCAGATTGGTGAAGGTCTGAAGGATAGGTGATGAGTGCAGATTGGTGGAGGTCTGAAGGATAGGTGATGAGTGCAGATTGGTGGAGGTCTGAAGGATAGGTGATGAGTGCAGATTGGTGGAGGTCTGAAGGATAGGTGATGAGTGCAGATTGGTGGAGGTCTGAAGGATAGGTGATGAGTAGAGATGAGAAAATTTACAGTAAATTCGATTTGTCACGAACTTCTCGGCTCGGCAGTTGATGGCTTATCCTGCATAAATGAGTTCAGCTTTCAGGTGCTCCCGTGGGCTGGAAAAGGTGGATACAGTCCTAGGAGACTCTTTCCTAGGACTGTATCCACCTTTTCCAGCCCACCGGAGCACCGGAAAGCTGAATTTATGCAGGATACGTCATCAACTGCCGAGCCGAGAAGTTCGTGACGAATCGAATTTACTGTAAATTCGCTCATCTCTAGTGATGATTAGAGATTGGTGAAGTTCTGAATTTTTCTTAAACTGCCTAGTCTATGTTTAATACATGCACTATGCTGGGTTAGGACAAAATGATAATTCTGCCTTCAACCTATAAATCCAGGTTAGTGTACATGCATTTGCATGTATTTGTGGGGGAGAAACACCAAGGGGGTGAAAAATATCGATGTTTTATCCCTGGCATTTGCAATATTTTAGCTTGACTTTTTTTTTCATGTAGGGCAAAGGTTTAGGTCACAGCCCTCTATATAAATAAACCAGTCAAGGTGGATACATTGTTGGCACCCTCACCATGGCACCTAGCACATAGAACACATGCCCTCATCTTGATCCTCAAATAATCATATGGCCCTCCATTAACTTGTTGTAATATGTTTAATCCCTTTATTCTAGCCAAGATTGCCCACCTGTATGGTAAATAAGGAACAATTTTAGCCACCATAAGAGCACCGTAAGGGCATCTCATAGATGCTATAATTAAATTTAAAGGGGTACTCCCGTGGAAAACTTTTTTTTTTAAGAAAGTTAAACAGATTTGTAAATGACTTCTATAAAAAAAATCTTAATCCTTCCAGTACTTATTAGCTGCTGAATACTACAGAGGAAATTATTTTCTTTTTGGAACACAGTGCTCTCTGCTGACATCACAAGCACAGTGCTCACTGTTGACATCTCTGTCCATTTTAGGAACTGTCCAGAACAGCATATGTTTGCTATGGGGATTTTCTCCTACTCTGGACAGTTCTTAAAATGGACAGAGATGTCAGCAGAAAGCACTGTGCTCGTGATGTCAGCAGAGAGCCCTGTGTTCCAGAAAGAAAAGAATTTCCTCTGTAGTATTCAGCAGCTAATAAGTACTGGAAGGATTAAGATTTTTTTTTTTTTTATAGAAGTAATTTACAAACCCGTTTAACTTTCTGGCACCAGTTGATTTAAAAAAGAAAAAAAAAAGTTTTCCACTGGAGTACCCCTTCAAATGTCTGTCTCTATGGATTATAAACTAAAGAAATGTAAATGTCTATGGTTATACTTTCACTTGTTTTGCTTACGTGATTTTAGTTGGTATTATAAAGAGTAGCGTGAACCTGGAAGAAGCAGAAGAGGCACACCTATTTCCATGCTGGACATTAACCCCTTAAGGACCCAGCCATTTTACACCTTAGGACCCGGCCATTTTTTGCACATCTGACCACTGTCACTTTAAAAATATTCATGATCTACTGGGAGAAATTTTGAAGCCGACCAAAGAATAACAACTCAGAAGCTGCAATTTATCCTTATTCAGATATGTTTTCACTGCCCTATTCTCTGCACATTTAGCAGCGACAGTTCCTACTACAGCCTACAAGTTTTGGCACCCTCCTCCATAGCAACTAATAGCTGGCATCTTGTCTCTTCCTAAGCATACTCTTACCTAGGATGTGATTAAAAATTAAGGATTGAGGCTCCGTAAGGTACATAGCCGATTAAATGAATTGTACAAATAGGGACTGGTGTCCAGATCCAATAACATTGGATCGTATTTTAGGTGTCAAGGCTTAGCACACTAGCTGTCAGCATCACTAGTTTTTGCAACTATTTTTGGAATTAAAGGGCGCCTCTACAAACATTGGGGGAGAATTATCAAAACCTGTCCAGAGGAAAAGTTGCCCAGTTGTCCATAGCAACCAATCAGATCTCTTCTTTCATTTTTAACAAGGCCTCTGCAAAATGAAAGAAGCGATCTGATTGGTTGCTATGCGAAACTGGGCAACTTTTCCTCTGGACAGGTTTTGATAAATCTCCCCCCATTAGCTATATCTGATTCTAGTAAAGCTTCATAAAGCCATTATAGCTCCCACAATGGTTGTTACCCAGCTGTCCTAAGCTTGTGGATGTACTTTATGGCCCACATCTAAACCGGCTGTGCCAGAATTTTGGCACCACTTTTGGCAGCACTTGTATAATGCACCACACTGGACACTTTCAGTTTTCTCAAACCATAAGGGTCATTCGTGGCTTAGAATTCTCTATGTTTAAAGGGGTACTCCACTGGCCAGCATTAGAGATTAAATGTTCCGAACGCTGTTTTCGCACTGCGGGGTTCGGCCATGCCCCTTGTGACATCACGGTCACGCCCCCTCAATGCAAGTCAATGGGAGAGGGCGTGACTGCCGTCACGCCTTCTCCCATTGACTTGCATTGAGGGTGTGTGGCCATGACGTCACAATGGGCGTGGCCGACCCCCTCAGCTCGAAAACAGCTTTCGGAACATTTCAGTGGAGTACCCCTTTAAGCCACATTTAAAAAACCAACTGGACACTTTTTTGGTGCAAAAAAAGTGGTGCATTGTAGGCTGAGATAGAATTGGTGTAAAAACTTTAGACACTTTAAGAACTGGATATTCTATTAGTGTAAGTCTGACGTGAGCCAAAATTAGACAGCCTGCTGAAAAGATAGTTTAAAGGGGTACTCCCATGGAAAACAGTCTGAACCAGCCCTAAATGTCCAGATTTCCATACATACACACGTCTATCCCAAGGTCACTAAACACTAGGGGAGAATATACTTAAAGCGGTACTCCCCTTTGAACTGGTGCCAGAAAGTTAAACAGATTTGTAAATCACTTCTATTAAAAAATCTTAATCCTTCCAGCACTTTTTAGGGGCTGTATACTAAAGAGAAATCCAAAAAAGAAATGCATTTCCTCTGATTTCATGACCACAGTGCTCTCTGCTGACCTCTGCTGTGCATTTTAGGAACTGTCCAGAGCAGGAAAAAAATCCCCATAGCAAACATATGCTGCTCTGGACAGTTCCTAAAATGGACAGCAGAGGTCAGCAGAGAGCACTGTGGTCATGACATCAGAGGAAATGCATTTCTTTTTTTGCATTTCTCTTTAGTATACAGCCCCTAAAAAGTACTGGAAGGATTAAGATTTTTTTTAATAGAAGTGATTTACAAATCTGTCTAACTTTCTGGCACCAGTTCATTAAAAAAAAAAAAAAAAGTTTTCCACGGGAGTACCCCTTTAAGTATATTCTCCCCTAGTGTCTAGTGACCTTGTGATAGACGTGTGTATGTCTGGAAATCTGGACATTTAGGGCTAGTTCAGACTGCTTTAAATTCTATGCGGATTCCATCTTGACTCAGATATCCACTTAATTCAATGGGATTTGTATGACTCCGTACCGCATAGAAATTTGCAATGTAGATTCCGTATCTGCAAGGAAACTCCCCAATAAGATTTTGAATTTCCATGCCAAATTCTATACCAAATAAGCACCAATTCTGCTTCATTTATCCATTAAGCAGAATGAGGAATTCTTTAAGTGAACATACCCTTTGGAAACATGGGTAATCTGTAATGCTAGTCGTATTGGCAGTCACTCCTCCAGAACCAGATATATTTGCCCCATGACACCCTTTTTTATTTGATAAACTTCCTGTGATCTCAAGAATGGGGTCCCAAGTCTCCTGTGGGAATGAAGTGGTAGCCGTGCATGTGTGCGCCATTCATTCAGCTTTGCATTCAGCTACCTCTCGCAGCTCCCATAGATAATGAACACAGCAGCAGAATGCACTTTCGACTGTTCCATTCCGACAGGACACTTAAGAATTTGAGGTTCTAACAGTCGGACCTTAAACATTGTGGAGCCGTCACAAAAATAAACATTTACGGATTCAAGTAAAAAAATACTAGGAATATTTTAGTTTTATTGCTATGAAAGGGACATTGTTGTTTGAGAAAGATGAATAAATTATACTAATTTTTGTGCTTTTGAAGACTAGAATTTATGTTATTTGGCTTTGTACATCTAACAATTGCAGCTCAGTGTGTTCTGTTTTGTGTTCAGAAATAACCATCATCTCTTCCTGATCTAGAAAATAGGAAATTGGGTCTCGACAGCGAAGCATGAATTCTAAAAACAACTATAGCTATTTCAGTGTACTTTGTACGGGAACGATACTTTAGTTTCACAGGGTGAAAATGTCCAAGATGTAAGGTCTGTAATGTACTACTATTCTATTTTATTCTATACACATAATACTACCCCTCCCGACATGACCGATCACTGGGCAACCATTATACAATTCAATTATACTCTATACATAGAACACTACAACCTCCAAATCGAACTGACCACTGCACATGATCATATACTAATCCTATTATACTCTAAGCATAGAACACTACAACCCCTTACTTGACCTGATCGATGGCCATGATTATAACGCAATTCAATTACACATGGAGCACTACAATCCCCAACATGACTTTAATACTGAATGGCAGTATAATACAATTCTGTCATACTATATAAAATTCTACAAACCCCAATATGACCACAACCACTGGACCTAACCATACTACAATTTTGTTATATTCCATACATACAACACTACAAACACAACATGACCCAACCATTGGACCAAACCATAAAACTATTTATAAAACACTCCAAGCCCAACAAAGCTCAACCACTGGACCTACCCATAATACAGTTATGTTATACTCCATACATTGAACACTACAACTCCAAACATTACCCAACTACTGGACCTACTCATAATACAATTCTATTATACTCTATACAATTCTACAAACCCCAATATGACCCAACCACTGGACCTAACTATGATACAATTCCATTATACTCTATACATTGAACAGTACAACCCCAACATGACTCAACCTCTGGACCTAACAATAATTCAATTCTACTATACTCTACACATAGAACTCTAGGACCCCCAACAAAGCTCAGCTATTGGACCTATACTTAATACAATCATAATTTTCCTCTATACATAGAACACTGGAACCCCCCAACCAAAGCTCAACCACTGGAACTACCCATAATACAATTCTACTATACTTTATACATAGAACACTAGAACAACCCAAAGCTTAAAGGAGGTCTGTAGTGTTCTGAACTTTATCCCCTATCCGCGGCAGCCGGCACGCCCCTCCATGTATCTCTATGGGATTCATGGAGGGGCATGCCAGCTGCCACATCATGGGGGGACGGAACGTCCCCTTTCCTGTACATTACTGCGGCCTGTACAGGAGATCGCGGGGGCCCCAGCGCTCGGACCTCCCGCGATCTAAAACGTATCCCCTATCCGAAGCACCACAGATCTCATTTAACCACTGGACCTACACATAATACAATTCTATTATACTCTATACATAGAACACTAGAACCACAATATGACCCAATCGCTGGACCTACCCATATTGCAATAACATTTTTACTCTATACTTCGAACACTACAAACCCCAATGTGAGCTAACCACTGGACCTTACCATAATACAATTTTATTGTACTCTTTTGTGCTAATAATGACAAATTTTTGCCCAACGCTCTACAATTTAGCGATTTTTCATGCCAGACAACTGGCGTGCGAGCCATGATAACTTTCCCCCTATATCTGTAAACATGACTCACTCAATATTGGACCTGACCATAATAAAATTCTATCACAGCCAACATGGCTGATGAAGGCAATGCCTCTATGTACATTCCCCTTTGTCGCACTATAAATGCTCTTATAATTCGCAGCTTTCAGGCTTCCAGATAACACAAGCGTTGAAGTATTTTGCTTAATACCTCGGTCCCACATTTCCAGCATCCTTCTGTGCATCTCAATCATGCAATAACATTATCGAGCCAAATTATTTCGAAACTCATTTCTACTTGCGCTCGGTCTATTGAATCAAATTGTAAGCTTTGTATCCAAGGGCAACAAAAAGCAAACACGAAAGGCAAAATAGGCATTCATAAAGATGAAACTGTGTATCTAGTGAATGATGCAGGATGGAAAGTGATTACACTATTGTTATTTGAAGGTGACTATGTTATTATGATGCCACCAATCAGCACAAGATCTGAAATATGGATTTATTCCCCTGTGATATTATCTACATTTTGACTTAAACTAAGGGATTAAGAAGAAAAAAAACACAAACACATGCAATAGCACCAGCCACCAATGCGCAAAATAGATTATAGGAGTCAGCTAATCATTACTCAAAAATGGGATACTGTCAGCAAATGACCTTCTCAAGGACTCGCTCAAATGCGGAACTCAGCTTACGTACTGAGGGGCCTTTGGCTGTGCGGGCAGGCTGGGGGTTATAGCTGGTTGGTTGGGTATCACTGGTATATTGGTAGGTGGAGACAGTATGTTAGAGTGGATGGGCAAGACCTAGTATATATTGCTAAAGGTCCCTAGATGCTTTAATTAAAAGTCATAGTGGACTGGCCGACTCTAATGTACATTGGGGACCTTCTTACTCTCTCATAATAGATGATGGACCTCCTTTACTAAGCTGAAACCGACCAGTTTTTGTCGGGTTATTTTGGCGCAGAGTGTCTGTGACATGTCTGTGCCAGTCTGCACCAATGTGCGACCGTCTGCGTCTGGAAAATCTGACAAACCCAACACTGCACTGTGAAAAGCCGAAAAAGGGGCATGGTCTGTCGCACAGGGAGCGTGGCCGGTCAAAAAGGGGGCGTGGTTTCACAATCCGACCGATTTACTATTGAATGCACAGAAAATCCTGTGGATAAATGACTGGAAATTTCTACCTAGAAAAAGCTGGTCAGAAAATGTTCCCAACTTTTCCCAATAGTAAATAGAGAGGAATCCGGCAAGTCTGAAACAACATTTCACACTAGTAAAAACCCAACACTCTTAGTAAATGAGGCCCGATTTCTTGGAAGAGTAAAGTTGGCCAGCTGAAATCCAACATGACCGACTCTTCTCTTCCCAGACATCATCTTGATTCTACATGATTCGACATAGTCGGAGATAACCTATTGCTAGAGCTGTCTAGCAGCGGCCTACCTCCCCTTTCCCCATGCACAATACATGAACATTTGGTCAAGTCGAACTTTAATTTTCATTTCATTTGTAAATGGCTTTTTCTGCCAATAACCATTGAAGGTGCATGGGCAGAGGAGTAACTTCTGGGCCCTGAGGCAAAATCTGCAACAAGGCCCCATGTGCCAATTATAATAATGGCCTCAAATGGGGCAGATGGGCTTTGGGGCCCTCTTAGGCACCAGGGCCCCAGTGCAACTGCTACCTCTGACCCACCTAGCTACGCCCATGTGTATGGGCACCTTATGGCTGGCCATACGTAGCAAGAGGTCTTCCCATCCCTAGATGCCAATGATCTTTTTTTTTAACTCAAGATATCCCAACACACAATGGGTAGGATTTATCAAAACCTGTGCAGAGGAAAAGTTGCCCAGTTGCCCATAGCAACCAATCAGATTGCTTCTTTCATTTTGCAGAGGCCTTGTTAAAAATGAAAGAAGCAATCTGATTGGTTGCTATGGGCAACTGGGCAAATTTTCCTCTGAACAGGTTTTCATAAATCTCCCCCATATGTTTCTCTGTAATTCATAATCCCCGGCCTGGCGTGATCAACACAATACAGTGCAGAATACTAGTAGCCATCTTGCTGAAGACAAATACTAGGTTGAGCCTTCGTGTGGTATTGCCCAGAGCAGTGTTTCCCAACCAGGGTGCCTCCAGATGTTGCAAAACTACAACTCCCATCATGCCTGGACAGCCGTTGGCTGTCCAGGCATGCTGGGAGTTGTAGTTTTGCAACACGTAGAGGCTGCTTGGTTGGGAAACACTGGTCCAGAGTAACTGGTGCACGGAAATACCATCGTGTGAGCATAGCCTCATAGTTATGTCTTTCAGCCATCTTTTCTCCAGTCCTTAGGCCAGTATTTCCCAACTAGCGTGCCCCCAATGAGTTGCAGTTTTGCAACAGCTGGAGGCGCAATAGTTGTGAAACGCTGCCTTAGGCTATTAACCCTTTAACACCTATCTTTTATGGTCTGATACCTTCACGTTAATCTAGCCATATACTCCACCGTACACCTCTATACAAACTGTATTACACCAAAGAGCATGACTTTACTGTACAGAAGCTATGTGGGCTACGTTGTTTTTGCTTTCTATAGGTTCCTAAGAGTGGATATTACTGGATTCCCGCTGCACAAATGGAAGCCTCTCTCATGAATAATGCAAGCCGTAAGCCGTGCAGAAGGCGGCGGCAGCAGATGTGCATAGAGAAGAGTCAGCAGTGTAATTCTAAGGTTAAAATAATGCAATCCACAGGGATCAAAAGGTAAAAATAACCCTGCTCTAACGCAGAGACAGCAGACTCGGCCTCATACTGCCGCCCCTATGTATTTTGCTGATAACACACAGCCCTTGTCCAATGTCACCCGCAGAAGACTGGTGGCTCTCGGCATGCAGCTCATCACACTGATAAAAGTCAATGCAGGGAAATGGGGCTTGTGCAAACTTCAATTATTAATCTAACATATCCCAGTAATAATAGGGCTCGCTCATCCTTGCTGGCCAAACTGCAAAACAAAGGGGGGTTGGGGGGATAGACCATGGCCTACACCTCTCACTATACTGTTACTGAGAACCACTACATTGCTGTGTCAGTCAGACATATTGAATTGGTCAACCTATGTATCTAGATAGATAGATAGATAGATAGATAGATAGATAGGATAGGGGATGGATAGATAGATAGATAGATAGATAGATAGATAGATAGATAGATAGATAGATAGGATAGGAGATAGATAGATAGGAGATAGATAGACAGACAGATAGTTAGATAGATAGATAGATAGATAGACAGATAAATAGATAGATAGAAATAGATAGATAGATATTAGATAAATAGATAGATAGATAGATAGATAGATAGGATAGGAGATAGATAGATATTAGATAGATAGATAGATAGATAGGAGATAGATAGATAGATAGATAGATAGATATGAGATAGATATGATATAGATAGATAGATATATATGAGATAGATAGATAGATAGATAGATAGGATAGGAGATGGATATAGATAGACGATAGATAAATAGATATATATGAAATAGATAGATATGATATAGATAGATAGATATAGATAGACGATAGATAGATAGATAGATAAATAGATAGATAGATAGATAGATAGAAAGATAGATAGATAGATAGATAGATAAATACATTTCCCAGGAGAGCAGCACAACCAATCACGTAATCTAGGTAGCCGGTGTACACTGTGTAGGAGCCTTGGTTAGGGATCCCAATAAGTATGATCCAAAGAAGCAGCAGCACACAAGGTGTACGGTACAAAAAAATAAAAATAAAGTTTGTGCTTTATTGCATCAGTGTAGACGGAGCTCTGTTTTTTTTTTTTTTTTTTTGCACCTTAAACCTTGTGTGCTGCTGCTTCTCTGGATCATAGATAGATAGATAGATATGAGATAGATAGAAAGATATATGAATAGATAGATAGATATGAAATAGATAGATAGATAGATAGATAGATAGAAATGAGATAGATAGATAGATATGATATAGATAGATAGATAGATAGATAGATAGATAGAAATGAGAAGGATAGATATAGATAGATACATATGAAATACATAGATATAAGATATATAGATCGATAGTCCACCAACATTCTGGATTTTTTCAGTTACTCCTTTGGAAAAGAACTGCAAAAAAATCTAATCCAGTACTGTTGGTGGGCCTTGGTGACTGGGTTGGGGACCTCTGGATTATTAAATCCAGCTATTAATAAGGCAACCTGACTACCTATCAAAGATGATGCATAAGCACTTTTATAACCAACCCAGTTAAATAATCCAAAATCATAAGACCCTGTTCACACTATAATAGCAAGAATAGCACAGACTGTAGAGCTATTCTTGGCATCAGAAGAACCAGAACCCTGATGGAAATCTGACAGACCCAACTATAAGTCAACAGAGTCTTTGTTGGTATCCATTAGAAAAGGCCTATTATGGACAGGGCCTAGCAGTATAAAGCTAATGCTAGAGATAACAAAATACTAATAATAAGAATAATTTATATATATATATATATATATATATATATATATATATATAGTCATCTTTATACATGCAGCTGTGACACAGTAGAGGGCCCCTGGGCAAGAACAGTATATTTGTCTCTTATTGTCAATCATAGTGCACCCCCTTATGTTTCCACACAATGAACCAGCAGCTGTTGCAAAACTACAACTTTCCGCCACAATCAGAAAAAGGCTGTCCAGGCATGTTGGGAGTTGTAGTTATGCAGCAGCTGGAGGCACACTGCTTGAGAAACACTGCCACTTAGCATAGGTGGCACCAATGGTATGCCTGCCCTCTTATGAACATATTAATAAATATATATATATATATATATATATATATATATATATATATAAAATGTACTTGCACGTGTATTATTAGAGCTAAGTTTGAACACTGTAGAAGAACGCACAAGATAACTCCCATTATTGCTAATGCAGAAGACCTTGTGTCTCACTCAAGTACTTCTTTCGCCTAAACTGATGGGTTGCATTATAATAATCTGAATACAATATAATATATGTATTATAGTTGAACACAGAGGCCAACCTTGTAAGGATGTTGGCTTACAATAGAAATGTTCTGCTTTGAAAAAATTATTATAAATTATTCTCATTTAAAAAAAAAAAAATAACACCAGCAACTTCCTTATCACATGAAATGTAGTTATCTAGAAGATGCAGGAAGAGGTCCGAGCGGAGATCAGTCCAGGCCGATACTTAAGTCAATCAGGCAGATCTGTGCAGGATAATGTCTAATTCTATCTATTCTATCCTGTCCTGTGCACGCTCGTGAATGAAAGAAAAAACAGATCTCTAAGAGAGTTTCCAACTTTTAGAAGGCCCAAGCTAGGCAACATGGTGATTTCTCTATTTGAATGTCTATGGCTCCTCAAAGGCCTCGTATGGGTTGAGGACTTGCCTGTCTCCATTAAAAACTCCTAAATTTGTATTATTGAAAAATAGAAGACAACAACCCACTTGCCCTGGTCTAGCTTGATCTATATTCGAGTATACAATCCCTTTTAAGTGGACTAATAATGAACAATGAATTCTTGACCATCAAACCCGATGAGCAAGAAGACCAAAGTGGTCAAACTATGTTCTGCAAGTTCCTAGGTCAGTCAATGGGAAACAAGTAACTATTCATTATGGACGTCAATGCATTTCCCCAATCTCCATGAGATCTGGTGTTGTACTTAATACGATAATGGGGTTCTTGCCCAGGGGTCAAATTCTGTAAAAAAAAAAAAAAAGTGTGGGGACTCCAAGATTTCCACTAAAGGGCTGGTCCTGCAGGACTTCTCTTAATGGGAACAGTGTTGCTCCTGTGGAAAACGTGCAGAAACTCTGTTCCCATGTGTCCCTGCAGGACTTGAGCTCTGATCTTGCCCCCCCCCCCAAAAAATGGAGCACGATTTCTGTCCACTTAGTGGAGTCATTCTTTAGCATTGACCTCTAGGCTATGAGCACGTAAGCCAAATTTGTCGATGAGCCATAGCCAAAACTCGTGTCAATAACCTCAAGCTCAATGTGTCCAGTAAAATGCTATATTCAGTATCACATACACAAAAATGGCCCTGAGTGCAAGGAGCCTTCAATGTGTAATACATTGTAGACCCCTCGGTCACCAAGCTAGATTGTATTAAAAAGCAGTAACAAATACTACTGACCTTTCCCAAAGATAGGGCCCTCTTCAGTAAGGGATTTCCATTTTGTGCCAGTAGCTAAATCCTTCAAGTGTTCCTCCAAATGTGGGCCTATGGCAAAAATCCTTAGTGAATAGGGCCCAATAACAGTTACAGCTTGGTATATTTAGTGTATATATATATATATATATAGATATCATGCATGCACAATATGAAAATTTGGGAGCATAATTCTCCTCCAGAAATAGAGGGGAAGATAAAAGAGAACAATAGAGTATATTACAGGAAAACCATTATATACATTCTTTAATTACATGTAGGTAATACTAAGCTTGGGTAGAGGCTATTCTATAGATGGAGTCAATAGGGAGTTGGCCTAGTAGAAGATTAAGGTCTACTGAGCACCAATATTATAGAATTTCATGAATGGCGCTTAGCACTGCTGCTTATTTTGAGGGTAGAAGACTCTTTCAATAAGACTCAACACAGGTAGGTATCAAAGTGGCCATACATGGTCCCATATGGGAAAAAGAAGAAAAGAGCAGATTACTACAAATAAGTATTATTGCATCAAATATGACTAATATTATCTGACGCCCCCTTTGTATTGTCAATACATTATACTACCCCATATAGGAAGAAGTAAACAACATCTTCCCATATATCAATGTTTATCAACTAAGGTGCCTCTAGCTATTGCAAAACTACAACTCCCAGCATGCCCGGACAGCCAAAGGCTGTCCGGGCCTGCTGGAAGTTGTAGTTTTGCAACAGCTGGAGGCACCCTGGTTGGGAAACACTGCTATGTATATCTTGAGGGCAACCTGTCACATTGATCTGATAAAATGATATTATACAGCAGGAGGAGCGGAGCTGACATATATATATATATATATATATATATATATATATATATAGTTTGATGAGAAAATATTCAGTAGAACCTGTCATTTAGGGTGCATGCGCACCACGTTTTCACGCTACGGGTGCCGGATCCGGCTGGGGGAGTATACTACGTTTTGAGGTCCGGTCAGAAAACCGGATACGGGTCAAAAATGAGCCGACCGGAGTAAAACAGTGACTCCGGTCAGCTTATTAAAGTCAATGGATTAGGGTAGTGGTCCGGTTGGGGTACGGGAGCGCGCAGTTTTCCCCTCCCCCAGCCGGATCCGGCACCCGTAGATTGAAAACGTGGTGTGCATGCACCCTTACTCATTTTGAGCCAGGGAGTCCAGTGGGCGGTCCTGATTAGTGACTGACAATTGATTTTGAATGTCCACTCATAGAGTAGAGGCTGTTCATTGCTGATTAGGACCACCCACTGGACTCCTAAGTCTAGGATGGGCTGGAATTTAAGTTAATAAATGACAAATTCTGCTGAATCTTTTTCCATAAAAGATAAATAAATAAATCATTAAAAAATATAGACATATCAGGTGACGGGCGAGATTTTACAGTCACTACAGTTATTTAAACTCCCTGAATGGATTCCCTGAATTGGCAGACAATCAGGAACGGGAGGGCGTATCAAGAAACTCTTACAAGCTGTGCATTCAGGGTTATTTAGTGACAGTAAAATCTAAATTTTTGGGGGTTGTTCACAGGTCCTTTTACGCCCACCAATCATTTTAGCATCTTTGTAAAATGAGGGCATATTTATTACAGAACACTTCTGTTCTCGAACAGGTTTGTGAGTTTAGGGACGGCCCAGGATTAAAAAGATTATTTTTTCCCCCGAAACAGTGCCCTCAAAGCCCTATGAATCTGTCTTCATTTTATAAGCATACATGTGTGTAACCAGTTGCAATAAAATGAGCCAATGATTGGATAGGACTTCTCATCAGGATTCCAGGCATATAAATATATATGTATATATATATACATATATATATATATATATATATATATTATTATTATTATCATTAATAATATTCTTATTGATATTTCTATTTACTGATTTTTTTTTTATCTCTGTAACCCTTTCTTGTGCCAAGATAAAAACCTTTTTATTATTATGCAAAAGAAGCATGGCAGGAGACCAGGTAAGTCCAGCCCATGTTTTCTTAATATAGTGTTTACCTAACTGCAAGCAGACAATGGGGTGGCGATAATAAGAACATGGGCTCTCGACATCCTTCGGAACGCCCACTGGGCACTTGAGCCTAAATTGCATTTTAACAAAAAGCCCAGAATCCTGGTTAGTAGCCCTATCCAGTGACTATTCCCACCCTATGTTTTCCTGCTAAGGTTTCCACATATTAGTTTTGCTCTACGAAGACTGTGGAAGAGTTTGGGATGCCCTCTTCTTTGTCTCCTTGCACCCCTAGTGAAGTAGAGGGTGTAGCCTCCATTTCTTTAGGACCGGGGTATTGAAGTATAGCCATAGCCATTTTTAAAGGGTTATTCCAGAATTTTATTTTCTTCAGCCTTTGAGATGCCAAGTAGAGATGAGCGAATTTACAGTAAATTCGATTCGTCACGAACTTCTCGGCTCGGCAGTTGATGACTTTTCCTACACAAATTAGTTCAGCTTTCAGGTGCTCCGGTGGGCTGGAAAAGGTGGATACAGTCCTAGGAGACTCTTTCCTAGGACTGTATCCACCTTTTTCAGCCCACCGGAGCACCTGAAAGCTGAACTAATTTACGCAGGAAAAGTCATCAACTGCCGAGCCGAGAAGTTCGTGACGAATCGAATTTACTGTAAGTTCGCTCATCTCTAATGCCAAGTTATAGTACTGAGTCATTTGTTTCTATTACCTCCGTGTCCCGTTTTCATGCTTTTAATTTTACTGTTGTCTCTGACCTTTCCAAGAATTAGCCATTTAGCCAGAGACAATAGGTCATTTGTCACATGGTCTCTTTGAGGCGTGGCTATGCTACAGGGTGGAGGGCTGCTATCCACTCACCCATTTCAGCATAGCCACGCCCCCCTGGAAACCATGTGACGTATGACATATTGTCTGTAGCTGCAGAGAATGCTGGGAAAGTAAACTAAAAAGACTTCCTTTGTGTGGGTCCTGGGCATGAAAACAGGACAAAGGTGCGAACAGAGGTAATAGAAGCAAATTACACAATAGTATCACTTGGCATCATGGGCTCAAAGGCTGAAGAAAAAAATGGCGGAATATCCCTTTAAATTAATTGGACTGCAATACCAGTCACAGCCTGTGGACAAGAGAGGGTGCTGTTTATGGAAAGAAAAAAAGGGGAAAAAAGGAAAAAAACGGAAAATATCCTGAAACGTTATATGTGCCCTCCATCGTAGAGCGAAACTCTAAGCTATTTCTTGGGAATGAAGAGTTTCAGGAATAAACATGTTTTTGCAGATCTTATGGATGATGGTTAAGGGAGACGATTCTAGACAGCTGCCATTTCCTTTACAAACCCCTCTGTGCTTTTGTGAGGTCCCACACATGGGAACAAAACACATTTGATTGTGATTGAGGAAAAAAAAAAAAAAAAAGGCAGAATTTGAAATGCAGAAGGAGGGGCGGGGGGAGTGCGAGAATAGGGAAAGCAAAGACAAGCAGTCTGGCAATTATAGCTGCCAATGTAGGCTCCATCGGGCTATCACAAACAATATACCGGGCCCTGCAAGGATTTCATTCTCATCTGATGCACCGAGGAAGTAAAAAAAAAAAAAAAGATCTGAGGAACGTTCAACAGTCTTAGTGTGAATTATAGTCTAAGCGTCTCTTGTCTGGGATTTCATTGCATTCAATGCATGGGATTAAACAAAGAGGAAGCATTTACTGCATAAATACCTTCATTGATACCTAAGACCAATGGTCTCTAAATCGCCAAGCTCCAGCTGTTGCAAAACTACAACTCACAGCATGCCCGGACAGCCGTTGGCTGTCCGGGCATGCTGGGAGTTGTAGTTTTGCAACAGCTGGAGAGCCACAGTTTGGAGACCACTGCTTAGATGTGTTTTCCAAACTAGTGTGCCTCCAGCTGTTGCAAAACTATAACTTCCAGCATGCACAGACAACCAAAGGCTGTCCGGGCATGCTGGGAGTTGTAGTTTTGCAACAGCTGGAGAGCCACAGTTTGGAGACCACTGTGCTATATTAATGTTTTCCAACCAGGGTGTCTACAGCTGTTGCAAAACTACAACCCCCAGCATGCAAGGACAGCCAACAGCTGTTTGAGCATGCTGGGAGTTGTAGTTTTGCAACAGCTGGATGTCCACAGCTTGGAAACTACTGCTCTAAATTAGTGTTTCCCAACCAGGATGCCCAGGCATGCTGGAGGTAGTAGTTTTGCAAGAAATGAGGGTCCACAGTTTGGAGACCACTGCCTTCCAAACCATGTTGCCTCCAGCTGTTGCAAAATTATAACTTCCAGCATGCGCAGACAACCAAAGGCTGTCCAGGCATGCTAGGAGTTGTAGTTTTGCAACAGTTGGAGGTCAACAGTTTGGAGGCCACTACTCTAAATAAGTGTTTCCCAACCAGGAGGCCTCCAGCTGTTCCCAACCAAGTTGTCTGAGCATGCTGGGAGTTGTCATTTTGCAACAGCTGGAGGTCCACAGTTTGGAGACTACTGCTCTAAGTTAGTGTTCCCCAACCAGGTTGCCCAGGCATGCTGGAAGTAGTAGTTTTGAAACAAATTGAGGTCCACAATTTGGAGACCACTGCCTTAGATAAGTGTTTTCCAAACCCTATTGCCTCCAGCTGTTGCAAAACTACAACTTGGGAGTTGTAGTTTTGCAACAGCTGGAGGTCCACAGTTTGGAGACCACTGCTCTAAATCAGTGTTTCCCAACCAGGGTGCCTCCAGCTGTTCCCAACCAGGCTGTCTGGGCATGCTGTGGGTTGTAGTTTTGTAACAGATGGAGGTACACTGTTTGGAAACCACTGCCTTGGGTGTTTTCCAAACAAGGGTGCCTCTAGCAGTTGCAAAACTACAACTCCCAACAGATGTGGAATTCCTATAAATATCTACAGTGCCCGGAGAGTCTAGGACATGTTGTGAGTTGTCATTTTGCAACAGCTGGAGGTCCACAGTTTGGACACCACTGTAGATATTTATAGGAATCCCATATCTATTTCTATACCAGTGTTTTGCAATCCGTATGCCTCCAACTGTTGGAAAACTTCAACTCCCAGCATGCTTGGAAAGCCAAGTGCATGCAGGGAGTTGTAGTTCTGCAACAGCTGGAGGCACTCTGCTTTAGGAAAACTTGGCAGCATATACTGGGCTTGTTATCCAAGTGGGAGCAGCTGAAAAAATAAAAGGGTTTAACTATGGATGTAACTGAGCTGGGATGAAACAAAACACACCACAGGAATAATCATAGCCAACAGCTGACCGGGCAGGCTAGGAGTTGTAGTTTTGCAACAGCTGAAGGCACCCTGGTCGAGGAACAATGACCTAGATCCGGAACCTCTCTGAATAATTTTTTAGTGCTTGCACAGCAATATATGACACCTGTACCTAATCTAGTGGCCATGATCGCTGATAAAAAACTAACATCACTACAGCAATATGGATTGTACACATGCCCTTTAATGTCCACTTGGGTTCAAGTTATTCTCTGAGAACTCCTTGTGGGTGGGAAATAGGCTAAAAGAACAGCTGTACTAAAATTTTAAAAGGGGTTGTCCAGGATTAAGTCAGTTTATGCTTTTTTTTTCTCTTACAGGGGTACTTCGGCGCTAAACATCTTATCCCCTATCAAAAGATGTGACATCACGATACTCCGTCCCCTGCATCACCCATCATCAGCCACAGAGCGATCCTTGCTCTGTGCAGCTGAAAAACAGGGGTGCTGCAGGAGAGATCGAGGGGGTCCCCATAGGCGGGATCCCCACGATCTAACATCTTATCCCCTATCCTTATTATAGGGGATAAGATGTTTAGCGCCGGAGTACCCCTTTAAAGGCCATGTTCACACGGCCCAGAAAACACGGGTGAACATTCCGCACAGTTGAATGTTCTGGCAGGCTCTAGGACCGCTCAGAAATGCACAGTCTCCTAGACGGCAATGCATTTCCTAGTAGAATCAGTGGAAAGAACAGATGTATACTCTTTCTGCGGATGCTGGAATCAGGATTCCTGCAGCAGAAACATCTGCCGCGGAAATTCTCTCGTGTGCACAGTGCAGCAGAACCCAATAGAAAATGGAACTCAGCTGGAATTTCCGAGCGGAATATTTCAGTGAAATTCCACCTGGAAATTCCACCATGTGAACATAGCCAAATGCTGCAATACCAGACACAGCCCAAGGAGAGTTGTGGCGCTGTTTCTCTGAAGAATGCATTTATCTTGATGACATTAACCCCCTATTTGCATTTAGAAAATAAATGCAATAATAAAGGGTTTAATGTATGAATGCGACAAAGCTGGAGGTGAAAAAAAATGACAAAAAAAAAAAAACTATTCCAGCCAAACAATCAATTCACAGCTAGGACCCTATTGGACAGGATAATATCCAAGCGAATTCCGCCTGTTATACATCTATTCTACCCGCCTTGTTGATGAACATATGGTCTATATATACTGGATCACATCTATATTACTTTCTATATTTTTGTGAGTGGGCTCCATCGATATGATTTCAGGGAAAGTGAGTGGGACTGTGCTGCGTTCTCGGAAAGGAACAGTCAAGCTTATTGCAGGGCTCCCATCTCCACCAGGGCTGTGGAGAACATTATTTATTTTTTCTTCGTTTTTCTCATTCCCATTCCTATAGCTAAATCTGTACGCCGGGGGAAGATAACACTTATTTCCCCCTATTAAAATATTACTAATAGTTGCTACATTTCTAATGATTAAAAAAAAAAAAAAAAAAAGGAAACGGCTTTGAAACTGTCACGTCTTCAGGGATTTACACATTTCTGCTATAATAAGCTCCATATGCAAAATGCCTCATGTATATTTACCGGGTCGTGAATGCAATGCTGTGTCGGGGGTTAACGCGCTTGCTGACCGATAATTCTCGCGCTGGGTTTGAACGCAGAATGGCGATGCATAGACGGGTAATGTATTCAACTTCTTCTGCATCTTGCAGCAGGTACAGAGCTTGCAGACTGGCTTATTAACCTAGATCAGACATGACTTGCTTTTCGCTGTCTGTCACTCGAGCTGTTCACAATTTAAAGACTTTTCATCCCCCACCGCCCGCCACCCCCCCAGGCCCTTGCACGGCTCTCTTCTCTCTTGTCATGTGTGTTTGTGTCTGAGGTGGGTTTTTTTTTAGCAGCTGCCTCTTCTACCCCCCACCCCCCCTTCTTCCTATGCAAATGATGCTGACTGGCGCACACGCTGCATATTGCTTTCTCTGCACAGTCGCCAGCATCGAGCTTCTTGGGATGTGTATAGATTCTAATTCTCTTTGAAAAAGCGGCCTCATTATAAATACATCACATGACGGCAGGTCCCCCCCTGAGATGTGGCTGGAAGTGATGCGGGATATTACAGGGGGAACTTGTACAATAGTATTTTTATTAGAGTATTTACTGGCATTATGAAAGGTTTTTTTTTATATTGTCACTATATGACATTTTTATACCAGGACTGGGCAATGCATCAAACATGAACAGCGACTAGCTTAGTCTGGTCCTCAGTTGGACTAGAAAGCCATAAACCCAGTGTTTTCCAACAAGTGTGCCTCCAGCTGCTGCAAAACTACAACTCCCAGCATGCCCGGACAACCAACGGCTGCAGAGTAAGAGCCTCTATGGGTGTTTAAAAATGAGGTGCTTGGAGTTTATTGTATTATGAACCTCTGAAAGAAAGAAATTGTACCTGACAAAGCAACACAAATGAAAGTGTTTTCCATGACTTTGATACTGATGACCTATCCTTAAAGGAAACCTCTTCTTATCGTTGAAGGGAACCAGTTTTTTTTTTTTTTTAAAAGCCGAGGAACGTTCTCTTGAATCACCCAAAGTGCAAGAAAAAGTGCAAAACGTGTTACACTAAAAAAACGTGCAGAAAGGATGCGGTCTATCGCAAGCCCTTCTCCGACAGGAGAGAGGCCCCCAACAGACCTTACCCTTCGCCTCCGGACCAAAAGGTACCTGCGAGGTCCCAGGTCCGATGTCCCTTTTTGCCAAAGCTATTAAGGGACCACAAATGCTCCCGGCATCCCCCATGGTGTTAGCCAAGGTATCTGCCTGCAGAGCCGTAAACGGTCGGTACCCTGCCCATGCAGGAGTACCTGTAGTTTTTGCTGGGAGTAGCGGAACCTAATGGCCACACACACCTCCCCTAGACCACCAGGAGGGACACCCAGAAGGGCTACCACATCCTGACAAATCCTGTGAGCACACAACATGCAAAAAGTGAGATAGTGACAAAAAGCAAGAAATAAGTGAATATGCGCAGGTATACTGCCCGGACATCTGGCCACATCTATAAAAATGTCTCTGATCCTAGCCAGAAGGCCAAGAATCAAGAGGTGAGTGCCACAAGGTGAAGAGTTCATGGTGCCCGTGCTTCAACTCAGTTAGCCAGTACTCCCAGTGAGTTTCGGCACCTCGGGGTCACCACTCCCCGAGGCACTAAAATACCTCAGCTCTAGACCCTCCCAGCCTAATGGCGAGACCCTGAGGAAACAGGTCGCATCGGGGCAGTCGTTAAGCTGATTCCTCAGGACCAGCCCTGGAACGCCCCAGTACACCTGTCCCCTCCATGCAGCACCCATCCCCACCGGCCCAATACCAGTGTTTCGGGCCATCGGCATGAAAACTGATAAGAACAGATACTACACTTGATCTTAGCCAAAAGGCCGAGAAGTGATAACCTGTCATCATTTTCATGCTGATAGGGAGAGAGAAAGAGAGAGGAGAGAGAGAGAGGTGGGAGAGACAGAGAGAGAGAGAGAGAGAGAGAGAGGGAGAGAGAGAGAGAGAGAGAGAGAGAGAGAGAGAGAGAGATAGGAGAGAGAGGAGAGAGAGAGGAGAGAGAGGAGAGAGAGAGGAGAGAGAGAGGGGAGAGAGAGAAGAGAGAGAGAGAGAGGAGAGAGAGGGGGAGAGAGAGAGGAGAGAGAGGAGAGATAGAGAGGAGAGAGAAAGAGAGAGAGAGAGGGAGAGAGAGAGAGAGGAGAGAGAGAGAGGAGAGATAGAGAGGAGAGAGAAAGAGAGAGAGAGGGGGAGAGAGAGAGAGGAGAGAGAGAGAGGAGAGAGAGAGAAAGAGAGGAGGGAGAGAGATAGGAGAGAGAAAGAGAGAGAGGTGAGAGAGAGGGGAGAGGGGGGGGGGAGAGAGAGAGAGAGAGATAGGAGAGAGATCAATCATGGTTGGTGGTGAGAAGTGACTGGAGACCACCACCTCAATGACTCATGGTTCAGGCAGCATGAAAGTGATGACAGGTTCCTTTTAAGCTGGTCATACACATTAGACTAAAGTCAGCCACACTAACCAAATTTAGCGTGATCAGTATCTAGTGTGTATGAGGCCTTCCAATACCCCCTGCGGGAGGATGTCTGAGGAGACAATGTTGGTTTTCAATTTCCCTTTGTTCTCAGGGAGTTAAAGTGCAACTGTCATCAATATTTACTCCCTAAAGTTATATGCAGCATGTAAAAGCTTTGTAGCACAGTAATGCAGAAATACCTTTTATTGTGTAATCGCTGTCATTATGACTGTAAAAACTGCTTTTACCCAAAGTCATGCTCAAGCATTGCTTGAGGTTCACAAAGCCCCACTGCTGCCCCCGCCTATCCTCTCTGTCAGCGCCGGTGATGTAAATAATTCCAGAAAACTTTACATGACTGGTGCGCGCACATGAGAGCCGGCAGGGGTGTGTGGTCCCAGTGCTGACCGAGAGGATAGGCGGGGCGGCGGCGGGGCTTTGCGAACCTCAAGCCTTGCCTATCCGACTGCACATGACTTCGGATAAAAGCAGTTTTTACAGTCATGAAGACAGCGAATACACAATAAAAGGTATTTCTGCATTACTGTGCTACAAAGCTTGTATATGCCGTGTATAACTTTAGGGAGTAAATATTGATTACAGTTGCTTTAATTCCCCACCAGAGGTGTCTGGCAGCAGCTTTATCCCATCTCCTTCATCAGATTCCATGCCATTGACCAAGCTTAGGATGCCTTTGTATGAGTCGATCTACTATATGTGGCCAGCTTTAGTACAGGTCTTCAAATAAGATCCGGGGTTGTCTGACTCTTGGCACCCCACTGATCAGCTGATCAGTATCATGAAAACATTGCACCCCTTCATTGTTTACCAGGCACAGCAACACACATTTTGCAGCGTCTGACTTTGTGCATAGTACCGCAACTTTTTTACAGCTAAGGCCTATTCACCACATGTCCCAGAAAACCCCCTTTGGCTATATTCACATCATGGAATATTCACCAGAATTTTGTCGGAATGCTGTGTTCTCAAAATACAGAATTCGACTGAAATTTAAAGCCCCATTGACTTCAGTGAGATTCCACCCCATCCCACGTCTTTGGCAATTTTTGCACTGAAATATGAATTTGAAGTGTGACTGGGACAGCAGAATCCCATTAAAGTCGATGGACAGTAAATTTTGGCGAAGTTCTTCCGAGGAATTCCGCTTGGCAATTCGGGACAGTTGGGAAAACAAAAATGGTAGCAGTCCTGCTAGGCTAAGGGGGAGTACATAGCAAGAAAAATAGTAGAAAAATGGGAGAAAAGAAGATACAAGAGCAGAGGTCCAGTATTAAAATAACATTGATTTAAATAATGTAATGTGAGGTCTTAAAGGACAACTGCAGCGCAATATACACTTATCCCCTATCTACAATATAGGGGATGAGTGTTTGATCGCGGGGGGTCCGACCGCTGGGACCCCCCGAGATCTCCCCAACGGGGCGCCGCCATTAGCGCTCATAGTGAGCGCTAAGGCACGTAGCGTCGACCTAGGGGTCGACGATGACGCCCAGTCTCCTCCCCGTCCCCATACAGTTCTATGGGGGAGCCGGGGAGGCACGAACGCTGCCTCCCCGCCTCTCCCATAGAGATGCATGGAGGAGGCGTGCCGGCCGCAACGTCATGCTGCTGCAGGCACACCCCCTGCACGGGAGAGCCGCGGCACAGCCGCGGACCCGTACAGGAGATCGTGTGGGGTCCCAGCGGTCGGACCCCCCGCGATCAAACACTTATCCCCTATCTTGTAGATAGGGGATAAGTGTATATTAAGCTGCAGTTGTCCTTTAATGTAATGTGAGGGCCCTTGCTTCAGACGAGTCGCAAGCTATAATAAAATGTGCTAAAATAAAATCGATACAGTAAAAAATACATATAAAAGCATGTGAAATAGGTGACACTTGTAATTCCCCTGTAACGAGAAGGTTAGGAGTATTTTAGTCTCTGCGCTATGGTGGGTGGGTGTGCTGGTAAGTACTATGGTGATACTTCCCCACAATGAATGAAAGGTGATAATGGCAAAATTCTAGCATTGTATATGCCTGGCATTAGAGGCAGAGCTGGGGTGAGATCAGTAGCAACGCTCGGCAGCGCTGGAGGCCCCTTATTTGTGGCCCACTCTACTACTGCTACTGATCTCACCCCAGCTCTGCATCTAATGCCAGGAATATACAATGCTAGAATTTTGCCATTATCACCTTTCATTCATTGTGGGGAAGTATCACCATAGTACTTACCAGCACACCCACCCACCATAGCGCAGAGACTAAAATACTCCTAACCTTCTCGTTACAGGGGAATTACAAGTGTCACCTATTTCACATGCTTTTATATGTATTTTTTACTGTATCGATTTTATTTTAGCACATTTTATTATATCTTGTGACTCCTTTGAAGCAAGGGCCCTCACATTACATTATTTAAATCAATGTTATTTTAATACCGGACATCTGCTCTTGTATCTTCTTTTCTCCCATTTTTCTTTTTCTCCTATTTTTCTTGCTATGTACTCACCCTTAGCCTAGCAGGACTGCTACCATTTTTGTTTTACCATTTCACTATTGGCCCATTGGGTTTGTGCAACGCAGTATCCTCAGCTTAGGTTTTTCGGTTTTATGTAAATCTCCAAAAACTTTTTGTTCTTAAATTCTGCACAGTTCCTGACATGGATAACATTAGGCTATGAACAGACAATTCTTGATTTTGGCCTAAAAAAAAATAAATACATAAATTAAAAAAGAGAAAAACCCTACAAAAAATTGTCCTCTCATTTGTTTTTGTTTTCTTTTAACGATAGTGTGCATTTATATAGGTGTTTTTTTTTCTATTTAGCGTTTTTCTTGTTACAAGTCATGTGATTGTTTCATCATTATTTTTAATGAACGCTCCCCCTAGCTCTTATGTATCTATTAGTGCATCTGTAAACTATATAAAAAGTTCAATAACTCTGTAAATACATTGGACTGTTTATCATAAATTATAGCTTTATCAATAATAGCCTAAGTATTTTGGTCCAGAACTGCTTTCATAATTCTCCTTGTTGTTTATTGGTCAAAAAATTTGGGGACTCTATGAAGATCTTAAAGGGGTATTCCAGGAAAAAAAACTTTTTTTTTTTAATATCAACTGGCTCCAGAAAGGTAAACAGATTTGTAAATTACTTCTATTAAAAAATCTTAATCCTTTCTGTCTGGCAACAGTGCTCTCTGCTGACATCTCTGCTTGTCTCGGGAACTGCACAGAGTAGAAGAGGTTTGCTATGGGGATTTGCTTCTAAACTGGGCGGTTCCCGAGACACGTGTCATCAGAAAGCACTTAGACAGAAAAGGACAACTCAACTTCAGCAGCTCATAAGTACTGAAAGGATTAAGATTTTTTAATAGAAGTAATTTACAAATCTGTTTAACTTTCTGGAGCCAGTTGATATATATATAAAAAAGCTTTTTCCTGGAATACCCCTTTAAAGGGGTTAGAGAAACATAGCTGCTTTCTTCCAAAAGCAGCACCACCGTTGTCTTCAGGTTGTGATTGGTGTTGCAGTTCAGTTCCATTGAAATGAATGAAGATGAATTGCAATACCACAAAAAACCTGAGGACAGGTGTGTCGCTGTTTTTGAGAGAAAAAAAGCTCTGTTTTTTTAATCCTGGATGACCATTTTTAAGGGGTACTTTTTTTTTTTTTTTTATCAACTGGTGCCAGAAAGTTAAACAGATTTGTAAATTACTTCTGTTTAAAAATCTCAACCCTTCCAGTACTTATCATCTGCTGTATGTTCCAGAGGAAGTTCTTTTCTTTTTGAATTTCCTTTCTGTCTGACCACAGTGCTCTCTGCTGACACCTCTGTCCATTTTAGGAACTGTCCAGAGTAGGAGCAAATCCCCATAGCACACCTATTCTGCTCCGGACAGTTCCTAAAATGGACAGAGGTGTCAGCAGAGAGCACTGTGGTCAGACAGAAAGGAAATGTGGAGTATACAGCAGCTGATAAGTACTGGAAGGATTAAGATTTTGAATTAGAAGTAATTTACAAATCTGTTTAACTTTCTGGCGCCAGTTTATTAAAAAAAAATGTTTTCCAGTGGAGTACCCCTTTAAGAACAAGTTATGTACAAAAAGAACGCCAGCAAATTGTAAATAGAGCTTTGTAGTATAACACAGCCTGTCACAGCCTGGCAATACTTAATAATTGATACCATTGTATTTTGTTTCTTTTATAAATAGTAGTTGTATGTGCAAACCTGTGTTTCCCAACCAGGGTGCCTCCAGCTGTTGCAAAACTACCACTCCCAGCATGCCCGGACAGCCAAAGGCTGTCCGGGCATGCTGGGAGTGGTAGTTTTGCAACAGCTGGAGGCCCTCTGGTTGGAAAACACTGATGTAGTCATCCAATACTGCTTCAACGGTATCATGGAGAATGCTGTGTGGGAATGCTGGGAGTTGTAGTTTTGCAACAGCTTTAGAAACTCTGGATTGGAAACACTGATGTGACCTGTGACCTCATATGACTAGTTTTTAACAGGGTTATCCGATCTGAATCAGGATTCGAAAATAGTGTTAATTCCAAAAAACAGCTCCACATATGTCCTCAGGTTGTATGTGGTACTACAGCTTTGCTATATTCACTTTAAAGGGGTACTCCACTGGAAAACATTTTTTTTTTAAATCAACTGGTGCCAGATAATTAAACAGATGCGTAAATTACTTCTATTAAAAAATCTTAATCCTTCCAGTACTTATCAGCTGCTATTATGATCCACAGGAAGTTCTTTTCTTTTTTCAATTTCCTTTCTGTCTGACCACAGTGCTCTCTGCTGATAGCTCTGTCCATTTTTCCATTTTCCCCAAAAAACAGTGATACACCTATCCATGGGATAAATGTGGTATTGCAGTTTAAACTCATAACATTAAAAGGGTGGAGCTGCAATACCAGGCTTAGCCATGGACAAGAGTGGCGCTGTTTCAGGAGGGAAATAAAAACTGTTTTTGGACAACCCCTTCAATTTAAATTAATGTGATGGGTAAATAAGGCAGAGCTAAAGAAAAACATAGCGGCCTTCTTCCAAAACCAGAGCCACCCCTGTCCTAAGGATCTGTGTGGTAATACAGCTGAGCTCCATTCACTTCAGTGGAACTGAGTTGCAATACAACACACAACATAAAGAGAAGTGTGGCGCTGTTTTTGCAAGAAATTGGCTATGTATTTTTTAATGCCAGATAACCTTTAAAGTGTAAAACTTTTTATATAATGTAGATAATACCATTATATTTATATTTGTAATGCACATTGGTTAAAAAAATGTGTATATTTTTGGGTGAAAAATGCTGTCCCTACAGATATTGCCCATGTGTCTCTCTGCACAGACCAACTACAGGAAATAAAGGCCGCACAAGAAGGGCTCTGTGAACACTCACTGCACGGAGCCCTGCTTGTCCTCAGTGTACAGAGCCCTGCTTGTCCTCGGTGTATAGGGTCCTGCTTGTCTTCAGTGTACAGAGCCCTGCTTGTCCTCAGTGTACAGAGCCCTGCTTGTCCTCAGTGCACAGAGCCCTGCTTGTCCTCAGTGTACAGTGCCCTGCTTGTCCTCAGTGTACAGAGCCCTGCTTGTCCTCAGTGTACAGAACCTTGCTTGTCCTCAATGTGCAGAGCCCTGCTTGTCCTCAGTGTACAGATCCCTGCTTGTCCTCAGTGTACAGAGCCGTGCTTGTCCTCAGTGTACAGAGCTCTGCTTGGCATCACTGCATAGAGCCCTGCTTGCCCTCAGTGTACCGAGCCCTGCTTGTCCTCTGTGTACAGAGCCCTGCATTTCCTCAGTGTACAGAACCCTGCTTGTCCTCAGTGCACAGTGCCCTGCTTGTCCTCAGTGTACAGAGCCCTGCTTGTCCTCAATGCACAGAGCCCTGCATGTCCTCAGTTTTCAGAGCCCTGCTTGTCCTCAATGCACAGAGCCCTGCATGTCCTCGGTGTACAGAGCCCTTCTTGTCCTTAGTGTAAAGAGCCCTGCTTGTCCTCAGTGTACAGAGCCCTGCTTGTCCTCAGTGTACAGAGCCCTGCTTATCCTCAATGCACAGAGCCCTGCATGTCCTCAGTGTACAGAGCCCTGCTTGTCCTTAGTGTGAAGAGCCCTGCTTGTCCTCATTGTACAGAACACTGCTTGTCCTCAGTGTACAGAGCCCTGCTTTTCATCACTGCACAGAGCCTCGCATGTCCTCAGTGCACAGAGCCCTGCTTGTGCTTAGTGTACAGAGCCCTGCTTGTCCTCATTGCACAGAGCCCTGCTTTTCCTCACTGCATAGAACCCTGCTTGTCCTCACTGCACAGAGCCCTGCTTGTCTTCATTGGACAGAGCCCTGCTTGTCTTCATTGCACAGAGCCCAGCTTGTCCTCAGTGCACAGAGCCCTGCTTGTCCTCACTGCACAGAGCTCTGCTTTTCCTCACTGCATAGAGCCCTGCTTGTCCTCACTGCACAGAGCTCTGCTTTTCCTCACTGCATAGAGCCCTGCTTGTTCTCTGTGCACTGAGCCCTGCTTGTACTTAGTGCACAGAGCCCTGCTTGTCATCAGTGCACAGAGCCCACTTGTCATCAGTGCACAGAGCCCTGCTTGTCCTCAGTGTACAGAGCTCTGCTTGTCCTCAGTGTACAGAACCTTGCTTGTCCTCAATGTACAGAGCCCTGCTTGTCCTCAGTGTGCAGATCCCTGCTTGTCCTCAGTGTACAGAGCCGTGCTTGTCCTCAGTGTACAGAGCCCTGCTTGTCCTCAGTGCATAGAGCCCTGCTTGCCCTCAGTGTACCGAGCCCTGCTTGTCCTCGGTGTACAGAGCCCTGCATTTCCTCAGTGTACAGAACCCTGCTTGTCCTCAGTGCACAGTGCCCTGCTTGTCCTCAGTGTACAGAGCCCTGCTTGTTCTCAATGCACAGAGCCCTGCATGTCCTCAGTTTTCAGAGCCCTGCTTGTCCTCAATGCACAGAGCCCTGCATGTCCTCGGTGTACAGAGCCCTTCTTGTCCTTAGTGTAAAGAGCCCTGCTTGTCCTCAGTGTACAGAGCCCTGCTTGTCCTCAGTGTACAGAGCCCTGCTTGTCCTCAATGCACAGAGCCCTGCATGTCCTCATTGTACAGAACACTGCTTGTCCTCAGTGTACAGAGCCCTGCTTTTCATCACTGCACAGAGCCTCGCATGTCCTCAGTGCACAGAGCCCTGCTTGTCCTCAGAGTATAGAGCCCTGCTTGTGCTTAGTGTACAGAGCCCTGCTTGTCCTCATTGCACAGAGCCCTGCTTTTCCTCACTGCATAGAACCCTGCTTGTCCTCACTGCACAGAGCCCTGCTTGTCTTCATTGCACAGAGCCCAGCTTGTCCTCAGTGCACAGAGCCCCGCTTGTCCTCAGTACACAGAGCCCTGCTTGTCCTCACTGCACAGAGCTCTGCTTTTCCTCACTGCATAGAGCCCTGCTTGTCCTCAGTGCACTGAGCCCTGCTTGTACTTAGTGCACAGAGCCCTGCTTGTCATCAGTGCACAGAGCCCACTTGTCATCAGTGCACAGAGCCCTGTTTGTCCTCAGTGCACAGAGCCCTGCTTGTCCTCAGTGTACAGAGCCCTGCTTGTCCTCAGTGTGCAGAGCCCTGCTTGTCCTCAGTGTACAGAGCCCTGCTTGTCCTCTGCGTACAGAGCCCTGCTTGTCCTCAGTGTACAGAGCCCTGCTTGTCCTCAGTGCACAGAGCCCTGCTTGTCCTCAGTGCACAGAGCCCTGCTTGTCCTCTGTGTACAGAGCCCTGCTTGTCCTCTGTGTACAGAGCCCTGCTTGTCCTCAGTGTACAGAGCCCTGCTTGTCCTCAGTGTACAGAGCCCTGCTTGTCCTCAGTGTACAGAGCTCTGCTTGTCCTCACTGCACAGAGCCCTGCTTGTCCTTACTGCACAGAGCCCTGTTTGTCCTCAGTGTACAGAGCCCGGCTTGTCCACCCACACTTCCTGTATTTGGATCCTCACCGAGACACACAGATAATATCTACAGGGACAAAAATATACGCAATGTATATTGCAAATATACATATAATGTTATTTTCTACATTATGTAAAAAGTTTTAGGTAATAACAGGTACACTTTAAATTTAGCTTTCTTAGGGCATCTTATGTGATCCTGCACATGTATATTCACTAATCCTGATGTATGGGCCGCTGTACAATCCCATTAAGCAGGTTTATAAAGAGCCGGCGCCCAGCACTCATTCATTTCACCGTGGCCTCATTTAATCATCTAGTTTCTGCTGAACAGGTAAGAAAGTTTCTCTTTTTCTCCTTTCCCGGTCTTGGTACAACTGGAAGAGTCCTAGAGGGAGCAGCTTTATTGTTAATTTAAAAAGCCAGAATTAATTACATAGTGGAAATGAAAGTTATAATAAGCTCACTTTATGGCTACATTGTGTCTTTCCAGCTTGTTCCATCTCAGCATCTTTACAAGACAATGCCCCCTATGAATCATAGCTACTGACTGCAGCCTCGTCTTATTTATGTATTTGTTTTCTCTTCACAGGGTACGTATCCCTGTCTATTATTACTCAGAATATGTCTTTATATAGTCTTGGTGGTGGCGGGCTTAGCTCACAGCAGGTGGGATTCAATATACGTCTTTGAAGAGACAAAATGGGAAATGCATCCTGTTCTCCAAAGTATCCGCAAATTAACAGTATCATTAAACTACTCGTAATGAAATCATTGTACGTTGCCAAGTCTCCACCGCGATCCTGTTCTCACGCCTAATCTCAAGGTCTGTGCTTAAAGGGGTTATCCAGGAAAAAACTTTTTTTTATATATCAACTGGATCCAGAAAGTTAAACAGATTTGTAAATTATTTCTATTAAAAAATCTTAATCCTTTCAGTACTTATGAGCTTCTGAAGTTTAGGTTGTTCTTTTCTGTCTAAGTAATCTCTGATGACACGTGTCTCGGGAACCGCCCAGTTTAGAAGAGGTTTGCTATGGGAATTTGCTTCTAAACTGGGCGTTTCCCGAGACACGTGTCATCAGAGATTACTTAGACAGAAAAGAGCAACCTTAACTTCAGAAGCTCATAAGTACTGAAAGGATTAAGATTTTTTAATAGAAATAATTTACAAATCTGTTTAACTTTCTGGAACCAGTTGATATATAAAAAAAAGTTTTTTCCTGGAATACCCCTTTAATATCCATTGGAGGGTTAGAGAGAAACTGGTGTTTCAATGGAACCCATTGGTTTTACTGGGAGTAACATATGACCCAAAAGTGACATAGATGGTCAAATTGTGTCCACTATAAACTACTTAAATGGGCACTGTCAGATTCAAAAACATTTTATGTGTTGTACATCTTGGCAAAACATTAACCTTTCTAACATACTTCATATAAAAAATGATCTCCTTTTTATAGAAATCCTGACTTATAAAAAAAAGATACCACTAGGGGTCCCCATACCATCCAGAACATAATCCTGTCCGGCTGCAGCATCATCTTTGTCCCAGCTGAAGCATAGGCTGGGGCGAAGTGGAGGAAGAGAGGACAGGATTAGCATTCCTCTGTGCTCACTCCTGTCCTATCAGACTGAAGCATGAAAACAGAGAGGAGGGGGTTACAGAGCAGCCTGCAGTGATTAGGTAAAGAAACCCAGAACTGTACAGCAGACTCTGGGAAGAAGTGAATGCATGGTGAGTGAGGGAAAGAGATGGACATGCCCCCTCCAGAGCTCAGGATGAAAAACCAAGTAAGCACTAAAAAGAAGGTATTTGGAAGAGATATATAGGTGCTAGACACATAAAAAGTATATGATCAGGATAAGTACTGTTTTTTTTCAGCTAGTTACTTTACAATGTTACTTTCAGGGGAGTAGCTAGAGGGGATGCTAAGTGACCCAAAATATCTTCTCTCTCTTTTGTATAGGAGTAGACCAGTGCTGTAAATGAAGCGTTTTAGCTGGGGGTCCTGTGACTGTTTTTATGCATTGAGGCCCAGCATCTTCAAGTTATCCCACTGTTATTTTGCATCCAATATTTCTCTCTCCAATCAGAGTTAAAGCCATTAAGGGCCGGAGGGATCTGGATACATCAATCCATTTAGGCCTAATGGAACCAATTTATCTCAAGTTCCTAAGGGGTCCAGCACAACCACCTATACTTCACTTCTATATTCCAATAGCAAGCTGCTTGGAGGCCAGGGTATTAATTAACATGTTTAAAAAAAAAAGACAAATACAGCTTCCAGCTCCAGCTAAAATATTTCCTTCTTCTCTCGCATATTTTCTAAAAAATATAATGGATCAGACCGACGCATTCTGGTCCGGACGTGGTATATTATCTTTCTCTTGGAAGTATCCTGCCACCAGATGTGTCTGGCAACAGCTTTCTCCCCCTTACAGTACAGAATACTAGTGTTGAGCGGCATAGGCCATATTCGAATTCGCGAATATTCGCGAATATATGGACGAATATTCGTCATATATTCGCGAATATTCGCATATTCGTCATATTCTCGTTTTATTTTCGCATGCGCGTATGCGAAAATCAACATATGTGAATATTAGCACATACAAAAGTAACATACGCGAAAATTCGCATATGCGAAAAATCGCATATGCTAATTTTCGTATATGCGAATTTCTGCACGCCAGTCTCACACAGTAGTAATACAGCCTTCTTTACACCACACAAGCTGGAAGCAGAGAGGGATGATCACTGTGATGTGTACTGTGAAAAAAAAAAAAACGAATATTCGTAATTACGAATATATAGCGCTATATTCGCGAAATTCGCGAATTCGCGAATATGCGATATTCGCGAATAATATTCGAATTGCGAATATTCGTGAGCAACACTACAGAATACATGCATTCCAACAGCTAAGGTATTATAGTGTATTAGACTAAGTTCACAATGCTGTTGTGCTCAGTCCCGTTCTGGGTCCTTTTGGCTCTTTTTTTGTGCCAAACAGACTCATAACGGATCATAGCACAACTGACACCACCGGGCCTCAACTGATCCCAGTTACTTGAATGGGATTTGTTGGCGATCTGGCATTTTACCAAAGTTTAGCTGAGAAAAATAAAGCGCATGCACAATTTTTTTCTCAGCTGAACGCCCGTCATTTGGACAGACTGGCTGACTGAGCTCTATATACTGGAGCACGATGACAATGTGAACAAGCCCTTACCTGCTATACAGTGTCCACAGTACATAAGACTCATTTGCAGGTGGGGCCCTCCTACAGTTGTTGACCTCCCAATGTGAAGTCTACTCTTGGGTATGAAGTAGCTATGGTGGATTTTTTTTGTTTTTAGTTTATTCATTTTTGTTCAGCGGTAGGTGTCAGCTACTACTCCCTCTTCTTCCTTTATAGCAGTGTTTCCCAACCAGTCTGCCTCCAGCTGTTGCAAAACTACAACTACCAGAATACCCAGCATAATAGGTACGGTATATGCTGGAGGTACCCTGGTTGGGAAAAACTGCTTTATAGAATTGATTGTGAACAGGATTAACTCACTGAACAGCTGTCCATAGAAGTCTATTGACAGGGAAGAGAGGAGGAGCTGCAGAATGAGACAGTGAGAGACACAGAGAGATACTAAAACCTCTAGTAAGTGTCATATCCCACCCCAATTGTTTATTCACAGGTTACACTGCTCAGTGCTGCTTTATAATGTCCTTCATGCTGCTCCTACTTCTGAGTGTATGTTATAAAGATATAGAGGAGAAGGGTATGGGAGATATCATAGCGGCTAGTCTCCATCCACTAGCCTAGGGACAACTTAAAATTAGAGATGGAGCCTGCAGATGGGGAAACTGGCAGAAACTGCAACATACAAATTATATAATGGACAGAAACAAGTTATATAATGGCCAGCTTTAAGTTTCAGCTTGCCCTATTGTCCCTTGCAGTAAATAGAATTGGGATCCTAGCATGGATTTCCTGTATATACTGTATATGTACATTCTTTACATAAGAGCCCAATATAAATGCTGTAAATAACTCCAGGTCTCTCATAAGACCAGAATACTAAGGAAGCTCCTGCAAGATATTATAGCCAGTAAATTAACATGAGAATTACTAGGAATGGGCGTTTATGGCATCAAGCCATGGTCTTCCCCTATAAAATATTACAGTTATAAACATTTGATACTTACTGTCCCATGGAACCTGTGCCTGAAAAACCTATAAGACATTAAAGCACAAACTCTATACACGCACCTGTGATTTTGTCCCGCACCAACTTGCACGATTCTATCTCTCCAATGCTGCCAAACAGACTCCTGAACTCTTCTTGTGTCATGTTTTGCGGCAAATAGTTGACTATGAGGTTAGTTTTGCTGTCATCTGTAGCTGCCCCTGTCTGCATAGGAGAAGCACAGTTTCGACTATTACTGGATGGTCCATTGCTCGTATTGGAAGTTGGGCCATTCGACACCTGAGGTTCCATGGTGCTAATTATCTGCAATGGAAAATGTGGAAATTAGTGGTGGCTTAAAGGAGAAGAACACAGTAAGAACTTCAGAGCCAAGAAAGTTGGCATGATGCTCGCTAAATAGTCTGTATGCCTTGTGCTTTATGTAGACCAGTGGCAAAGGCTGACCGGTTATGCTTTGAGTTATAGTTTTGCAACCATTGGAAGCATGCTGGTTGGAAAAAACTAATGTAGAAATACAGTACTCCTTCAATTGTGTCATGGAAATGCTGGTTTGTAAAGCAATCCTTGTTTATACTTCTACTAGCTGAGTACCCGACATTGCCCAGTCTTCCTACCTAAACCTTCTGTGAGAGGAAAATCAACAGTGACGCTCTTAGTTTCATCTCTGTGCTCATATCTCGTCCTCATATCTCATCCTTATATTTCGTCTTCATATCCCGACTTCATATCTCGTCCTCATATCTCATCCTTATATTTCGTCTTCATATCCCGACTTCATATCTCATCCTCGTATCCTGTGCTTATATCCCAACCTCATATACGGTCCTCATATCTCAACCACACATCCAGTTCTAATATCCCCTCCTCATTTTCTGACCTTAAAACCCTTCCTTATATCCCGACCTCATATCCCGACCTCATATCCAGACCTCATATCCAGACCTCATATCCAGACCTCACATGCCGACCTCATATGCCGTCTTTATATCTTGTCCTCTTATCCCGGCCTCATATCCAGACCTCATATCTCGTCCTCTTATTCCGTCCTTATAACTTGTCCTCTTATTCCGTCCTCATATACCATCCTCCGCACTATTTATTCTCTGCATCTGCCGGCCGGACAATTGGCAGGATGTTAAAAAGTCCCGAGCAATCTTTGCAGCCCAGGAGAAATGCGATCAAGAAAGTCCCATAGATTTGCATGGGACTTCAGACATAAAACACCATCTTCGCATGAGGAAGTGGGTTAGAGTTTTTTTTAACTCTATTATATTTTTAGATTTTTAGTTGACACATACGTAACATATGTTCTTAGTTTAATCAAAATTTTAAAATCTGGAAGTTACGCTGCAACATACATATATACAGTAAATACATACACATGATTTTATTATTTTTCAGCTGCCACAAAGGGTCAGGATCTGATTCAAACAATTCAAAGGCCGCAGAAAGCAGGTAAACTTGACAACATGTCCACAAATAAAGTACAACCTACTTAGCCCAATGGTTGATAAATCATTTGTTTTATTTCCTTACTGTTCTCGAAAACGAACTAATACTAATAAGCTATTCTGATGCAAAATAATCCTAACTCCAGACCCTGAGTCTCATGACGAGTACACAGATAATCAGCACAATGCTGGATGTAACCGCCAACCTGAAATGCAAATACAGCATTAATTCTACAAAAAAAAAAAACTAACAAAAAAAAACAATATGCACTGTCCTTGACAACCTGTGATAAAAATATATGGCCTCTACTGAATATGCAGACATTGCCGAATACAACTGTATGAAGTCTGTTCTTCTAGCTGAAATCCAGCCACATAAACAATAATAAGGTAATGTTATGTAAGGCGCAGCATGGGGTTGATTAAATGGGAAAGACAGAGAACAACAAATGACCTGTCTGCTTCTACTTATTTGAGAGCGGAACTTCAGCAACTCTTTCTTTATTTAGTGCGATCAAAAGCCCGCTCGTCTCCGATACCCCATTGATGTGCGCGGAGAAGAGCTGGAGTACCTGTCACATTGAAAAGGCCATCCAGTCTGTAGTCGCCATGTTTTAGAACAAATTGAGCAGATATATAGGGGGAGAATTATCAAAACCTGTCTAGAGTTGCTGAGTTGCCCATAGCAACCAATCAGATCGCTTCTTTCTTTTTTTAAAAGGCCTCTGCAAAATGAAAGAAGCAATCTGATTGGTTGCTATGGGCAACTGGACAACTTTTCATCTGGACAGGTTTTGATAAATCTTCCCCATACTGTTTATATAAGGATTGTGTAGAACCAGTATTTTTTCTTTGAGAGCCCTGCTCATCCTGAGCTTAGGAGTCCAGTGGGCGGTCCTACTCAGTGATTACCGGTAACTCTTTATGCACAGCTATACATAGAAGGCTGTCAATTGCTCAATAGAACCATATATCTTACTCCAAAGGCCAGAACAGGCACAAATTTTATTGAAAGCAAAAACCAAAAAAACATACTAGTTCTACTGAATTGTATCTATCTACCTACCTATCTATCTTCTATGTATCTATTATCTACCTACCTTTTCTATCTACTGTGTATATCTATCTAGAAAGCAGGTAAGCAGCACTTCTCATACAAAATGTAGTTGGTGCACCCAGCTATCAGGGGCCAGGTCATTTATTTATCTCTTTACCATTCTGCCCGTAGATTGGACTGTGTGGGGGGTTACCTTTAACTCAAGGTACAGGATGACCTCTGTATATAAAAGATATAACACATAAAGCATAGCAATGGCTACTAAAGAGAAAACTCTAGGTAGAGTGATTGGTTGGATAAACAATTCTCAACTGTGCTGTCATGTAATTTACGAGTCACAAAAGCATTGTTATTGGCAAGAACCCAATGGGTGATTATCAGCCAAACAGTGGAATACCTGCCCTTTGTGAGCGGCCCAATGATCAGCCAATGTTGATTCTTCAGCTGACTGCAGGGTTTTGATTGGTTTAAATGTCTGTCTGTGTAATAGGGCCATGCGGACCATTCAGTTGGCATAACTTTTGGGCCCAAATATAATACTGGTCTTTTATGGGGCAAATGTGCTTTGGAGCCCCAATGCGACTGCTATCTCTGCAATTTCTATAGCTACACCCCTGTATATATATATATATATATATATATATATATATTCAAATGCAGCCCACTAGGGTTAAGTTGTAAACAAAGTATAGTTTTTAGTGTTGCTCGCGAATATTCGCAATTCGAATTTTATTTGCGAATATCGCATATTCGCGAATTCGCGAATATTCGCGAATATAGCGCTATATATTCGTAATTACGAATATTGTTTTTTTTATTTTTTTTTATTTTTATTTTATTTTTTTCACAGTACACATCACAGTGATCATCCCTCTCTGCTTCCAGCTTATGTGGTGTAAGAAGGCTCTAATACTACTGTGTGAGACCGGTGTGCAGATTTTCGCATATGCGAATATTTGAATTTGTTAATTTTCGCTTATGCGAATTTTCGTCATATGCTAATTTTTGCATATGCGAATTTTCGTATATGGTAGTTTTCGTACACTCGAATATTCGCATATGCGAAAATAAAGCGAGACTATTACGAATATGCGAATATTCGCGAATATCCGCGAATATTTGTCCATATATTCGCGAATATTTGTCCACATATTCGCGAATATTTGTCCATATATTCGCGAATATTCGCGAATTCGAATATGGCCTATGCCGCTCAACACTAATAGTTTTCAACAAGTGTGCCTTTAGCCCAGCCTTTGGCTGTCGGGGCATGTTGGGAGTTGTAGTTTTGCAACAGCTAGAGGCATCCTGGTGAGGAACACTGCTCTATACACTGCCAATTCCCACCCCATTGCTTTATAAAACTCTTCCCTATTTCAGCACTGACCCATAGTAAGAGACCACGGCTACTGAGGAAAGGAGGAGACCTCCTGAAACTAGTCTAGCCCCAATTAGACTGCAACCCCCATCATTGAGAACATCGCCAAAGCACAATCTGCATTGTTACAGTGCACCCCGGACCTCTGCCATCACAGCCGCACACCAAGGACGTTCTGAGCGCACCATCTAAAGCACCGGGAGGACGGTGCTAATAGAGGAATAGAACATCAGCGTGAGAACTCGCCGCGGGGAGCCGTCTGCAGCAGTACCCCGCGGCTTGCAGATCTCAAAGAACACCGACAGATGGGTGAGCGGGACACAGTGTATATTACTCCATTGGTGCTATAAATTACATGCAACTTTTACTTTGCTGCCTTTATCCTGCCACAAAGCAGGATCCAGACTTTATTCCATGTTGGCAGGGAGAGCATAGCGCTTAGGAGGATTTACCCTGTGTATAATGGATTATGAATACAACTTTTAAAGGGGTACTCCGCCCCTAGACATCTTATCCTCTATCCAAATATAGCAAGCAGCACCCACCTGTATCTGCTTCTAGAAGCGCTGGAGGCTCTCAGGCTAATTCCTCCCGACCACGGAAGATCATGACGTCACGACTCCGCCCCGTGTGACATCAAGCCCCGCCCCCTCAATGCAAGTCTATGGGAGGGGGCGTGATGACCGCCATGCCCCCCCCCCCCATAGACTTGCATTGAGGGGGCGGGGCGTGACGTCACATGGGGACGGGGGGGCGTGACGTCATGATCTTCCATCCTCGTGGTCGGGAGGAATTAGCCTGAGATCCTCCGGCGCTTCCGGAAGCAGTTACAGGTGGGTGCTGCTTTCTATATTGCGGGGGTCCCCAGCGGCGGGACCCCGGCAATCCGACATCTTATCCCCTATCCTTTGGATAGGGGATAAGATGTCATGGGGTGGAGTACCCCTTTAAGGAGCATATAACGCTCAGGACAGAACCTATCATCTACACAGCAGGAACTGCATTTAATTAACAGGGAGCGCACAGTGCCCAGGAGAACTTACCTCTACACAGGAGTGATATTGCCTTCTTGTTTTCAGAGAGCGGACAGCGCTCAGGAGAACTTACCTCTACACAGGAGTGATATTGCCTTCTTGATTTCAGGGAACACACAGCGCTCAGGAGATATTTTGTGCTTGCCTAACATTGACTGTATCGTTAATTGGTGACAACCGTACTTTTGGCAGCATAGGGGGAGATTTTTGCATGTCGTTTACTTCTATTGTTTTTATTTGTAACAGGTGACTAGATGGGTGGTCGCTAGGACCCAGTGATCCTCTCCACATTTTTTCACCACAAACATTCATTTAAATACATTATTTAGTTTGGACTTTACTGGAGTCTGATCGATGTTCTCATTCTCCACACACTATCCCCTTCTCCTCTGCCCTTTTTCTGCCCCCCTTCTTTTTTTCCTTCCAATTTCCCTCCCCACTCTGTTCCTATCCATCCCCCCTTCTTTTTTTCCTTTTTTTCCTTCCAATTTTCCTCCTTCCTCCTCCTTTGTATGCCCGCACCTCACCCTTATCACACACATATCCCCAGGTGAACACCTGAGGACTGCACTTTTTCTTCCTATAATACAGAAGATACATAAGATACCGTGCCTGCTGTGAACTTTGCTAGTAGATACAGTCAGGGCCATATTTATAGTTCGTGCCGCCCTACGCACTCAGATAGATGCCTATGTGGATTCACCAAAAGAGGAGATTTTATTTATTTTCTCCAGGCCACAGGCTACATCAAAGTATTGATCATTTTTTTAACTTACTGAAGTGCGTCCCCCCACTTAACACTGCTGCCCTAGGCAGAGGCCCACGGGTGCCTAATGTCAAAAATTGCCCTGAATACAGTAGCTTCACGATGTAATATACACACCATGGCCTACTGAACTAATATGCACATTATAAACATTTCACATATATAAATTCCATAGGGGGGGGGGGGGTATATTTACCAGCTAAATAATACAGCATTGAGAAGCTTACATGGCAATGTATATTATTTCATAAGAAACTGCGGTTGTATTAGTGCATAAGAGCCCTTCAGCTTTAAGAATATTATATATACAGGGTTTCCAGAGCCACTTCGCATCTATAGTATCGGAGACATTAATTCCCATGGACTATGAGATGACTCTTAACCAAAGTGCTCACCAATCTATGATGTTCAAGATCGGGGACATCTGCATTTTCTATGTGAGTTTTAGGCTGTTTTAAGCAATAAATAACATCTTGTAATGGTGCAAAAAAAGACCCTATTAGGCCTTGTTGACGTGGAATTGCAATAAGACCATGTCCCATTTTTTCAGTGGGAATCTAGGCTGTAGTTCATACAAGGCAGTTTTTTTTCTTTGCTGATTTGAAATCCAGTGGGGGAGGGGTATGGATTTCAAAAGTCCATCATGTGAACAATTGGAAAGGAAGAAAAAAAAGAAGGCACTGGTGCGGCGCTGCTTGGAAAATTGGAAAATATTTACTGGAGTTCTCAGTAATTAAAAAGTATCGATATATATTTATAGACAGGGATAAAACAAAAAGAAAACAAATAAAACTAATGACATCAAGGCAATGACATGTTTCGGGAATCTAATTTCATTTCATCAGGTTACATGTATGATGAAGGGAAATGAGATTCCAGAAATATGTCATTGCATTGATGTCATTCATTTTATTGGTTTTATTTTTCTATCATATGTGGACATAGCCTACCAGGCAGGTCGGGTTGCCACTTTTCTTGCAAAAAAAATAACGACCATGCTAATTTGCATAATTTATTATATATGCGTGACGTCACAGGATACACATATGCTGGGGAAATTTTGTCCTATCCTATAACCTTTTTTTTTCTCCTCATACGGGGCTGTGTTAGGGCTCATTTTTTGCGCCCTGATCTGTCGTTTTCCTCAGCACCATTTTTGTTTTGATGTGACTTTTTGATCGCTTTTTTTTCCCTTAAATTCGGGAGTTGAAGTTAGTTACTAACTACAACTCCCAACTCCTGGCTTAGCAGCTGCCCCAAACGAAAATTACAACTCCCAGCATGTTGGCCTATATAGTAGTATATAGTATAAGTCAGTGTTTCCAAACCAGGGTTGCCTCCAGCTGTTGCAAAACTACCCCTTCCAGCATGCCCCGACAGCCGTTGGCTGTCCGGGTATGCTGGGAGTCGTAGTTTTGCAACAACTGAAGGAGCTCTGGTTGGGAAACACTGGTGTAGGTTATGGCGCAACATTCAGGATTGGTTGCATTGCATGGCCGGTATTTTTAATATAAAAATACCGTCAGGGTGGACGAAATACCGTCTGTGGCGGTAAAATACCGGCCATGTGGCAACCCTACAGGCAGCGGTCACTGTAGTAAAGCTTTTCTCTTGTTTCCCTAGCAAATCCCACTCTAATTTCTCTGATACATCAAAATCCTACTGAATGTGCAAGCAAAGAGCATCGTTCTATCATAGTCTACTGTGGGCAATTTTGGGGTGTCACAATGAGGGCTGGATGCCAGGGGAAGTTCCAACAAGCTATCTGGCCTTGACTAGGGTATCTAGATTCAAGGATGGTCCAGGGGAAGGAGCCCTAGATACAGGGACATGCACAGACATTTGGGGGGGTAGGGGCTGAACTCGAAAAAAAAGGGCACTTTTTTATTCATAATTATTCATAGAAAAGGCCACATAATGATGTCAAACCTCCCAGCACATCCCAGGGCACTTTTAGGAGGGACATCAAAAGGACAGGGGCTCAAGCCCCCTTTCTAGTCAACCTGTGCACGTCCCTGCCTAGATATGTCTCTATTCAACAGGTGAGGACTTCCAAGGTGCGGTGGGGGGTATCGGACACGTCCAGTGAGTAAATGATTTTTTATTCAAATGCAACGCATTTCACCGCACTTAGGCAGCTTCATCAGGCATGCTGCCTGATGAAGCCGCCTAAGTGCGGTGAAACGCGTTGCATTTGGATAAAAAATCTTTTCCTCACCAGTCGTGTCCGATCTTGGCCAGCGCCGATACCCCCCACCGCCCCTTGGAAGTCCTCACCTGTTGAATATTGCCCAGGTCGGGGAGGCTGCAGACCAGATGTACTCTCTCATCCACGCAGACCATTGTTGTGTGTGAGTTCACACAACTGCCTTCGGTAAGGGTTTTTTACCACTTTAAATTGGACCCTGGAGTGGTGGTTTTACGCTATGGAGCGCTCTTCTTTCTTGTTTTAGATATGTCTCTATCATGGTGGTGGGTCCCCTTATATACAGGGCCCTTGTACAGCTATGGTATGTCCACCCCTGGTTCTACACGAAGAGCAACCAAAGAAGAGAAATCAAAGTCATGTCTACAAAACCCACACCCTCATGTTATATACATACGGTGCTGCATAGGTATACAAAGGTATATGTAATGATATTCAGATGAATTTTTTAAAGCCTGTCACATTGTATCAGAGGAATGATTTTGACTTCAGGCTTAAGGCCGTGTTCTGTGAAGTAAAGTTCCCGCAGTAACAGACTGCTCTCATTTCCCAGAAATAGTAAATGCACTTTCGTTCGCTGTCATGCATCATGCAGAAAAAGCCTCCCAGAAGCATCTAAAGTGATGGAAGCTCTGTCACATCTCTCTAGTTGTGATAACCGGGCCTAATCCAGACCCACCTGCATCTAGGGCAGTCACCTTGTCACCCCCTCCCCGGCCTTCCCTTCACCAGTCTCAGCTATTCCTTGGCTGCCCACAGCCCCCGTTAATGGCACTTGTGAAGCAGCCTCCATTAGGGTGGAAAGAGAAATCTTTCAATGTGTGTATGACACTCGGTGCCACTTCGCACCTGCTCTGCAGATCTGCTAATTTCACGCTTGCCGCTTCATATCAGGAATCCTCTCAGACAGATTGAGGTCCCTTAACTACCCCTGGTGTATACCAGCGTGCCTCCTGTGCCCGTATGAATGCTTGAGATATTGCTTGGAATATGGATTTCTTTTTTTTTTTTAGGTCCATTTATTAACCCCTTCACGGCACTAAGTGGAGCTTTGTTTAAAGGCGGCATCGTGCGTTCATGACCTTAAGGTGTCTGAGCAGAAGTGGGATTCAGGAACGTGCGAATTCATGAATCGCCTTCAGTCTTTTACCAGATTTAGAAATTATTTGAGAAGGTCATAGAAATAACAAAACGTTATACCATTCACTTCATATCATTCATATAGATATATCTATCTATCTATTATCTATCTATCTCATATCTATCTATCTATCTCATATCTATCTATCTATCTCATATCTATTTATCTATTTATTTATTTATTTATCTACCTATCTCATATCTATCTATCTTCTAATATCTATCAATATATCTAATATTTCTATATCTTTTTATTTTCTATATCTATCTGTCTAATCTGTTCACTATCTATCTCGTATCTATCTATCTCATATCTATCCATCTATCTATCTCATATCTATCTATCTCATATCTATCTATCTATATATCTATATCATATCTATCTATCTCATATCTATCTCATATCTCTCTATCTATCTCATATCTATCTATCTCATATCTATCTATCTATCTCAAATCTATCTATCTCATATCTATCTATCTATATATCTATCTATCTCATATCTATCTCATATCTATCTATCTCATATCTATCTATCTCATATCTATCTATCTATCTATCTCATATCTATCTATCTATTTATTTATCTATCTCATATCTATCTTCTAATATCTATCAATCTATCTAATTTTCTATATATTTTTATTTTCTATATCTATCTGTCTAATCTTTTTACTATCTATCTCATATTTATCTATCTATCTCATATCTATCTATCTATCTCATATCGATCTGTCTCGTATCTATCTATCTATCTATCTCATATCTATCTATCTATTTATTTATTTATCTATCTCATATCTATCTTCTAATATCTATCAATCTATCTAATATTTCTATATCTTTTTATTTTCTATATCTATCTGTCTAATCTTTTTACTATCTATCTCATATTTATCTATCTATCTCATATCTATCTCATATCTATCTCATATCGATCTGTCTCGTATCTATCTATCTATCTATCTATCTCATATCTATCTATCTATCTCATATCTATCTATCACCAGCAAATAAAACACAATTGAGTGAAACAATGGCCATTTAGTAGAATGGTAACATATAGTTGAATACTCCTATATAGGTTCACATACCCTCCCTGGCTCTGGTTTCTTATTTATGCTTTCCTGATGGATTATCCTTGTATATCTATACGCACTGACAGACACTATAAATGTGAAGGACCTGATATATCGTATTGTCTAAGGAAGCAGTGTCATGTATCATATGTAAAGAGATGAGAAATCTAAGTTTACAGTTGTCATCGTATTATGTGAAGACTGGATCTAAACCCTAGTTGGGCCATGATGGCCACACATCTCTTGTGGTATAAAACCATTTATGATCATTTGCTGCTTTAAGGGAACGTTGTGTACTTAAAACAAGCATGTTTAAATCTTAACTTTTCTATTCTTAATAATGATATAGACGTATCAGTATCAGAGTCTGGCGCCTGTAGGTGGAATATGGCGCTGTATAAGATTATCATTTTTTTTTATAAAGAGCGTGACCGTTGTTCTTGGGCTAAGTCTGGTACTGCAGCTCAGCCTCATTCAAAATAGAGCTGTAATGCCTTACATGTTATTTTTGTGACCTATTATTATGGGGGGAAAAATCCTTTTTTATTTTTACAGTAAGTGGAAATGTAAATATATCGTTGTAGCACCAGAGTGGCAACAACCAATAGCATACAATTCCCTAACAATACAGCATGTAGCGTTGATCTGTGTGGCAGAAGCTATATCTGTATACATATATACCAAAGACCTCTAATAGGTACAATACAATGTCACCTGTTACCCAGAAAAAAAGCATATACGGCACAATAAATGTATTTTTATGGTATCACATGGAATAGCGCAGTCTACTATGTTTATCTTAGTGCTATAGCAATGTATACTGGTCCATAAAAGGCCTAAAGGTCACTCTTTTGTCCTCCGTTAGATAGTTAAAGGGGTACTCTGGTGGAATTTTTTTTCTTTTAAATAAACTGGTGCCAGAAAGTTAAACAGAGTTGTAAATTGCTTTTTTAAAAAAAATCTTAATCCTTTCAGTACTTATTAGCTGTTGAATACTACAGAGGAAATTATTTTCTTTTTGGAACACAGTGCTCTCTGCTGACATCATGACCACAGTGCTCTCTGCTGACATATCTGTCCATTTTAAGAACTGTCCAGAGTAGGAGAAAATCCCCATAGAAAACTTATTCTGCTCTGGACAGTTCCTAAAATGGACAGAGATGTCAGCAGAGAGCACTGTGCTCATGATGTCAGCATAGAGCACTGTGTTCCAAAAAGAAAATAATTTCCTCTGTAGTATTCAGCAGCTAATATGTAATGGAAGGATTAAGATTTTTTAATAGAAGTAATTTACAAATCTGTTTAACTTTCTGGCAAGTTGATTTAAAAAAAAAAAAAAGTTTTCCACAAGAGTACCCCTTTAAAGGAGATATCCAGTGGTGAAAAACGCATCCCCCTAGCCTAAGAATAGGGGATAAGTTTCAGATCTCCTGTACAGGGCCCCGACAGCCCACGGGAAGGGGGCATGTAGACCACCGCATGAAGCGGCGGCTGACACGCCCCCTAAATACAACTCTATGGCAGAGCCGGAGCACTGCCTTCAGCAATCTCCGACTCTGCCATAGAATTGTATTGAGGGGGCGTGTCGGCCGCCACTTTGTGCGGGGGTCAACACAGGCTATCTGGCCAGCGAGCCGGGGCCCCCGAACAGGAGATCGCGGGGGGCCCTAGCGGTCGGACCCCCCATGATCTGAAACTTATCCCCTATCCTTAGGATAGGGGATAAGATTTTCCCCACTGGACTACCCCTTTAAGCCCTATGGATATGCTTAGAGCATATCTATCTAACCATCTGATGGGTGGACGTCCCCTGACTACAGTTGCCACCCGTCTGGTACTTTACCGGCACAGTGGGTAACTACCATGTTAAGTTTGGTGCCGGTATAAGCACTATACCTGTAATTGAAAGGCTGGCATTTTTGTGCTAGCACCAGTCCCTGGTTTGCAAAATTAAAATTTCCAGAATGCACATTCAAGATGACGGGCTGGACTGGACTGGGCACGTAAAACCTGGTAGGGGAAAGGCATAGTTTCACAATGAGGAGGAGTGGAGAGGAAGAGGTGACATTGTGACATCGGGAAAAAGGGCGATTGCGTACCATTACCACCTGGTTCCACTCCTTTTGGACCCTCCCCTTTTGGCCCTTTTTTTTTGTTGCTCTGCCGCACCCACAGCCGTTTTTTTTTTTCTGGGGAGGGAAAGGTGGCAACCCTAGTCCTCCCCCTCCCAACTTCATTTTGCTGTATTCAGAGTGAATGCAGAGCAAGCTCCATAGACTTGAATGAAGAGATCTGCCTTATTCATCCCAATGATCTGGAATAATGCTGAAATATCTAGAATAAGACAGAACCTTCTATTACCGTGCTACAATGAACTGTTCCCTTTTCTCTGAAGCAAGACCCAAAAATCAGCGGGCGTCCATCCGAAAGAGACGTCACGCCGTCAGCAGCTATATTTACTTCTATCTCTTCTGAACATTCATGCGCCTCTCGCTTTTTTGCAAATCAACAGCTCTGTCAATACATCCGTTTGATTCCAGGGTTTAAGACGAACCTGTCTCAACATTGATAAATTGTCATCCAGCTCCAGACAAAGCAGCCTCTTATGTGCGGTAATTTTACTTCTTGATCTTGTTACTATGATTCATCTGGCAAAATCTTTATATCGGTTGGGAACGTTCAAGCACGTAAACCTGAGCGTTGCCTGCCATAATTTCTATTCCCTTCTTTCCACTTGCCAGCAGAACACTTGCTTTTTTTTTTTTTAAGGCTACTAGACAAATTATTCCGTGTCTGAATGCATTAAAAAAAAAAAAAAAAGCAAATTAATTCTAGCAGCTAATGATTTAAATTGTGGCATGACCCCTATCTCTAATTTACACTTGAATTATTTATTAAGGAAACGGCGCAGTCAGGAAATCTGAATCATACCTTTTTACTACTTAAAATGCCAGGCTGATTAATTCACATAAACACATCAAAATGGAAAAAAAAAGTTACATTTCTCTGTAATGAGAATTTAGCTATCACCAATTCCATAAAACAGTAAATATATTTTTGCTCTCACCTCTGTAGCCCGTTCTTTGTAATGTCTTTAAAGTGAATGTATTAAAGTCAGATTCTATTTTTTTATTGTAATTTTTTATTTAATCTTTTTGCCCATTATGGGGGGGGGTATCTTGCTTTAGCTGTTTTTAACAGGATTTAGAGGTATGCTTCACGGAAAGCCCCATGGGCATTGGTGACAATAGACAGGAGCTGTCCCATTGATATCAATAGGGCAGGTGCTTTGTGAAATCATGCTACAGGGAGGGAAGGCTGATCTGTGAGCAACAGCTATTGTGAACACATCTGTTATCTATATAGCTTAGTTTTCCATTCATTAATAGTTCTCCACTATTGACCTCCAGCTGTTGCAAAAACTTCAACTCCTAGCCAACAGCTTTCCGAGCATGCTGGAAGTTGTAGTTTTGCACCATTTGTAGGTCCACAGTTGGGAGACCGCTGCTATATACTGATGTCACCTTTCACTGTATTCCTGTCTGTGTTGATAAGTAAAAGACTGCTGGGAAACGATCTGTGCAGAATCGGAAGCCTCATCTTAGTTTAAGGCCTAGTGGACAGAATGAAAGCTGCACAATTTAAGGATTCTTCTAAAATATAGATAGTAAAATGTAAAAAGTAGAAAAAAACACCACAAAAAAATAAAATAAGAACAATAACAATAATTTTATATATATATATATATATATATATATATATACATAATATTTGCACTTTCTCCCTTTAATGGTCACTGTCATTTGAATAAACTTTGCATAGGTCAATAGTACAAGCAGATATAAGAAACTTTCTACTATATCATATTATACAAAAATGCTTCTTTCTCCTGTTATCAAGATTGTCCCCCCCCCCCCCCCCCTATGCTGTTCATTGCGCCTGGAAACTGAAAGCTGTGATGTGATTGGTTGCTATATGCAACCAAACTAGTTGTTTCTGTTGCCCTTAGCAACAATTCCTAGCTTTACCTTATTTAGGAGAACTAGTAATGAAAACTGCGCTGTGATTGGTTACTATGGGAAGTTCTTCTTTTAGACAGTTTTGTTATTTGATCGCTTCGTGTCTTAGTGTTGAGAAATCGAACATGACCGATCTTTCCATTATTTGTCGGGGGAGAAGTTGGGAGACCTCCATAGACATTAGACCAATGTTTCCCAATTAATGTTCCTGTAGCATGCTGGGAGTTGTAGTTTTTTCAAAAGCTGGAGGAACACTGATTCTTTTTTTTTTCTACATCTATGACTATTCATCTTGGAGGCACAATGCAAAGATCCTTAGCTGTAGGACAACAACATGAAAAAAAACAACAAAAAAATTCACTGAATGCAAACTGCTGCATTTCAAAACCTCAGAGGGTCTGACTCTGACTCTGTGGCTATGAATAAGTACCTCTTAGATTCGAAACACGTCAGTTCACTTTAGCTGTGTCCTCCAGCACTTGTTTCTAATTTTTTTTTTGTATGCTTTGGATATTGTCGTCGTCCTGTTACTAAGGTTTTTTAAACTGCTTTAATAAAGGAGAAAATATTTTAACCGTATGCCCTGGCCCAGCCATCTATTTGATATTCCTTTGTAAGAGAAATACTGTGCACTACGAATCCCAGGTGCGCTGAAGCAAATGACACGTTTTGAAATCTTAGAAAGTCTTACTCAAAGCCAGCGGCTATGAATAAGCACCTCTCAGGTTCGAAACACGTCAGTTCACATTAGCTGCTTCTTCCAGCACTCATTTCTATTTTTTTTGTATGTCTTGGATATTGTCAAGATTTAATGAAGAAGAAATTATTTTAACCGAGAAATGCATATTACATATATTTTGCTACACATAATTAAAAAAAATAGGTAAAGAAAGTCACCATCTGACGGACAAAATGAAGTCTGAAGAGTCAGGAGTTCACTCCCAGCTGAAGTAAATACAATTGCAGATTATGATGCTATATATATATATATATATATATATATATATATATATATATATATATATAATAAATGCATGTTAAAAATGGAAAATACAATTCTGATATAATATATTCCCAACCATATGGCTAATGTACCTGTCGTACTGAGGTCCACTTATTAGCTGTCTACTTTGATGACAGCACTATATTCATGAAGTCATTTTTTATTGCTGCATTTTCCTTTTCCACAAATTGTTCCAGTGCCAGGCAACTAGTGACCCAAATATACCGGATCACATGATTCTTCAAACAGTCATCAAAAGACTCAACCAACTCAGTGCTACTAAGGAACCCCTGTGGTTATAAGTAATATCCATTCGCACCACATATCTCGATTCCTTCACCTTTCACTGCATGGATCTCAAAATAAGACCGCATATTCAATGTAATCTAAAATAAGGACACCCTACTGGAATAATGTACAATCCTATATTTCTTGTCTTTAATGAAAAAATAAAATATAATAGACAATAATGAGAAATGTTATATGACGCCACCAACAGGAATTGACATGACAATATTGTATTCCGTGCTAGCCCTCCTGTTGCGAATCATCTCTCGTATTTAGTTCCCTCTGAGGAAGGGAAGCATTGTCCTATTATTATTATTATTATTATTATAATGAATAATAATAAACATTATGTCACAGAACTTTGATCAAAGGGTTAAAAGGGTCAGCTTTTTTTAGAAATAGCATCACTCCTGCCTTAGGGGGTTATCTGATATTGCAGCTCCTCCCTATTTAAAGGGGTACTCCGGTGGAAACTGGTGCCAGAAAGTTAAAGGGGTACTCCGGTGCTTAGACATCTTATCCCCTATCCAAAGGATAGGGGATAAGATGCCTGATTGCGGCAGTCCCGCCGCTGGGAACCCCCGTGATCTTGCACGCCGCACCCCGTCAAAATCAGTCCCCGGAGCGTGTTCGCTCCGGGTCTGATTACTGTCAATCACGGGGCCGGAGCGTTGTGACGTCAAGGCTCCGCCCAGTGTGACATCACGCTCCGCCCCCCTCAATGCAAGCCTATGGGAGGGGTGTGGAGTACCCCTTTAAACAGATTTGTAAATGACTTGTATTAAAAAATCTTAGCTCAGTTGCGCCAAACGGTGCGACAAACTGAAAAGTAACACATCATAAATTCCTGAGAACTTCACTGTCGATTTTCCCAAAAAAATTCTATTTGTATTGTCGCAAAACTTTGTTGCAAAAAAAACTTAGCCAAAAATAAAGCAATAAATCACAGCCAAAATAAAGAAATAAAAGGTTTAATAAATACCCCCCATTTTCCACAATAAAAAAAAAAATTGGTTTGTTACAAACATCGATTCCTCACTCATCTCTGCCCACCTGTCAAATCCAGCAACCATGCTCTAGTGACCCCCATGGTGAATGTATATCTATATATCCATCAGAGATGATGTCCAGTACATCCATGTGACTGCTGGAACCAATCACTGGCCTAAGGCTAAGTTCACATCATGTTTTAGGTAATACGGGACCGCATGTAATGTATTTCAATGAGCCGACCGGAGTGAAACGCTGACTCTGGTCGGCTCATTTTTGCCTCGTATGCGGTTTTCCCAGCGGACCTAAAACAGACTTGCTTATAGTAGACCAGTGTTTCCCATCCAGGGTGCCTCCAGATGTTGCAAAACTACAACTCCCGGCATACCCGGACAGCCTTTGTCCGGGCATGCTGGGAGTTGTAGTTTTGCAACACCTGGAGGCACCCTGGTTGGGAAACACTGTAGTAGACTAAGGGTAAGGCTACGTTTACATGGCCGTTGTGCTATGCTAAATAGAGATCCGTTGCTCACTCATTTGGAAGGACGGACATTGATCAGAGCAGAAAACCTAGGACCACATCTAGGACCGCACAGAAATGCACTTTGTGGTCAGGACTTTGAACCGTGTATGAGCTTTCCTGTTACCTCCTGCCAAGGCCACCTGAAAGAAACTAGATTTAGCAAGTCCTAACACAAAACTCTACTTATAACTTAGAACAGCGGTTGAGGTGTGCCTGAAAACCGCGTCGAGGGTCCGCCTATAGAGGGCATTCCCTTATGTATGGTGATGAAGAAAAGGGGTGAGGAGGGTGGGTTTCGCCAACCAGGCATACGCACAGAGGGAGGGGCCGGTGGCTGTTAAATAGCCAAAGCCCCTCCCACAAATCCAGCCTGATAGGCTTCCCACGTCTGATAGACGGCTATACATTCTGTGCAGAGTCCGCAGAACATGGCCTTAGAGTGCCCTTCTCCCTGTGACGGTCAGATGGGATCCGCAGACTTTTTATAGAGTCCGTTCTGTGCAGCAACTAGCAAGACTGACAGAGAAGTGCTTAAAGGGGTACCCCCACTGGCCAGCGTTCGGATGTAAATTTTCCGAACGCTGTTTTCGCGCTGCGGGGGGGGGGGGTGGCTACGCCCCTCGTGATGTCATGGCCATGCCCCCTCGATGCAAATCTATGGGAGGGGACGTGACAGATGTCACGCCCCCTCCCTTAGACTTGCATTGAGGGGAGTGGCTGTGACGTCACGATGGCACCCTCCGCAGCGCGAAAACAGCGTTCGGAACATTCACTTCCGAATGCTGGCCAGTGGTATACCCCTTTAATTGACTGCTTCTCCTACCTCATGCTGGCAATTGGCTGGAGCTCACCACACCTTGGCCCATAAAAACTTTTGACATGGGACGAATCTACATGGTAAGAATGCCTATGATATCGTACAAAAAAAATACAAAAAGGGACAAACAGACATGTATTCACTCACTCACACGCCAATCACTGACTGAGGTTGGTCCCACCACTACTGCTGACTGGCTGAGCAGGCACTTCCCTTTTGTCGCAACACAAAACAGGAAGTTCTAAGATGCAGGGACAGCACCACCCGGTTAGGGATCGGCAGCAGGAGACGACACCTTTTTTATGTTTTCAGTTCTTCTGAATGAAATTTTTTTTGCCTCCTGGCAACCCTTGCTGACATATGTATATTTATAATAACTCTTGGTAGGTTCTCCAATGTAGTAAGAATAAAGCCTCATATACTGTACATGACCCTATTGCAGGTCCATAATATTCTGCCCAGAGCGTGCTATGGACCCATACTGTGTCTCCATATGTCATATATCTGTATACCATATGCTATGGACCCATACCGTACCTTCATATGATGTTACACATAGGCACACATGCAGGGTTTTTTTCACTCATCCATGAGGCAACAATTATAGGATATTCCAACACATGATTGACTAGTAATTAAAAGAGACGAAAAAACAAAACCCCACAAGGCGCCTAGTGCGTTATCCCAAATATCCAAATGGGCATACAGAGTTGTGTTGTGTTCACCTGGAGCATAAAATAAATGCGCATATCACCCAACGCAGTGGGTATAGATGTCTGGTGGATTCTTAAGAGTGCTGCAAGGCCGTAGGGATGTAGAGACAGGCCGCGGTCCGTCCACAAGTAGAATAGCGAAAGTACGGAAAATTATCCCCACAGATGGAATCACACAAGGATTGGTTCAGAATAAAATTTTATTTTTTATTTTACCAATGACGTCAAAACCTGATGCCAATCTGAGGAAGGGTGTATACCCGAAACACGTCATTGTTAAAATAAAAAATTCTATTTTATTATGAACCATTACTTGTGTGATTCCATCCGGAGAAGTAGCGCCTAGAGAGGGATAATTTTCCGTACTTTCGCTATACATGATAGACTAGGCAGACATTCTCCCATAGAGTGGTACACAGAGTGTCTACAAATCTGCAATATAACTGTATAGGGTTCCTGAGGTTACAGGGCGACTATGATGTGTGACTATAGAGTTCATGGCAACCACAGCATTAGGGAATAGGAAAGACTTTTGAAAACTAAGGAGGAATTTATGGTACGTGCTGTTCACATGGGCGGATTAGAAGTGAGTTTCCCACTGTGGATTTTGACTTCAATGGGGGCTGCTGCGGATGTTCATTATGAAAAATACGCAACGGAAAACATTCCACGGCTTAAACTCACAACGGGAAACTCGAAGTAGATCCTGCCCATGAACGTTCCCTTAGGGTAGGATTACACGTAACGGATCCGCAGTGTATTTGACGCTGCGGATGCGCCAATGACCTGACCTGCCTGTGCCCACTCGTAGCCGCAATCTGCTGCTACGAGCGTGCACACAGGGATCGGCCCAACTGTAGTAAACTGTGTGCGCGCAGCTTTATCTCACAGACATCGCGGCCGATCCTCTGCTACCTGAGCTAGGCAGAGAGCGGTCATGATGTCCGAGAGTAAACTGCGCATGCTGCACAGATCCCTGTGTTTGTGTGGAAGTTCCACGACGGAAATGGATTCCAGCGTCAGACTGAGCACATTCAATCTTCCGTCAAAATCCACCAGAAAAGTCCTGTGTGATACTGAGACAGGCCAGCTGCAAACGGATTCCGAAGCGCCAAATCCGTATCATTTCTGCTTCACGCAGGAAGATCGCGGATCTACCGAGGAAATTCATGGGCAAATTTCCTCGCTGAATTTTCTTAGTGTGAACGGACCCTAATAGGACAGCTTGAAAAATCTCCCCCCTACCTGTCTGTTGCCCATGGCAACCAATCAGAGCCCGGCTTTAATTTCTTAAACCGCCCTAGTAAACTGAAAGTTGCGCTGTGATTGGTTGCTATGGGCAACAAGGTCAGTTATGATAAATCTGTCCAACTGTGTTACATGAATAAACTGTTACCCATAGCAACCAAACAGCACTGTTTACATTTTTTTTATATAACACTGTAAGAAAGACAGCTGCGCCATGATTGGTTGCTATGGGCAACAATCACAGTTTTTCTTTTAGACCAGTATTTCCCAACCAGGGTGCCCACAGCTGTTGCAAAACTACAACTCCCAGCATGCCTGGACAGCCTTTGGCTGTCCGGGCATTTTGGGAGTTGTAGTTTTGCAATAGCTGGAGGCACACGGTTAGGAAAACACTGTTTTAGACTCTTTCGTAAATTTTCCCCTATTGTTTGTTTATGTGTATATGATGCAATAATGGTTGACGGAGGAGCAACAAAAGGAGTAACAAAAAAACTATAAGAGATGATGAGATCCCATATAGATCGCGCCATATGGTAACCCACATTTCTATGACAACGGAGTCAAGATAAATGAATTTCTACAGTCACAAAGCTGTCAATGAATCAGAAACACTCGCATATTAAAACGGAAGCCATCAAGAAGTGCGCCAGATAGCGAATGTACAATTCCTGTTCTGCCGGCGTGCAAATCAAGTTAGATCTGTGACAGATCATAGATAACGCTCTCATCTCTATCCTAGTCTAAGCTTAGGCATGGAGCCTTGTACTTGCGCGTAAAATCAGACTCATACTTATGTTAATGCGCAAAAGATGCTGCATGGCGATAAGAATGAATTCCTTATACTTGAATATTCCATCTTCTGCAATCGGCGCGGTTCCTACTTCTACACCCTCTGAAGTCGGGAGACTGCAGGGGGTGCAGAACCACCAAGGAATGTCTGACTTAGGGCTCTATAGCATTTAAAGGGGTGTTCCTGTGGAAAACTTTTTTATTTAAATTTTTTTTAATCAACTGATGCCAGAAAGTTAAACAGATTTGCTAATTACTTCTATTAAAAATTCTTAATCTTTCCTGTACTTATCAGCTGCTGAATACTACAGAGGAAATTCTTTTCTTTTGGGATTTATTTTCTGTCTGACCACAGTGATCTCTGCTGACACCTCTGTCCATTTTAGGAACTGTCCAGAGCAGCATATGTTTGGTATGGGGATTTTTTCCTGCTCTGGACAGTTCCTGACATGGACAGAGGTGTCAGCAGGGAGCACTGTGGTTGTGACAGAAAAGAAATCCAAAAATAAAAGAATTTCCTCTGTAGTATACAGCTGCTAATAAGCACTGGAAGGATTAAGATTTTTTAATAGAAGTAATTTACAAATCTGTTTAACATTTTGGCATCAGTTGATTTAAAAAAAAAAAATAATAATAATAATAATTCCACCGGAGTATCCCTTTAAAGGAGACCAAGGAAACGGTGCCCTGGCGTCACAACCTAAATAGGTATTCTCATTAACACCCCGTGACCACAACACCTTCCCTTTTCATGTGCTCTCCATTTGCCGTGTTATACCTTACCTGCAGATATCTGTGCGGAGGTCCGTTATCTTGCTGATTGCTGATTGGATGCAGCCCTCGAGCTGCCGGCGGGTGACCGCTTCTTATTACAGGTTTTTTGGATGCATAGTCAGTCCAATGGCGGAGAAGCAAGACCCCCTCTATTTTATTTATTGTATATTTATATTGTAGCCTATTTTGTTTTATTAGCTTTCTTTCAATTATCCATTTCTTTTACGATGTTTAAGGGGGGGTAGTTGCCCATTTGGTTATCACGGGTGGACATATTTATTTATTCTGTTTTTTTTATCTTTATATTTATACATGTTTGTATTTATGTTATTAATAAACATCACGGCCTTAATCAACCCAAACTTATTCTTGTCTTGGTTAAGTCTTGCATGGAATTTAGTGACGTTCTATGGGGGAGATTTATCAAAACCTGTGCAAAGGAAAAGTTGCCCAGTTGCCCATAGCAACCAATCAGCTTGCTTCTTTCATTTTGTAGAGGCCTTGTTAAAAATGAAAGAAGTGAGCTGATTGGTTGCTATGGGCAACTGGGCAACTTTTCCTTTGGACAGGTTTTGATAAATCTCCCCTATAGGCTCCTAAGTGGTGGTAACATGCACTTCTTAATGTAAAAAGTACACCGATAAGCTGTAAGATTAAAATCTTAATGGGCCACCAAAGCAGCTTTGAGGAGATCCAAGGAAGCATGGACTCCATAAGTTCTCTAAACATATCTTGTGGTATCTGACACCAAGATAAGAAGCAGATAAGCTGTGAAATGTGGCCTCCATAGTTTAGGACTTGTTTTTCCAACACATCTTACAGCTACTTATTCCAAATGAGATCTGGGGAATTGGGAGACCAAGTCAACACTTTGAACTCATGTTCCTCAAATCATCCTTGAAAAATGTTTCCATGGTCCAGTTCTGGTGCTTTATTGTGCGAGCTTTTACTGGTGGACAGCTGTTCTTCAGCTCCCTCCGCACTATACATAGCGAGCTATGATGCAATGTGTATTTCTATTAAAGCCAACCCTTGGACCCGCAGTTTTTTAAGAACAAGGGCCCCCTGGCTCTGTCCGCCTTTCTTGTGCTGGCCTAGGTCTTGTGGTGGCCTAAGAGTTTTAAACAAGGTTGGGGGCACACTTATTCTTACAATAGGTGTGGATGCTTGAATCTATCAGACATGTATGGCATATCCTGAGGATATGCCATAAATGTTTCAGATTGCTCTACGGTAGCTTTTTTGTGGGATCAGACGGTACGAGCTAGCCTTCACTAACCACATCCATCAATGAGCTTTCGGCACCCATGACCCTGTTGATGATTAACTGGTTGTCCTTCCTTGGACCACCTTTGATAGATATTTTCCATTGCATACTGGGAATACCCCACAAGGTCTGCCATTTAGGGGATGTTCTGACCCAGTGGTCTAGCTATGGCAATTCTACCCTTGTCAAAATCACTCAGATCCATGTTCCTCCATTTGTTCAAGTTTACTGTCACCTAGGAATAATTTTCTTGCCAATGAGCTGCTTCATCTTGCTTGGAATATATGTATAATGTTAGACCTTTAAATAGACCAGGTAAAACTATTCACATCTTATACCTGTGTTTGGATGAGGATTATTCAACATGTCAATATACAAATATTTACTCTGTATAGACACATATGACAGACAGATCCAGTCTATGGATGAACTAAGAACTTTCAAGATTCCAGATTAGACAGTTATACTAAAATGGCACATTATTCTTGCCATATTGCCATTAGTGTTGAGCACAAATACCCGTAATGCAAATTTTTATCATGAATATCGGCACTATGCGATCTTGCGAATATTTAGAATATAGTGCTATATATACGTAATGACGAATATTCGTTTTATTTTTACATGTGAATGTTTATGCAAATTTTTATGCAAATTTTTCATGAAAATTTCGCATTGGAAAAAAAAAGTGAACGGACATAGCGAATATGCGAATTTCGCAAACATAGGACGAATAATCGTCAATATATTCCCGAAATATCTCGAACTCGAATATGGCCCCTACTGCTCATCACATGGCTCATGCCATGTCCATCATCATCCACACTAAATCTTTTCTGCAGGAAATCAAGCAGGGGTATAACTACGTGGTGCAGACGCAGCAGTGGCTCTGGGACCCTGTTCCTTTAGGGGGCCCCAAGGCCGCTCTGCCACATATGAAGACACCAGTATTATAAATGGCACCTAATAGACATGAAGCCCCATTACAGATTGTGTATTGGGGCCCAGAAGCTACAAGTTACTCCTGAATTCAGGCCTGACCAGAATATATGATATACTAATCCTACTAACCATTACTGAGTGATAAGTACAAATACAGATAAAGAGATCTAAAATGCAATACGGAAGAAACCACAAAACCCATAGAAGTCATTGAAACATTGCCCGTGAAGCCAAGGTAGCACGAAGCATGGCCGGAGCGACACTTGGAGGAGTTACTTTGCTGTAAGTGACAAACAAAACAGAACTGGGTACATTCATGACGGGGCATATTAACATTTGAGTATAGCAAGCATAGAATATTCAGTGACTTCCCACGCCTCGTGTGCCACGATACGTGCCTCTGCATCTACATGAGAACCATGACAAGGATTCGTCTATTTATAAGTGTCCAAGTGTAGTTTGTTTGGAAAATATCTGCCTAACAGAATACCAAAGAAGTTAAATATTAGGGGAAAGACAGGAAACATGCTGTTACCATCCGATTCTGAGAACAGATTGCTATTCCTAGCAGCCTGGAGAAGTCCAAAATATTATCTATGCATAAGAAACTGTTCCCTGCACCTTTGTGCCAGGAAAAGAGATTGTGGTAAATTGCGCTCATGAACTATTCATGAGCTCTGATTTCATATTATTTCTGCTCTTCATTAATGAAAACATGTCTTACATCCAGCCATAAGAAAAGGCATTTAAATATATAATATTGGATGAGTCAGGGCAAAGCTGAAGCCAGGCCGCCATTTACATTCTCTGCTGCACCAACCACTGGCATCTCTCCTCATACTTCTAAATGGGTATAGCAACCTATTTCTGACATAAAGACACAGGGGAATGAATTGTTTCCATGTAATCCACTGCTGGATAATAGACAATTGATACATTTCTAAAATAAGAAAAGCCAGCATTGTTGTTCTGGGTCAGTCTACTGTATATAGATACTTAAAGGGGTACTCCGCCCCTAGATATCTTATCCCCTATCGAAAGGATAGGGGATAATGATGTCTTATTGTGGGGGTCCCGTCGCTGGGGACCCCCGCGATCTCAGGGAACTTCGCTCCGTGCCGGATGACTGGCGATGCGGGAACGGAGGCTCGTGATGTCACGGCCACGCCTTGCTCTTGAATTCACAGCCACGCCCCTTCAATGCAAGTCTATGGGAGGGGGCGTGACATTTGTCACGCCCCCTCCCATAAACTTGCATTGAGGGTGTGTGGCCGTGACGTCACGAGCGAGGTGTGGGCCGTGACGTCACGAGTGAGGTGTGGGCCGTAAAGTCATGAGCGAGGTGTGGGCCGTGGCGTCACGAGCCTTCGGCAATGGACCCGGCGCTCTAAACAAAATGCCAGGTGCAGCAGGGAGATCGTGGGGGTCCCCAGCGGCGGGACCCCCGCGATCAGACATCTTATCCCCTATCCCTAGGGGCGGAGTACCCTTTACTATACACACCACAGAGCAACTGAGTACGAAAAGGGTGTACATACCATATCATAGTGGCGCTACCACTATGGATCAGGAGTCAGATCAGGTATAGTATCAATGTATTTTATTGACACATCTATATAAAACAATAAAATGGGAGTAAGACGCGTTTCAGGAGCATACTCCCCCTATCAATTGAAAAAAGGAAGATAAAGGGAGAATATGCTCCCGAAACACATCTGGCTCCCATTTTATCGTTTTCTATAGATCATGTGACAATAAAATACATTGACACTATACCTGATCTGACTCCTGATCCATAGTGGTAGCGCCGGAGCAGTGCATTCTTTTTTTCTCGCATTTATTATGTACCATAGCGGAAGACCGTGCAGCTGCTATGGAGCCCTCAGAGAGAGGGAGCCCCATCATGAAACTGTATTGTCAGCAAATTATTAAATGGGGGTATTGATCAACAGGTCATGGGAAAAAAGGAAAATAAAGACCTGACCTTTCTATCCTGGGGGGGGGGGGGGGGGCAAAATCAGAACCGTAATGGAAGGCCAATTTCCAAAATTGTTATGGAACCCCTTTGCTTCTATGTATGCCACTGGAGTATGGTATACATGACACTGACACTTCCATTTTTAGAAGAATTCTTGGTCCAACTGTTAAAGGGGTACTCCAGTGGATTTTTTTTTTTAATCAACTGTTGCCAGAAAGTTAAACAGATTTGTAAATTACTTCTATTAAAAAAATCTTAATCCTTCCAGTACTTATTAGCTTATTAGCTGCTGAATACTACAGAGGAAATTCTTTTCTTTTTGGAACACAGAGCTCTGTGCTGACATCATGACCACAGTGCTCTCTGCTGACATCTCTGCCCATTTTAAGAACTGTCCAAAGTAGGAGAAAATTCCCATAGAAAACATATGCTGCTCTGGACAGTTCCTAAAATGGACAGAGATGTCAGCAGAGAGCACTGTGGTCATGATGTCAGCAGAGAGCTCTGTGTTCCAAAAAATATTATTTCCTCTGTAGTATTCAGCAGCTAGAAGGATTAAGATTTTTTTTAATAGAAGTAATTTACAAATCTGTTTAACTTTCTGGCGCAGGTTGATTTAAAAAAAAAAATAAAATTTTTTTTCCACCGGAGTACCCCTTTAAGGACTTCCTCTAGTAGTTGATGCAATATTTCAGAATTTTAGTTTACTTCTTTTTAAACACTAGGAAAAATGAGGCAAATTTCTTATTTCTGCCTCTTTTGTGCTTTTGCTTTTGCGAAAGTCCAGCTTCAATCTCCAATTTGAACCCTTGCGGTGCTCGGACTGGCCAGTAGTGCAACAAGCCTGTAACCAGCAGTCCTGAGGCAGCACATAATGATGGTCGTCTAGCAGCCGCAGGTGAAGAGGCAGATACAGAAGCCAACACTTTTCGAGTCTCAAGGTCCCTTAATCATGGTATACTTTTTACTTGGATGTGAATAATGTAAGCACCTGTGTCTTCACCCGCTGCTGTTGGACGATCGATATTATATATCATATAATGAATTATAGATCACATAAATATGGCACACAGGAACATGCTCTTCAAATTACTAGAATTCCTTGTACCTTGTCAGTTGGTCATCTTAGAGTTGCTGGTATCTCTTACAACAAAAGTCTACATCAGAAACTTTTATATATATATGTAAAAAAGAAAAAAAAGAAAAAAAAAAAAAAGGTCCTTCTCAAGTTTAGACCCCAAAGTATCATTCATGGCACAAGCATCTGTCTTTTTGACACAATGAAATTGAGATATGCCAAAGAGGAACTCATCTCATGCCAAAAACATAATAATAATATATTGGTCCTAATTTCTCAAGAAAAATGCTGGAAAAGTGGTGGCACCTTGTTAGGTCCTATGGAGTATTATATAAAATATTATGGAGCTGTCTTCAAAACACTTTACAAAATAAATAAAGAAAAAATTGCAGAAGGTGGGAAGTTGTCACCTTAAAGGGGTACTCCACTGGAAAACATTTTTTTTAAATCAACTGGTGCCAGAAAGTTAAACAGATTTGTAAATTACTTCTATTAAAAAATCTTAATCCTTCCAGAACTTATCAGCTGCTGTGTGCCCCACAGGAAGTTCTTTTCTTTTTGAATTTCCTTTTTGCCTGACCACAGTGCTCTCTGCTGACACAGAGAGTACTGTGGTCAGACAGAAAAGAAATTCAAAAAGAAAAGAACATCCTGTGGAACATAACAGCAACTGATAAGTACTGGAAGGATTTTTAATAGAAGTCATTTACAAATCTGTAACCAGTTGATTAAAATGTTTTTTTTTCCAGTGGAGTACCCCTTTAAGGGTATGTTCACAGCAGATTTTATCACTTATTTACTAGCAAACAATCTGCAACATATACAGAATGTGTGAACATACCCTAGAGGTTTTGCTTGAATTAGTCAAGCCCTTTTCATGAGACTGGTCTGTAGATGAATGGGGGGGGGGGGGCGTAGTTGCTCTACATGGGTCTTTGCTCCATTTGTCCAATTGGGGCACAATGCTTCTAATAGATAGCAGCTCTGTAAATATAGTGTCTAATGGAAGCCAGCGACTTGCAGGTCCTGTTCTGAGCCCTTGTCTTGGAAGCATGCAGTAGACAGAAGCAGCGGAGGACCGGAAATGGATAAACCGGGAGCTGCAACGAGACTTGCTGAGTACAGGGGATAGGTAAGTATAGCTTTTTTTTATTATTATTTTCTTTTTTTGTAATATGGTTATTTTAAGATTTAAACTTATAAAATCCTCCTTCTCCTCACCTATGATAAGAATGGGGTCCATTGTCCCTTGGTACAAAGCATAAGTGCTGCCACTCTATCCACTGGAAATAGAGTACAGTGCTTTGCTATCTTTGGCAGTGACATAGCCTTTGGCTGTCCAAGCATGCTGGGTGTTGTAGTTTTGCAACAGCTGGAGGCACCCTGGTTAGGAAACACTGATATATATATGCATGACTGCCCTTTATTATCATGATCGGGTGAGCGTCCCAGCATTCGGATAAGGGATGAGTTTTTATCTAGGGGTGACCCCTTTTAAGCAGGTGACACTTTTAGGGCAGGGTCACATGTAACGGATCCGCAGTGTATTTTATGCTGTGCATCCGCCGGTGACCTGACCCATAGTGTACCTCCAGCTATTGCCACCCCCGCCTCACCCCCTGGTCTGCACTCTGCGGATCCATTGCGTGTGACCCTACCCTTAAAGTGATGGAAATTGCGATTTAAGTCACAGATGTGTTACAGTTCGTTGCCAATCTCATGTTTCACAACAAAATGTCACACACACTATGTCGCATTATTTGCTACAAAGGGAAACATTCTCTTTGTGGTCAACGCTCTTCGGGGTTCATCTGATATTAAGACTCGGGTTCAACATAAAATGGTTTTCTCCCATTGGGGATCTACATTACTCTCATGAGACAGCCATAGACAATGGTTATGATATAAAAAATTATAATCTTTGCATTGGATTCAATCCTCTCCTTGGAAGCCGGCGAGCGTTCACAATATCGGAATGAGTCATTTGACAGGGAACCTATTGTGCTCCTCAAGTACATATGGACAGAGGCAGACAAGACCAACTCACTTTACGGAGAACAAAAGGCAGAAAAATGATCTCCGTCAGAAAGAAAAGGTTTTCTGAGCTTTAATATGGACACATTAATTTACTAATACATCGCACCTAACCTTGTAAGTAAAGCACGAACTGCAGAGAAAGGAAAGAATACCAGTAGAGATTTTATTTTGAAATGTCAATGCCTAAGTGCAAAGTTTTATAACTAACTGTAAAAAAAAATAAAAAAAAACATTGATTCACCTAAAAAGAAAAAAAAAACTGAATAATTGACTTTACAACTCCAAAAACAAATAATATTATATAATATTTCAGATCTGCCTAAGTGATGGTGTGTTTTGTTACTCTGGCTTTTGTGTTTGAATGGCTGCAGCCTTGAGGACTCTTTTTTTTCCCATCTACAGACCCATATGAAAGCTTATTTTTTTTTGCACGGCCAACTGCACTTTGTGATGACAATTTTCATTTTACAATAACATATACGGCGCAACCCAAAAAAAATATTATACAGATAAAAAATGTAAAAAAGTAAATTTTGTGATTTTTGGAAGAATTAGTTTTCCGCCGTGCACTTGACGGTAAAACTGACAGGTCAGTACAATTAAAATGATACCCATGTACATCCATGCTTTTCTGTTATTTTACTGCTTGTAAAAAAGTCCAACTTTGTCAAAGAAAATAGTTATGTTTCACATTGCCGTATTTTCTGACTTTTTTATCTTCTCGTATATGGGGCTGTATGAGAGCTCATTATTTGCGCCGTGATCTGTAGTTTTTATCGGTACCACATTTGCACGAATAGGACCTTTTTGATCACTTTTTATTCAATTTTTTTCTGGGATGTGATGTGACCAAAATCAGCAATTTTGGACTTTGGTGTTTTTTTTTTTATTTAACTGACATCTGTCTTTACTGCCTTTAGACCTCGTGATTGGCATTGATCATGGCGTGTAAAGGGTTAATGACATGAAGCAGCGGGATAGTAGCCATTACTTATTGCCTCTGAAGTGAGCACAGCTTCTGGACTTGCTTCATAGACATTTAATGCTCCAGGGCATACAGGTACGTCCTGGTGTGCTAAGGCAGCTTATTGGTTTTAATGGGGATTATCTGCAATACCAAACACAGTCATTCGGAGTGGAGTTGTTTCTGAGACAAAGAAACATAGAATATATTGGCAGATAAGAACCATTTGGCCCATCTAGTCTGCCCAATATTCTGTATACACGAATAGTCCCTGCCCCTATTTTATATGAAGCATAACCTTATGGCATTTCCCATGTATGCTTCAAGTCCTTCACTGTATTTGCAGCGACCACTTCTGCAGGAAGGCTATTCCATGCATCCTCTACTCTCTAGGTAAAGTAAGGGTGCATGCACACCATGTTTTTGTAGTACAGTTCCCGTATACGGTTTCAAGTTAAAAACCGTACGGAACCGTATAGAAAACCGTATGCATTGACTTAACATTGTAAACTGTATGTCAAACGAATCATTCGGTTTAGTCCGTTTCGCATCCCATACGGTTGTGTCCGTTTTTTTACCCGTACCCAAAACTGTAGTCTACCACGTTTTTTGGTCCGGGTGAAAAACTGTATTAAACTGTATACGTTTTTTGTCTCTAATGTCTGTTTTTATACATAAGGAATTTGACATGTACTACTTCTGTGTGAATGTAGGGAAGAGGTGGATCCTGGTGGGATTGATTAGGAGGCCGCCTTCTTTCTATATTACATATTGGAGTCATTTGTAAGAAGTTGTTGTAGTATGAGTAAGGCCTAGAGCAAGGGCCGAAACGCGTCACTTTGCGTTCCTAGCTGTGGTTTTATGAAGTAATTTTGTGAATAAAGTCAAACATGGCACCTACGAGCTGGAAGGCTGGACATCTTTCTTTGGTTTGCTTCTGTATACAGTAACAATATATATATTAAAACCAAAATGTGCATGAAGTTATTCGCCAGAGGGGCAGAGGGGGGAGAGAAGCAGCGCTCACGGGTGGCATATCATTAGTCCCCCGATGTGGGGAGCAGCGCTTGGCTGATAAACCGGCTGGGGGGGGGATGTTAGGGGGCAGAGCTGCGCCCATAACATGTAAATAAATAAGCCCTACCCTGAAAATAAGCCCTAGAGTGTTTTTGGTGACTAAAATAAATATAAGACCCAGTCTTATTTTCAGAGAAACTCGGTATCTGCCACTGGTCATCATTGCTCTTTTGTGGCAAAACTAAACTCCTATGATCTATAATCCTAAATGGATGTCATAGAGGATGATCACGAAATGAAGATAACATTATACATGGCTGAAATAATGACAATACCTTAATAGAGATGAATAGAGGAATTTGTTACAGAAAAAAAAGTTGTTTAGGGCTTGAACCTTGAAAGCATAAGGGGAAGTATGACATTTATTGAGCAGGATTTGAAAGTTTCTGTATCTCCTGGACTGGATTATAGAACACAGCGCTCCCTCAAGTTACTATATTAATTGGTTCCAAGACGACTATTTCAAGTAGAAACTATTGTAACTGGAGACTATAACTCTATGGAAAACTAGTAATTGGTTCCAAAGCTCCAAAATGTTAACTAAAAATAAGAAAAAAATAGAGATTAAAAGAAAAAAAAAAAAAGCAGACACATGATACAGATAAAGCAAGTCCTAACATATACAAATTAGAATGAGCTGTTGGAAGCTGAAAATCACTTTCCGTGTGGAGGATAAAGGGTTCTTTAGCGTCCGGTGCAATAGTAGGAATTACTAAAGGTCAGCACCTAGAGCGGATTGGTCAAAAGTTGCAACTTCTGAATGATCTGCACCTTGCTCGTCAAGTGGGTTTGGCTTACGGTGGAGAGGTGTGGCTTCGCAAAAAGGGGTGTGGCTGCTCTATTAGTCAAATCTACCACAATGTTCTTCTGTCAGCAGGCAGAAGTGGAAATCCATGCCAGCTCAGAGCAGGTAAACATTTCTAAAGGCTGCCACATGGACATGGAATTTACCAGATACACACCTCTTAGTAAATCCAGTTCAATCTTACTCTGGTGGGGGTTTTCTTATGATGTAATGACATACCTGTCATTTCAGATAACTTTTCAGGAGAAACTTCTCTGTGTGTGTACATCAGAAGCAGGACTATTTCTGCCCATTATATAGATGGTATTTTTTTTTTAGCAGATTTCTGCTCTGCAGGCTCCATCTCTAATCTGCAATTCTCCCAGAGCTAGTGGGCGGAGCTTCCCCTCCCCCCTCCATAGACTTGTAATGCTTGTCTTGCAAACAACCAACAAATCTGAGCTGCTTTTCAGAGAAGATTTGGCAGCAGGAGGGAGGCAGAGACATTTTTGTATGATAAGATATTTGTTTCTTATATTTGCTTGTACTATTGATCTATGCAAAGTCTGTTTAAATGACAGGGATCATTTAGGACACTGGCATATGAGCCGCAGATCTTTGTAAATTCCCCCCAGCATTACAGGAAATAAAATAGAGCTACACACATCAAGTGTGCAAAGGAGAAAGTCATCCTGGTACAGGTAAAGAGCAGTACAGGAGGTATAGTACAGATAGATGGCAGAACAGAACATAAGAACACAGAGTACAGACAGTATACATGTAGTACAGATAGATATAAATACCACATTGCACTGTGGAGAGGCACTAGTGTTGCTCGCGAATATTCGCAATCCGAATTTTATTCGCGAATATCGCATATTTGCGAATTCGCAAATATTCGCAAATATAGCGCTATATATTCGTAATTACGAATATTCGTTTTTTTTTTTTTGTTTTTTTTCACAGTACACATCACAGTGATCATCCCTCTCTGCTTCCAGCTTATGTGGTGTAAAGAAGGCTCTAATACTACTGTATGAGACTGGTGCGCGAATTTTCGCATATGCGAACATTTGCATATGCTATTTTCGCATATGTTAATTTTCGCACACGCGAAAATAAAACGAGAATATTACGAATATGCGAATATTCGCGATTATGACGAATATTCGTCCATATATTCGCGAATATTCGCGAATTCGAATATGGCCTATGCCGCTCAACACTAAGAGGCACTAGTAGGCAGCCAATCAGTGCATGCACTTCAGTAATACCGGAGTTTTACCAGTACAATGGCCATGCTTGTTGGTTAGATCTTCCAGTCAATCACACAGGCTAAAGAACTAGACTATCTGTGGCATTGTTTGATGTAACAATAGCCACAGCATGTATTCTGAGGCCGTAGTAGCCTTAGTGATCCCTGTGTACAGAGTTGAAAGTGATCCACATAGTATGTATTTATTGGGGTGTTTATAGGGTAGAAAGAAAGGGGACAGAGAAAAAGAGTGTAGTAATATATGATTGCACATAGACAGACATAGGGTTCCATTTACACATAGCAGTAGGAAATTTTTAAGCTCATTTACAAAGTAGTTTTTTTTGTGTGTTTGTGTATTGGAAGAACAGATATGGTTACATAAGCACAAATATCTTTTTATGAAATGGAATTTGCATTTCTATTAACATATTCTATTCAACCACCATGCTAAAAGGTGTCACTGCTAATGTGATAATTTACAACCTTTCTGTTTACACAGATAGATAATGGCTATTTATGCATGTAGATACATAATAAATAGGTAGATAAATAATAGAAATATAAGTAAATAATAGATAGATTGATAACAGATGTTTTTATATGTAGATAAATAATATATAGATATATAGATAGACAGATAGATTAATAACAGATACATAGATTAGACATATAATGAAAAGAGATAGACAGATAGATAGATAGGTAATTAACCCCTTAAGGACATAGCATTTTTCCGTTCTTGCACTTTTGTTTTTTCCTCTTTACCTTTTAAAAATCATAACCTTTTAAATTTTGCACCTAAAAATCCATATGATGGCTTAGTTATGCGCCACCAATTCTACTTTATAATGACATCAGTCATTTTACACAAAAATTTACGGTGAAACAAAAAAAATTATAATTGTGCGACAAAATTGATGAAAAAACTACATTTTGTACATTTTGGGGGATTCTGTTTCTACGCAGTAAATTTTTAGGTAAAAATGACACCTTATCTTTATTCTGTAGGTCCATACAATTAAAATGATAGCCTACTTATATAGGTTTGATTTTGTATTACTTCTGAAAAAAATCATAACTACATGCACGAAAATGAATACGTTTAAAATTGTCCTCTTCTGACCCCTATAACGTTTTATTTTTCTGTGTACGGGGCGGTATGAGGGCTCATTTTTTGCGTTGCGATCTGAAGTTTTTATCGGTACCATTTTTGTTTTGATCTGACTTTTTGATAGCTTTTTATACATTTTTTTATGGTTTAAAAAGTGACCAAATATACGCTATTCTGGACTAAGGAATTTTTTTTGCGCGTACGCCATTGACCGTGCGGTTTAATTAACAATATATTTTTATAGTTTGGACATTTACGCACACGGTGATACCACATTTGTTTATATTTAATTTTATTTACACCATTTTTTTTATGGGAAAAGGGGGGGCGTGATTCAAACTTTTATTAGGAAAGGGGTTAAATCATCTTTAACCAAAAATAACCAAAATAGCTAAAATTTTACAATCTTTATTAGAAAATTCCTAAAACCTATAACAATGATATTTACAAAATTAGTTAACATACAGAGTAGGGGGTCTCTTATAAAGAGACTCTCCTAAGGGTCAATCCCCAAACTTCACCTGACGCGTTTCCCCGTATCATTAATACGATACGGTTCATCAGGGGTTTCTTAGTGTGTACCAAAAATAGAGTGGAGATAACAGGATACCACAGATTATTCCATTCTAGGGGGTAGACATACAGACCAAGCAAAAATGTAGCATGTGGCGGACAAAGATACAGCAATACATCAAAAATAAATGAGCAATATTCTTATGATATAAGTTTCCAGGAATAAGTTGCCATAAAATCCTTGAAACTTGATGAATTTCCTCAAGGGATAATCCTTGTTCCTTTAGATAGAGCAATGGTACATCAGATTTTCCCACACAGGATAGAGCAGGTAAACAGGGTAACATTATCCGTCTTTTCTTTCATAATGGCCCCCACTCCCTGTCAGGCCTCAAAAAAGAAAATGCTGAAAATGCTGGGAACATCAAATAGCTCTACGCCAAAAGAGACACAGGGTGGAACCTCTAAACACCCCGGACAGCAATATGTTATATGGTGTCAAAGGTAACTCCGTCCTACCACTGTACAACTTTTTATATCTCCACTCTATTCAGGTCACGATCCATGACCACTCCAGTCTCTGATCGAAGCTCGTTTTTACGCCACCCACTAAGTGGAGTAACAAATTACAAATACGTATAAAACTGTCAAATGCCCCTAAAAGTGGGGTAAAGGAAAAATAATTAGGTTGAAGTGAAGATGGCCATGAAAAGGTGGTGCAAAGAACTCCAAAATATAGATGCAAGACCAATTATAAACTGCCCCCAATGAGCGTAAGCTCAAAAAATAGATGCAAGTCCAATGATTAACTGCCCCAATGAGCGTAAGCTCAAAATATAGATGCAAGTCCAATGATCAACTGCCCCCAATGAGCGTAAGCTCAAAATATAGATGCAAGTCCAATGATCAACTTCCCCAATGAGCTTACGCTCATTGGGGGAAGTTGATCATTTGTCTTGCATCTATATTTTGGAGCTGTTTGCACCACTTTTTCCTGGCCATCTTCACCTTGACCTATTTATTTAAAAAAAATAAAAGAGGTGCCCTATTGGTTGGTGGAAAACCTTCAAAATGTAGAGATGCGTCATTGCCAATCTGCACCCACACTCAATGGTTAATGTTTTACAGCAGAAAGCTGGATGTTCTCATTGGAAAATAAATTTCTAATCATTCCTTTCAACTATTCCAAACTGTGTTTTGCTTTGCTGCAGGCTGCTCTGCAACACACCGGGAGCTCCTAGAAAGCTCAGAGATAGGACTCTGAAAAGCTGACAACTTCCACATGGATGTGATAATTACTTCACCGTTCCAAGATCCTGTACATCTGGCTTTAGCCTAAGAACACGTTGAGTTGAGCTACTTCCTCGGAAGGTGTCTATTAGAAGCTGAAGTTTGTATCTAACAAACAGGAACAAAGAACCATTAAAAAGTCCCCATCATGTATATAAAGCATGGTCTCGATGAGGCATTGGCCATATACTACATCACCCTACGAGGTATTTACAGGACATTGACACTTGGTTTGTTTCTGCTTCAATTTGTGACTGATGAAGACCCCAGTGATTTTGGCCTAAAACAATCCTGATTTTTGTGGGACAGTCCCATGAATCAAACCTTGAACACAGGCACAGCAAAACCTGCCCAAAGGTTTGTATTTGTGATCATTCAGGAGTCAAGGCAGAAGATGTGTGGTTGTGTAGGGTTGGAAGTAGTAGTAGTTGTGATAGTAGTAGTAGTTGTAGTAGTAGTAACAGAAGCAGAAATACAGTATAGACCACGATGGACAAGACAAAGGGTAATAGTAGTAGTGGTAGCAGCAGTACAGTATGGAACATGATGGACAAGGCAGAAAATGTGCAACTGTGTAGGGCTAGTAATAGTTGTAGTAGTGGTTGTAGTAGGATTAACAAGGCAAAAGATGTGCAGTGTGTAGGACTTGTAGTAGTAATATCATAACAGTATAGAACATGATGGACAAGAAAGGAGATGCGCAGCTGTGTATGGCTAATAGTAGTAGTAGTAGTACAGTATGGAACATGATGGACAAGGAGGGAGATGTGTAGCTGTGTATGGCTAATAGGAGTAGTAGAAGTAAAAGTAGTACAGTATGGATCATGATGGACAAGTGAGGAGTTGTGTAGGGATAATAGTAGTAACAGTAGTAGTAATAGTAGTATGAAACATGATGAACAAGGCAAAAGATGTGCAGTATGTAGGACTTGTAGTAGTAGTATTAATACAGTATAGAACATGATGGACAAGGAAGGAAATGTGCAGCTGTGTATGGCTAATAGAAGTAGTAGTAGTAATAGTACAGTATGAATCATGATGGACAAGGCAGAAGATGTACAGTTGTATAGGCTAGTAGTAGTAGAATTGGTAGAAGTACAGTATAGAACATAATGGAGATGTTCAACTGTGTAGGGCTAGAAGAAGTAGTAGTGGTAGTAGTAGTAATAGTAGTAGCAGCAGTGCAGTATGTAACATGATGGACAAGGCAACAGATGTAGAGCTGTGTAGGACTAGTAGTAGTATAAGTAGTACTAGTAATAGTACAGTATGGATCATGATGGACAAGGCAGAAGATGTACAGTTGTGTAGGCTAGTAGTAGTAGTAGAATTAGTAGTAGTACAGTATAGAACACAATGGACAAACCAGGAGATGTGCAACTGTGTAGGACTAGTAGTAGTAGTATATGAAGTACTAGTAATAGTACAGTATGGAACAAAATGGACAAGGCAGGAGATGTGCTAATAGTTGCGGCCAGCATTTTGAGAAATTTGCCTCTTAGGGTATGTTCACACTGAGGAATTGGGGCGAAAATCAAGCAGAAATTTTCTGCCTCAAAATATTCTTACTTTTCCAGAACTCACAGAGATTTCGCGCGGAATTTCGCACGGAATTGGAGCGGAATTGGTGCGGAATTCGAACTGAATTCGAGCGGAATTCCACACGCGGAAATGAAAATTTCAAGCGGAGGAGAAGAGTATAATATATATATATATATCCTCTTTTTTTTTCATGTGGAAATTCTGCGCCAATTCCGCGCCATTTCTGCGCCAATTCCACGCCAATTCCACGTGGAAATGATTCTGACTGAAAAAAATAATTAACATTGATCTCTATGGGAGTAAGATGCTGATTCCGCCTGAAAGAAAGAACATGTTCTTTCTTCAAGTGGAACAGACTTCCTCGTCAGAATTCTGCTTGAGGAAATTCCTCAGTGTGAACTGAGGGGCAGAAATTCTGCACAACTCTATGGGGGATTTCACTGCTGAATGAATTGGAGAGGAAAAAGCGAGCAGAATTACTCGTGGAAATTCCTCTCCAATTCCTCAGTGTGAACATACCCTAACAAATCTCAAAGTTTTTGAATTCCCTGAATCTGAATTTTGGAAAATTTGAAACAAATAAAATTTGCTGAATTGTTTCCCTCATCTCTAGAGCCTAACATGATTAATTTTATAATTTACAATATTCCAGAAGGGCATTACCAAACCCATACAGCCCAGTGATATATATATATATATATATATATATATATATATATAAACAAACAACAAAAAATGTGGTCTCAAATGGCTGGAGGTGCTCAACCCCAAATGCGGTTGTGCATTTATACTGGGGGAGCAGATCCTGCCCTTGTAGTCCGTTGCTAGGGGCGATCCCCAGCATAAAAATGTATACAATGGAGGATGCCTGCAGCGGACTACAAGTGCCACAATAGAATCCTACACCAGATAAACGGTGTGGATGTGTAACAATTAGAATACAATACAGGAATATGGGTGCACTACTGTGGTAGATGTAAACAATACATTGGCTATCCCTCAACACTGATGTTAAAATTGAGACATTCGCCAGTGTATCCTTATATGAAGGACACACCAGAGCCCGCACACCAACGCCAAGGTTTCTCAAATTGGTGCGAGACCTAACGCTAATCCTACCTGTGCTTGATAAGCAGAACAGGGGCCAGTGGGCAATTACGGCAGCATTCGGTTGACTCACAACTTCCTTCCAGATACCCTCCAGCGTGACTGAGCACACATGCAATGGGAGGAGGGAGGCAAGCTGCAAGCCCCACCTGAGTTGGCTATGCTTTTATGCTGGGGATCGCCCCTAGCAACGGACTACAAGGGCAGGATCTGCTCCCCCAGTATAAATGCACAACCGCATTTGGGGTTGAGCACCTCCAGCCATTTGAGACCACATTTTTTGTTGTTTGTTTGTTTAAATTTTAAATTTGGAGGTGTGTAAACTCCAACATTAATGCGCCTTGAATATCTACAAGGCAGCATTAAGGTAGCACCTGTGAGGCCAGGCACCCATAATAGCCAACTCAGGTGGGGCTTGCAGCTTGCCTCCCTCCTCCCATTGCATGTGTGCTCAGTCACGCTGGAGGGTATCTGGAAGGAAGTTGTGAGTCAACCGAATGCTGCCGTAATTGCCCACTGGCCCCTGTTCTGCTTATCAAGCACAGGTAGGATTAGCGTTAGGTCTCGCACCAATTTGAGAAACCTTGGCGTTGGTGTGCGGGCTCTGGTGTGTCCTTCATATAAGGATACACTGGCGAATGTCTCAATTTTAACATCAGTGTTGAGGGATAGCCAATGTATTGTTTACATCTACCACAGTAGTGCACCCATATTCCTGTATATATATATATATATATATATATATATATATATATACATACATATCTGGATTATGGATACATATATGGATTCAACATATATTATCCTTGGACTACTACTACATTCATTAATGAAGACTGCACCATGACACCCACTAAAGAAGCCGGACCATCACTTCTGTAAAATGCAAAACAAATATCAATTGGGTAATTGACTCCCTTGTTGTCAATAACTTGCTCCCCATGATTTATTTGTGCTGACCGAACAATATTTTGTGTGTTTGATCTCGCCAGCACAAAATCAATAAGAAATTAAAAATAGCCCAATACATAACTGTGTTTGTAATAATACCCAATGATTGTCTGTGCACGCAAAAAAAAAAAAAAATGCTAATTTGAAATGAATAAACTAGCAGGAAAGGAGTCTTTGAAAATTAAATAAAACATAGAAATATTAAGAACACAGTGTTAATTAAACTCTCAGGGGGTGATGATTTAGCGCAGTGCAAATGCCTTATAATTGTATACCTGGAGGATATCAAGTTGACAAATAGCTTCCTGTTCGGAAAAAAGATATATAGCATCTAGTCATATAGTGCATGACGGACCTGAGAATACTTACAGCACTCTGATACTTTGACCTGTTTACTGTGCAGATGTAGCAGAGCCAAGTTTGTTATTGCAGTAGGCTACGGCTCTCATTTGGGATAACTCATGGAAATATCTTGATAGCTGAAATCTTTTGTGAACTAACTAGGACTGCAGGTAAACCCTTTGCATTACCTTGGACAAACAAGGGTCTCTTGACAACAAAAAAACTGATCACTTAGGGTGTAACTTATCCTTCCCCGCGCCGGCGCAGAGTGGCAAAAGCACCCACATTTTTTGCGCAACATTATTCATGCAAAGCCTGGCACAAATTATCCATTCTATACTGGTGCTGGGAATGGTAAATTCCTCCCAAAGTGTCTTATTTCTGGGAACTCCAACAACCAGTTGTAACCAGTGGGGATACCACCTGTTTGACCGACCCGCCGGCAACACTTCCGGCTTTAATGTCAGTGCAAAGACCAAAAAGAAGGTGGTCAGGCATGACGATGGTAAGATGATTTTCCTTGCTTTTATTGAAGAATCCACATACCGTTTAGGATAGATATAAGCGCTATGCATGCACCTGACATGTTTCGCGCTCAGTTGCGCTTAGTTATAGTGTCACTATGACTAAGAGCAACTAATCGCGTGAAACGTGTCAGGTGTATACATTGCTCGTAAATCAATAAAAGCATGGACATTTTTTTTTTAATCATCACGGTGCTGCACAACCTTCGGAGGTGTTGCCCATCGCACACGTGGTTAAAAAGTGGAGGATATGAGCTGTTACATCCTTTTTTCTTGGAAATAAGTATTCAATTTCTCTGCAGCGCCATCACAGGTGACATCAAGCATAACATGGTGCCCTTTGACATCAATGGGCTGTGTGTGTGTGAGGCAGAAGAGGACACAGTACCTCTAAGGGGCCTCCACAGGACCTGACGAAGAGAGAAGTAGACCCCTAGAAACGCGTAGTCTCTGCTTACTTTTTCAATAAATAATTTTTTACTTCATTGTTACCGAAGCATTATGTGATTTATACTTAGTGAACTGCTTAGTGAAAAGCCATAACGTCGGGTTCCTAGGGGAGTATTCCCTGCCAAGGTGACTTCCCCATCTTCTATATCTCAAATTTACCCCATACACATGAACTCTTTGCGCAGGTGAACACTCACATGTTTCGAATGGAAAGCAGTGGAGGATCCCGTTAGGGGGTGGGGGGGACCCGGTGGGGGACACCCTCCCCTGCCACTATACTATGTGTAATAATATATACTATTTTCTGTTCTGAATATGATCTGATAGTGCCCCTCCCAAGACTAGACTCTAGATCCGCCACTGATGGAAAGAGGGGAGGTAAGCCACTGCCAGACTCCTCTGGCAGCAGATTATCTCCTAGAGAACAAGAGGATTAAGCAGTTGAAATCCAACATGCCCAATCCTTCTCCCGATTCTATCAGGGGAGAGTCAGGAGGCCCCCATGCGTATTATATTGGTAGGTTCAGGAATAAATACACAGCATGTTTAGCAGGCCATGTTTGGTTTGTTTTTAGGGGCGAATGATTCCATAATATGGCACCCTACAGGCACGGAGCATGGAGCCATAGGCAATCTTTGTGTCTCTATACCAGTTTTTTCCAACCAGGGTGCCTCGAGCCATTGCAAAACTACAACTCCCATACTGGGAGTTGTTGTTTTGCAACAGCTGGAGGTACCCTGGTTGGGAAACACTGCTCTATACAGTCTGTACACACTGTTTTGCCATATGCATTAGACCTTGCTCAGCTGCTTAACATGCTACACAACAGTTAAATGACACATTGAGCTCTAATACATCTATGTGTCCACAAACAGTCTTCGAACGCTTTGCAAGTGCCTGGAAACCAATCAATGTCGCAGTTTAGCTATCAATACAGCCATAGCCATCAGACAGAAATCCTATATCGGCTAACAATATAGACCCCCGCGAAAATATTCCGTCAGCCAGCGTCTCCCCTATAGCGTTTGATTATATTTCCATCCATTCAATACGTCTCTGCTGTTTTTAATGAATACATTAAGGACAGGCTGATAGTTGGTGAAGCCAGAAGCCTACTGAGTCTTATTCTGAGAGTAAGCTAAAAAAGCGGAAGACTCCCGGTTCTCTCCCACTCCTTCTCCGTCTTTGTTGTGAAGGCAGAGATAATAATTAAGAGCTAACTATGCAACGCATACTGCGCGGAGGAACGAGCGGCCTTATATACCGGCATTCAGATATAGGCGTGTGCATTGATGGTTTTACAATGCAGAACATGAAGCCTGAAGAGCAGGTAGAAAATTGAGGATTCCAGTTTGGAAGAACACAAAATGTCACGAATACAAAGGAAAGAGGTAAATAGAATAGAACAAGGTTTGGAAAGAGGGATCTAGGAGAGCAACATTCTATTCTTTCCTTGTGAAACCCGGTTATATTGTGGCTTTGTATAAGTTGTAATGAACCCTATTTATGGTGCCTATAGAAACCTATAATTCCATACTGAATTCCCAATGAAAATGGATTTCAAGTCAGGAGTAATGTTCAAATCCAGAGTGGACTCGTTTATTTGCAGTACAATAAAATAATAAAGGGACCAATGATGCGTTTTGGGGGTGCACTCACCCCTTCTTCAGGTTGGTATCTCTATAATATGGTGCCACATGGAGCCTATGGCTTTACTGTGTCCATGAAGTGTTAATCTTCTAGTTTGGTCTTTGGTCCCTTGGGTATGTTGGCCAAACCGTCAACAAACAAGGTAAGGTGAGACCACTATCTCCACTATCTCTTTAAAGGGGTTATCGAGGAAAAAAACTTTTTTTTATACATCAACTGGCTCCAGAAAGTTAAACAGATTTGTAAATTACTTATATTGAAAAATATTAATCCTTTCAGTACTTATGAGCTGCTGAAGTTGAGCTGTTCTTTTCTGTCTAAGTGCTCTCTGATGACACGTGTCTCGGGAACCGCCCAGTTTAGAAGCAAATTCCCATAGCAAACCTCTTCTACTCTGTGCAGTTCCCGAGACAAGCAGAGATGTCAGCAGAGAGCACTGTTGCCAGACAGAAAACAACTCAACTTCAGCAGCTGATAATTATTGAAAGGATTAAGATTTTTTAATAGAAGTAATTTACAAATCTGTTTAACTTTCTGGAGCCAGTTGATATATATATATATATATATATATATATATATATATATATATAAGTTTTTTCCTGGAATACCCCTTTAAGGAGACCAGATCTTGTGTGATGCATTTTTTAGTCCACTGTAGATCATGCATAGTGGCCATTTTTGGGGGGAAGGCCACCCCTAAAGAAGATTGCTTTTTTAATGCAATTTTGGGTCTTCTATCCTCAACTTCTTGCCATTCTACCCTTTTCCAAGGCTACGTTCACATTACAGAATTCTGTTCCATGACTAACATTAGCGTAAATGGGTTCCTGCGGAGGAAAATTCAGGATTCTGGACCCGCCGAAGGAATGAACACGTCTGTTCTTTTGGTGGAAATCCGCGCTGACTGCATTTCCGTCAATCCATCCTAGTGCTTAATGGATTTCCAGGGTGGCTGCTGCACTCCAAATTTCTGTAGGATATTCCATAGTGTGAATGTAACCTTAGGTCTCACTCACACGGCAAGGCTACATGGACTCCGCACAATTACTTATTGAGTTAGTGAAGTCGGAAATGCGGTGCTGTAGACACTGCACATGTTGCCATGTGGGGCCTCTGTAAATAATGTTTCCAGCAGACAATACCTTCACAGTATGACATGGAGCCTGTATGTTATGGGACCATAAGAGGCAATAGGCACCACACTTTGACTTTGGGCAAACCAGATTTACAATAGTGTCCCTTAGGCATTATATCAAAGCATCATAGTTCCAGAAGAATAAATAGGATACACATATAGTCAGGGCTCAAGTCCTGCAGAGACGCGTGGGAACTCAGTTCCTGCACTTTTTCCACAGCAGGAACACTGTTCCCATTAGCAGGAGAATCCAGCAGAACCAGCCCTTGAGTGGAATTCTTGGGTGAGTTCCCACCCTTTTTTTTCCCAGGACTTGACCCCGGCATATAGTAGAATACACACAACAACAGTCAATTAAATTGGATAGTCTAAACTTTACTTGCGCTAGAACTACCGTATTTTTCGCCGTATAAGACACACTTTTTCTTTCCCAAATCTGGGGGGGGGGGAAAGTTGGTGCGCCTTATACGGTGAATACACACCTATCGTGGCGGTCCCTGCGGCCATCAATGGCCGTGACCCACGACTAATAGAGGACATCACCGATTGTGGTGATGTCCTGTATTAACCCTTCAGACGCGGCGATCAAAGCTGACCGCCGCGTCTGAAGGGAAAGGGACACTAACCCGGCTGCACCGGGAGGGACCTTACTGCCTCCTCAGTGTCTGCTCCGTGCCGGGATCCCCTGCATGGCCGGCGCTCTCCTTCGTCGTCATCACGTCGTCACACACGTCGTAGCGGCATGTGTAGCAACGTGATGGCGGCGACAGAGAGCGAGGATACTGGGCAGCAGAGATGTTCCGGAGCAACGGGGACACCCCGGGGATACGGCGACAGCGATGGAGGGCGAAATCCAGGGCAGCGGTGACGAGCGGTGACGGGTCCAGAGCGGCGGGGACACGCGAGTATTACCTCCTATACCAGTGGTCTTCAACCTGCGGACCTCCAGATGTTGCAAAACTACAACTCCTGGCATGCCCGGACAGCCAACGGCTGTCCGGGCATGCTGGGAGTTGTAGTTTTGCAACATCTGGAGGTCCGCTGGTTGAAGATCACTGTGACCTATACTTTACATTGTATTCTAGATTTTCCTCATTTTAAATTGGGTGCGTCTTATATGCCGGAGCGTCCTATAGGGCGAAAAATACGGTACATTGTCTTCAAAAGACAACCTCTTTGAGAAGACCACCACTCCCTTATCAAAACCAGATATCCTGTGGCATTATGCATAGTGGCTTTTATATTTGAGAAGACCACTCCCATAATAGATCACATTTCAATGCAATTTCAGGTGGTCTTCTAAAAGAGGTTTCATTAGATGTCATTAGATCTGGGAAACTTATGAAGTCTTGAGATGTGATCAGGAGGTTGAATGGTACTTGTACTAAAACTAATACAGTCTTCTCCAATCTCTTCGAGCTGTTGCAAAACTAAGACTGTTTTGGTATAAGAGTTGTAGTTTTTCAACAGCTGGAAAGCCACAGGTTAAGAAAAACTGCTGGGAGTTGTAGTTTTTCAAGAGCTTGTTTGAGAATACTGTTAAAGTTAAATATATAAATGTAAAAATCTTAATCCTTCCAGTACTTATCAGCTGCTGTATGCTCCAGAGGAAGTTGTGTAGTTGTTTCCAGTCTGACCACAGTGCTCTCTGCTGACACCTCTGTCCGTGTCAGGAATTGTCCAGAGTAGAAGCAAATTCCCATAGCAAACCTCTCCTGCTCTGCACAGTTCCTGACATGGACAGAGGTGTCAGCAGAGAGCACTGTGGTCGGACGGGAAAGAACTGCGCAGCTTCCTGTGTAGCATTCAATAGTGGATGAGTACTGGATGGATTTAAGAGGTAAAGAGGTACTCCAAAGAGGTACTCCAAAGAGGTACTCCAAAGAGGTACTCCAAAACATGTTCCGAATGCTCGTGACGTCATAGCCCCCTCATGACGTCACACCCCGCCCCCTCAATGCAAGTCTATGGGAGGGGGCGTGATGGCTGTCATGCCCCCTCCCATAGACTTACATTGAGGGGGCGGGGTGTGACGTCATGAGGGGCGCGGCTATGACGTCACAAGCTCCCAGCGCCGACTCTAAGAGTTCGGATCATTTTGTTCCAAGCGGTGAGCAGTGGAGTACCTCTACTTTCTGACACCAGTTGATTTAAAAAAAAAAATTCCCCCGGAGTACCCCTTTAAAGTCAACGGATCGTCTGGCTCAACGGAATGTGCACTTGAAGCCCCGAATGGAGGCCTAAAGCATGATGGGGAAGTGGTGCAGAGGTGGGTGCAGTTGCCCATAGCAACCAATCAGATTGCTTCTTTCCTTTTTAAAGAGGACTGTGAAAAATGGAAGAAACAATCTGATAGGTTGCTATGGGCAACTGTACCACTCCTTCTCTACACAGGTTGTGATAAATATTCCCGTTGACAGCTGGAACTAAAACATTTTCAGAATGGTTTCTTACATGCAGCATTTTTTTTTTTTGGGAGGGGGGGGGGGGGGGGGAGTCACTTTTGGATGCAGTTTTTGAACCAAAGTCAGGAGTTGATACAAAAAGAATGGTAATTCTAAAGGAAGGATGGAATTTTGGAGCAGATTCTGGCAGAAAAATTCACCTTGGAAATTCCTCTGCAGCAGATTCCCATAGTTTTCAATGGGATTCTGCTGCATCGGGCACATGGTGGAATTTCCACAACAGATGTTCCTGCCGCAGCAGTTCTGTTTCCAGTATCCGACAAAAGAATGAACATTTTTTCTGCAGAATCCATTGCCGTTTATGGGGACGGTGCATTTTCGAGTAGTCCTAGCGCTAGCATATTCTGGGCGATGCTCGCTATTTGCAGAATGTCCGCTGTGTCAACATGGCCTCAGTCTTCTCATTCCTGCTGGATCCATTTGGTTTTGCATCAAAAACTGCAGTGGCATTTATTTTTTTCAGAAAAAATTTAAACATTTAAAAAAAGCCATGCTGTGTGAACACCTCTTCATTTTACCCTGTACCGTTTTGAAGCAGTACAACAGCTACACTCGGCCAGGTGGCATTTACCATTCGCCTGGTCCCCTGGAGACTGAGCCTTGCCATGCCTCTGTAAACAGACTATCCCTTACTCTGTGTTATTGTGCGGAACATCTGCTTAACCTATTCTGCCTGATCTGCGGGCATTTTGCAAACTCGAAACAACAAAAAAACAACAAAAATGTTGTAATTTTTTTATAGAATTTTGTTGAAAAGGACCACCACGTTGCTTGTGATGTAGCACAGTGGAAATGGATACATTGTTTCCTGATGTCACAAGAAACATACGACAATCGAAACAGACTAAGATGGTGTTTCCAAATAAGGGTGCCTTCAGCTGTTGTAAAACTACAACTCCCAGCATGCCCGGACAGCCTACGATGTTGTTCGTGATGTAGCAGAGTGGAAACGGATATATCGTTTCCTGATATCATAAGAAACATACGACAATCGCGACAGACTAAGACAGCGTTTCCCAACCAGAGTGCCTCCAGCTGTTGCAAAACTATAAATCCCAGCATATCCGGACAGCCTTTGGCGTTGTTCGTGATGTAGCAGAGTGGAAACGGATGTACATCATTTCCTGATATCACAAGAAATATAAAACAATCACAACAGACTAAGACAGTGTTTCCCAACCAGGGTGCCTCCAGGTGTTGCAAAACTACAACTCCCAGCATGCCCGGACAGCCTTCGGCGTTGTTTGTGATGTAGCAGAGTGGAAATGGATATACATCATTTCCTGATATCACAAGAAACATACGACAATCATGACCGACTAAGACAGTGTTTCCCAACCAGGGTGCCTCCAGCTGTTACAAAACTGCGAATGGCTGTCCGGGCAAGCCTGGAGTTGTAGTTTTGCAGCAGCTGCAGGCACCCCGGTTGGAAAACACCGGACTAAGAACACAAAATGAAAGTGTTTAATGTATTATTTAGCTCTGCGACATCTGTCTTAAGATTTTACGCCACAGGCAGAAGCATAATAAGGAGGCCACTTAAGTAAAGCAACATCACCCTCGGCCCCAAACCAGAAAGGGTTAACCTTTCATGCAGGAGAGGGAGTGCGGAGCAGTATTTTGTTCCCTAGCTCTGCATTTTGTACTGTGCTGCAGTCACATCCTTACAAATGTGCGTGCACATCCATTTATCCGACCTTATTACCACACACCCCTTTTCCAAGCGCGCACATTCACCCTTGCCACATCTCCATCCGATTTAATTAAGGATCCTATGTGCTTCTAAACACTTCCAAGATCACCTGATCCTCTGGGGGGACACAGAATAATGAAGGATGGAGGGAGCAGAGCAGGAGGAACTCCGAATTTACAGTCTTTGAAAATAGCCTGGGCGAAAAATTATGCAAGGCCGAGTAAATGAAAGGCCATTTAACCACCTCATTGCCCTTACATGTGGAAGGGGAGGGGGGAAGAATTTTTAGGGACGGCTCTGCAGACGTACCAGTGCAGCTATTTAGATCTTCCCCTTTGTTATGTAAATTGTTTTCTTTTGTGATGGTATAATATTGCTACAGTATGATTATTTACCCCATGGAGACAGCATTACTTGTCATAGCAGTGTTTCGCAACCAGGGTGCCTCCAGCTGCTGGGAAACTACAAGTCTCAGCATGCTCGGAAAGCCAACGGCTAGGAGTTGTAGTTTTGCAACAGCTGGAGGCACCCTGGTTGGGAAACACTGCTACAACTAGTAATGCTGTGTCCATATGGGGATAGTAGTGGGGGCTCTTCTTAGGCTATGTTTACACCCACATTTGGGTAGAAAATCCTCCCAATGTGTAAAAAAAAAAAAAAAAAATATATATATATATATATATATATATATATATATATATATATATACACATACACACACACATATAGTTCTTGACCTAAATAAATACCAGTATACATTAACCTCAGCTGGATAGGAAAGCATAATCGTAATTACCAGGGTGTAACTATAGGGAGTGCAAAGGGTGCAAAGTTGCATCCAAGCCCAGAAACATAAGGCCGGGTTAATACTACGGAATTTCCGACTGGAATTCCGCTCAGAAATTCCGCTGCATGAAGGTAACATACAGGTGAATGGGTTTTCCGTCAACCCATTCACACTGCAGAATTTTCAGGTCGGAATTTCCGACAGAAAATTCCGATCGAATAATTCCACCAGAACGTTGAACCTGCTCAATGCTCTGGCAAAATTGACTCCACAGACATTGCCGTCTATGGTGCTGGCAATGTCCACGCGGTCCTAGCGCCAACTGATTCAGTAGGCGCTGGCCGCACTCGGAAGTACCGGACGAGAGTTTTCCGTCTGGAGTTTCGCGAGTGTAAATCGGGCCTAAGGGTCTCTATGGTCTCTCTCTTCTATATGAGTAAACCAGTACCATGAATGAAATATTTATTAGAACTAGGGGGTCCTGTTACAGATTTTGCCATGGGGCGCTGCATCTTTAAGTTACGCCCACTGCATGTGACATGTAGTATATGGTATTTTTCATGTGAGTCAATGGCAGAAGTATGAAACTGGATTCTATACTGCTCTAAACATCTGGGGCGCAGTGTGAATCTAGCCTTAGTAGGTATGATACTGAGGTACTGTAGGTGACCATAGATGGACACTACACTACATTAAAAAAAGTTAGAAAAAGTTACATTATTATAACTAATGATGCATAGCAATTATTATTTTTCTGATAATTATGATGATTATTATTATTAGTAACATTTTTTATGATTACTATTAATATCATTATTGTTATATATAATTATTGTTAAGTTGTTAATGTTAAAGTTGTTAATTGTTAATGTTGTTAATTGTTGTAAAATGTTAATTTTTATAATTAATATATTTCTATTATTCTTATTTTTATTGATAATAATAATAATAATATTTTTTATTATGCTTACTATTGTTATAATTATTCTAACATATAATTATTGCTAAGTTGTTACCATTATGTAAGTATTATAATTAATATATTTATATATGTTTACATGCTTACTATTATTATAATTATTGTTAAGTTGTCAATAATATTGTTAAGTTGTTATTATAATTGTTAAGTTGTTAATATGATTTAATTATTATTATTGATATAAAATAATAATAATTATTATTATTATATTGGTCATTATATTGGTCATATTTAATTACTATAATCGATATATTTCTATTATTATTATTATGATAAAACTTATTATTTTTATTATTCATTATATTTAGATTTTTTTATTCAATATAATATGCTAATATAGCATTAAAATTGTTATAATTGCATTCTTTAATGAATATTAACTTGTTAATATAAAATTCATATATTACTTTTATAATTTTTTTATTACTACTATTATATATTTTTTTATTATGTTTCTTACTGTGGCACTAGTACAAACAAACAGGATATTGATGGTTCAATTTCCCAATATACCAAGCTTGTAACACTGACCGCCTGCACAGACGACTTTCCTCTTCAGCATTACTAACTAGTATGATACAGATATTAATATTTTATCACATATGAATAGATTCATTTTCCGAGTGTCCCTGTAGATTCTGTTCATATGTTGCAAACTGTGTATAATATAGGACAGAGATATATAACCCAGCCAATAGCTAATGAATTCCTATATATCAGAGAGGATTAATATAGCAATGATGCAAATAATATAGCAATGATGCAAACCCACACAATGAACAAGCCCTGACATAGTCTGGACTAATAGAGTGTGTTTACATGTTTCAGAAATGGGATCCAAATGTATATTAGGCAACAGTAGGCCACATGTTTGAATATTTATTTCCCATTGCCTTTTACTCTCAAAAATGGTGTAAAAAAAATTATATTTTTATAATGCTTTATTGCACAGAAGTCTATGCCATTAAAACAACAGTATCCATATATAACCTTGATACATATATGCCACACTATATAAAATGTTTGTCCTATATAAACCCATGGGAACTGCTATACAGACACCTATAAATATGACATAATTGCAATTGCAAAATAAAAACTGTCCCCATCAACTCTACTACAGTTTTGGATACCCTTTCTAGTGCACTGCATTCCTTGTACTACTTATTATCAGAGAAAACTTTGTCAGTGTTTACCAAATAATGTACTTGACTATAGGCTTAGAGTAAATCAAATGTTCTATCCTGAGAGCTAATTTGCATACCCCTTTTCCAGGGTGCATTTCCTGGCCTTTAAGATTCCCTACACATTACCGCTTCAGATCTACCATTTGTAGTATTGATTATTTAGTTAAGGAATAACACTAGTTCACGGTAAGTAAAGTTGGGGTTTCCTATGGGTGTCATTACCAAATGATGCAATACAAACCAACAGCACTATAATATGAAGATGAGGGGTGTCCGCCCTACCAGGCCCCGTCCAAAGTTTGCATATAGTAGACATATCTTGCCACACCCACTCTGCAATTTATCAATGTACTGGGAACTATGACTATAAGTGGACACAACCCATTATGTGAATAATGTAGAATAATGTCTTGTAAGTCAATGTCAAGATAGCCTATATAGAAAAATCACATACTAAGCATAATACATTTCCAATGCAATTGTTGGCCCAGTGTAAATACATTGACACTTCTACTTTTACCCCCAATATGTCTTGGGTGCATTCTAGGATTGTAACACTCATATTTAGTTAATAATATAACTCAAAATAAAGCAATACATGGACTTAAAGGGGTCCTCCTCCACTGTTATGTATAGTGGAACTTAGTAAATTGCTCAGTATTCTTACAGCACCACCGCAGGGGAAACAAGGTATTACATCATTCAAACAAAAATCAATAACCTCTCTATGGCTTATATGGACTGGCTGGGTCCTCCAGAATCAGAGATGGTGTTTTGAGCTAATCTCATGCTTAGGTTCTGAGTTCTAGTTATGCATAATGCCCTGGTCTTTAAACAACAATAACATAAAAAAAAAGAATTTTTTAGTAATGTATTATTTTTTTATTCATGTAAGATACATTGACGACGTTTATTGACAAATTATCATAAAAGGCAGTGGTCTCCAAGCTATGATCCTCCAGATGTTGCAAAACTCGACTGCCAATGGCTATCCAAACATGCAGGGAGTTGTAGTTTTACAATAGCTGGTGGGCTTTAGTTTGGAGGCCACTGATATATGGGTGTCTTATAAATAAAACTGGATTATTGAAATGTTTTTTCCTGTATTTGGTAGCAGAGGCCTACGTGGTAGAGCAGACGGCAGTCATTTTTTGCTTTATAGCCCCCCATTTCAATCAAACGCTCTATATTTATTGGTCATAAAAGAACATGCAAAAACATCTCTTTGACCTGACAAAAGTCTTTCCTCTATTTTACGAGCTGTCATGGAGCTGCAAATATTTGCATCTTAATCCTTCCTTTATGCATCAGTTCTTTCTTGTTTTCCGGATGGCTGCCTCTGAATGGGTTATGTTATAGCTGGAGAAGACTATCCTTTATGGTGCCGTAAATGTGACAGAGCCTGGGGTCAGGGGTCATGGTGAGAGTGCACGTTTAGAAGTCCCTTGGAATCAATATAATGAGAAACAATTGACTACGCAATACATAAACTCTGTCCCCACTGGAAGACGGAGCCCGGAGCTACGAGAACTAGAAGGATGTTTAATTTATTCAATAAAGTATTTCTCTTAACCTGCTTCTTCTTATAGGGGATTTGGGGCAAATGTGTCAGACATCTCCAAGGCTTCTCCAGTCTTTTTTTTACTGATCTATGCATTATAACATATCGATAGATTACAGCAAGATTAAGCTTCATTAACCCAAATGATGGAAATGGAATATGCAGAAATTAAATTCTTATGTGCGCCATTATGTAGTGCAATGAATGGCTTCAACAAGTTTGAAATAGTTGCAGATGTTGCAGAGCTGAGTTTGTCAACTAGTTGTGACATTTGTGCATAGATTATAATACAACCTTGTGATACTTTTGTACTGAAATAAACACAGTCAATATCAGAAAACCTAATGGTAAACAAGTGCCCCATCTGTAGTTGTGAATACAGTAATGTAGCAGAGCTGAATTGGTCATGCAGTCATATTTGCGAATCACTCACTTAGCACTAACTGTTTACCTGCGATCCTATAGAAAACTATAGAAAGCACGTTGTATTGTCAAGCTATTATTGTCAGACTCAACTCTGCCAGATCTGTTATTTTTTACTCTAAGTAACTTTTGGTCCTAAAAGTTATTATGTGTTATGTAACGCAGGACCCGTAATACGTCATCAATTTATTTGTGTTGCAGTTCCTTCATACCTTCACTTTCTGGCCCACTATAGGTGGACATAACATAGTTAAAAAAGGGATAGATGATGGGAGTAATCCTTTAACCTTCACAGGCTGTCACATTTGTGGTAAATGGGCAACCTTGAAAACATTCGCCAAAATGAAAACAGAGGGAGGAGAAATTTGATGATTGGACAATACGCATCCCCCCCCCCCCCCCTTCCCCATACCTAACAGGCAGCTTGAAATTAGACAGTCTTTTTATATGACGTCCCACCAAATAAAATCTTTGCCTAACCCTAAACACCCTAATGACATTGAAAAAAATACTGCATTGCAGTACTAATTCAATACGTCTACACCGTCGACTGTCCCATAGACAAATAACTGTGAAGGGTACAGAGAGTCCACCAGCCTTGGTATCATTATATCCCGTCAACCCCCTGGGGGACAATATTTCTTGTATATATTTCTTTTATTTCTCATGCACATTCGTATCACAGCCAAGAGGCTAAACACACAGCAGGGGGAAAGGACACTACTCCACTCAGCACTCCACACCACACATCGAGGAGAAGTGGTGGTGGTGTTCAGGGCAGGACATGGAAGGATGACTGTGCCGATGCTCTGTGCATTTGGCAAACAAAGAGGTAAAGAATAAAAGGGAGGAGGGGGTGTAACATGGAAATCAGTGGCTGCTGAGAGACACTGATCATTTCAGAACAAAGGGAAGGAGAGGAATTGGATTTAAAATTCACAAAAGGAGACAGATCCTATCACTGCCAATGCATTGTCTGCATCTAAGACTTGTGGGCTCGAAAAGAATAGTTAGGATCGACCAAGGCCTTTAGGCTGCTGACCAAGGTGCTGAACTGATAATATATTGAATAAAGCCAGAATAATCTGGGAAAGAACAACGTAAAAGCGTTGCCTTCTCACCATATGAAGGACATCAACAAACCATGTTAGCGGTTGGTGGTAATTTGCTGAGGTGTCCGTGGAAACTGTGAGTTTATGACAATATAGGAACCTTTACAGCAATTCCCCGGGAGGGGTTTTAACCATTCCATCTCCTACATCTACTCAACACATTTACATGTATAAATGTAGTATTACAGTATTGCGCATCCCAAGATAGCTCCATGCCCTACAACTATTCCTGCAAAGACTAAGGTTACCAATTCTGCTCTACTATGTATTACTCATAGGAATGATATCCAGACACAATAGCACAGGCATGGAATGTGAGAAATCTGATTACTTTTCCTGCGTTTTCTATCTACTCTCATGTTCTAGTCGACTCAGTAAATCCAATGATACGACCTCCTATACGTATGTGATTGAGTGTCCTTTTACAGCATAGGTATGGGCACATCAGCAATGGTGAAAGCTAAGCCACTTCTACACCGATGCCAATCTCAATTTCAAAGCCATAAAAAAAAAAATAATCATAACAGGTCTTCTTCTATTCTTAGACTGAAGTTTCCATCACTCATAGACTTACACATTCCAGAGGGAATGCAGGAAAATGGGGACAGTTCTTTCCTTTCCCCCAGGAAGCTCTGGGCAATGCAATTCTCAACAAACAGGAAGTATTAGTCCCAGACATAGCTTGAAGATAAAGTTGGTCATGGGCTAAATTTGGTCAGATCTGCTGACAATCTGGTGTCTATAGTGGTCATAGACTATAAGCTGGATCCGCCAATAGTCTGCAGAAAAATATCTTATGTCTATGCTTATATGAATCCGAGTCACAAAGTTTTCCTCCTTACACCAGCAAGGGAAGGCAGCGACACACACAGATATCCTTCAGTATTACTAAATGTACCTGAAATAGTCTACAAAATGATCCTACCCTTATCTCCATCAAGGCCAAAAAACAATTGCCCTTAGGTATCAACACCTCTTACTTGAAAGAGTCAAATGCACAAACCACACATATAAGATTTACAATAAGACAATATAGAACGTGATACACGCCGGTATGGAATACAATGTACCGTAACCATTCCCTTCCATTACCAGCTGTCTCTCCATAATACACTATAGTCTGCCTTCCTATAACATTATTAATTTCGTCAATTGAGGCATTGCGTGCGCTGGAGTGAAACACGTATTTAGATTATAGGGTTTTAATGTCCTCTTGTATGGATGTATGAACATATTTCCTTAGTCAACAAAGGCTTAGCTACAGAGCAGTTTGAACTCCATTATAAAAAAAAAAAAATCCCAAAACACTACAAAACACAAAAATACTACAAAATTTCCACCCTCATATTGTGACCTAGGAGACCAAATGATATATCTTTATATAAGAGAACATAGAATCCTATTGCAATATACACATTATATTATTACAGTACTCATTTACTATGTCAAAGGCACAGACTTTTCGGGGGGAAATTTTTTTTGGCAATTATGGACCTCCAACTGCTACCTAACATCAAAGTGGTGGAAGTTGAGAAGGTAAGATATTAGAGAAGCTGAAGTACAACCAACTGGGGCGGGGGGGGGGGGGGTTCTTCCATCTCAACCCTGTGCAGGTGCTGTAAAGCCCATTTTGAAATGTCTAAAATAAGTATGCAAGTGTCTCATTGTAGGGGATCCACCTTGTGTCCTTGATCCCCAAGGTGAATAAGAATAACGTTTACATGTTTACAGTCATAGTAGATATGTGTGTGCTTGCTCTATTGTTGGTCAAGGTTACCTCCTCTACCTCGGTATGCACAAGACATAAAACGATACATCGTTCTATAGAGACAGATGCTTAAAAATAGTGTTTAGCGATTCACCGTGCATCTGTGTGGAGATGTAATTAGCACCTATATGTACAGAATAATTAAAGTTGTGACTGCTATAAAGCAGTGCGGATAATAGCGGTAACCCCAGTCCCTTTTCTTTTTTTTTTCACGCCGCTTGCTATATTCCCAAATGATTGCCACCTGCTCCCCTATCTCCGCTCTTTCCCTAGTCGTTTCCTCGGCAACCTTTCTCTGGCTTCCCCTCGGAGCGATAGCTTTCGCTTAGAATGCTCCATCTAATCTTGTTTGTTTTACACCCATCAAAACAAGCAGACAAAGACAATTCCTTAAGAATGAAGAAAGGCGCTCGGAGGAGATAAAGAATCCTCATCTCGTAAGGGGGAAAAAAGGAAAGTAGCTTTTTTTCTTCTTCTTCTTAAAGGTCCAAGTCTACAACAGGTTCAAAGGATTAGAGGGGGAAACTGTAGGTACATTGTGCCCTATGTCCCTGCAGCGTTCAATGAAATGCCATGCAGGTCACGCCTGCAAGGATTCAAGTGTGGCACTTTACACCCATTGTGAGAAAAACACACAAAAGGAGCGTCAAGTAGCTACATGCTCAGTGTTTTGGGGGAAAGGAAAGAATAGACAGCTGCACTTATTTAACATATGGGCATTCTGCGGCAAATGCTTTCTTTTCTTTTTTTTTAAGGGGGGGGGGGCTTTTTTTTTTTCTTCTTTAAGGCAGAAAGAGCAGCAGTAGCAGCGTAGAGGGGAGAAAAAAAAATCCTGACACGGCCAAAGACTCATGTAATTCAAATGAAGATTACACAGCACCAAGTAATTCTGTGATAGACGTGCACTGACATTATAGTTGTCAAGGTCCTATCCTAGATTGGATGCAACACAGCAGTCACGCGTTCGACATGAATTACCCATGTAAAATCGCAAAGCCGGAAGAAAAAAAAAAAAAGAGAGAAAAAAAAACAGATGTAATTTGAAATAATTGCTCACTATCGAAGAGGCAACAGAAAACGAAAGGCAAAAAGGATAGCGTTTGATATAATGCACTTACCATCTTTAAGCCATTCCACTCCATCTGTGACTATTGAGATGGAGCCTTCAAGCTTGTCACAGTGTCAAAACCAAAAAGAGCGTTATGTAAAAACTGACATTCCTTCTTACAGTACTGCTGGCAAGAGATGCTACGAAGGACACACACACACTCACACACACACACACATACATACACAGAGTGCGCGCTCAACCACACGCCAGCCTCCTCCTCTTTTATGAGGTCACGGCAGGGAACTCTGAAATACAATATGCAGCATTTACCAAGCCCCTATATATTACTCTCATGAACGATTACCATACTGGTAGAGCGGACCAACCGAAATTAGCAGCACGGGCGAGATTTTTTTTTTTTTTAAGGACGTTTTTTTTAGGATTTTTTTTTACTGGAGTCTTTGTGCAGAAAACACAATGGCAGAAAAAGAAGCCCCACACACATACACAGTATCACAGGTTAAATGAAGACAGATGATGGCATTGCTATACACAGTACATGGGGTGCTTTTTGTCTAACACAAGTGTGCAATAACGGAACGTCCTTGGCAATAATATGCATTCTAATACAGCCTGAAAGCACGTGACAAATCACTCGAGAAGCAACAAAATATATAAATAAATCAGCAGCCCACCAATACTATGACTAAAGCGGCAGCGACATAATGCCCATAGAACAAGAGATGCAGACACAACATATCGACACCACCGAACGGTACTAGGAAACATAAAATAAATAAATAAATAGTAATGCCATACGGTACCTACCATCACCATTCTTAATTGCTAATATGTTCTTGGCCGCGTTCTCCGACTTTTCTCCTCGCAACAGTTAATTTTCAAGAGTGCTTTATTATATATATATATATTTTTTTAAATATATTGTTTTTGTGTATAATTTTTTTTTTGTAATGTCTTTTTTGTTTAGTTTTTCCAAATCCACGAACTGCCCGAATCAAAGCATCCAGTAAAAAAAAAATTATAATAATTAACAAATAAATAAAAAATAAAAAAAATAAATATATTTAAATAAATAGTAAAGTATATCTCGTCTTTTCAGGTCACTGAAATAAAGGTAAATCAACAAGAAAAATATAAAAGAAATAAAAATAGAAACAAAAAAAATAAGGAAAGAAAAAAAAAGAAAAGAAAAAAACTGAGAGAGAGAGAAGAGAGACTGTGTTGATGCCTCTCGAAAGTAGGGTGTAGATATGAAAATTGGATAGAGCCTAGCTAGAAAATTGGCTGGCTGCTTGCATGCATTTATGGGACTATCTGTCAGATAAAGGCTGCCTCTGATTGGCCAGAGGAGCTGGGGAAGGTGGAGCTATGCAAGGTGCTATTGAAATTGCCTTCTAACAGCTTGGGAGCTTAACTCTTTGTCTGCTGCAGAAAGCTTTTGGCTGTGTGCTCCTTTGAATGTGTTACTTGCTGGTGCCTGGGGGTTAATGGCTCTGTGACAGTCACTGAAATGGCCTTTGTGTTTTGTCATGGATGACCAGCTGGACACTTCTGGCTCAACAGTATCAGATCTCGGGTCATTTCCGGCATGCAAACTGCGCTCATCCAAATTATTGATCTTAACATTATACTCCCAGTTTAATAGAAGAGAGAAAAAAACATATTCAGAACAATGAGGGTGGAGAGGGAAGGAAAGGGGGGGCTTTATCGAATTTTCTCAGAAGTCACATGATACAAAGTAAGATTGTTTTTTTTTTATTTATATATCTTTTTATTTACTTATTTATTTACTTAAGTTTTTTATTTGCTTATATTTTACTTTTTCATTTAAAATTGAATTTTTTTCTTACTTTTTTTCTTGAATTGCTATTCATTTATTTATTTACTTTATTATTTTTTTATTTATTGTATTTATTTATTGTTTTAAATGAATTTTTAGTCATGTGACACTTAAAGGATGACTGATAGAGTTACGTTTTTCCTGCACAGAAGTTTTGACCCGCAAACCTTTAAATCAAGAGAAAAAAATAATATATATATATATATATATTTATTTATATATATATATATATATATATATATATATATATATATATATATGCATATATATATATTTATATATATATTTTTTTTTTTAAGGTGTAAGTTGTCCACCATGCATCTATTTTTGGATACTTTCTACGTCTTTGCTAAAAGTGCAATGAGAAATCCACCAGCACTGGACAGCGGCCACATCTGTGCTTTGTGCAGAGCAGGAGGTGCAGTGGACAGCAGTCTATTCAGCTAAATGAACCAGAAGGTTGGGTGGTGGATCTCATACCATCAAATAAGCTGCCCATACATGGTGCATTTTTCTGCAGACAAAGCTGATTCCAACATGATGGCCTGTAATATCACTCTTACTCTCACCATAGTGTCATCATCATAATCTTGGATGAATTATATAGACGGCCACCCCCTTAGATCTCGAGAACCTTTGGAGATCACTGCCTTAGTATATGGTTCCCCTATGCATGTTACTTGTGTACTGCCTAGAATGTCAAGAATTTTTGTAATTTGCGTTGAGCATCATTTATCCTACACGTTGCAAGTTTTACTAATGACAATTACATGCAAAATTTCTTATTTTTTTACAAATTTTTTCTTTTTTTTTTTTTTTTTGCATATTTATGAATTCAATACTTAAAGCCTACCTGTCACCAAACTAAACTTTTATTATATTGTTCCTTATGTAATTATAAGTCACTTTTCTATTTACCTGCTGGTAAAATTCTCAATATTTATGTTTTTAAAGTGAATGAAAAAATGGCCACTAGGTGGCTCTGTTCTGTTCCCTGCCACAAGTCAAACAGTTAGTTTGGTCTCCTCCCGGCCTGGCAGGAAACCAAACTCAGGAAGGGTGTGCGTGGCATGGCGAGGTGACGTGACGCCTGCGGGGGAACGCCCACTTTATCCTGCCGGGAGCTCACACTATGTGAGCAAGGAGAAAAGTATGAAGCAGAGCTTTTTAAAGCTCGGAAAAAATGTTTAAGGGCAGGAGGGGTGTTAGGAGTAGTTAGGGAATATAATCTGAGTTAGTTTAGAAAATATGGTTTGATGACAGGTACTCTAAAGCCAGTGTCTCAAATGACCTTCAGTAGAGATCATTCCCTTCAGTTACATACATTATAAATGTTTATAAAAGAGAGTCATTCCATTAGTAATATCCTTTCACATCTATTAAACTTTGTTGACTTATGGGAGTGCCAAGTTTGCCTACATGGTAAACACATCACAGAAACAGTCACTGACTCTACAGCCATTAGCCTATCTCTCATCGACCGTTATAAATTATGCTGAATAAATATTATTTTATATCCATTAAACTTTGCCGCCCTAGGCACGTTCCTAGTTTGCCTACATGGTAAAAGCGTCAAAGAACCAATCCCTGATTCTACAGTCCTTAGCCTATAATCCCTTGTTTATGTCCATTAAATTTTGCCACCCTAGGTGCATGCCTAGTTTGCTTTCATGGTAAACAACGCAGAAAACCAATATGTGACTTTACAGCCATTACCTATATCCCCTTGTCCCATATATAGTATGCAAATTGAACTTGGCCGCCATAGGTGCGTGCCTAGTTTACCTACATGGTAAACACATGACAGAACCAAGCTCTGATGTCAATAGTGGGTGTGGCCTATTGCAAAAACATGGATTTTCAATGAGCCTGGACTAAGCCAAAGATTTTGTTTTAGGTAAGCTACCTAGGAGTTGCATATGTCCCCATTGCAAAACAGTGAAGCCTATAGCAGAATGATACCACTTATCTTGTGATGTGTTGATCATGTTCCCCTATATACCGTATCCAATGATAATACCGCATTACATTATCATTCCATTATGAAGGCTTGCATTATCCAAAGTGGTTAAATCTACTGTGACCCCCACTTCTGACCCAACCTCTTCTTCTGAGTCCATTACTTCATTCATAATACTGATCTGAAGATCGATAACAAATTGCTTAGAAGGGACAGTTATTATAACATTATACAATCTCTTCCACTTTTTAGCTTCCTGATACATTTGTATTTTTTTCCCCTCGAGGCGCGGATATATAAGACGTTCTGTAATGTGCAGGAAGCTTTTTAAGGGATTTTTGTCCTTATTGATTAATGTAAACACAGAGAAAAGTCATTACGGTGCAGAAGTGCTGAAAGCACTAAATGTTTCCACTGAATTAGCGAGTCACAAGTGATTGAAGGATACACTTAGTGCAATGACCAGAGGATACAGTTATTACTTATATTCCAGCACTAGATGATAAGACTATGGAATGCTTTGGACTCATAGGGCAAAAGAGGATATAGTTATTACTTATATTCCAGCACTGGATGATAGGACCAGATGATAGGACCATGGAATGCCAGGGACTCCCTTAGGGCAAAAGAGGATACATTGCTTATATTCTAGCACTAGATGATAAGACCATGGAATGCCATGGACTCTCATAGGGCAAAAGAGGATAGTTATTACTTATATTCCAGCACTACATGATAGGACCAGGTGATCGGACCATGGAATGCCATGGACTCTCATAGGGCAAAAGAGGATACAGTTATTACTTATATTCCAGTACTACATGATAGGACCAGGTGATCGGACCATGGCATGCCATGGACTCCCTTTGGGCAAAAGAGGATACAGTTATTACTTATATTCCAGCAATAGATGATAGGACCATGGAATGCCATGGGCTTTCCTAGGGCAAAAGAGGATACGGTTATCACTTATGTTCCAGTACTAGATAGGACCAGATGAAAGGACCATGGAATGCCATGGACTCTCTTAGGATTTTACTTAAGTAGGACACACCACCAGCACTGACTTCAAGGACACAACTTTTACTTTTCTTTGAACTTTTCATCAGATTGAATGATATTGAAATATTATAATACCCTAAAACATAATAAATAGGCCATACACATATACATACCAATATAATATGACAACACATATACACTATATCTATAATGAATGCTGTATTGAAGACCTAAAAACCACTAGAAATGTCCTAGGCCAAATATTTTCGATCATCATTGGATAAACAAGCTACATCTGTCCATATATCTTTCTTTTATCTATCTTTCTATCTATCTGTCTATCTATCTATCGATCTGTCTATCTCATAGCTATCTATGTATCTTTCTCATATCTATCTACCTACCTATATATATATATATATATATATATATATATATATATATATTCTATCTCATATCAATCCTTGTATGTCACATTTATCTATTTATCGCTCTATCTATATCTATCTATCTATTTTTCTATCTCTTATCTATCGAACCAAACCGCAGAATCAGACCAATCAGATACTTGCTTTTATGGTCTACACCATAGTAGAATAATAAAGGCTACATTCTGATAGGCTTTAGAGTGTAAGTTTTGCATCTACCATAATATTATCAAATGACGCCACAGTCAAGATGGCGCAATTCACAACTGTACGTAGACATGACAGGAAAGTAAAACAGAGCCAATGAAGCATAACCATTCTTTTATGGTACTCATGCAGTGATATACTATGGGAAGACGCCATACCATGCACTGACGGAGGGGTATGGATGTTTACAGTCATTTCATAGTACAACATCACTTCTCAGCATGCCTTTACTTTCGTTTAGAAGTGATAGGAAAAAGTGTATTTTTATCATATCACCATGACTGGTCACGCAATGCAGAGGACATATACCATTGATATAAAAGTACATGATGGGAACATATACAGTAAATGATTCACTGGATATAGACAATGTATACTTATGACCATTTAGGATTCATTTCATCATGGGCCACACTATTGCTTTCTCCCTAGGAAACACAATTGCTTATAGCAAGCAGCAATGTCCCTTTATAGAGTGTAAGGGGGCGCTATCTGTCCAGTCTCAAACTTATCAGTCAACTCAGTCAATCTTTAGTATGGCAGTAAAAAAAAAAAAACAACATATACTAAAGCTAAGCCAATAGGTGCCCTTGGTCATAGTATAAAGAAATAGTCAACGTTCATGAAGACCCCTCATATCATACATAATACATAGCAATACAATGTGTACACAGGTAGACATATAATGGAATGAGCATACAAAATGCATCAGAAGACTTTCAGAAGAGCATTATATGACTCATTTGTATATATTCAGCTTGCAAGTACGTATTAGGACAAGGTGAAGAAATGCAATACACGTTATTTGACCTTACGGCATATGAAGGCGACATTGTCCAATGGCCTGGTGATACTAACAGCCCATTGACTAGTATTGCTAGCATGGAAATCTGGGTCTCAAGCTAAACTTAAATCCACAACTTTTTCCCATGATGCCTAAGGAACGTTAATAAACATGAAGGATCATAGTAAGTGGCATCTATTGCATCAATATAAGTGAAAACCGTCCTCCCCCTTGGCTATGTACTGTAACCTCACCTGAGGCATTGTACTGACAAATATATTGAGCCCAAAAATTAAAAAAAATAAGAAACAAAAAGAAAACTTGCAAGCCTCTATATACAAAATTCTTCTTCGACATTGAGTTTACCCCCTCTTAGTTAGAAAGTTGGTAAACATATACGAAATAAATTAGAAGCTGATAGGAGGCTGCACTTGCTACGATCAGCTATGCCAAGGAAGAGAAAAAAAAACACTGCAAGGCACAAACAGAAGGAAGAGAGGAAAAAATATAGAGAGAGAGAGACAAGGAACTCGTGCCGAGACGATTCCTCCGAAATCAAATCAAAAGGTGATTAGATTGCCTTACCCTAAATGAGCAGCCTTGTAAGTCATTAGCGGCAGCAGATGCATGTAAAAGGGACGGATTCATAGTGTATCTCTCAGCCTGTCTCCAGCAAACATCCTTTCCAAACGGTATGGACATCTTAACATCACAAGAAATCTGCAGCGTCTCTTATAGTCCAGATGGGCTACACCACAAGCCAATTCAGCATTAATAAACACCTACTCTGGGCAGCTTGCAAGTCATACTTCGTACTACCATAGGCAACAGCAGGCGACTGACGCACTCATTAACCTCTATGCTGTCAAAAAGGACTAGGAACGCAATACACTGGAAGCCCCCTTTGGCTGCAAAGAGGTTTCAAGATCACGGGAGGGAAGAGGAGGAAGAAAAAAAAATCTTGATTTTTTTTTTCTCGCAAAAACCACAAAACAACAAACCCTCTTTTTTTAAAATGTCAAATTCAGGTTAATCGGTCTTCATTTAGGCAAAAGAAGAAAAATTGGGAATCATTCTTCATTACAGCAGTTTTAAAGTCAGCACGAAAAATGTTAGACTCGCATAAGAAAGTGTCAAATTGTTACCTCATTATTTAATAAAGCAGCATTAAGGGTCCTGGTGATTTCAAACATCTTGCCCAGAGAGTAAGAAAAAGGAGCCTTTGCTATTGCTCCGTCTGCAAAGGGTCTGTCCGAATTGTTCTTTTTTGTTTTTTGTGTTTTTTTTTTTTTTTCCAAGAGAGTCAATAGGAAGATTCCCTAGAGTTCGCACATCAGAGCTTCTATTCAGCTTGCTGGATTTTCCCCCCGATCAAGTGCACAGAGTACAGATGGATAAAGCAGCATGGACTGCTCTCTTGCAAGGTTACACTGCTACAAACATGGCTGGTGTTAAAAGTATTCTTTCAAAGTAACAATTCAAAGCCTATCCACTAGGTGGTTTGCGAGCAAACATGCAAATAACCTTGGGTAGAAAAAGGGACCTGGAGCTTCTTGGTTGGATGTGCTAAAACAGGTATATTAACAGCTTGCACCCATGCCTGCTGTCCCTCCAATCACCCCTCGTATACTAAATGACTTGTCACTGCCCACTGAATCCCCCCTGCCCTCGCTGAAGAAGAAACTGCTTGCAGTCTCAGTAGACTCTGGAGATTAATTCCATTGAGTGAACAAATGCATGCCTGGAAATTGTTGCATTGTATCTGCAGTCCGCCCAGCGTCACAATTAAACCAGAAATGATATAGACACAAATAGGAGAGATCGCTCTTCCGTCCTGCTTCGTGCTGAATACATTATTGCTACTCAAAGAAAAAAAAAAGGAAAAACCTGTCTCCGTATGGTGCAGACTTATATCTGCCATTCGTGCCGGTACTGGATGAGTGCTAGAAAAACATAGGGATGAAGGTAGTGACGCCGGATAGGACCCTCGTATCTACCGAGTTTGTGTTGTGAAGGGCATGAGGGTCCAGGGACTTCACTCTGTTAATGGGATGTTGAAAAAGAAATTCTGTAAAAGCTGGAAATATATTGGTTCCTATAGAAACCCTTTAGTGTCCATGTTCCACCTAGTTTTTAATGTACAAACAACATCAAGGCAGGGTATACATATCATAGAGACTACATGGTTGCTATAAGTGACCCTTAGAACGAAAGGCCTGGACCTGGTTGGTCCCATCTGCTTTGACTATGTAGGGTGGCGGGGTAACAAGCACTAGGCTCTTCTGTCCTGGGACCCCTATATTATAAGGAGGGCCCATTTAGTCTTCATCAAGAGGTTCTCTCTTGTCTATGTACATTCTGTTTAATTCTAGATGTATATTGCATTGAGTTCACAGTATTTGGATATTATCTCAGGCATTGTATCAAAGAATTACAAATTCATTCTGCATGCTGTACGTTGGAAGAGGATTTCGGTCATAATAATATTGATGGCCTGTCCTCCGTATATACCATCAATATCAGATCCATTGACTGTCAACAGCTGGCATCCCCAACTATAAGCTGTTTGCTTGGACATATACCTAATATACAGGTCTGGAAAGCTCTATTCATAAGGTAGTGGCCATGCTTAGTTACTATTGGAGCTGAGCTGCAGTAACCCAACATGGCCACTAAGCAATGTACGGAGCTGTCTGTTTCCTACTCTGTTACTCTGTGCATGCTGGAGACATGGCTCTGGTAAACAGCTGATAGGTGGTGGTGGTGGCGGCCATTGTTGGCACCCAAACAATATGAAATTGATTGCCTATCCAGAGGATAGGCAATTATTATGTTGCTACCAGAAAATCCCTGTAAGTACTAGGATCTGAGTTAATCTGAAGGCATGACAACATTTAAATAGTAAATTCAGGTAGAAGACAGACATGGTGCACATCTACAATCTTGCACAATGATCTAATTGCTTCTCAACATAATTTCCAAAACTAACAGGTTGTTAGTATATACGTTTTGATCAAAGAGTACAAAGCCCACTCGCCACTTGTGTCTGCACTCTTCCCCACCCCCTCAGCCCAACCCTATATAAGTAGTAGTTAGCTACACATGGGCCATTTCTTTCCTAGCAGCCTTGCAGTCTGACTGGGAGAGGATGGTAAGTGAGCTGTAGCATCCTGTTCACACTGGTGTGGTGCTGTGCGGCGTCTGTTGCTGCCGTGGCGCTGTGTCTGCGGGGAGGTGCGACCCATGGACTGGTTTGAGTGGCATTGGGGCCGCTCAGCCAGTTGGGTCGTTCCCCCTGTGGGCACTGGTGTGGTGGCGGTGGTGGTCGCCGCCCAGTGCTACGCCATTTTATGCTAGGGACGTTAGGGACCCAATCTAAATAGGAGGCCTTGACGTGGCGAGTGGGCTTTGTACTTTTTGATCAAAACGTATATACTAACAACCTGTTAGTTTTTGATATTATGCTGAGAAGCAATTAGATCATTGTGCAAGATTGTAGATGTGCGACCATGTCTGTCTTCTACCTGAATTTAAAATAGTAATATCAGGACATTTGATCCCTTTTGGCACCACCCAGGAACATCTTTATTAAAGTGTCCACTTTTGGGTGGAGTTTACATAAACACTACTTTGATTGAGGTCTGGTTCTCATGATTGTCCTGCCGAAATCAGGACTGTTGGCAAGAATGTATGAACTGTACAAATATATATGCTACTAGAGAACCATTGGGTTACTTCTTTAGATATAATTCATGATCGCTCTCACATATTGGAATTGTTCCCAACCCATGCAGGCCTACTGGGATTAACATAGCCATACTGAATAGTGATGAGTGGCCCATATTCGAATTCGCAATATTTTGCAAATTTATAGACGAATATTCGTCTGATATTCGCGAATTTCGCATATTCGTTATATTTGAATATGCGAATATACGCATATTCGAGGAAGAAAACAGTGAGGGGGTGGGCAACTTTACTATTGGTTTCTAGGGATGTTGTTGATAACCTTTGACAAGTGTATTTGCATCATTCTAATTGGTCCACAAGTGAAAAGAAGGAATATGCGAATATTCACATATATACGAATATGCGCAAAAAAGTGAATATTCGTAATTTCGAATATTCGCAATGTTCGCGAATTTGCGATATTCGTGATAAAAATTTGAAATGAGAATATTCGCGCCCGACACTAATACTGAAAGGGCACAGATCACAAGATTCACGCTCCCCCTTTAGTGGACATAAGCATGGAATATCAGTCATCCTGAAATAAAAGTATATGGGCCCTTTGTTCTTGAATAGCTTAGAATCACCTTATGCGTTAGCAGTTTTAAACCATGAAATTCATTAGCTCAGCTTTTACTGTATATTCAATCTAGTAGACCTTTGGTCTCCAAACTGTCCCCTCCAGATGTTGCTGAACTACCAAGCATTCCAGAATTGGTAGTTCTGCAACATCTGGAGGGCCATAGTTTGGAGACCACTGTAGTAAGCAGTAGGAGACCACCCTTCAGGAGAAAATACACCATATTACTTATGAGCTCCTATGCACAGTTGCACATAATGTATTGTATGTCCACTTCTCATTTTTACTAATAAAGACCCCCATACAGATATGAAAAAAGTCATCCAAACCCAACGAATATAGGGCAAGCTAAACTTGCATGCAGAGGTGTAGCTTGCAGCTTCGGGGCCTTGATGCAAAATCTGCAACAGGGCCCCCTATGGCGATTATGGTACAGCTCTCTTATGGGGCAAATGTGCTTTGGGGCCCCCTTAGGCACCAGGTCCCGATGCGACTGCTACCTCTGCTACTTCTATAGCTACACCCCTGGAGTAATCAGGATAAAGAGCTCTTGAAAGTCTGTGACCACCTTAACCCCTTAAGGACCAGGCCAATTTCCACTGTAGGACCAGAGTGTTTTTTGCACATCTGACCACTGTCACTTTAAGAATTAATATCTCTAAAACGCTTTTACCGAATATTCTGATTCTGAGAATGTTTTTTCGTGACATATTCTACTTTATTTTGGTGGTAAATTTTCGGCGTTACTTGCATCCTTTTTTGGTGAAAAATCCCCAAATTTCATGAAAATTTTAAAAATGTTGCATTTTTCTAACTTTGAAGCTCTCTACTTGTAAGGAAAATTGATATTCCCAATAAATGTTATTTTTATTCACAAATACAATATGTCCACTTTATGTTGGCATCATAAAATGGACATATTTTTGCTTTTTGAAAAAATTAGAGGGATTCAAAGTAAAGCAGCAATTTTCAAAAAATTCATGAAAAATGCTAAATCTGAGGGGACAGATGTTACAGAACTACAACTCCCAGCATGCCTGGGCAGTCTAGGCATGCTGAGAGTTGTAGTTTGGCAACATCTGGAGGGCTACAGTTTGGGCACCACTGTAACAGTGGTCCCCAAACTGTGACCCTCCAGATGTTGCAAAACTACAACTCCCAGCATGCCCAGACAGCCTTTGTCTCTCTGGGCATGCTGTGAGTTGCAGTTTGGCCTTCCTAGTGGTTGCCACAGTAAAGATCACATTACTTTCACTTTCATTCCCCCCCCCCCCCCCCAGTCGCTTCCCTACCTGACCCAGGATCCAGCAGTCTCCAGCGATGATCAGCTGTTCCCAGGCATCTTCTCCTGCAGGTACCGACCTCCATATTCTCCCCATGTTCTTCGCGACATCCAGGGGTGGACAGAACGCGGGGGTTGCCATGTCAACCCACTGTCCTGCTCTGCCATTGGTGAGAATCAGTTCTGACCAATGGCAGGGGATAGGAGGAGATCACAGCACTGCGACCTCACTCCTACCCTGCAAAATGATCTGGGCTGTCACTGACAGGTCAGATCATCACTATTTCAAGGCTGATCGGGTCACCAGAGACCCGATCAGCCCGGAATAGCAGAAAATTGCATGTCTGAATTGACATGCGATTTTCTGCGATCGCCGACAAGGGGGGGTCTCAGGACCCCCCTCGGCGTTTGCCTCAGATGCCTGCTGAACGATTTCAGCAGGCGTCCGGTTTCGCAACCCGCCCGGCACGCGGCGTGATGCAAAATTCCCACGGACGTATGAGTACGTGCCTGGTCCTTAAGACCCAGGGCGCAGGGACGTACTCATATGTGCCTGGTCCTTAAGGGGTTAAAGAAATATATTTATAGAAATTTAGACAAAGGTAGGGAAATAGATGGACAATTCTCATATTATCTGAAACCAGATGTCTATGATCTTCTCATCCAGCTTGGGCAATTATCATCCAAGATTTTTGGACTTAGAAAACTTGGGATGACCATGAAACAAAAATGGACTTAAAGGGGTACTCCGCTGCCCCAGCGTTCGGAAACATTTTGTTCCAAACGCTTGACGCGGGCGACGCGGGATCGTGGGGTCTCGGTCACGCCCTTTGTGACATCACGCCACGCCCCAACAATGCAAGTCTATGGGAGGGGGCGTGGCGGCTGCCACGCCCCCTCCCATAGGCTTGCATTGTGGGGCCTTTATGTGACATCACGAGGGGTGTGACCATGATGTCACGACCCCCCGTTCTAAACGAACGTCGGGTGCTGCACAGAGATTGTTGGGGTCCCAGCTGCAGGACCCGGGATAATATGTATAGGGGCGGAGAAAAAAAATGCATGAATTATTAAGGGGAAAAGTCTTTTGTAGATACTAAATCTTGTTATTCAACTAAATACCAAAGCAATATAAAGTGATTTGGATCAACACTGAACCCCATAAAACAGCATTTGGTGAATAGATTTGGTAGGACCTGCAGACCTCATACTCTTCTCAGTCCAGAAGTGTATGTATCATGGAGGACGACCAACTGGCTGCTATGGAACCCTTGGAGAAAGGGGGTTCATCTTCGCTTTGACCAATCCCCTTTGCTACTACATAATGAGAACCTTGGGGGGTGGGGAATAAGCGAAATAGTCATGAAAACGGGAAACAAACACCATTCTTTTTGGCAAAGTGGGCCACCAATGGGGGAGATTTATCAAAACCTGTGCAAAGGAAAAGTTGCCCAGTTGCCCATAGCAACCAATCAGATCGCTTCTTTCATTTTGCAAAGGCCTTGTTAAAAATAAAAAAAGCGAGCTGATTGGTTGCTATGGGCAACTGGGCAACTTTTCATCTGGACAGGTTTTGATAAATCTCCCCCAATATGAGGGGAGAATTTACTATGAGGTCCTCTTTCTTCTGTATATGTCTTCTCATATGTTCAAGGACCTATTGACTAGTGTTGAGTGCGAATATTCGAAATGCAATTTTTTTTTGCCAATATCAGCACATCGCGATTTTGCGAATATTTAGAATATAGCGCTGTATATTCGAAATTATGAATATTCATTTTTTTGTTTTTTTTTCTTCCCAATACACATCACAACAATGATGTGTACTGACGTAAAAAAAAACAAAAAAAAAAGTGATCATCCCTCCCTGCTTCCATCTTGTGGTCCAAAGAAGGCTCCAATATTATTTACTGTGTGAGTTGGTGTGGAGCGCGAATATTTTGTATATGCGAATATGCAAATATTTGCGAATATCGGTACTTCCAGAGGACACTGATCCCTCCCTTCTTTTAGGTGAAAGATTTAATGGCGCATGCGCACTATGCGAATTTCATTACGAATTTTCGCATTGGAAGAAAAAGGGAACGAACGCAGCCAATATGCAAATTCCGCGAACATAGGACGAATATTCGTCCATATGTTTGCAAAATATCGCGAATTCGAATATGGCCCCTGCCGCTCACCGCTAATATTGACCAGGAAATATTTTATTGCAACCACGTATATGTATCAGATATGTTACTTTATAAAGGAGATGTTCAAGTTTTCCGAGGGTAAAGTAAGGAAAGAACTACTGATGCTACATTAGAAATGGTCCAATAAATGCGCATTGTTATCACACAGGTAGTGCGCATTTGAATGTTTTTTTTTTTTTTAGCACAATACGAAGATCTCTTTCAAATGTACAATAAGTACGTCCTCTTGGAGATGTCGCAACGCCTGACAATGGGCTTATCACACTGCTAAGTGCATCTCAAGGGCTATGTGTTGTGTCTGATAATGTTCTAAACTAAGTTAATAGTTTTATTACCAGTGCACAGCTTTGCATAACTCTAACCCTGGTAAAGTGCCCAGAAAGTGGTCTTTTCCAGCTTATGTCATTTTCAATTCAGATCTTTTTGATATTCTCACAAAACAAAAAACAGAAAGCCCTGGTAGAGAAACATGCATAATGCTGCTTCATTAAATGCAATTGTGGTAGCTTGGGGGTGTAGGGTATATGGGGTGCAGCTGTGCGCTTACTAAAGGGTGCTTGCTTAACCTTTTCTATTCATGACGCCAGGGTGAGGGTTATTCTCTGTATGCTTGTCCTACCACCACCTGTCCCAAGAGCGATAGGGAGATAGGAAATAATTGATTGTCAACAACCGGAGATTTGCAGAAACTTGTTAGAACTTTTACTGAAGATTTTATGCAATAATGAACAGGAACAGTCCATATAACACAGTCTATTAGAGCTTGACAAGTGGTTGGGACCTGGTGAGTCTATTGAGCTTAGGAAGGTAGTTGTTGCGCGAATTCACTGGATTTAGGGGTTTAGATTCGTTCCAGTAATCACGCTAGCTTTAGCGGGGATTGAGATTTTAACTCACGCTTTAGTTTAGGCTGAGGCCGACAGGCTTCTGGCCTAGCTTGTCTTTGTAAGTTGCGCAGATCCATCCTGATAGTCCGGCATCCACGAGAGCAGCAACCCAAGAGAGCGATCATTGGCTACAGCTCCCTTATGTGGGCAGGTGCTGGACTTAAGCTCACTGGTCCATACAACTGTCAATCTCTTGTATAGAGAGTTATGGGAAACCATGTGACCCAAGGACCTCCAAAGGTCCTCCAACATACCATAGAGGAATTAACATGGTCACATGACTGAAGGTCCTGCGACGCCACCAAGGTAAGTATACTAATATACATTATATTAAATATATACATTTAAACATTAAAAAATTAGAAAAGAAGGAGGCGACTAGGGACTGTCCCACCTGTGGGACCCTACCTGAACGTAGTAACTCTGACTTTGGGGACCACCATACAAGGTACGGTACGCAATACGGTACCGGGACACCACACAATGTATAGATTATGTAATATACATAGAGAAAGATACAATGGGACTGTATACTCATTATGATTATCATCACCTACTAACCCTATGCCAGTGTTTCCCAACCAGGGTACCTCCAGCTGTTGTGAAATTACAACTCCCAGCATGCCCGGACAGCCAACGGCTGTCCGGGCATGCTTGAAGTTGTAGTTTTGCAACAGCTGGAGGTACCCTGGTTGGGGAACGGAACACTGCCCTATACTATTAAGTGGGTTTTCCAGGGAAAAAAACTTTTTTATATATATCAACTGGCTCCAGAAAGTTAAACAGATTTGTAAATTACTTCTATTAAAAAATCGTAATCCTTTCAGTACTTATGAGCTGCTGAAGTTGAGTTGTTCTTTTCTGTCTATGTGCTCTCTGATGACACCTGTCTCGGGAACTGTCCGGAGTAGAAGCAAATCCCCATAGCAAACCTCTTCTACTCTGTGCAGTTCCCGAGACTAGCAGAGATGTCAGTAGAGAGCACTGTTGCCAGACAGAAAAGAACAACTCAACTTCAGCAGCTGATAATTATTGGAAGGATTAAGATTTTTTAACAGAAGTAATTTACGAATCTGTTTAACTTTCTGGAGCCAGTTGATATATATATATATATATATAAAAAAAAAGTTTTTTCCTGGAATACCCCTTTAACCCCTTAAGGACGTAAATGTACGTCCTGGTGCGGTGGTACTTAACGCACCAAGACGTACATTTACGTCCTGTGCATAACCGCGGGCATCGGAGCGATGCCCGTGTCATGCGCGGCTGATCCCCGCTGCTAATCGCAGCCAGGGACCCGCCGGCAATGGCCGACGCCCCCGATCTCGCGGGCGTCCGCCATTAACCCTTCAGGTGCCGGGATCAATACAGATCCCGGCATCTGCGGCAGTGCGCGATTTGAATGAATGATCGGATCGCCCGCAGCGCTGCTGCGGGGATCCGATCATTCAGAACGCCGCATGGAGGTCCCCTCTCCTTCCTCCGTCCTGCTCCCGGCGTCTCCTGCTCTAGTCTGTGATCGAGCAGACCAGAGCAGAAGATGACCGAAAATATTGATCTGTTCTATGTCCTATACATAGAACAGATCAGTATTAGCAATCATGGTATTGCTATGAATAGTCCCCTCTCGGGACTATTCAAGTGTAAAAAAAAATGTAAAAAAATTTAAAAGTAAAAAAAAAGGGAAAAATCCCCTCCCCCAATAAAAAAGTAAAACGTCCGTTTTTTCCTATTTTACCCCCAAAAAGCGTAAAAAAATTTTTTTATAGACATATTTGGTATCGCCGCGTGCGTAAATGTCCGAACTATTAAAATGAAATGTAAATGATCCCGTACGGTGAACGGCGTGAACGAAAAGAAAAAAAAGGCCAAAATTCCTACTTTTTTAATACATTTTATTTAAAAAAAAATTATAAAAAATGTATTAAAAGTTTTTTATATGCAAATATGGTATCAAAAAAAAGTACAGATCATGGCGCAAAAAATGAGCCCCCATACCGCCGCTTATACGGAAAAATAAAAAAGTTAGAGGTCATCAAAATAAAGGGATTATAAACGTACTAATTTGGTTAAAAAGTTTGTGATTTTTTTTAAGCGCAACAATAATAGAAAAGTATGTAATAATGGGTATCATTTTAATCGTATTGACCCTCAGAATAAGGAACACACGTCATTTTTACCATAAATTGTACGGCGTGAAAACGAAACCTTCCAAAATTTGCAAAATTGCGTTTTTCGTTTTAATTTCCCCACAAAAATAGTGTTGTTTGGTTGCGCCATACATTTTATGATATAATGAGTTATGTCATTACAAAGGACAACTGGTCGCGCAAAAAACAAGCCCTCACACTAGTCTGTGGATGAAAATATAAAAGAGTTATGATTTTTAGAAGGCGAGAAGGAAAAAATGAAAACGTAAAAATTAAATTGTCTTTAAGGCCAAAATGGGCTGAGTCCTTAAGGGGTTAATACCTATCCAAACTGGAAGGATCAACAAGGATTTCCATCACTGATCATCTAACATTGTCACCATATGCAGAAGTTTTGCTCTCTGCTGACCTCTGCTGTCCATTTTAGGAACTGTCCAGAGCCGCATACGTTTGCTATGGGGATTTTCTCCTGCTCTGGGGAGTTCCAAAAATGGACAGCAGAGGTCAGCAGAGAGCACCAAAAAGAAAAGCATTTCCTCTGTATTATACAGCCCATAAAATGTATTGGAAGGATTAAGGGAGTAGTTCGGCGCGCACTTTTCCCATTTTATCCCGACCGGGCTGCAAAATAAAAGAAAACAAACTTTCTCTTACCTGCCAACGAGCCCCCGGAGGTCCGGTACACTCCGGTACAGGTGTTCAGTCCCCGGGCTGTATTCTCCTTACTTCCTGTTAGCCCGGCACGTCACACGGAGCTTCAGCCTATTACCAGCCGAGGCGGGACATCGCCAAACACCTGTACCGGAGTGTACCGGAGCTCCGGGGGCTCGTTGGCAGGTAAGAGAAAGTTTGTTTTCTTTTATTTTGCAGCCCGGACGGGATAAAATGAGAAAAATGTACGCCGGACTTAATTTACAAGTCTGTTTAACTGTCTGGCACCAGTTGATTTAAAAAAAAAAAAGTTTCCCCTTTAATAAATCTCCCCCATAATGTTACTGAAACCACACAGTTAATGGCTAAAAAAAAATATATATATATATATATATATATAAATACTACCAAACACCAGATTTGCAGATATTTGCAAAAAAATTTTTATAATAAATAAAAAGTGATCAAAAATTCCTATCTAAAAAAAAAGGTACTTAAACAAAATACAGATCACAGCGTAAAAAATGAGTCCTTGAACAGCTGCAAATATGGAACAAAAAGTGCCCAAGGGTCAGAAGAGGCCTGGTTTAAGCACACTCAATTTGTTACAAAAAGATGTACTTTTTTAAAAATTAGTCAAGTAAAACAAGTTTCCACTTGGTTTTTTTTGGGCAGTTTTGGGATTTCTGCCACTGCAGGTTTTCAGCCAAAGTCAGAAGTGGATCCATAAGAAAGGAGAAGTTTAAGTCCTCCCATTATATTTCCCATTCCCTTTGAATACACTTCTGGCTTTGGCTTGAAAACTGCAGTGGCAGAAATCCAAAAATTTCCAGAAAAAAAACCAAGTGGAAACTTAGCCTTATTCTTCTTTAAGGGTGCATTCACACAACGCAATTACCGTGGAATTACGCTGGCGGAATTATGCTAGCGGAATTACGCGTGGTGAACTTTTACATCAGTGTGAATGGGTTTCCATAAAAGTAACATAGAAAAAATCATAAACGTGCAGTATCACTTCGTACAAACTTATAAAGTAAAAGTAACATTGAATTGCAGATTGTTTTTTGTGAATACGAAAGTTGTGCCTCGCTCAAAATGATTCAAAATAATTCAAAACACAATCCCTCGACCAGCTACATCCACAGAAATAAAAAGATATGGCTCTCTGATGCATAAAGTGAAAAAAAGAAACAATAGCCCTTAATGCCAAAATAGGCTTGGCCCAGACGGTGGTAACATGCACTGCACTACTAGGCTGTTGATGTTACATCTAATATCCTAAGTTCTCGTGTAATTATTCGTAAGTACATCATCACCGTTTCTTCCAGCCAGGAAGGGGTTAATTCATCAACATGATGAAAGCCACAAACATAAAAAAAAAAATTGGCTCGGCCCAGACGGTGGTAACATGCATTGCACTACTACGCTGTTGGTGTTACATCTAATATCCTAAGTTTGACTGGGAGAGCATGGTAAGTGAGCTGTAGCACCCTGTTCACACTGGTGTGGTGCTGTGCGGCATCTGTTGCTGCCGTGGCGCCGTGTCTGCAGGGAGGTGCGACCCATGGACTGGTTTGAGTGGCATTGGGGCCGCTCTGCCAGTGGGTCGTTCCCCCCGTGGGCAACGGTGTCGCGGCGGCGGTGGTGGTCGACGCCCAGTGCTACACCATTTTATGCTAGGGACGTTAGGGACCCACTCTAAATAGGTGGCCTTGACGTGGCGAGTGGGCTTTGTACTTTTTGATCAAAACGTATCTACTAACAACCTGTTAGTTTTTGAAATGATGCTGAGAAGCAATTAGATCATTGTGCAAGATTGTAGATGTGCGACCATGTCTGTCTTCTACCTGAATTCATAATATCCTAAGTTCTCGTGTAATTATTCATAAGGAAATCATCACCGTTTCTTCCAGCCAGCAAGGGGTTAATTCATCAACATAATAACAGCCACAAACATAAAAAAAAAAAATAGGCTTGGCCTAGACGGTGGTAACGTGCACTGCGCTACTACGCTGTTGATGTTACATCTAATATCCTAAGTTCTCGTGTAATTATTCATAAGGGCATCATCACCGTTTCTTCCGGCCTGGAAGGGGTTAATTCATCAACATGATGAAAGCCACAAACATAAAAAATAGCCTTTAAAAAAAAAAAAATCTTCAAGAAGTCTGCACCCGTCCACCCCCAGGATGCTTTATCTGATCAATAATAACCATTCCCCATTGACATTACACCATCTGCCTCGCTCTAGTGCTAAGTGCAACTCAACTGTTATAAAGAGACTTACCTCAGCCTCTTAAAGTCATAGCCCCACTTAGCAAATTGTATATAAGATGCAGCAGACTGAAAGGATGTATCCCATGACATCAGGGTCATGGACTTACAGTACAGTAAAAAAAAAATTGTGCCACCCTGATCCTTTGTGATTGTCTTTCAAGTTTAATGGAAAATTGACTTGACTTGTAATGGGCTTCAGGCTGGCTGCTGGTTCACGACACGGCTGCATCTGCTCTGCTTCTGAATAAAGAAGTTGTGATTTATAAAGGGACTAAAATTGTTAGTATACAGCAGTGTTTCCCAACCAGGTTGCCTCCAGCTGTTGCAAAACTACAACTCCCAGTTTGCCCGGACAGCCAAAGGCTGTCCGGGCAGGCTGGGAGTTGTAGTTTTGCAACAGCTGGAGGTACCCTGGTTGGGAAACACTGGTATACAGCATGGGCCGACAGGACGCTATCCTGCTTATAGGGAATTTATGTGTGTTTTATATTGATGTCGCTCATATTGATAATTTTTTTCTCTTCTGTGGATACAGTTAAATAGTTCATAAGGTTGAAAAAAAGACAAGAGTCCATCAAGTTCAACCTATATTCCTATTAGGTCCTTATTGTGTTGATCCAGAGAAAGGCAAAAAAAAAATAAAAATAACATTATGAGGCCGATGCCAGTTGCCCAATACCAGGGGGGGAAATTCCTTTACGATTGTAAATATGGAAACCATATGAATCCCTGGATCAATGTTCTATGCCCATCTGGTATTCATAACTTGTGATTAAAAAATTTATATTTAAGAAAAACATCAAGGCCCCCTTGGACAACATCATGTGGCAAAGAGTTTCATGGTTTCACTGCTCTGACAGTAAAGAATCTCCTACTGTGATGATGTTGAAGCCTTCTTTCCTTTAGATCAGTGGTCTCCAAGCTTTGCACCTCTAAATGTTGCAAAACTACAAATACAATGGCTGTCCACAGTTTGGAGACAATTGTTTTAGACATAGAGGATGACCCCTTGCCATGGTTACATCAATAACTAGCCTTTTTTGAGCAAGACAACATTCTAATAGTCTATTGGCCTAGGTGTAGCCCACTTTGTGTGTCCAAAATTTGAGTGCCCAGTGAATGACTGTATCCATACTGTTAATCTGTTAAGTTTAACCTCTGAGGATGTGATATCAGGTTAGGATATGAGGTCGGGATATGAAGATTAGTGTTGCTCACGAATATTCGCAATTCGAATATTATTCGCCAATATCACATATTCGCGAATTCGCGAATTTCGCGAATATAGCGCTATATATTCGTAATTACGAATATTTGTATTTTTTATTTATTTATTTATTTTTTTTCACAGTACACATCACAGTGATCACCCCTCTGCTTCCAGCTTGTGTGGTGTAAAGAAGGCTGTAATACTACTGTGTGAGACTGGCGCGCGGAAATTCGCATATGCGAAAATTAGCATGTGCTAATTTTCACATATGCGAATTTTCGCATATACTAATTTTGTATATGCTAATATTCACATATGTTCATTTTCGCATACGCGAATTTCCGCATATGCGAAAATAAAACGCGAATATAACGAATATGCGAATATTCGCGAATATGACGAATATTCGTCCATATATTCGCGAATATTCGCGAATTCGAATATGGCCTATGCCGCTCAACACTAATGAAGATGGGATATGAGGTCGGGTAATGAGGGCAGGATATGAGATCGGGATATGAGGACGAGATATGAGGTTGGGATATGAGGTCGGGATATGAGGACGAGATATGAGGTTGGGATATGAGGTCGGAATATGTGGACGAGATATGAGGTTGGGGTGTGAGGTCGGGATATGAGGTCGGCATATGAGGTCAGGATATGAGGATGGGATATGAGGACGAGATATGAGGTTGGGATATGAGGTCGGAATATGTGGACGAGATATGAGGTTGGGATGTGAGGTCGGGATATGAGGTCGGCATATGAGGTCAGGATAGGAGGATGGGATATGAGGTCTGAATATGTGGATGGAATATGAGGTCGGGAAATGAGTTCGGGATATGAGGACAGGATATGAGGATGTGAACATAGGACAGGATATGAGGTCAGGATATGAGGACGAGATATGATGTCGAGATATGAGGACAGGATATGAGATCAGGATATGAGGACAGAATATGATGAAAAGATATGAGGACAGAGTATGAGGTCGGGATATGAGGAGGGGAAATGAGGATGGGATATAAGGTTGGGATATAAGGACCAGATATGAGGTCTGGATATTAGGATGGCATATGAGAACGGGATATGAGGATGGGATATGAGGACGGTATATAAGGTCAAGATATGAAGACTGGATAGGAAGTCAGGATATGAGGACTAGTGTTGAGCGGCATAGGCCATATTTGAATTCATGATATTTCGCGAATATATGGACGAATATTCGTCATATATTCGCTAAATTCGCATATTCGTAATATTCGCGGTTTATTTTTGCATATGTGAACATTTGCGTATGCGAAAATTAGCATATGCGAAAATTTGCATGAACCAAAATTAGCATAAGCGAAAATTCGCAAATACGAAAATTAGTATATGCGAAAATTTGCATGAACCAAATTTAGCATAAGTGAAAATTCGCAAATACGAAAATTAGCATATACGAAAATTTGCATTAACCAAAATTAGCATAAGCGAAAATTCGCGTATGCGAAAATTTACATATGCGAAAAATTGCATGAACCAAAACTAGTATAAACGATAATTCGCAAATGCGAAAATTAGCCTATGCTAATTTTCATATATGCGAAAATTCGCACGCCAGTCTCACACAGTAGTATTAGAGCCTTTTTTACACCACACAAGCTGGAAGCAGAGAGGGATGATCACTGTGATGTGTACTGTGAAAAAAAAAATTACAAAAAAAAAAAATAAAAGAATATTTGTAATTACGAATATATAGTGCTATATTCGCGAATATTAATGAGGACAGGATGGGAGGTGAGGATATTAGGACGGGATATGAGGTCAGGATATGAGAACGAGATATCAGGACAGGATATGAGGAGGGGATATCAGGACGGGATACGAGGTCGGGATACGAGGTCAGGATACGAGGACAGGATATGAGGTCAGGATATGAGAACGAGATATGAGGACGGGATATTAGGGCGGAATATTACCTGGGATATGTGAACGGGATATGAGGAGATCTTCATTGCTGCTTTTCCTCTCCCACAGGGTTAAGGTAGTAAGAACACTGTTGGGCACTCTGCTAGTTTTAAATAGTGTATGTGTATATATATATATATATATATATATATATATATACCGTATTTTTCGCCGTATAAGACGCACTTTTTCTTCCCCAAAACTGGGGGGGAAAAGCTGGTGTGTTTTATACAGCGAATACACCCCTATCGGGTTGGTCCCTGCGGCTATCAACGGCCGGGACCCGCGGCTAATACAGGACATGCCCGATCGCGGTGATGCCTTGTATTAACCCTTCAGACGCGCCGATCAAAGCTGACCGCCGCGTCTGAAACCAAAGTGACACTAACCCGGCTGCTCAGTCGGGCTGTTCGGGACCACCGCGGTGAAATTTCACCGCGGCGTCCCGAACAGCTTACAGGACACCGGGAGGGAACTTACCTGCCTCCTCGGTGTCTGCTCTCGGCCGGGATCCCCTGCATGGCCGGCGCTCTCCTTCGACGTCGTCGCACACGCCGTCCCGTCATCCAATAGGAGCGGCGTGCGTAGCGACGTGATGACGGCGACGGAGAGCATGGTTCCCGGGGAAGAAGACGTCCGGAGTGTCGGGGACACCCCGGGGACACGGCGACAGCGATGGAGCGACATCCAGGGCAGCGGTGACGGGCGGTGACGGGTCCGGAGCGGCGGGGACAGGTGAGTATTACCTCCTATACCAGTGGTCTTCAACCTGCGGACCTCCAGATGTTGCAAAACTACAACTCCCAGCATGCCCGGACAGCCAACGGCTGTCCAGGCATGCTGGGAGTTGCAGTTTTGCAACATCTGGAGGTCCGCAGGTTGAAGATCACTGTTGGGTGCAGAATCTTTTTTTTTCTAGATTTTGCACCTTTAAAATTGGGTGCGTCTTATACGCCGGTGCGTCCTATAGGGCGAAAAATACGGTAATATACATATTGGCCATATTGACAGGGGATGCCTACCGTAACAGGTGGGGCCATAATATGCTACCATCACCTCTGTTTTACAAAGTAGCTTTTTTTTTTTTTTTTTTTTTTTTTTTTACAGTGTCCCCCATATTTTCCGTAACCTCTACCCCCCTTAAGATCCCCAACTTGTCCCAGGCAGAGCATGCTTACATTAACACATGCCATCTTTTAGGCTATCATTTTTCACTGTCCACCCAGAAGACTGGATGCATTTCTGCAGCAAAGAGGCACCTTTGGGTTCTCTTGCTATAAACATGTAATTGAGGCTCTTCCCTCATTCATTTAATGGCCATCTGTGACCCTTAACTTGCAGCATGTAGTTAGTAGAATTTCCCTGCCTTCTTCCTAGTACTTTCTAACAAAAACTTAATAAGAAATAGAAAACAATCCAGCCAAATTTGCTCCGCACTCTAGCCCAGTGTTTCCCAACCAGGGTGCCTCCAGCTGTTGCAAAACTACAACTCCCAGCATTTCCCGACAGCCTTTGGCTGCCAAGAAGTACAATATATAAAAAGTTTTTGGGGGGGTATTCATGAAAAGTGGAGGTGGAGAACGTCTTTTTACTCCATTAATTCACGCAGTGGAAACCGTGTACCTGCACCAAATGTATTACATGGCGCAGAGCTTGTGATACATTTGGTGCTGATCATATTTCTATGCAACTTTTTTGCGACTTTTTAACCCTGCTGTCAACAGTCAGTTTCTAAGCCAACTGAGGACTGGTGTACAATACGAGCATTTGCGCCAAGATATGCAACAAATTAAAAAGTCGCAAATCATAAATTCCTGACCACTGCATGATTTCAACTGAAATCACAACTTCCAACATGACTTTGAAAAAAAAAATTCTATTTGGTTTGGCGCAAAACTTTGTCTCTAAAAAGCACCTGCACCAAAAAAATAGAGACAAACTACAGCCAAAATAAAAGTGTAATACATACCCCCCTTTGACTTTGCCCGTTTGACATATAAATCAACAGATTCAGCTTCACAACATTTATTGTATGACTAGCTGAGTTACCCGGTTTTTCCTTGCTAATCCTTGTTGGGGAGGAAAATCAACAAAGGAGGAAGCTTTTCATATCCCATCCTCATGTATTCTTGTCATATCTTAACCCCATATCCTGTCCCTATATCCCGTCCCCATATCTCAACCTCATATCCTGGCCTCATATCCTGGCCTCATATCTTGACCTCATATCCCGTGCTCCTATCCCAACCTACTATCCCATCCTCACATCTCGACCTCATATCCCATCCTCATATTCCGTCCTCCTATCCTGTCCTCCTATCCCGACATCCTATCCTTACCTCCTATCTTGACCTCTTATCCCGTCTTCATATCACATCCTCATATCCCGACCTCATTTCCCATCCTCATATCCTGGCCTCATAGCCCGACCCCATATCCCGACCCCATATCCCATCCCCATATCCCGACCCCATATCCCGACCCCATATCCTGTCCTCATATCCTGACCTCATATCCTGCCCTCCTATCTTGACCTCATATCCCATCCTCATATCCCGACCTCATATCCCGTCCTCATATGCCATCCTCATACAACGTGCTCATATCCCGTCCTCATATCCCAACCTCATGTCCTGTCCTCATATCCCGTCCTCCTATCTTGGCCTCATATCCCATCCTCATAACCCATCCTCATATCCCGTCCTGATATCCCATCCTCATATCCCGACCTCATATCCTGTCCTCATATCCCGACCTCCTATCCCATCCTCATATCCCGTCCTCATAGCCCGACCCCATATCCCGTCCCCATATCCCATCCCCATATCCCAACCCCATATCCCGTCCTCATATCCCAACCTCATATCCCGTCCTCCTATCTTGACCCCATATCCCGTCCTCATATTCGAACCTCATATCCTGACCTCATATCCCGTCCTCATATCCCATCCTCATATACCGTCCTCATAGCCTGACCTCATATCCTGACCTCCTATCCCGTCCTCATTATCTTGTCCTCATATCCAGACCTCATATCCCGTCATGTTTTATCCTTTGCATCCTCATATCCTGTCCTCAGGTGAGACTGATTTGTGATGAAGATATTGTAAGGTGAAAATAGAAGGGGACATAGCTTTGTGGGACTGGGCATGATTTGCAAGCCAGACCGATGCGCAAAAAGGGTAAATAATAAAAGGGGTGTGGCTTAAACAGTGGGCATGTCTTTGTGAGATGGGGTGTGGTTTGCAAGCCTGACTGACACATGCACCAGGAGATGCAGAGCGGAGCTTGTGGAGTAAGGTACTGGAAGTCCCATATATTGGTTGCTATGGGCAACTGGGAAACTTTTCCTCTGGACAGGTTTTGATAATTCTCCCCATTGAGTTTTATATATATATATATATATATATATATATATATATATATATATATATGAGGTGTCCCAGTACCGCATTTCATACGGTACTTATTTGTCTATGGGTCCCCGTAGCCAGAGTCCCTAGGACTAATTCTAGAATAATTTGTCCATAGAATAATGTATATAGTATTATTTCTGTATATAAATGGTTAATTACCTGTTTCTATTAGCGTTGCAGGACCTGCGGGTCATGTGGCAAGGCAAACTCTATGGTTTTAGCTTAAGGACCTTTGGAGGCACTCTTACGTCAGTAATCCCATCACACCATGTACTGGTGAATGGCAGACGTTCGGACCAATCAAAATTGCCACGCCCCCTGCCCATATAAGGGAGCGGTGGCCATCTTCTCGCTCTCTTTCTCCTAGCTCTTTATGAGAGAAGACCTATATCGCAGTAATCTCAGTGAGTTAGGCCTGAGCCTTGCGGCAACGGCTGAATGATCTAAATTATAGAGTGTGTCATCCCCTAAGCACTCTGCAGTATCACCGGACCCAATATACCCTCATATACCAACACCATACCATCCCTACCATACACCCCCCAAGGGCTACCACATATATATATATATATATATATATATATATATATATATATATACATATATATTGAAGCTCCTCACCAGGGTTTATAGGTTTGGAAAATGGGCAATTGGTTATATGTCTAGAAAAGTGTACATTTTGTGTAGTGCTATAAAGACAGGAAGTAGAATTTTTGAATTTGGCCACCAATGTTCTGCAGGCAGTTTGAATGCCATCATTTTATTTGATCTTCCCAAACAAAAATCTATCTTTCATCCAATAGAAATGCAAAAGGCAAAGCTAAGTAAAGGTTTGACATTGTTCTTTGATTTCCCAACATTTATAAAACATTCATTTCTATCCCTGGTCTTAGGAGAGCAAACGCACATTTGCATTAACACATCTCCCTTTGGAATTTACATGTCACTTCAAAGCTCTTCCCCGAAACAGATCATACCTACCGTAAATGACAGGGATATATCACTGGTGAGAAGACACAAGGAATACTGTAAAGGAACATGAAACGTTCCACGTTATGAATTATTAACCCTTTACCCTTCACCCCAATTAATATTCTCCTGCTCATCTATTGGTCCTGATACTAAGTTCTGCATTGCTTTTCTGGTGAGGAACACATGATAAATAGTTAACCCTGGTGTACGCTCATACTAATGGCCTCTCAGTGTTGTAACCAGCAAGTCAATAGTCTTCTCTCTAACAAATTAGGATAAATAGCAGCGCACTTCCTGTCTCATTGGAAAGACACACATGGGACAAGTTTTTTCCCCCCCTTATTCAGAATGAATTTCAGCTGTAAGAGGAAACAAAGAAAGTAATGTGTCATTCCCAATTTTCACTGTCCGAGGCCTGTGATTATGTAAGGAAGGAAGTCTGAAAATTGGTATTGTGTTGGGTATGGGCAGGACATGTCATTTTATGTAGACAATGGACTTCAGTTACAGAAGAGAGGCATTTTGAAGTATAGACTTTGATCGATCTTTAAGGCTTGTGCACATGGCCGTATCATAGATCTATGTTGTGCTATGGCCTCATACTATACGTCTATGTGCCTCCAATTTTATATGCAGGTATATGAATCTTTTAGAAAATAAATTATGCCATGCCCTATCGCATGCTGCATCATGCAGCTCTTCTTCCCTAAAAAAGAAGCAACATATAAATGCACGTTGAGTATCCATGAATGTATCGCTCATATATGAGCATTAAGCATGAACCTTCAGTTTTAAATGCATAAAATGGTCCAGAGGGAAAAATACTTAAAGTGGTATTCCTATCACGCCCCCTCCCGTAGGCTTGCATTGAGGGGCGGAGCGTGACGTCACACGGAGGCAGAGGCGTGACATCACACGCCGACGGCCCTGCGGTCGACCATAATCAGACTCGGAGCGAACACGCTCCGGGCACTGATTACAAACGGGGTCCCAGCTGTGGGACTCCTGCGATCAGGCATCTTATCCCCTATCCTTTGGATAGGGGATAAGATGTGTAAGCACCAGAGTACCCCTTTAACCTGGCTTTGATCGAACCCCAGGGGTTCGGTGAGTCAGTCCTGGGGGTTCGGCGGGGGAGGTCGCAACAGGATAGGCAAACCAAGCAATTGCGTGGGGCCCCGAGCTGGCCCGGGGCCCCGAGCAGAGCCGGTATTTGCCCATCCTGTAGCGACGGGGCAATTCCCGCCATCACTATTAACTCCCTGCGGCCCCGTGTTAAGTTTAAAAATGCAGGGCTGCCGGGCCGTGCGTGCGCCCATGGAAACGAAGGCGCCGGAGGACCGGAGGATAGAGAAGGAGGACCAGCTTGGTAAGTGACCACCAGCACGTCATCTTCGGTGCTCCGACCACGGGTCCCAAGACCTACTGCTATAGCCGGAGTGGTGGTCGGAGCACTGAAGTGGGCAGTACACAGGCATACAGCCTCCAGCCATACACCGTATATGGCTGGAGGCTGTATGTCTGTGGGGGAACACTGCCTACATCAGTGGTCTTCAACCTGTGGACCTCAAGATGTTGCAAAACTACAACTCCCAGCATGCCCGGACAGCCAACAGCTGTCCGGGCATGCTGGGAGTTGTAGTTTTGCCACATCTGGAGGTCCGCAGGTTGAAGACCACTGGCCTACATAATGTGGGGGAACACTGGCTGCCTAATGTGGGGGAACACTGCCTGCCTAATGTGGAGAACTCTGTCTGCCCAATGTGGGGGAACTCTGTCTGCCTAATGTGGGGGAACACTGCCTGCCTAATGTGTGGGGGAACACTGCCTGCGCCTAACGTGTGGGGGAACACTGCCTGCCTAATGTGGGGGAACACTGCCTGCCTAATGTGGGGGGGGAACACTGCCTGCCTAATGTGAGGGAACACTGCCTGCCTAATGTGGGGGAACACTGCCTACCTAATGTGGGGGAACACTGCCTGCCTAATGTGTGGGGGAACACTGCCTGCGCCTAATGTGTGGGGGAACACTGCCTGCGCCTAATGTGTCTTAATGGTTTCGTTCTTTAATGGTTTTGTTCATTTTGTGCACCTATGTATAAATATATACTTAAATATATACCTCCTATGTTTTGAATTTGAAAAAATCATATTTTATTTTTCCAATTAAGAGGGGTTCGGTGAATGCGCATATGAAACTGGTGGGGTTCAGTACCTCCAACAAGGTTAAGAACCACTGGGCTAGAACAGTGTTTCCCAACCAGTGTACCTCCAGCTGTTGCAAATCTACAACTCGAAGCATGCCCAAAGTCTGTCAGGGCATGCTGGGAGTTGTAGTTTTGCAACAGCTGGAGGCACACTGGTTTGTAAACACTAGCATACACACACACAACAGGGACTACAACTCCCAGCATGTGTCATTCAGGAGTCCCCCTCCCTCTTCACATATAGGGGGAGATTTATCAAAACCTGTGCAGAGGAAAACTTGCCCAGTTGCCCATAGCAACCAATCAGATCGCTTCTTTCATTTTTATGAAGGCCTGGGAAAAATGAAAGAAGCGATCTGATAGGTTGCTATGGGCAACTAGGCAAGTTTTCCTCTGCACAGGTTTTGATAAATCTCCCTCATAGAGATCATTCCCAGTATGAGATTTATTCCCCTGCAGTCCATACATCCCCAGCCCGTGCACCTTCTCATCCTCCCCTTCAGATAACACTTATCTTCTCTGTGAGGTCCTTCTCCTGTGCAGACCTGCATCCTCAGAATACAGAGCAGGGGGGAGGGGAGGAGCTGTGTACTCAGCTGGATGAGATAGGGGGCGTGGCTTATTCCTCTCATGCAGACAGAGAAAAAAAAAAAAAAAAGCTGTGACATCTTGTCCACAACAGACTTAGAATTGTGGACAACAGTAAAAGAAAACCCTCTGAACTACAGAACTTCCTGCCCAACAAACAGGTAAGAAAAACACATACATGCTCCCAAAACATATAACACATGTATATTGCAAAAAAACTAAACTTACAAAAATGATGCCATATAGTCAAAAAAAAATTAACCACCGGAGTACCCCTTTAAGGTGATTCTTAGTATACACAATATACATTTTCCTGGTGCTTTGTCTATCAGGATTAGAACAATTTGGAGCCTAATATATGTAGTCATCTGCTCATTTCAAGCATCTTCAAGGGTTTTATCCTTTGCATGTGGGTTGAGAATGAATCCTTATAATTGTGTTCTAATCATCTCTTATTGCATTACATTAGCTGACAGCTCGGTGATATGATTAGGGCTGCACATACGGTGCAGCCTATAGTGTAATACAAGCACGACATGCAGGACTCTGTCACTGTTTATGCTTTATTACTGGAAGTATGAGCCATGTTTTAATGGAGTAATCACACAGGCATATTTAAAGGCCAGCGCGCAATGTTTATCTGAATCATTTTTAAAGCTTTTTAGTAAATTGAAGGAAATTTCCATCAATAAGTAGCTCACCTAACAGCTGCCGAATAACATATTTACATCTATTTTATTATTGCTGGAAACATAAACAGCATAGTTTATCAGGGGAATGCACCATCCCAAGGTGTTGCTTCTTACAATATTCACCACAATATCTGTAGCAAAGCCCTGACTTACCATGTGCCTTATTAATATTGGTGCTTTCTAATGTGGCAGTCATTGAAATCCTTTATTCACCAGACACAACTTACACCTATGCACCTCCATTATTGGCCTTTTGATATATATATATATATAGCCACTAACCTTTCAATAAGCTTTCAGGATAAGCTGCTTATGCCCGTGAGGAGTGTGACTGTGAGGAGCAGTAGTATTTCTGGCCCCAATATAACTTAAATATGGAATTTTTCACTAGTTTTTCCTCTGGAAGTTTCAGTTGTTTTTTTGTTTTTTTTTCTGAACTAGTAAGCTGTTAAAATGTCTCCCATACAATGTACGCCAAGAAGCTGTATACTTAGAAGCAGCAGCATGGAGAACGTTAAAGAGCAGTACTAAGCAGTGTAATCTATAAATCAAGGATTGGGGTGACACTCATTAGAGTTTTCAGCAGCTTCTCTGTGTGTTCCTCTTTATTCTCCTCCCCCAGTTCTTCCCTATAGACTTTTGTGGGCAGTATGTAATCTTCTAATGTATGGTGAGCTGCACTGTTGCAAGTGTAGTGTTGCAACAGCTGGAGGCCCACTGGTTGGAAAACACTGCTATAAGCAATGGAGTCATATTTAGATTTCCATGGTTTTTGATCCATTTACTTAACCTTTCTACTTTTTAACATTTCGGTTGTGAGTCTAGTTAACAGGACACCATCGGGGGGAGATTTATCAAAACCTGTGTAGAGAAAGAGTAGTGCAGTTGCCTATAGCAACCAATCAGATCACTTCTTTCACTTTTCAAAGGCCTTTGTAAAAATGAAAGCAGTAATCTGATTGGTTGCTATGGACAACTGCACCACTCTTCCCCTGCACAGGTTTTGATAACTCTCTCCCATTGTCTTAAAAAATACATAACATGTTAATGTTTGCATATATATGTAACATGCCAATGTTTCTTTATCAAAATGCATAAACTTAATGGGGGAGATTTATCAAAACCTGTGCAGAGGAAGAGTGGTGCAGTTGTCCATAGCAACCAATCAGATTGCTTCTTTCATTTTCCACAGGCCTCTAAAGAGGCCTGTGGAAAATGAAAGAAGCAATCTGATTGGTTGCTATGGGCAACTATACCACTCTTCCTCTGCACAGGTTTTGATAAATCTCCCCAAATGACTCTATGAAGCATGTACAACACATTGTTAAAGAGCCATAAACATATATGGGGGAGATTTATCAAAACCTGTGCAGAGGAAAAGTTGCCCAGTTGCCCATGGCAACCAATCAGATTGCTTCTTTCATTTTGCAGAGGCCTTGTTAAAAATGAAAGAAGAAAGCTGATTGGTTGCCATGGGCAACTGGCCAATTTTTCCTCTGTACAGGTATTGATAAATCTCCCCCATGTATGTTCTGAGAGGCAACAGGATTCCCCTTAGGATATGTTTACAGTGAGGAATTGATGAACCGAATGAGAACCGAAAAATTCTGCTTGGAAATTTTGTTGCAGCAGAATCCCATTGTTTTCAATAGGAATCTGCTGCATAGTGCACATAGCGGGATTTCCGAAGAAATACAGACATGTCAATTCTTTCTGCAGATTCCACTCAGAAATACATTGTCAACTATGGATATGGTGCATTTCTGGGTGATACTAGTTAAGCTGGTGCCTGTAGCCTGTGAAATATCTCCAGACGGACATTCTGCTGTGTGAACATACCCTTAGAAGCCGTGATATGTAAAAGAAACAGCCACAATTTTTCCTTTTGGATTCAGTATAAGGATTCATACGGTAGAATGTTCACACGGCATGTTTGATTTCTGCGTCTAAAGGGTTAATGCCGGGCATCAGCCCGATCAGGGCTGTCCGGCATTAGCTGTGGGTCCTGGTTACTTATAGCAACTGGGACCCAACGGGTATGATGCGCGCTCACCTGCTGAGCGCATCAAGCCTCAGGAGCCGCAAATGGACGATAAAGAATGTCTATTTGCGTCAAGGGGTTAAGATTTTTATATAGAAGAAATGTACAAATCTGTTTAACATTCTGGCACCAGTTGATTTAAAAAAAAATTGGTTTTCACCGTAGTACGCTTGGATGACCACCATGGCCTATTCAAGAAGCTAATAAGTGGAGGTACAATAAGTTGGATACCAATCCACCTGATTTTGGATAGGCCATAAATTTTATAAGGTTCATAGTCACATGGTTAGTACAGTTAGTACAGTTCAGTACAGTTAAAAAAAAAGACGCATGTTTATCAAGTTCAACCAAGGAGGGAATGAAATGGATGAAGGGGTAAAGGTAGATGAAGGGGAGGAGATATGATTCTATAATTCTAAATATGCTTAAAGGGGTACTCCGGTGAAAAACTTCTTTTTTTTTTTTTAAATCAACTGGTGCCAGAAAGTTAAACAGATTTGTAAATTGCTTCTATTAAAAAATCTTAATCCTTCCTGTACTTATTATCTGCTGAATACTACAGAGGAAATTCTTTTCTTTTTGAAACACAGAGCTGTCTGCTGACATCATGAGCACAGTGCTCTCTGCTGACATCTCTGTCCATTTTAGGAACTGTCCAGAACAGCATACGTTTGCTATGAGGATTTCCTTTTACTCTGAGAAGTTCCTAAAATGGACAGAGATGTCAGCAGAGAGCACTGTGCTCATGATGTAAGCAGACAGCTCTGTGTTTCAAAAGGAAAAGAATTTCCTCTGTAGTATTCAGCTGCTAATAAGTACAGGAAGAATTAAGATTTTTTAATAGAAGTCATTTACAAATCTGTTTAACTTTCTGGCACCGGTTGATTTAAAAAAAAAAAAGTTTTTCACCGGAGTACCCCTTTAATGCCATTTTCTTCAAAGAATGTATCTAAGTCTGTTTTGAAGTCCTCAACTATTCCTGCTGTGACCAGTTTCTAGGGTAGACTGTTTTACTGATTCCCAGTTCTTAAGGGGATTGGCCAACTATCTAATGTCTATGGGGGTCCCCCTGGACTTTTCCCTGATGGCGGATATTGGTAGAGCAAATGGGTGCTTATGTTGAATTTCAACATGCCCCATCCTTTGGAGATAAGCTACCATCAGGTGGTCTGGCACCTGCTTACTCCCCTTTCTTCATTCAAAATAAATACTGAGCGTACATGTGAATATGGCGGGAGAGAATTATTCGGCTGAAATGAAAGGCAAACTGCAAATTGAAGGGTGGGACAAGAGTCACAGATCAGAGGTCCTGGGGGGGGGGGGAGATTAATTTTGAGCGTAGCAACCCCAACATATGTCTTTCTTTGAATCAAAAGGGATTTTACTAACTATAATTTATGTATAACGTATCCTAGTTCACAATGCTTCACCGATACCATATTTCTTCAGGGGGTTAACTCCATGGTTGAAAGGGTTAGATTTAATTTATTTAAAAAAATGAAATATTTTTACCTTTTCGATTTACTATAACAAAGTATCCTTTGTACATAAACAATATACTCCCCCGGGCTGGAAACAAAACCACATTTCTACACAAGAGCTCTAATTACTAACCAGATCAGCCCGTATTAAAGCCGATCGGTGGAAATGTTTTGAAGACAGGGAGGAATCCACCCACCAACGAGTGAGAATTGCTTTTCAATTAAAAAATACGGGAGGTGAACAGTTTACAAAACATGCATCGCAGACACAAAAACATTTTAATTATACAATTATTGCTCAAAAGTAAATTACGGGCCTTTTATGCCTGTAGACACATTATAAATCATAGGCGCATGACACACATTTCTGCTTTTAGGTCCCTTTATTAGCGAACTGTCAAAAGGAGAAAAAAAAGGTGTGCTTTGGATTTTTAAAAATGTATTATTAGATTTTTTTCTAATTACCTTCATTATAATCATGGTTTATGTATTTCTTGGGTTATCTCAAATAATAAAACCCTGATGCAAATACTAGTCAACTGAGAAAATGCTCATAATTGTCTAGGTATTTAATGAGATTCATGAAGGTTTTAGATGCCGTTTTCAGCTTGCATGTAAATTTTGTTTTGCTTGGATTTGGTGTGTATGATATTTTTGCAGGCTTTCCAAGGGAATCACGCCACTGAAGCTGTCTAGGATTCACTCAGCCATCCCAGGTCACCGCTCCAAATTCCTAATCTGGTATAAAAAGTTTTTCACATGTTTGTTACCCAAACACGTAGAGACAAACCCTACAACTGAAGGCTTAAATGGGCAATGTCAGATACAATAACTTTTGATATGTTATAAAGCATGTAAAAACAATGGCCTCATTTACTATTGCAAACCCGACATGTTTTGTCGGGTTGTGCGCCAGATTCTGTCGCATTGCGGCAGAAATTCTGTCTGCGCCTGAATTTGCGCCAGAATTTGCGCCAGAATTGAAAAAACCCGACTAACTTCCCATTTTGCTAAGAAAACCTGAAAAGGGGGCGTGGCCGCAGGCAAAGGGGGTGTGGTCTCCGAAAAGGGGCGTGTTCCCGACATTTTCACAAAAACCCAACATATTTACTAAGATTTCCATATAAAATGTGGTGGATTTGAGCTGAGGAAAACCCGACAGATCAGAGCATATGTAAAAAGAGCAAAATGTAGGGAAAGTGGAAAATGTAGGGAAACCTTAGTAAATAACGTGGAAAATTAAGTGTAGGGAATTAAAACCCACAAAGAAATCTACACAACACTCTTAGTAAATCAGGGCCAATGGCCCTGATTTACTAACAGTATCCCGACTCTTTTTGTCAGGTTGTGCGCCTAAATTCTGTTGCACGGACCATGCAACAGAATGGCCCTGATTTACTAAAGTCCAACCTACTTTTTTTCGCACCATCCCTGAAACTATTTCTGCGCCCAAATTTTACGCCGCACAACCTACGCTTTTGAAAACACTCAAGTGTTTTTGTTTTTTTTTTAACACTGAAATGACGTGGTTAAACAAAAAATGGGCGTGTTCCCAACAAAAAGCCGAAAATACTCAGAGTACTTAAAAAAATTACTCACAGAATAACCGACAGCCAAGAGGACGAGTGAAAATCAAAAAATGGAGTGATTTGTAACAAGGGACTGTTTTCCATTGGGGTGTGTTAAAGTAACTTGTTTTCTAACCTGAAAACATTTTGTACAGTTCAACACTTTTATGAATAAAATATTGAATGCTTTTGTGATAGTTGATGTTTATTTTTATTTTTTATTTTTAACACATTTGCATTAGCTTTAAATCAATTTAACACCCAAGCTGATAAACAAGGAGAATTGTTGTTATGTTTGAATAATTATAACACATGAATACTTTTGATTCATGAAAACATTTTTAAACAAACAAGTCTAAACCATTTTGACTCACACAACTAATTTCTTTAGCTAGGAGTTTGTGCGACACAATTGACGAGTGCAACACAAAAAAACGTGCAACAGAAAACAAAAAACAAAATGTGCGACAGAATAGTAAATAAGCGTGAAAAAAAAGTTCAGTGATATTGAAATCACTCGAGAATAAACACTCCACTCTTAGTAAATCAGGGCCAATGCGCGAGAAACCCGACAGAATCTGAAACACTCAGAGTGAAAAAAAAAATAACTACAAAGTGGGCGTGGTTTTCAGAAAAAAGGTGCGTGTTCCCTTCATTTCATCCAAAATCACCCGTCTTTTCATAACACCACTCTGAAAATCATGTGAATTTTCTTGGAAGAAAACCCTACACTTCTAAGCATGTATAAAGTTTTCAAAAGTGGAGTAAATTAGTAAATACCATGGAAAATAAAAGGTCCGAATAGCAAAAAAACACAACAAAACCTACACTCCGCTCTTAGCCAATATATTTCACAATAACTTTCATCAGAATATTTTCAGCATTTCATACTGAAAAAGTCAGTAAAAAAAAAATGGCCACTAGGGGTCCCCCTGCCTCCTGGGACACATACCAGTCCTGCAGTGTCCAGTGGTCATGTATATGTCATTGACGCCATGAGTGATTGACAGGGCTGCAGGCAGGTCTAGAGCTGCTGTGCTTGATCCCGACCCTCTGTGAGTCAGAGCAGAGTGAGGGAGGGGGAGGCGTCATCACAGTGAGAAGAGAGGGACATGCCCCATGCCTCTGCATGGACAGAAACCTCACTGAGCAATGATGGCAAGTAAATAAAGGTAATTCTGAGAGAAATATAGGTCGTAGACATACAAATTAGATGTGCATGATCAGGATGAGGTACTGAGCAACATATAACCTTTTTTTGGGGGGGAGGGATCTGATAGGTACACTTTAAGCATATGGCCCTATGTGTGCTCTAATAATAATGCACCCTTAGACAGCTTTGGGTCCCTGCAGTACCACCCCTTGTTTTCAATGTCTCAGAGAAAAATTGAGATGGTTTTCTTTTGTATCCAAATGGAATCTAAAAGGGAAGAACTGTGGCATATTCCATCCGGTACTATCAATGTGTTGCATATGCTGCTGACAGTGCTGGTACCCACCTCTTCTTGCTCCAGCACCATTTTCCTGACATTTTTTGTCAGCATGTTCATCTGCCATATCAACTGGACACTATTCTACAGTATATGCCCTTCTTAGTTTTTCATCTCCTGACATCTTGATCAGTGTGTATATCTGCCATGGCAACTGGACACCATTCTATATAGATGTCCTGCTTAAGCCTCCAAGATCCTCCAGTCCCTTGCCATTTCCACAGTTTTTGTTCCAGTTTCATCACAAATTGTCTTCTATGACCATTATTCCTGGTCTGTTCATCTTATACTTGTTCTTGGCATGTTCCTGGTCCTTAATTCTGGTTCTGACCCGCCTGCTTCTAGATTCTGCCTTGTCCTGGAGGAGCTGGTGTTCTCCCAAGGGTCTAAATCTATTAACATGCTGCCTGTCTGGGCATTCCATTGTTGTAATGACACACTAAATATAGTTAATATGCAATTTATGGATATAGAGGGGGAAAGTTACTAAACCTGTGGTCCCAAAAGTCACAATATTAATTAGTTCCAGGACAACCACTGTATGTTGAAACCATTTTATGTTGAGACCAGAACTCTATGGAAACCTGGTAAATGGTTCTGAAGCTAACAAAATGTCAAAAAGTGAGGATTAAAGAAACAAGTAGATAACTAATAGAGATAAAGCAAGTCCTTACATATAAAAGTAAGACAGATCTGCTGGGAGCTGTAATCACTGTCTATGTATAGGACAGGAGCTTCTTCAGGGTCCTGTACAGTACACACAATTTCCTAAAAAAAAAAAAGTAACATGGAGCCGCCCTCACCTGGTGTCCAAAGGAGCAGCTAACTCTGTCACAGGTAAAGAGTAGTACAGAACACCTGTACTGTAGGGGGGCGCTACCAGACCGCCAGTCAGTGCTTGTACTTCAGTAATACAGGGGTTTTACCAGTAAAATGTCCATTCTGATTGGTCAGTTCTTCCGGCCATTGACACATTTCACAGATCTGGACTGTCCGTAGCAGTGTAAGTTGAGTCTGGTTTCATGTTAATGGTCCAGAAAAGACCATTGTATGTTGAAACTATTGTATGTTGAGGCCATTGTAAGTTGAGGGATCACTGTATTACTTAGGTTAAATTTACATCAATGTTGTGCTCTGTTCCGTTTCTTGGCTGTTTAGCTATTTTTTTTGGTGCTGAACAGACCATGAACGAAAACCGCTGGGTCCCGACAGGTCCCTTGAACTTTGAATGGCGTATGTCGGGTTTCCCACAGGTGTTGTATTTTTTTCTCCAGACTTAGCCAGCGGAGCTCCTCTGAAAGGAGCACACCGCTGATATGAACTCAGCCTCAGAGGGTGAAAACATAGACCCGGCAGTCTAAGGATGCTCTATAATTTTGCCACACTTTTTATACCAACAATTGGTTGGCTTTTACTTTGCACCAATATTATATGCCAACATTTTGGACACATTCCTGCCACAAAATCGTGCATTTCTAGCCATGCCTTACTTGCCGCAAAACTACACCCATTGTCAAGGTGAGAAGCCAAAACAGGTGAGCTAGGCGCAGTAAATTATTGCTATTGGTGCCTTTGCTTCATATCTTTGTTTACAACACAGTTGAGGAGCAAATCCATTAGTGACTGTATGTAATCATGAATAACTAGGACAATGGTCTTCAAACTGTGGCACTCCAGATGTTGCAAAACTACAACTCCCAGCATGCCTGGACAGCCGTAGCTGTCCGGGCATGGTGGAAGTTGTAGTTTTGTAGCATCTGGAGGGGCACTGTTTGGAGACCACTATTCCAGGAGATAATGGTAATGGATTTTAAGAGGACCCACATGGATAATGCTGTTATTTACACTTTACACCAATTCCATTTGCACCCATGAAAGGTTTACACCCAAGGGAGATGTTCCTATTGAAGGCTTTAGGACAGGTCAGCCTAACCATGCATCCATGTGCACTGAATGTCTTAAAGTGCGGTAGGACAGATGGCTGTTGCTTGAGGTCTTGCTATAAACTGTTCATTCTTCGTAACGTAATAAACAGTGAAAATAATGGGCTATGAAATGTTTTCCAACCAAGGTGCCCCCAGCTGCTGCAAAACTACAACTCCTATGCTGGGAGTTACATTTTTGCAACATAGATTACACTCACCCAACATCACATCACAGAAGAAAATAAAAAGTCTTCTTCTTTCAAAAAGTATAGTTATGAGGAAGGGTACAATGACCATCAGGGCCATTTGGGCAATTTCCAAGTGCCCATGGCCAGAAGATGGCTACAGGTCAGTTATGGGATTTAGTAAATTGATTATTTTATCAGATAGACACTAGCACCTCAACCTAATCCCTGCATGTCCGGCTCCCTGCAACATTGGAATATGGCTTTGGAAGCTGTGTCCAGCCAGAGCTGCCCTATATTGCCAGCTGCAGGGACAAATGTCCTCCTGTCTTGGTTTATGTCCTGATGAAGGTAGCACAGAGGACCAAAACGCGTTTCCTTGTTTCTGGAAAAATTAGTTTTTTTGAGAGTCCATTCGTGGTTAGGTGAGTTCTTTATACATTAGAAGTAGAGGGTGCACCTTGACTTGCTTAAGTCCACAAATGGTTCACCGGGGGACGTGTATATGTGATGCCAGGATAGGACTCTGTGGCAATATCAGTAATGGGTTGACAACGAGGGTTGTAGTCCCTGATATGTCTCATGGCTTGAGTGGTACAACTTTGGGACCCTCTATGGACTCACAATGCCTTTTTTCAAAGACCAGGAAAAGAACAACTTCTGTAGTCAGGGTTTCAGAAAACAAAAGGAGCAGAAAAAAACTTTCCTTTCTCTTGAGGCAGATCAGTACAATATGAATACTTGGGAATATTGCCAAAATGTTGTACGGTTCTTGAAGACACAACGCTGGCTACAGGAGGAGTCAAATCTCATCACTTGTCACTGTCCTTTTAGAATTGTGCGTTTTACGTAGACTTGTAGTTTTTGGAGATATTTTACTTTAGCGCTATTCCTGTACTTGCAGTTGTATTTTGTTACTTTCTTGTAAAGGTCTTCCCCTGTAATCTCTCTGTACCTGGAGTTAAGAATGTCCCTTGAGGATATAGACTGACTTTTGTGTTGCACTAGCTTGTGTCCTATTTATCTACTCAAACTGACTTACAATGAACTTCACGGGAGTAGACTGTGGTATCTTTTAAAGTCACTTCTATGGACTATGCTGAGACACAACCCTTTTTGGTGTATCCAAGAGGAAATCCCCGGCCTATCAATTGGGTAACTGGACAAGGACCTGGAGGCAAACTACCTCTCTGAGTTTCCTTGACTGTAGACAAGACTAGGATGGTTGTAACCTATTTGTATAAGGTATCTAGCTAGATCTAAGGCTCACTATTTTGCAGTTTCCTCAATAGGCGACAGGAGCTACAAAGCATGTATGCTCAGTGTTGTTGAGCCACAACTCAACTAACTAACTTCAGCTAAGTTCCTGGCTGTATCAGGGCTAACACTAGACCACTAGACTAACTATAAACTTTGATAGCTGGCCACCTCCTATCCTGGGAAAAGGGGAGGAGCTAAACAATTATTGGACAGCAGTGCACGTGTTACCATCTTCCACCTTTCTTAACATTGCCTGCTGAGGCAATGCATGCACATTTTTAGCAAACTTTAACCCCTTACACTCTTGTAGTGTATGCATGATTTACCATAGAAACAGAGAAATGGGCCTCAGCACTCTAGATATATCACTATCGGGCAAACCCTGTAAGACTACAGCCACCCAGACTTAATTCGGCATAGCACCTGATACATCCAATAATAGGGTACATTGAATGGGGCTGCCTTGACAGAAATGAAGCAAGTTAATGAGATGGGTCAAAAGAGTTAAACCTTTTGCCAATATATAATACTATGTATTCTGTTGCAATAACACTACTCCTTTTTGAAACAAATGTGAATTTTCCATAAAAGTAAAAAGAAAAAAAACAAATTATCATGAATTTTCCTATTCAGGTAATAAGAGATAGTAAAATGCCATAGAGTAGACTTTCTCCACGTACTTTATATAAACTCAGCATGGTAATAACCATAATCTTGTATTCATCAATGGATTTTGTAATGTCTATGTTTTAAATAAAAGCTCTGATCTATGCAAAAAATCTCACTGGGAACATTATATCTTCATCTTAATACTCAATTTGCGGCGATAAAACCAATAATTGTTTTTATGGCTTTTGCCATTTTGGGTCTGAATGTCAGATTTTATCAGTTTGAAAAAGAAACAAGCAAGAACTCCGGCTTTTTTTTCCTCTTAGAATGAGGCTTTGTAGGGCCACTTGTCTTCCTAACACAAATGGAATGTAAAGATGTCACCCAGTATTTGTATTATTTGACATGACATCCAAGGCAACAAATTACAGCAAAGTAATAAAACTCATACAGATACGTGTTAACCAATGCATCACTTCAAAAGCTACAATTCCAAATTGAAAAAAATTTAGTGTTTTTTTTTCTTTTTTTTATTGACTTTTTTGTAACTATTCTTCTAACAAAAAAAAAAAACTGGAGGAAAATTTAGAGAGTTTATAGTTGAATTACTTGCAGGGAATGCAAAATTAGTATCTGACAGACTATACATTTACTTACCGTACAAGTGCCAGGGCTGGGATTTACCAAGACCGGCAATTGTATACATCGGTGTTATGTAAAACGCCACCCGTGTTTGCTGCGATGGAATTACTGAAAGGTATATACCTCTCAGTAAACCCAGGTATCTGAAGCTGCTGTGCACCGGGTGCAGAAATGTAAGGCTATGTTCACATGGGGGAAAATCTCTGTGCGTACGTTCCCCCAACAGCGGAGCACCGGCAGACCACAGGACCACTCAGACTGCCTCATAGGCGGCAATGCATTTCTGTGCAGACATGACTACTCTTTCTGCGAACACCGGAATCTGAATTTCCGCACCAGAAATATCTGTTGTGGAAATTCAGCTGTGTGCACAGAGCAGCAGAATCCCCTTGATATCAAGGTGACTCTGCTGCTGCAGAATCTCCATGTGGAATTCTGCATGGAAATTCCATCGTGTAGCCTAAGCCAGCTCAAAGCTATTGTAGATTTTAGCAGCAATTTACGCCTATGATAGATGTGGTGTGTGTTTACCAGTGGTTTTACTTATGTCCTTAAGTACAAAATAAATATAATAACATTTAACAATATAGGGATTTGTGTAATAATAATAATAAACCAATAATAAATTCTTCCTATCAGAGCCAAAAACTAGTTCCATGGGGACTAGAACTGTCAGGTTCTGTTTACATTTACATTTTATGCTTTCCCCCAAGGTTTATGGTATTTTTGATAGCAAGACTCCAAGAGAAACCTGACAGATCCCATTATACCTTAGTGGGATTCATTGGGATCTGTCTGGACTTTATGACTAGAGTCATTGCTTCACAAAAAACCTACCTGCATACAGTCTACTTTAGCAAGCTTGTTTTTCTGCTTTTTTTCTAATGCCCAACAAAAATTGCCCACCATAAGGCCGACTCACAGGAAAAATTTGGTTCTGATTGGACAATATTTTCTTTCTCCACTAAGGTCTTCATGTTTTGAACAGGAAATGTATCTTGAATTGTGTCTCAATTTTAAGGCTAAGGATTGTACTGAAATGATCACCTGGGATAATCCAAATGTCACATCACAGTTCCTCCTGTGTTGTGACATGTTTAAAACTAGAGCCCTGTGTGGTACTGTTTTCTTAATACCACTTCTGATGAATTTCTGACCATTACAACACCTACACAATGATTTACGGTAGGGGTAGGAGACAGCAGCGTAGTCAAGTGTCAAACAGATACAAGAAGCTGTGAGCAAACACAGAATTACTCTAGTGTCCGACTCCTACTGAGTTTTGCCGCACTCTGGACACTAGGTGAGCTGGGACATATAACAGACAGAGAGGTATGTTATGAGGTGCAGGAGTACAGGGGATTAGCTGGACCCGCTAGTATAGCGTGTGACCGCCCACTGGACTTGCGGGATCCCGATTCCAATGCAGCCCTCTATTTCAAACAAACAACTCCTAGGTATGCTTTCCCTGCCTGACAGCACAGTGCCAGGGTGGTCTTTCACTTAACACCCATGGCATACAATGGCAGTGGAGAGGACTGTGAAACTTGTGACAGAGGTGTTGGCGAGAGTATGTGGTCAAGAGGCACATACTTGCCAAATGATATCTACTCTCTTATTCAGACAGGCTTTGCACCAGTGTATGTGAAGGTCTTCATCAGGCCTCCGTGTGTTGTCCTGACTTGTTTTGATTTTCTAGAATGGGGCTTTGGTTACTATTGTCACGATGCCGGCTGGCAGGTAGTGGATCCTCTGTGCCAGAGAGGGATTGGCGTGGACCGTGCTAGTGGATCGGTTCTAAGTCACTACTGGTTTTCACCAGAGCCCGCCGCAAAGCGGGATGGTCTTGCTGCGGCGGTAGTGACCAGGTCGTATCCACTAGAAACGGCTCAACCTCTCTGACTGCTGAAGATAGGCGCGGTACAAGGGAGTAGACAGAAGCAAGGTCGGACGTAGCAGAAGGTCAGGGCAGGCAGCAAGGATCGTAGTCGGGGGCAACGGCAGGAGGTCTGGAACACAGGCTAGGAACACACAAGGAAATGCTTTCACTGGCACAATGGCAACAAGATCCGGCGAGGGAGTGAAGGGGAAGTGAGGTATAAATAGGGAGTGCACAGGTGAACACACTAATTGGAACCACTGCGCCAATCAGCGGCGCAGTGGCCCTTTAAATCGCAGAGACCCGGCGCGCGCGCGCCCTAGGGAGCGGGGCCGCGCGCGCCGGGACAGCACAGACGGAGAGCGAGTCAGGTACGGGAGCCGGGATGCGCATCGCGAGCGGGCGCTACCCGCATCGCGAATCGCATCCCGGCTGGAGACGGTATCGCAGCGCACCGGGTCAGTGGAGCTGCCCGGAGCGCTGCGGTAGCGAGAGAGAAGCGAGCGCTCCGGGGAGGAGCGGGGACCCGGAGCGCTCGGCGTAACAGTACCCCCCCCCTTGGGTCTCCCCCTCTTCTTAGAGCCTGAGAACCTGAGGAGCAGACTTTTGTCTAGGATGTTGTCCTCAGGTTCCCAGGATCTCTCTTCAGGTCCACAGCCCTCCCAATCCACCAAAAAGAACCTTTTTCCTCTGACCGTCTTGGAGGCCAGTATCTCTTTCACTGAGAAGACGTCAGAAGAACCGGAGACAGGAGTGGGAGAAACTAATTTGGGAGAGAAACGGTTGATGATGAGTGGTTTAAGAAGAGAGACATGAAAGGCATTAGGAATACGGAGAGAAGGAGGAAGAAGAAGTTTGTAAGAGACAGGATTAATTTGGCACAAGACTTTGAAAGGACCAAGATAGCGTGGACCCAGTTTGTAACTGGGGACACGAAAGCGGACATATTTAGCGGAGAGCCATACCTTGTCTCCTGGAGCAAAAATGGGGGGAGCTCTTCTTTTCTTATCGGCAAACTTTTTCATGCGAGATGAAGCCTGTAAAAGAGAATCTTGGGTCTCTTTCCATATGGTGGAAAGATCACGAGTCACTTCATCTACAGCGGGCAAACCAGAGGGCAAGGGAGTAGGGAGGGGGGGAAGAGGGTGACGGCCGTACACCACGAAAAATGGGGATTTGGAGGAAGATTCAGAGACTCTAAAGTTATACCAGAATTCGGCCCATGGTAGAAGATCTGCCCAATCATCCTGGCGGGAGGAAACAAAATGTCGTAAATAATCACCCAAGACCTGGTTAATTCTTTCTACTTGTCCATTGGATTGAGGATGATATGCAGAAGAAAAGTTTAATTTAATCTTGAGTTGTTTACAGAGAGCCCTCCAGAATTTTGACACGAATTGGACGCCTCTATCCGAGACTATCTGTGTGGGCAACCCGTGAAGACGAAAAATGTGTACAAAAAATTGTTTAGCCAACTGAGGCGCTGAAGGAAGACCAGGAAGAGGGATGAAATGTGCCATCTTGGAGAATCGATCAACGACCACCCAAACAACAGTGTTGCCACGGGATGGGGGTAGGTCTGTAATAAAATCCATACCAATCAGAGACCAAGGCTGTTCGGGGACAGGCAGAGGATGAAGAAAACCAGCGGGCTTCTGGCGAGGAGTCTTATCCCGGGCACAGACAGTGCAGGCTCGCACAAAGTCCACGACATCCGTCTCCAGAGTCGGCCACCAATAGAAGCGAGAGATGAGTTGCACAGATTTCTTGATGCCTGCATGACCTGCGAGATGGGAGGAGTGACCCCATTTGAGGATTCCGAGGCGTTGGCGTGGAGAGACGAAGATCTTTCCTGGAGGAGTTTGCCTGATGGAGGCTGGAGAAGTGGAAATCAGGCAGTCAGGAGGAATGATGTGTTGCGGAGAGAGTTCAACTTCCGAGGCATCCGAGGAACGAGAGAGAGCATCGGCCCTAATGTTCTTATCGGCAGGCCGAAAGTGAATTTCAAAATTAAATCGGGCAAAGAACAGAGACCAAGTATCCTAGGAAAGGAAGAGATTGGCATTCAAACAGACATTTCTCTATCTTGGCATAAAGTTGATTGTCACGAAGTCTCTGAAGAACCATACGGACATGCTGGCGGTGTTCTTCTAGATTGGCAGAAAAAATCAGGATATCGTCCAGATATACAACAACACAGGAGTATAAGAGATCACGAAAAATTTCATTAACAAAGTCTTGGAAGACGGCAGGGGCGTTGCACAGGCCAAAGGGCATGACCAGATACTCAAAGTGTCCATCTCTAGTGTTAAATGCCGTTTTCCATTCATCCCCCTCTCTGATGCGGATGAGATTATAAGCACCTCTTAAGTCCAGTTTGGTAAAGATGTGGGCACCTTGGAGGCGATCAAAGAGTTCAGAGATGAGGGGTAGGGGGTAGCGGTTCTTTACCGTGATTTTATTAAGACCGCGGTAGTCAATGCAAGGACGTAGAGAGCCATCTTTTTTGGACACAAAGAAAAATCCGGCTCCGGCAGGAGAGGAGGATTTACGGATAAAGCCTTTTTTTAAATTTTCCTGGATGTACTCCGACATAGCAAGAGTCTCTGGGGCGGACAGAGGATAGATTCTGCCCCGGGGTGGAGTAGTGCCCGGGAGGAGGTCAATAGGACAATCATAAGGCCTGTGAGGAGGTAGAGTCTCAGCTTGTTTTTTGCAAAAAACATCCGCAAAGTCCATATAGGCCTTAGGGAGACCGGTTACAGGGGGAACCACAGAGTCACGGCAAGGGGTACTGGGAACCGGTTTTAGGCAGTCCTTGAAACAAGAGGGCCCCCAACTCTTGATCTCCCCAGTGGACCAATCCAGGGTTGGGGAATGGAGTTGAAGCCAGGGTAGTCCAAGGAGGATTTCGGAAGTGCAATTGGGGAGGACCAAAAATTCAATCTTCTCGTGATGAGGTCCGATGCACATTAGAAGGGGCTCCGTGCGGAAACATATGGTACAGTCCAATCTTTCATTGTTTACACAATTGATGTAGAGGGGTCTGGCGAGACTGGTCACTGGGATGTTGAACCTGTTGACGAGAGAGGCCAAAATAAAATTTCCTGCAGATCCGGAATCCAAGAAGGCCATAGTAGAGAAGGAGAAGGCAGAGGCAGATATCCGCACAGGCACAGTAAGACGTGGAGAAGCAGAGTAGACATCAAGGACTGTCTCACCTTTGTGCGGAGTCAGCGTACGTCTTTCCAGGCGGGGAGGACGGATAGGACAATCCTTCAGGAAGTGTTCGGTACCGGCACAGTACAGGCAGAGATTCTCCATGCGGCGTCGTGTCCTCTCTTGAGGTGTCAGGCGAGACCGGTCGACCTGCATAGCCTCCACGGCGGGAGGCACAGGAACGGATTGCAGGGGACCAGAGGAGAGAGGAGCCGGGGAGAAAAAACGCCTTGTGCGAACAAAGTCCATATCCTGGCGGAGCTCCTGACGCCTTTCGGAAAAACGCATGTCAATGCGAGTGGCAAGATGGATGAGTTCATGTAGGTTAGCAGGGATTTCTCGTGCGGCCAGAACATCTTTAATGTTGCTGGATAGGCCTTTTTTAAAGGTCGCGCAGAGGGCCTCATTATTCCAGGATAATTCTGAAGCAAGAGTACGGAATTGTACGGCGTACTCGCCAACGGAAGAATTACCCTGGACCAGGTTCAACAGGGCAGTCTCAGCAGAAGAGGCTCGGGCAGGTTCCTCAAAGACACTTCGAATTTCCGAGAAGAATGAGTGTATAGAGGCAGTGACGGGGTCATTGCGGTCCCAGAGCGGTGTGGCCCATGACAGAGCTTTTCCAGACAGAAGGCTGACTACGAAAGCCACCTTAGACCTTTCAGTAGGGAACTGGTCCGACATCATCTCCAAGTGCAGGGAACATTGGGAAAGAAAGCCACGGCAGAATTTAGAGTCCCCATCAAATTTATCCGGCAAGGATAGTCGTAGACCAGAAGCGGCCACTCGCTGCGGAGGAGGTGCAGGAGCTGGCGGAGGAGATGATTGCTGAAGCTGTGGTAGTAGCTGCTGTAGCATCACGGTCAGTTGAGACAGCTGTTGGCCTTGTTGCGCTATCTGTTGTGACTGCTGGGCGACCACCGTGGTGAGGTCGGCGACAACTGGCAGAGGAACTTCAGCGGGATCCATGGCCGGATCTACTGTCACGATGCCGGCTGGCAGGTAGTGGATCCTCTGTGCCAGAGAGGGATTGGCGTGGACCGTGCTAGTGGATCGGTTCTAAGTCACTACTGGTTTTCACCAGAGCCCGCCGCAAAGCGGGATGGTCTTGCTGCGGCGGTTGTGACCAGGTCGTATCCACTAGCAACGGCTCAACCTCTCTGACTGCTGAAGATAGGCGCGGTACAAGGGAGTAGACAGAAGCAAGGTCGGACGTAGCAGAAGGTCAGGGCAGGCAGCAAGGATCGTAGTCGGGGGCAACGGCAGGAGGTCTGGAACACAGGCTAGGAACACACAAGGAAACGCTTTCACTGGCACAATGGCAACAAGATCCGGCGAGGGAGTGAAGGGGAAGTGAGGTATAAATAGGGAGTGCACAGGTGAACACACTAATTGGAACCACTGCGCCAATCAGCGGCGCAGTGGCCCTTTAAATCGCAGAGACCCGGCGCGCGCGCGCCCTAGGGAGCGGGGCCACGCGCGCCGGGACAGGACAGACGGAGAGCGAGTCAGGTACGGGAGCCGGGATGCGCATCGCGAGCGGGCGCTACCCGCATCGCGAATCGCATCCCGGCTGGAGACGGTATCGCAGCGCACCGGGTCAGTGGAGCTGCCCGGAGCGCTGCGGTAGCGAGAGAAAAGCGAGCGCTCCGGGGAGGAGCGGGGACCCGGAGCGCTCGGCGTAACAACTATTTAAGTATCTTCATTAAAAGTTACATTTTAAATTGTGTACCTCCCCCCCCCCCCCCCCTGTGAACTTTTGCACAAACTTGACAATAAGGGTCAATTTTTTACCATCTTTCCTGCTGAAGACGACTCAGATTAGGTGGCACAAGCTCTACATATGGTTGAATGGTTGGGTAGGGCTTGGGAGGAGCTCGAAATGCAGCCTCTACATGGTGGGCTGTGGGTTACTACATCAGCAAGTGGGTGAGGAGCTGCAGAAGAACAATTTTGTGCACAATTCAAAGCCCATTTCCCATGTAAAACATGAACCTCTTAGTGGAGACAGAAGATATTGTCCAAACTGAGCCAAAGTTTGCATGTGAGTTGTCCTTATGGGTGGGCAACATTTGCTGTGTATTGGTATTCGATCAGAGAAAGAAGTGGAAAAACGATCCAACCTAGTCTACACACTATTTATATATAAATATCAGTAGGTTTTGCTTGCAAATGACAGACCAGAAATATTAACCACAGTGACAAAGAAACATTGGAATATATGGGGATGGATTGGATGGGATTATCCATTAAAGAAGTTACATTTTACATATACAAATGATCTTAAGTGACTAATGTATTTCTTTGTGAAAAGCATATTATCTGTTTGTTTTGTTAAATGTTCCCAGGAGAGGATATAAAGCTTCGGAGGATGCACTTTTCAAGTGGATTAAAGTTTGCATTAGAGAGAGTTACAGAGATTATTCCCCATCCAGTTAATTTTATACTGTAATCCACAGATAGCTCATCAGGTTTCCAGAAGAAGCCGGGGCTCAGGCAGTATGGAAGCCTCACTAACTGAGTTTATCATTCCTAACTGAGACTAAAGTGTTGGTGAAAAGAAAAATAAACTGTAACAATTCACCATCACAATGATTATTTTCGCTATATAGCCTGAACTTTGACATTTATTACACAAGATTCCAAACCAAAATAATTATAACACAGTAAGGTTATGTATAATAGATGAATAATGCACAGTAAATACAACAAGTACACTTCAAAAGGTTATCTGGGTCTTAAAGGGTTTTTCTAGCTATTTTATGTTATCCTTCTGCTTCTGATGCAAACTGTCTGCTATGCTGTTTTCACTTCCCCACTTCCTGTCTTGAAAACATCCTTTGAATAACTTCCTGTTCCTGCTGTACACTTTAGTTGTAGATTCAGCCAACTCTATTTCCCTCCTACTTTGTGGGAGGCTCCAATGAGTGTAGTGGGCAGGGGTGTAGTTAGGGATGAGCGAATCAAATCCGACTAATCCAAATTCGTTATGAATTTCATGCAAAATTTGATTTGCAACGAATGTGAATTTCGCCGTAATTCGATCGCACAAATCGTTTAATTAAACTCCATTTTTCCAGCAGCGATTTTCCTCCCAGTCACAACAGCATTATGTTGCACATGTTGCAACAGCAGTATGTTGCACAGAACAGCAGCGATTAACCTCAAGCCCAAATCCTGCCTAGAAACACTAATAGGGAAGGGAGTGAGATTGAGAGAGAAAGTGCAATTTTGGGTGTAGTACACAGAGACTGTGTGCTGCAGCACTGGTGTGTACTGCTGGTGTTGTACACAAATACTGTTTTAAGCATACTGGAGCGCATTGTCCTCACCTCATAAGTGCATACCACATACATACATCTTAGTGGTGTACTATTTTGTTCCTGTTAAAGTCTTAAGGGCCTAGATAATGTGAAGGGCCAGCCAAAAGTACACACCAGCTAGTGTTGTACACAAATAATGTTCTAAGCGTACTGGAGCGCATTGTCCTCCCCTCATAAGTGCATACCACATACATGCATCTAAGTGGTGTACTATTTTGTTCCTGTTAAAGTCTTAAGGGCCTATATAATGTGAAAGGCCAGGCAAAACTACACACCGACTGGTGTTGTAGACAAATACTGTTTCAAGCATAGTGGAGTGTTTTGTACTCCCCTCATATAAGCACTAAGTATGTCAGGCAGAGAAGTGCCAGGACGTGCACAGAAGAGTGGCAGAGGCCTAAATCCATCAGGCAGAGGTCTCAGAAGACTAGGGGCGAGTGGCAGGAGGAGTCACAGTGAGAAGCCTGAGCTCCCAGTATCCGCTAACGGTTGTGTCTCGACCAGCAACCCATCTGACGTTATCGATTGGTTAACATGGTCATCCCCAGACAACAGTCGATGGGTTCCTCAGACACAACCCTCAGTTGGCAGGGCCCAGGACCAATCCCTGTCTTCCCATTGCCTCTGTCCTATACTTTTCCCTCCCCCACAGAAGTATCTTATGCTGTGGGTTAAGCTCCACTATTTAGTGAGGACGTTCTAGAGGACAGTCAGCAGCTACTGCCCAGCCAAAAGTGGAGGAGACATCTGCTGCTTCCTCCACTAGTGGTGGAGGAAGTGGTGATGAGGAGAGTGGCGTGGGAGGTGGTGTTGTGAGCGTTCAGGCTCCTGAAGCATTTTTGATGAACCTGAGGAGGACATCAGTGACGTGCAGACACAACTCGATGATGGTAAAGCCTATCGCACTTGGGAGCCGGCTTCATCATCATCAGGAGAAGAGGGTTGCAGGTTGCCCGTGAGGCAGCAGCTGAGCCAGCAAGGTGGTAGCATGGTTGTCAGTCAGCATGGTGGCAGAAGTGGAAAGTCTGGAGCCAAACGTTCCTGGGGTAGACCACCTGCTTTGCGGCAGCCTACCTTCCCGGGAGGTAGTAAATAAGAGGTTCCTGGAGTAGTCAGCAGTAGCAGTCAATCAGTGCGGACTGTTGGTGGGAAAATCAGCTACTCGGGGGTGTGGCAGTTTTTCCTCAAGCATCGGGAGGAGGTTAACATGGCCACATGCAAGATGTGTCGACAGAGGTGAAGCATGGCCAGGGTCCCAATGCTGACACCAAGGCCGAGCGTTAACATATGTAGCGTCACCATAAATCGGCCTTGGAGAACCGTGTTTCCGATGGGGTGGCTCAGCCTGCTTCATCACCCAGTGGCACACCACTCCCTGTTTCAGCCAGCCAAGGCTCCACCCCCTCAGCCAAAGGGAGCTGTGTGTCATACCCATCTTCTGTCGCTTCAGATGCTCCTGCTTCTCCTACTTCGAGTCAGTGATCCCACCAGCAATCCATCGGCGAAGCCATGTCCAAGAGACAACAGTGTGCACCCACTCATTTCACGGTGCAGAAGCTGAAAGTGCTTTATGGCCCACTGGGTGAATGTGGTTCCTATACAGCCACAACAGCAACTTTGACAGGTCACGCCGCTACTGCTTCCACCCTCTCAGGCCGTTGGTCCTGTGACAGTGTGCGACTCTTCCTGCTCATCCTCCACTAAGTCCTCAGCCTCCACTGCACGGACAAGTCTCAGTGCCCCTCCAGCATACCATGTGTGCAGGGGACAGCGGTGTCAAGCTGTTCTTCACATGGTTTGCCTTGGAAAACGGAGTCACACAAGGGAGGAACTGCTAAAAGTCATTTATCAAGAAATCGAATCATGACTTACTCCACGTAAACTGGAAATGGGAATTATGGTGACCGACAACAGGAATCTGGTTGTCAAGCGGTTCCTGAAGTGTTCCCCCCATCTGCAAGACATCCTAACAATGGGAAGGAAACTTTGCATGCACTTCAGCCACTCATACACCGCAAAGCACACCCTCCTTGAGCTCCAGCATCAGAACGGCATCCCCCAACATAGTCTGATTTGCGACATTTCCACACATTGGAATTCCAACCTCCATATGCTCAGGCCCTTTGAGGAAGCCACATTACTAGTCAGTCGCCAGGATAACGTGGCGCCTACATCTCACGGCCAAATGAGCCCTGTGGGGGAGGAACTGGAGGAGGAGGGGCAGGGGCACAGTGGAGCACAGTTTAGGTTTCGAGAGATGGACAGTTTTTCTAGTCATCTGACAGGAGAGGAGGAGCAGCCAGAGGAGCTAGAGGAGTATGAGGAAGGCAAGACAGAGGACCCAGACACACCGTGGCAGTAAGCAGTGGAGATGGAGGCAGGGAGTTCTTCTGAATCACTTGCACAAATCGCACGATGCATGCTCACTTGCTTGCGAAGTGACCGCCAAATTGCCACCATTCAGCAGCGTGATGACTTCTAGTTCTCCACCTTATTGGACCCTCGCTACTGGCACAAAATGGGGGCCTTTTTTACACCCACTGATAGGGAGGACAAACTGACCTACTACAGAGACATCCTACATAGTCAGTTGGTCGATGCCTATCTGTGCCATTGTCCATCCTCTCGCAGGTCTGACTCGGTGGGCCATCTGCAATCACCTTCCACTGCCATGGTTGCTGGGGAGGCATGGGGTGGCAGGAGCAGTACCAGCTCCATCAGCAGCAGCCTGAGTCTACAGTTGCTGATGAGTAGCTTTCTTCATCCGCATAGTGAAGCAACTCATCAGACCTGGAGCAGGACCTGAACCAGCAGGTGGTGGTATACCTTGACATGACCATGCCAACACACCTTGAAGATCCGCTGGACTTCTGGGCAGACAAACTTGATTTGTGGCCGCAACTAGCAGAGTTTGCCCTGGAAAAGGTGTCCTGCTTGTCCAGTAGTGTACCATCAGAACGGGTGTTTAGTGTGGCGGGGGCCATAGAAACCCCAAGAAGAATTCATCTGTCCACAAAAAATGTGGAGAGACTGACCTTTGTGAAGATGAATCAAGCATCGATCATCCAGGATTTCCAACCACCAATACCTGATGCATCAGAGTAGATTGACCATGGTGCCACACCAACACTTCACAAATATGGATAGTGCAAAACATATTTAAGGCTCTGCTCTAAAGTTACAGATAGAGATGAGCAAATCGAAGTTGACGAACCCGAATTCGTTACGAATTTCATGAAAAATTCAATTTGCAACAAATACGAATATCGCCGCGATTCTATCACGCAAATCGCTTAATTAAACTCCATTTTACAGCGTTCCAGGCTATTGGAGACCTAAGATGGCGGATCCACATGTGAGTACATGGGGCAGGGGATTATGGGAGAGCGGGAAACAGTGGCGGCAATGAAGGTAGGTGGGCTGACCCTGAATCACATGTGAGATGCAGCCTATCAGTGTTCACTGACCCCTGTGATGTCACAGCCCCTATATAATCGGCGGCCATCTTGCCTCTCTTCATTTCATCTACGCACTCAGATGGAGAGGACGGGACTGCATGTGTGTGAATAGCTCATACCACAGCGTTACACTGCAACTGCTAGTCACATCAGCATTAGGGAAAGGCAGGAGTGCAGAATGTTTTGCTGTTACACTGAGAAGGATCATTGATAGCTAAACCTCCTATTCACGTTATTGAGCATTGCAGCAGAGAGGGGCAGATAGCTGTCAGCTGCCTCATACAGATCTCCAAGCTGCCTGAACTTTCTGAAGTATCTTATCTCCAAATTTTTCAGCCTAATTGACTTTATTTTTTTTCCTCCACAAATCTTCTGCTGCTCAGAATTGTGTGACAGAGTGCAATTTAGGGTTTAATCCCTGGATTTTTTTATTTTTTTTTGTGGTGCTGCACTGTTGGGTCCTGCTGCTGTTCAGAAATACGTGATTGTTTAGTGGACTGTAGTGCATTTGTACCATTTTGAACCTGTTAATCTGTAAGGGGCTGGCTACATACTGTGCAAGTCCAAACAATACTATTCACCGGCTGGTGTTTTACAAAAATACAGATTTTTTTAATGCTAATAGTTAGGCATATTACTGCCCTCATCAGTGCATACCGCATAGGTACATCCAAGTATTGTACCATTTAGTACCTGTCAATCTGTCAAGGTGCTCCAAACCGTCAAAGTCCAAACAATAGTATCCACCGGCTGGTGTTTTACAAAAATACAGATTTTTTTATGCGTATAGTTAGGCATATTACTGCCCTCATCAGTGCTTACCACATAGGTACATCCAAGTATTGTACCATTTAGTACCTGTTAAGCTGTCAAGGTGCTCCATACCGTCAAAGTCCAAACAATAGTATCCACCGGCTGGTGTTCTACAAAAATACAGATTTTTTTCTGCTAATAGTTAGGCATATTACTGCCCTCATCAGTGCATACCGCATAGGTACATCCAAGTATTGTACCATTTAGTACCTGTTAATCTGTCAAGGGCCTACATACTGTGAAAGGACAGCCGTAAGTAATCACCTGCTGCTGTTCTAGACAAATACTGTTTAAAGAGTAGTGTAGCGTATTGTAATACCCTCATAAACGCACTAAGTATGTCAGGCAGAGAAGTGCCAGGACGTGCACAGAGGAGTGGCAGAGGCCTAAATACTTCAGGCAGAGTTGGCAGCAGACTTGGGGCGAGTGGCAGCAGGAGTCGCAGCGAGAGGCCTGAGCTCCCGTTATCAGCCAGCGGTCGTGTCTCCACCAGCAACCCATCTGCCGTCGTCGATTGGTTAACACGCTCATCCACATCATCACAAGTGACATCTGACAACCCCAGTCAACAGTTTGTGGGTTCCTCAGACACAACCCTAAGTTGGCAAGGCCTTGGAGCAGTCCCTGTCCTCCCATTGCCTTTGTCCTATGCTGTTCCCTCTCCTAAAGAAGAATCTTATGCTATGGGTTCAGCTCCACTATTTACTGAGGAAGATCTAATAGAGGACAGTCAGCAGCTACTGGACAGCCAAGAAGGGGAGGAGACATGCTCCGCTAGGCGGCCAAGTAGTGATGCGGAGAGTGATGTGGGAGGCGGTGTTGCAAGTGCGAGAGTAGGGCCTTACAGGGGAAGTTTTTTCCACCACCTGCTACAATGGACAATACGTTGTTCCCTTCCACCTTTTCAAGGAAAGTGTTACTCGTCTTAAAAAGTGCGGCCCCACACAGGAACCAATCCCTATTTCCACCTAAAAACCCTGAGAAATGGCAGTGTTTGTAGGTGGAAATAGGGAGAGATTCCTGTGTGGGGCCGGCCTTTTTAGGGCGAGTAACACTTGCAAGAGTAGGACCCTACAGGGGAAGCTTTTACCCCCATTGGTTACAATGGACCATAGGTTGTTCCCTTCCTCCTTTTAGAGGTCTTTGTATCACATAACTACTTGGTGGTGTAGGTGAGACATGGTGTTTTTAGAACACCTTTTGTTTTTTTTATTTAAAAAATGTTTTTGGGTCCATATATTTTATCCTAAGCATATTATTAAAAGTTCAGTTTTACATTTTGCATATCCTCAATACTTACTTGTGCACACTAACACTTTTACAAAAGAGACTGTTATCTTCTGCCTATCTGTCTAAGTTACTATTGCCAAGTTCTCCTTTTTTCACCCACCTTCGTCACTGGGTACTGGTATTGCCACCCACCGCACAACTCACTGGGTCACTTTCAGGACTCCTGATGCTGCTGACACCTCCAGGCTGTCTCATTCTGCCACCATATGTTCTCCTCATGCTGTTGCCAGCTCCAGGCTGTCTCATTCTGCCACCATATATTCTCCTCATGCTGATCCAAGCTGTCTCATACTGCCACCATATGTTCTCTTCATGCTGCTGCCACCTTCAGGCTGTGTCATTTAGCCACTATATGATCTCCCCATGCTGCCGCCGACTCCAGGCTGTGTGATTCAGCCACTATATTGTCTTCTCATGCTGCTGCCAACTCCAGGCTGTGTCATTCAGCCACTATATGGTCTCTTCATGCTGCCGCCATCTCCACACTGTGTCATTCAGCCACTATATGGTCTCCTCATGCTGCTGCCAACTCCAAGCTGAGTCATTCAGCCACTATATGGTCCCCTCATGCTTATGCCACCTATAGGCTGTGTCATTCAGCCACTATATGGTCTCCGCATGCTGCCACCACCTCCACATTGTTTCATTCAGCCACTATATGGTCTCATACTGATGCCACTTCCAGGCTCTGTCAAGGTGCCGCTCTGCGACAGTGATTCTAATAGTGATGCCTCTGATCTGCATGTCATACTGAATAACAGTATAATTTCACTAACCCAGCACACTCCAGATGTGTATTACAGCAAGGCAAAGTGTTCTACATCCCTATTGAGGCTCTCTGTAGGCCAGAAATAGCCTTTTTTAGTAGCGATTCGCCACAAATAAATTCGGACCGAAACACATTTTTTGGGTAAATTCAGCGAACCAGCCAAATTGAACTTTTCAAAAATTCGCTCATGTCTAGTTATAGTCAAGAAATGGGAGGAAGACAGAGTTGGCTGACTTACCTGCTATAGTGTACGGTAGATGTATACTAGCGAGGCCACAACTTTGGCTGCCATCACTTTTTAACTAAATAAAGGGTTAGTAGAGTGCTGAACTGATCAATATTAATGGCCTGAAAATAAAACAATTGAAAAGAAATCTAAAACATTGTGCCCTGGTGAGTATGGTGAGGTTGAGCCTCATACATACATAGAAGCACTAGGATGGTCTTACTCTAAATGCCACATGAGGTCAAGCCTAAACCACACTGTGCTCCAATGCAAAACCTGCACATATTTCCCACAACCGTAAAGGCCCAGATTTATTAAGCTGTGCGAGTGAAAAAATTGAGTGATTTTCCAACAACAACCAATCACAGCTCAGGTTTCACTTTACCAGAACTCGTTAGCTGAGCTGTAATTGGTTGCTGTGGGAAAATCATCATGGATCTCCCCCCCACGCCCCCCCCCCCCCCCCCCCCCCCGCAGCGTGAAAACACACACATTAACCCCTTCCTTATTAAAAGTTTAAATCACCCCCTTTACCAAATTCCATATAAAAAATATGTAACCATAATAAAAATAAACATATGTGGTATCGCTGAGTGCATAAATGTCCAAACTATAAAAATATATCGTTAATTATACTGCAAGGTCAAAGTCCAACATAGCGTATTTTTAGACACTTTTTAGATCATGAAAAAATGAATAAAAAGCGATTAAAAAGTCCGATAAATACAAAAATGGTACCACTAAAAACTTCAGATCATTCTGCAAAAAATGAGTCCTCATACCACCCTGTAAACATAAAAATAGCAAAGTTATAGGGGTCAGAAGATGACAATTTTAAACTTATTAATTTTCGTGCATGTAGTTATGATTTTTTCCAGAAGTACGATAAAATCAAACCTATATAAGTAGGGTATTGTTTTAATCGTATGGACCTACAGAATAAAGAGAAGGTGTCATTTTTACAGAAAAATGTACTGCGTAGAAACGGAAACCCCCCAAACTTACAAAATTGTGTTTTTTCTTCAATTTTGTCACACAATGATTTTTTTTTTTTTTTTGGTTTTGCCGTAGATTTTTGGGTAAAATGACTGATGTCATTACAAAGTAGAATTGGTTGCGCAAAAAATAAGCCATCATATGGATTTTAAGGTGAAAATTGAAAGGGTTATGATTTTTAAAAGTAAGGAGGAAAAAAAGAAAGCGCGAAAATGGGCTTAAGCCGCTTGATGTTCAAGGGAAACCTCAATCGCCATCTAAGGTTGGATATCACTGTGACTGGTGATTGGCTAAGTGGGCAGTCACTGTCGAGGCGAGTACATCTTGGAAGGTGAGAGCCGGAGCATTCAGCGGGGAGAATCAGGCCAAGAGGTCGGACCCCTTGGGATCTGACACTTATAAACTATTTAGGGGGTAACTTCGTTAATGGTTGGATGATGATGAAGAAAAATTTGGGGGGGGGGGTAAAACTTGTGAGGTATAGTGATGAGCGGCAGGGGCCATATTCAAATTCATTAGATTTCACGAATATATAGATGATTATTCGCACAAGGGGCTAGGACCGTGCGGAATTGACATTGTTTCGGACGATCCACTCAGAAATCCAACTTGCCGTCTATGGGGACAGCAATGCAGTCAGCACAGTCCTAGTGCCGCCCTCGGGATCTCCGGCAGAAATTCAGTCCGGAGATTCAATGGTGTGAACCTGGCTTTAATGGTCATATTATCTAAAGGATGTTTTATTGAGACATTCAACCAAAGATGTACGAAGCCATCATCACCTAGAATACATCTTTTAATCCGATCATGAGGTGATATGCTCTCTAGCATATAACTGTGTCAGGTAGGGCACAGCCACCTTGTTCATTTTATTACAACTGGGAATTGGTTATTCTGGGATGCATGTTGTTCCAAATAAATTCTGAGAAAGTTGTCTTAGCTGCATAAAAAAATATGTCTGCAGTACATTTGTGATAAGATAACTCTAGGGATATGTTTCCTCAAAACCTCTTTTTGGTGGGTTCATTTGATCCACCAAAAAATTGTCCTCTCAATGCAGTTTTTGTGGCGTTCTTTCAAAAACAGTGGGTTTTAATATTGCTAGTATTTTTCTTTGGTGTTCCCCCCACCCCTGCCTTTTATTCATTGCAAGTCATGTGATTCCTTCATCATGTGACTCAAGGATTTCAATTGAAGAAACGGGAGGGGGGGGGCACAAAAAAAAAAGCCTAATTACATTTACATTGCATTATTCTTAACATTTTTTTCACACCATAAAAGTTTATGAAGTCTAAAAAAAATGTCACGGTCTCAGCATGCTGCTCCAGTGAGCCAAAAAGGACCAAAATAGAGTAAAAGAAAAGCCAAAATAACAAAAACACCAAGTAGGTTTGACTTTTATGATTCCCTATTGATGTTCATCTAACATCTGGAAACGGCGTTTTTTATAAAAAAAAAAAAGCATAACGCATACAGATTTGGAGGGGTATTTCTGCCTTTAGCCTTTTCAGGACTCAGCGTTTTTCCGTTTTTACACTTTCGTTTTTTCTTCCTCACCTGCCAAAAATCATAACGCTTTCAGTTTTCCACCTACAGACCTATATGAGGGCCTTTTTTATGTGCTACCAATTTTGCTTTGTAATGACATCAATCATTTCACCACAAAATCATGGCGAAATTTTAAAAACTTATTTGTGTGACACAATAACAGAAAGGCTTTTTGTCATTTTTAACGGCTTCCGTTTCTACGCAATGCACTTGTCTGTAAAAATGACACCTTATCTTTACTGTGGTCTGTAGTTTTCATCGATACCATATCTATTTTGATGGAACTTTTTGATCACTTTTTATACTTTTTTTTAGGGTATACAAAATGCCCATAAATATGCAATTTTGAACTTTGTAATTTTTTTTATGTATACGCCATTGACCGTGTGGTTTAATTAACGTTATATTTTTATAGTTTGGACATATATGCACGCAGCGATACCACATATGTTTATTTTCACCTTAAAGGGGTATTCCAGGAATTATTTTTTATTTGACTATGCTACAGTGGCTGTAAAGTTAGTATATAGTGTCTGTTCCTGTGTGTGACGGTTTTCTCACAATTCTTCTGTGATTTTCACCCTAATATTTATTTTTATCAGCATACAAAATGACTGTTGTCTCAGATTTTTCCCAGGTTGCAATGTAGCCGAGACCTGACTCCCTAGTCAGCTGATGACAGGGAGCCTGTCTGCTTCAATGGGTGGAGGGATCGCTTGGTGAGAGAGAGATCAATCTGCAACTAATGCAACTGCTGTAGGCACCCTGATTGAAAACCACAGGTCTTTTGAACGGATGCAGCTTATTTATGTTTCAATGGGTGGGGTGGCTGATGTGTGGGAGGGAGGAAAATGGAATTGTGTAATTTGTAGTCAAAAAAAGAAAAGTCAAACAGGAAATACCAGTTCACAAAAAGCTAGCCACAGTGTTATGGTAATCTCACAACATAGCCATTTAGCCCCAAGACAAGCACAGATCCTTCCTAAGCATGTCCATTACTGTCTGCCAGGTACGTACTAAAATCGCCTTTTGATGGCCAACCCCTTTAAGGATCAGAGCATTTTTTTTGCAAATCTGACCACTGTCTCTTTAAGCATTGATAACTCTCAGATGCTTTTACTTATTAATTTGATTCCGAGACAGTTTTTTCCTGACAAATTGTTCTTTATGTTAGTGGTAAATTTTTGGCAATACTTGCATCATTTCTTGGTGAAAAATCCCCAAATTTCATGAAAAATTTGAACATTCAAAAATCTTAATCTTAATCCTTTCAGTACTTATGAGCTGCTGAAGTTGAGTCTAAGTGCTCTCTGATGACACCTGTCCCGGGAACTGTCCAGAGTAGAAGCAAATCCCCATAGCAAACCTCTTCTACTCTGTGCAGTTCCCGAGACAAGCAGAGGTGTCAGCAGAGAGCACTGTTGCCAGACAGAAAAGAACAACTCAACTTCAGCAGCTGATAATTATTGGAAGGATTAATATTTTTTAATAGAAGTCATTTACAAATCTGTTTAACTTTCTGGAGCCAGTTGATATAAAACATTTTTTTTCCTGGAATACCCTTTTAAGACAGAATTCTACCACTGAACCATCCATTAGAGGTGATAAAATGAAATCTAAGAAAGGTTCTATAAAGGTTCTGTTCATTATATGGGTGCAAAAATAGTCAGGTAAAAAAGCAGCTGTGAAAGCAGCTGAAGGTTTAAAACTTTAGTGTCAGTAACAGATTTTCCTTCACTTGCTATTTTCAGAAGGACGATTCTTTTTGTTTATTAATAAGACATGACATAATTTTTGACCCTTTATCTCCACGTGCATAATATTTGTATTTGCATTTCTGAAGCGCTTTGCCTGCCCTGACATTCAGGAGATCCTTGAGTCTATTTCTGAGTCTTAGAAGGTTAGATTGTGCATTTTGCTATTTGGATTTTTTATTTTGCTTATGTTCCCTAGCAAAGAAATCCGGTTCAGAAGGAAATTCACTTCTGTTCTATTTTTGGTTTTTAACCCTGAAGTCTAATACAATTAGTTTCTCCCTAATTTACAACTTCCCAGATAATAGGTTGAGGGGTGTCCGGAATGTCATTGAAGCAAAGGTATATAGTAAGTTTGGTGATTTCTGCTATGTTTCAATCAGCATATGCTGGAAAAGCTTAAAGGGGTACAACAGTTGAAAATAAATTTTTTTATCAACTGGTGCCAGAAAGTTAAACAGATTTGTAATTTACTTCTTTATTGAAATATTAATCCTTCCAGTACTTATCAGCTGCTGTATTCTCCAGAGGAAGTTGTATAGTTCTTTCCAGTCTGACCACAGTGCTCTCTGCTGACACCGCTGTCCATGTCAGGAACTGTCCAGAGCAGGAGAGGTTTGCTATAGGGATTTGTTCCTACTCTGGACAATTCCTGACATGAACAGAGGTGTCAGCAGAGAGCACTGTGGTCAGACTGAAAAGAACTTTAAAATTTCCTCTGGAGCATACAGCAGCTAATAAGTACTGGAAGGATTAAGATTTTTAAATAAAATTAACTTACAAATTTGTTTAACTTTTTTGCACCAGTCGTTTAATTTTTTTTTTCTACTGGAGTACCCCTTTAATGGTAACTATTGATGGCATTTTAGGGTAAAAAAACAAATCCTACAGCTTTCTACAAGAGTGTTGTGTAGGTTTCTTTGTGGGTTTTAATTCCCTACAATATATTTTCCACGGTATTTACTAAGGTTTCCCTACGTTTTCCACTTTCCCTACATTTTGCTTTTTTTTACACCTGCTCTGATCTGTTGGGTTTTCCTCAGCTGAAATCCACCACATTTTATGTGGAAACTTTAGTAAATATGTTGGGTTTTTGTGAAAATGTCAGGAACACACCCCTTTTCGGAGACCACGCCCCTTTCCCTGGTGTGCACGCCCCTTTTTCGGGTTTTCTTTGCAAAATGAGAGAGTTAGTCAGGGTTTTTCAATTCTGGCCAAATTCTGGTGCAAATTCTGGCGCAGACAGAATATCTGGCGCAATGCGACAGAATCTGGTGCACAACCCGACAAAACATGTCGGGTGTGCAATAGTAAATGAGGGCCAATAACTTTTTTAATACTCTGTATCATCTAAAAAAAAAAATTTAATAAGCAACTTTGCTAGTTTTCATTTTACAGCTCACATGCAAACCTATGTGTCTCCATGGTTACAGACTACAAACAAATCCTGTGTAGTCTGAACATGCAACTACTGTATATTCAGTTCTATCTGTTCTTAATTTCCTGCTAACTTACACCCTATGTGTGTAGGAGGTAATAGATAGATAGATATGATTATGAGTTTAGGCTCTGACTACACAGTTAGTTTGTATTCTGTACAATGGGGATCAAAAGTTTGGGCACCCCAGGTAAAAATTTTAATTAATGTGCATAAAGAAGCCAAAGAAAGATCTCCAAAAGGCATCAAATTACAGATTAGACATTCTTATAATATGTCAATAAAAGTTAGATTTTTTTATCCATCATTTACACTTTCAAATAACAGAAAACAAAAAAATGGCATCTGCAAAATTTTGGGCACCCTGCAGAGTTAATATCTTGTAATGCAAGTACTTGGCAAGTATCACAGCTTGTAAATGCTTTTTGTAGTCAGCCAAGAGTCTTTCAATTCTTGTTTGAGGTATCTTTGCCCATTCTTCCTTACAAAAGTCTTCCAGTTCTTTGAGATTTCTGGACTGTCTGTCATGCACAGCTCTTTAAGGTCTATCCATAGATTTTCAATTATGTTGAGGTCAGGAGATTGTGAAGGCCATGGCAAAACCATCAGTTTACGCCTCTTGATGTAATCCCCCGTGGATTTTGAGGTATGTTTAGGATCATTATCCATTTGTAGAAGCCATCCTCTCTTTAACTTCAGCTTTTTCACAGATGGCATCCAGTTAGCATCCAAAATTTGCTGAAATTTTATTGAATCCATTTTTCCTTCTACTCGTGAGATGTTCCCTCTGCCACTGGCTGCAATACAACCCCAAAGCATGATTGATCCACCCCCATGCTTAACAGTTGGACATAGGTTCTTTTCATTAAATTCTGTTCCCCTTCTTCTCCAAACCTACCTTTGCTCATTCCGGCCAAAAAGTTAAATTTTAACCTCATCTGTCCACAGAACTTGTTTCCAAAATGCATCAGGCTTGTCATTTTGTTGTGAGGACGTAGAAGAGGTTTTCTTCTGATGACTCTTCCATGAAGACCATATTTGTACAAGTATCTCTTTATAGTGGAATAGTATACCACAACTCCAGTGTCTGCCAGATCTTTCTGGAGGGATTGTGCAGTCAAACGTGGGTTTTGAATTATTTTTCTCCCAATCCTGCAAGCTGTTCTGTCGGATATTTTTCTTGGTCTTCCAGATCTTGCTTTAACTTCCACTGTTCCTGATGACTGCCATTTCTTAATTACATTCCGAACAGAGGATATTGACATCTGAAAACGGTTTGCTATCTTTTTTTTAGCCTTCTCCAGCTTTGTGAACGTCAACTATTTTCAGTTTCTAGACAACTGCTTAGAAGAACCCATGGTGCTGATTGTTGGGGCAAGGTCAGATGAGTCTGGGCATTTAAAACCTTTGAGACTGACATCACCTGGTCTTCTCAGAAGATGAGTGAGAACAATCCATGACACTGGCAGGTCTCACCTTTGCAAAGGGGGCAGTGCATGCTATAAATTCAGCAGGGTGCCCAAACTTTTGCAGACGCCATTTTTTTGTTTTCTGTTATTTTGAAAGTGTAAATGATGGAAATAAAATCTAACTTTTGTTGACATATTATAAGAATGTTTAATCTGTAATTTGACGCCTTTTGGAGATTATCCATCTTTCCTTGGCTTCTTTATGCACATTAATACACATTTTTACCTGGGCTGCCCAAACTTTTGATCCCCACTGTAACTATGGATATACTCAGATGTTTAGGAGCTGACAGGTGATAAGCTTAAAGGGGTTTATCCAACTTGCAGAGTTATCCCCTATTTATAAGATAATCTGATTGCAGATGTACGTGTGTGTGTCACTGCTCCGTTCACCCTCTATGGGAGCTGCAAGAGATAGCTGAGTAAAGCATTTGGCCGTCTTTGTGGCTCCCACAAGATAGACAAATAAAAGGGTTCTCAATAGGAACAGGAGCTAATATTACCAGTTAAACTACTTGAATACAAGCACCTTGCAGGATGTCTATGCACTCTCTGTGAGTGCTATCAACAGCCAACACTCACAGTCATGATCGATGATGACAGCCATTAACCTCTTAAATGCTGAAACCAAGAGGTTTCATGACAGAAGTGACGTCTGTCACTTGTTCAATCATCTCCTCCCCTCCACAATGGGACTGGGGGGATAGTTTACATGGCAGCCGAAGGTCTTCTGAAGGCCTCCATGCTGGTCACTTAGGGATCCTTTAATACAGTCTGCCTCAGGTAAATGCTATGCAATTGCATAGCCATGTTCAATATAAGCAACCCAAGCATTGCTAAAAAGTGTTAAAAAAAAAAGGTGTCAATATTAAAATGCCTTTGCCCTAATAAAAGCATAAATTCCCTGCCCCTTTTCTCATGTTTCTAATAAAAATAAAAAAAACACATAAATAAATACCTGTAGAATGGTTAAAACTTTTAAAATAACATTATCAATCCTGTACGGTGAATGATGTAAACCCAAAACAATACTGAAATCTAGAATTGCAGATTCAACAACAGATTTACAACAATGAAGGCAGGTTGAACACAACTTTTTTCATTGCTGTCAGTGTTTTTAGTGTTAGAGTTGATACACAGGAGGGTGTCTGTTTTCAGAATATCAAGATAACTGATACACCCTATAGAGACTGGGTAATGACCTAATGGGTTATTCCCAGAGGAGCAACAGATGCTAAAAAAATACATGAGCGACCTTATTCTAAGCAGTTTATTTCCAGCAATGGTGACATTTAAATTGATAGATAGATGAATTAAAAGTTAGTTTGTGATATTTTAATAATCAGTCTCAGCCATCTTTCTCTATAAGAAGTATACATGGTTGAGCCTTAAATCTGCTTTTACAGCACTTAACTTCTTCATGGGGCTAAAGAGCATAAATCCTCTTATGATCAAAACACCTGATTTGTCGACATTAATCTTAAAGGCAGAAAAGGTTTTAATGGAAGTTTTTTTTACACTTTAATTCAAGGTGCCCCTGACAAATATCTAGATAATGGGATTTAAGAAAATGAAAACTAAGTGTTGAAGGGCTAATTTATTGTAACCTATTGTGAACAACATTGGTTGCCAACTGATTGAATGTCACGTGGGAATATCCAGTGTTACTGCAAACTCTATTCAGATACATGCTGGATATCCTGAATGTCCACCTATAACACTATTTCATATTAGGGGTAAGGAACAGTGCAACCTTAATCGTGCCCCGGATCACTGTCCCTACCTACTTGGTCGATTCCCCTTAAAAGACGGGCCCCAACTGGGCGATGATCCCTACACTGACCTAGGTGAAAGGTTGTCAGAGTAGTCAGAATAGTCATACCAGGTCGGCAACACACAGGCAAAGCAGTACCAAATCAGCCAAAAAAGGGTTAATCAGAAAATAGGCCAGAAGTCAAAAATCAAGAGAGCAACCCAATACAAAATCACATCCCAGGGCCGAGTCAGGACAGGTAATGGGCTACACAAAGTGTATTTGCAGGAAATATGCAGCCTTTGCAATATCAACCAAATGGATGAAATGTAATTAGAAAATCCACAATGTTGCAAAATCTGCAAGGGTAGGTTCTTAAAACATTTTTTTTTCTTTTTTAATTTCCATAACCTTCAAAGAAATTCAAAATGAAAAATCTGCAACAGAATTGTACAATACACCCAAAGAATGTTGAATATCTTAAATGTGATCTGAGTCATTTTATCTCTGTTATCTTTGGAGTTAGAAAGTTGGTAGAACAGGGTGCTCTTCAGGGAAAACTCATCTTAGTATATTGAAATAAGTGTGGTGCTAGATGTTCTACAGGTCATTTCAGATTAAGATTCCCTCGCTCAATCGGTTGCTTCAGTGAATGATACATTTCTTGCTTTGAGCTTCATCTCCTACATAGCTATCCTATTGATCCATTCCAACCATAAGTCTCTGATGTCTGACATAACCCTTAAAGGAAGGGAAAAAAGCACAGGAAGCATCATCTGCAGAGAAGCCATCTTTGCACATTCCAGAGCAACAGTATAATCTTCCATGGTGATATTGAGATGTACTTCCCTTTTTTTACTACTTGAGTTCTGCAGTCGCTCCACCATCTAGGGGCCTCCACTGAATGGTTATCTGCAACAATATTTGGCAAATAGTGCAACCCTACTGTCACCCCAGGCACTGTCCCTATCAACTTGGATAATCCCTCCTAAATGGCAGCCCCCAACAGGGCAAAGGTCCCTACACTCATAATGTGCATGGAGGACTATAGGGAGGGTCAGAACGGCCTGTTCAGTAACACAGGGTCATGCCAAGAACAGAGTAAGATTTCAAAAGTGAAAACCAGAAGCAAGCCAGAGGGTGAGACACAGGAGGACAACACATTACCAACTCAAAACCAGACTAAACGTAATACAAGCAGAGACCAAACCGGGAGAGTCAGGGTCAGGTCCAAATCAGCAAGTAAAAGGCAAGGTCAGGAAACATGCAAGAGTGATTGTGAGGGTACAGAACACAAGAGTGAAGTAGTAGCCAGTTTAAATGTCCGTCATCAGGAGATGTGAGCGCAAGCACCACAACTAAGTGGCCCAATTTTGTAAGGTGGCCCTGACTCAAACTGACACGTAGCTCTGTGCCAAGCAGAGTTGGTCATCATTACTATGTGAGATGCCCACGGTGGTGCCAAATGGGGACCAGACGCAGCACTGAAGCAGGGGCAGGTAAACCCCTGTCAATATTATTTATTATTATTTATGTAGTGCTCTTGGTCCCATGGCACTTTACATTTGGAAAGGGTTAAAATACGTATTACAAACGCAGGAGCAATGAATGTGACACATAATAAATTACAGACTAATATAGAGAGGGTGTTGTACAGGAGAGCTTGAAAGCTGAAAGGAGAGGGCAAGGAAAACACTATTTGAGGGGCACAGCTGGTCATTTGTGAGCAGGTGGGAAATTAGCCATTCATAGTGCAGTGGCAGCAGGATTTTGAAAGGTCATAGGCTTGTTTGAAGAAACAGGTGTCACAGATAGCGCTGCGGTCCCACTTGCTGACCGCAAGCATACCTCTGTTTCTACTGCCGATGTCACTGCGGTTCGCATCCCGCGATGCGAACGAATGCGACCGCCAGGTCATCCCTCACCTCCTTCCTGCTCAGTCCCCTCCGCTTTCTGTGTCTGTACCTGAGCGTGAACTGTTTTGTTGTTCCGTTTATGGGGTGGTATGAGGGCTAATTTTTTGCGTCATGATCTGAAGTTTTCAACGGTATCATTTTTGCATTGATAGGACTTACTGATTGGACTTTGGAATTTTTTTGCGCATACGCCATTGACCGTGCGGTTTAATTAACAATATATTTTTATAATTCGGACATTTCCACACGCGGCGATACCACATATGTTTATTTTTATTTACACAGTTTTTTTTTTTTTTAAATGGGAAAAGGGGAGTGATTCAAAATTTTATTAGGGAAGGTGTTAAATTATCTTTATTCACTTTTTTTTTTCCACTTTTTTTTTTGCGGTGTTATAGCTCCTATAGGGGACTATAACACTGCACACACTGATCTTTTACATTGATCACTGGTTTCTCATAGGAAACCACTGATCGATGATTCTGCCGCTTGACTGCTCATGCCTGGATCTCAGGCACTGAACAGTCATATGGCGATCAGACAGCATGGAGGCAGGTAGGGACCATCCGGCTGTCATGTAAGCTGTTCGGGATGCCGCGATTTCGCCGCAGCGATCCCAAACAGCTCCCTGAGCTAACCGGTATTGTTTTACTTTCACTTTAGACTTTGTCTAAAGGGTTAATAGCGCGCCACCGCGATCAGTGTCGCGCGCTATTAGCCATGAGTCCCGGCTGTTATTAGAGAACGGGAGCGGACTCATGACGTACCAGTAGGTCATGGGTCCTTAAGGGGTTAAAATTTAAAGGGCCAGTGCACCATTGATTGGTACTAGTCTGTTTTGACCCTATATAAACCTGCACTTCCTTAGAACTTTGCCGGATCTTTGTGCCTTTATTGCCTGAGAAAAAGCGTTTACTTCTGACTTGCCTTGCCGTGTATTTGACCTCTTGCTACGTGGCCTGACCTTGCTTCAGTGCCACCAGCCCAGACCTCATGCTTGTCCTGACTTTGTGTGTGCCTCATCCTTCCAGTGTCACTCTATACCTCGGCTGCCTGTGGGGACGAGTTGTATCAGGGGTAACGACCTGGGTGCCTCCTGCCTCAGCAAGTCCATCCCGCTTTGCAGCAGGCTCTGGTGAAAACCAGCAGTACCTTAGACTCTGCTCCATGGTACGGCCCACACCATCATCCTTACAGGTTCAGTGGTTCCACTTCACCACAGCTGTAACAATGGGTCTTCAGGTTGCTCTTGTAGGTTTTGATGAAGAGTGTGGAAATGGTTGTGTATGGTGTGGATGAGGGAAGAGCACAGGTGGCAGTCTATGAAAACAATGATTATAACTGAGCTACTTTTTGTCATCTTTTACTGTACTAGAACTGTGTAATTTCCCTTACAATATGAAGCCATAGAGACCTCCTATTCGTGCACATGACTTTTTTCATTGTGCATGCAGTAGAAGAGCTCTAATTGACAGGGAAAAAATGAGGTAATGTTTAACTCGCCCCGTAAAGTGCTGGTGAACTCCGAGGCAAAATACAGAATTCCATTAAAATCGCCAAGTTTGTAGTAAGCGTTTAAAGCAAATAAAAATGTAAAATATACAATGTTTTGCCTTTCGGTTCCTATCAAAATAATGACACGAGAGCTAAATAAAAATCAAATAAAAGTCACTTTCATTTTGGCAGACTCAGCGCGTCGCACATAATTCTGGCGTATTCTGTGTAATTTAATTAGAATGGGATTGGGATGCCAGCGTCAACACATCTCTGATAAGTTCATCTATCCCATTATTGGTGTGAAACGGAGGCTTTGTAGGCTTAAGGAAAGTTCTGCCTATTAACGTAATGTACTAGGGATGACGCTGAGGTACAAGGCTCCAAATGCCTCATGACTTAGCATCGTAGGAAAGCCAAATAACTTGGTGGATTAAATACAGTCAGGGGGGAGATTTATCAAAACCTGTGTAGAAGGAAGATTGGTGCAGTTGCCCATAGCAAACAATCAGATTGCTTCTTTCATTTTTACAAGCAATCTGATCTGATTGGTTGTTATGGGCAACTGCACAAGTCTTCCCCTACACAGGGATTTATTCTGACTGCCATATTGTAGTCAGGAAGGAATTTTTACCTCTAGTATGAGGGCTTTTTGCCTTCCTCTGGATTAACTCAATAGGGACTCATTAGGGTTATAGGTAGTGCTGAGAGGTATACCGATTCTTACCGAATACCGGTGGTTTTTTTCATGATATGAATTTTTCATATACCGCAATAATGGTGAGAGTATACGTTGTTGGGGACAGAGGGCGTACCTGTACACCCTCCACCCGCTCCCATCCTATAATGCGAGGCCATGTCATAGCAGGTCTAGCCCGGCACCTAGCAACCGCTGGGACCCGTGGCTAATAGCATGCGGCACCGATCGCGGCGCCGCACACTATTAACCCTTTAGAAGCGGCGTTCAAAGTTGATCGCCACGTCTAAAGTGAAAGCTAATCAGTGCCGGTTGGGCTGTTCGCGACCGCAAAATCTCGTCCTCCTGAACAGCTGGAGGACATGAGGAGGGTCCCCTACCTTCCTCCTGCGTGTCCGATCGCCGAATGACTACTCCGTGCCTGAGATCCAGGCAGGAGCAGTCAAGCGGCAGAATCAATGATCAATGTTATCCTATGGGATAACAATGATCAATGTAAAAGATCAGTTTATGCAATGTTATAGCTCCCTATGGGGGCTATAACATTGCAAAAAAAAGTTAAACCTTTTTTAATGAAGATCATTTAACCCTTCCCCTAATAAACGCAGGAATCCCCCCCCCCTTCCCCATTTTAAAAATGTAATTAAAATTAAATTAAAAATTCCCTTATAAAAAGAAAATACTATTAAATACAGTGAAACCGACTTAATTTAGAAAAATACCATGATATACATTTTTAGTCATACTTCCCAGCACTAGATGGTTGAACTTGATGGACTCTGGTCTTTTTTCGACCTTATGAACTGCGTAAATGGACCCCGTGTGTTTGGTAACATGTCTTAAAGGGGTACTCTGGTGGATTAAAAAAAGTTTCAAATCAACCGGTCTCAGAAAGTTATACAGATTTATAAATGAATTCTATTTAATCCTTGCAGTACTTATCATCTGTTGTATGCTCCAGAGGAAGTTGTGTAGATCTTTCCAGTCTGACCAGAGTGCTATTTGCTGCCATATCTTTTCGTGTCAAGAACTGTCCAGAGTAGAAGCAAATTCCCATAGCAAATCAATTCTACTCTGGAGAGTTATTGACACAGACAGAGGTGGCAGCAGAGAACACTGGAAAAAATACAGAACTTCCTGTGGAGCATATAGCAGCTGATAAATACTGGAAGAATTCAGATTTTTAAATTGGAGTACTTTACAAATCTGTTTAACTTCCTGGCATCAGTTGATTTGAAAACTATTTTTTCCACTTGTTTTCCACCAGAGTACCCCTTTAACCACTTAAGGACGCAGGGCGTACAGGTATGCCTCTGTTCCCAAGTCCTTAAGGACTTAGGGCATACCTGTACGTCCTGAGTCCCGCTAACGGGGTTTAAACAGTTCTCACGAGCGGAGAATGGATTAAATCTCATGGGTTGCTACGGGCAGCCAGGACCCACAGCTAATGCTGAGCACCGCCGATCGGGCCGATGTCCGGCATTAACCCTTTAGACGCTGCGATCATAGTTGAAAGTAAAACTATCCCGGCAGCTCAGCGGAGCTGATCGGGACTATCATGACAGAATCACGATGTCCCAATCAGCTTACTGGATGACGGAAGGGTCCTCACCTGCCTCCTCGTCGTCCGATTGGCGACCTACTGCTCCATGCCGGTAACACTGATCAATGTTTTGCTATGGCATAGCATTGAACAGTGTATGCAATCAAAAGATTGCATGGTAAAGCCTCCTAAGGGGGCCAAAAAAAAAAAGAGTAAAAAATGGTAAAAAAAAAAAAAAAGAGAATACATGTGAATAAGCCCCCCACCCTTAATAAAAGTTTGAATCACCCGCATAGCCTATTTTTTTAAATAAAATAATGTAATAACAAAAATAATCATATGTGATACCACTGCGTGCATAAATGTCCAAACTATTAAAATATAAGGTTTGCTAAACCACGCGGTCGATGGCGTACACGTAGAAAAATAGTCCAAAATTGTGAATTTTTGGTCACTTCATATACCATAAAAATATTTTTAAAAAGCGATCAAAAAGTCCCATCAAAACAAAAATGGTACCGATAAAATCTACAGACCACGGCACAAAAAATAAGCCCTCATATTGCCCCATACGTGGATAAATAAAAAAAGTTACAGGGGTCAGAAATTACAATTTTAAACATACAAATTTTGGTGCATGTAGTTATAATTTTTTTAAAGTAGTACTATAAATAAAACCTACATAAATTGGGTATCCCTGTAACTGTATGGATCTACAGAATAAAGAAAATGTGTCATTTTTACCGAAAAGTTCACTGTGTAGAAACGCAAAAAATTGCGTTTTTTATTTCATTTCACCCCACAAATAATTTTATTTTTTTTGTTTCGCCGCAGGTTATATTAGAAAATAAGCAATGTCATTACAAAGTACAAATGGTGAGGCAAAAAATAAGCCTTTATTAGGTCTGTAGGTGCAAAATTGAACGCATTATGATTTTTAGAAGATGAGGAGGAAAAAACGAAAGTGCAAAAACGAAGATTGTTTTGAGTCCTTAAGGGGCTAAATTCTCCTACCCAACAAAGCATAAGGCCAGTGTTTCCCAACCAGGGTGCCTCCAGCTGTTGCAAACCTACAACTTCCAGCATGCCCGGACAGCCGTTGGCTGTCCGTGCATGCTGGAAGTTGTAGTTTTGCAACAGCTGGAGGCACCCTGGTTTGGAAACACTGGCATAGGCAGTGTCATACACACAAAAAAGTGGTTTTGTAGTGCCGCTATATTGCTGCATTATCCCAAGATACAACTACATTTGACAGTTGAAAATGTTCGCAAAAAATACTTGCATATTCATATATGACAGCAACAGATTCCCATAAGGCTAATCTCTTTTGCAAGAAAGGCCTGTTATGACAATTCCACCACAGCTGCCAACAGCAACACCAAGGGATTATGGGGATTTATATATTTATACTCCCAGATCTGAGCAGACTATTAGCCGTGGGGAGGGGAGGATGCCCCCTTTTCCTCCAAAAGAAACTAAATAACTAAGTGATATCCCAGCGTAATCGCTCACCGCCGTCTATATTCCACCTCGGAAATAATGGCTTACAAAGTGTCAGAGAATTTTGGCAGCAGAATACAGAGAGGATTTGAGCATATGGAAGTCACCAGCTGGAATCTATTGCAGTGGAAATTATCTGTCTAATATCTATACATCTAATATCTATCTATCTATCTATTTATCTCTCATTTCTATCTATCTATTTATCTATCTATCTCATATCTATCTTTTTATCTATCTCATATCTATCTATCTCATATCTATCTATCTCATCTCTATCTCACATCTATCTATTTATCTATCTCATATCTATCTATCTATCTATCTATCTCATATCTATCTATCTATCTATCTATCTCATATCTATCTCTTTATCTATCTCATATCTATCTATCTCATATATATCTATTTATCTATCTCATATCTATCTCATATCTATCTATTTATCTATCTTTCCACCTCTAATGTCCGATGAGTGGATCTTACCATCTATCGATCAGGCCTAAGATATGGCAGCCAGAACAAAGAAAAGTCATCTTACCGCTTTAAGGATCATGGGGGAGATTTATCAAAACCTGTCCAGAAGGAAAGGTGCTGAGTTGCCCATAGCAACCAATTAGATCGCTTCTTTCATTTTCCAGAGGCCTTTTCAAAAATGAAAGAAGTGATCTGATTGGTTGCTATGGGCAACTCAGCAACTTTTCCTCTGGACAGGTTTTGATAAATCTCCCCCCATGTGTTTTTTTGTTCTTTTTAAATTCTGTATTCTAATAGCCATAGCACTTTTAGTTTTCCACCCACAGACCCGTATGAGAGCTTGGTTTTAGAGCCACAAGTTTTAATTGTAATGGCATCACTCATTTTACATTAAGGTGTACCTGTCGTTAGCAAAAACTTTTGATATAATGTAGATAATACCATCATGTGTATATTTGTAATATACATTGGTTAAAATGTGTATATTTTGGGGTGAAAAAATGCTGTCCGTGCTGCTATTGCCTGTGTGTCTATGAGGAGTCCAAATACAGGAAGACTCCTGGTTTGTCAATCATCCTGCTTTGTGAGCTAGGAGCATGTCACAGAGCCTCACTGCAGAGAGTCCTGCTTGTCCTCAGTGTACAGAGCCCTGCTTGTCCTCAGTGTACAGGGCCCTGCTTGTCCTCAGTGTACAGAGCCCTGCTTGTCCTCAGTGTACAGGGCCCTGCTTGTCCTCAGTGCACAGAGCCCTGCTTGTCCTCAGTGTACAGAGTCCTGCTTGTCCTCAGTGTACAGATTCCTGCTTGTCCTCAGTGTACAGAGCCCTGCTTGTCCTCAGTGTACAGAGCCCTGCTTGTCATCACTGCACAGAGTACTACTTGTCCTCAGTGTACAGAGCCCTGCTTGTCCGGAGTGTACAGAGCCCTGCTTGTCCTGAGTGTACAGAGCCCTGCTTGTCCTGAGTGTACATAGCCCTGCTTGTCCTCACTGCACAGAGCTCTGCTTGTCCTCAGTGTACAGAGCCCTGCTTGTCCTCAGTGTACAGAGCCCTGCTTGTCCCCAGTGTACAGAACCCTGCTTGTCCTCAGTGTACAGAGCCCTGCTTGTCTCAGTGTACAGAGCCCTGCTTGTCCTCAATGCACAGAGCCCTGCTTGTCCTCAGTGTACAGAGCCCTGCTTGTCCTCAGTGTACAGAGCCCTGCTTGTCCTCAGTATACAGAACCCTGCTTGTCCCCAGTGTACAGAGCCCTGCTTGTCCCCAGTGTACAGAGCCCTGCTTGTCCTCAGTGTACAGAACTCTGCTTATTCTCAGTGTACAGAGCCCTGATTGTCCTCAGTGTACAGAGCCCTGCTTATCCACCCACACTTCCTGTACTTGGACTCCTCACAGAAACACACAGGCAATAGCTGTAGGGAAAAAAATATACACATTTTTAAAACTAATGAATATTACAAATATACATATAATGGTATGATCTACTTTATATTGAAAGTTTTTACTAATGACAGGTACACTTTGAAATCTACGGTGAAACAAAAAATAAATTTGTGAAGCAATTTTGCAAATTTTGGGGGCTTCCGTTTCTACGCAGTGCACTTTTCTGTGAATATTACACATTATTTGTATTCTGTAGGTCCATGCAATTAAAAAGATACCCAATTTGTATAGATTTTGTTTTATTTTACTACTTTTTAAAAATGTTTGGACTTTTTGATCCCTTAATAATTTTTTCTGGTATATGAAGTGACCAAAAATACGCAATTCTGGACTTTGGTATTTCTTTGCGTGTACGCCATTGACGGTTTAATTTATGTTATAGTTTAATAGTTTGAAAATGTACACATGCAGTGGTACCACATATGTTTTATATATATATATATATATATATATATATATATATATATATATATATATATATAATTCATAAAAAATTAAAAAGGAGGGTGATTCAAACTTTTTAAACTTTATATTATTAACATTTTTACACTTTTACATGCAATCTTTAGATAGCACAGCATCGATCAGTGTAATCAGCTGCCACGGCTTTCTGGAGTATTGGAACGCCAATTGGACAGCGAGGAGGAAGGTAATGGTCCTTCCACCATCCTCTCAGCTAATCGGGACCCTGCCATTTTGCCGCAGGTGTACCGATCAGCTCCTCTGATATACTGAAGTCTGTTTTCAAGCCTCAGCCTGAGTGAGCTCTTCATATAACGGTAACAGGACAAGAGCCTACAGGTACACCCAATCTCCGGTGGAAAACTTTTTTTTTTATCAACTGATTCCAGAAAGTTAAACAGATTTTTAAATTACTTCTATTAAAAAATCTTATCAGGGACAGGAAAGGAAAGATGATCCTCAATAGGCGCAATAAACAGCAGTAAAGGAGATTTCAATGGTCATCCATCGTTCATATAAAGATATTTATTGAGCACACAGTAGCAACGTGTTTCTTGCCCGGATCGGGCACTTCCTCAGGCAAATGTGCATATTAGCTGCTGAAATTAGTACTTATTAGCTGCTGAATACTACAAAGGAAATTCTTTTCTTTTTGGAACACAGTGCTCTCTGCTGACATCTCTGTCCATTTTAAGAACTGTCCAGAGTAGGAGAAAATCCCCATAGCAAACATATGCTGCTCTGGACAGTGTCAGCAGAGAGCACTGTGGTCATGATGTCAGCAGAGAGCTCTGTGTTCCAAAAAGAAAATAATTTCCTCTGTAGTATTCAGCAGCTAATAAGTACTGGAAGGATTAAGATTTTTTAATAGAAGTAATTTACAAATCTGTTTAACTTTCTGGCACCAGTTGATTTAAAAAGAAAAAGTTTTCCACCGGAGTACCCCCTTTAAGGGGTTAATCATGAGCCTAAATTCAAGAGTAGCTGATATACAGAAGATAACAACAAAGGGAGTCCCAAGTGACCCACTCCTCCTTTTCTCTTCTCAGTAAAGCTCTTCCGTCTTTTTACTCCATTAATTAATTCAGAATATTCATCAGTGTGCCCACTATTAAAGGAGAAATCCGCCCCTAGACATCTTATGCCCTATCCAAAGGATAGGGGATACGATTTCTGATCGTGTGGGTCCCGTTGCTGGGGATCCCCACGATCTCGGCTGCAGCACCCCAGACATCCGGTGCACTGAGCGAACCTTCGATGACTGGCAATGCGGGGAGGAGGCTCGTGACGTCACAGCAACACCCCCTCTATGCAAGTCTATGGGAGGGGGCGTGACGGCCGTCCCACTCCCCCTCCCATAGACTTGCATAGAGGGGGCGTGGCTGTGACATCACGAGCCTTCGGAGCTGCACCCGACGCTCTAAACGAACGTCAGGTGCAGCAAGGAGATCGTGTGGGTCCCCAGCGGTGAGATCCCCACAATCAGACATCATATCCCTATCCTTTGGATAGGGGATAAGATGTCTAAGGGCGGAATACCCCTTTATGGTTATGCCAGTCACTGTGATAGAAATGAATTCAGGTAATGGCATTGCACAATTTGATCAAACTGAACACTACGAACCTTACATATATCCATACAGTAAATAAAATAGTGATATCATTTACCATATAAATGTTCTTGCAGATATCATAACGCCTGTAGCCTGGCACCAATGAGTTTGTTTGCTCTGACAGTGATGTTGTTGCATATCGTCTACATATCCAGCCTACTTTCCCTATAATCAATGACAAACTTTATTTTTTTAATCAGTAATTAAAAAAAATGCATTTTCCCACCTGTGGTCTGAGGACCGTCTGCCAAGTAAAAGACAGTTTTTAGTATGTCTGTCATTCTGGCATCATTCTCTTGGGACTACACTTGTCTGCTGGGAAAGAATGGTGGTAGATAGGGTATCTAAAATTACATGGCATATGTACACTTCTAAGCATCGGAAAGGTGATATGATAATTACCTTCTATACAATTTTTTTCTTTTATTTGTTATGTTCACTTTCCTCAGGGATGATTAATAATGAGAAAACCGAACAACACAAAACATTTGTACATGGGGTGAAGAAATTCAAATGTAGGATTAAAGCAGAGATTTACTATGAACTAGGGATAGACTTGGCTGCTCTGGGGGAGAACTGCTGGCTAAGGGCTCATTCACACTATGAAATCTCTGCCTGGAGGTACTTGGAAATAGACAGCAATGCATACCATAGTGGATTTCGCCAGAAGAATGATCCACTATGGAATGCATTGTCTGGGGCTTGACATTTTTGCAGGGGAGTGTCCACTGCAGAAATTCTGTAGTGTGAGTGGTGCAGCAGAAAACCCTTGAGAACAATGGGAGGCTGCTGCATTATATTTTCCATGCAGAATTTTTGAATTTGCTCAGAAAATCCATAGTGTGAATGTATCGTAAGCTATTTGCACCTATGCTGTTTATTCCCTGGAATTGGAAAAGAAAGTGGGGGAGGAAGGAAAGGAAGGGGGAAGGAGAAAAAGATGGAAAGGAGGGATAGAGGTAGGGAAGGAGGGAGGGGAGAAGGAAAGGAAGGGAAAGAAGGAAGGAGGAAGAAATGAAGCAGCAAGCAAAGGAAGGATTGAAGCAATGAGGGGAGAAAGAAGGAAGGAGAGAGGGAAAAAAAGGAGTAAGCGAAGGAAAGATGAAAGGCTGAAAGCAAAGAAAAAGGGAGGGAAAGAATCAGGACGGATGGAAAGAAAGAAAGAAAAAAAAAGAAAGAAAGAAAGGTAAAGTAGAAAGGAGGAGGAAGGAGGGAGGGAAGGAAGGCATGAAGAAACAAAAGGAGGTAGGAAGGGAATAGATAGATACGAGGTTGATAGATAGATAGATAGATAGATAGATAGATAGATAGATAGATTTGGATATATACATATGAGATAGATCAATAGATAGATATAAGATAGATAGATATGAGATAGATAGATATCAGATAGATATGGATAGATACATATGAGATTGATCAATAGATAGTTATGAGATAGATAGAAACAAAAAAGAGAGATGGAGCAGCACAACCAAAGTACTTGGGCTGACTCGTTGGTGCAGACAGTCTAAGATACCCCATTCTTGGATCCAAAGTAGCAAGTCCAAAGAAAATAGGCAACTGCAGCACACAAGTGTAGTGCAAAGCGTGGAGTAGCTTTATTCCAGAAATACCATGTTTCAACGTTTCTGTGGTCTCACACCACCATTTTCAATTTTTGCACTACGCTTGTGTGCTGCAGTCGCCTATTTTCTTTTCTTTAGATAGATAGATATGAGATAGATAGATATGTGGTAGGGGGGTGGGATGAGGGCAGATATTGTTACCCTAGGGGCAGATGGCATTAACCCCTTGCATTTGTGACGCCAGGGCGTGGTTTAGCCTATAACCACTCGAAGGTATACCACTAGATCCTGGGCTAGGCACGGGGGCAATAAAGACTCCAACACCAAGTTACGGACAACGGTAGCTTTACTGAGGGTAGACAGTTGGTAAAGTCTATTCAGTTCAGCCAGTGCTCAAGGAGGTGACCAGTGACTCAGAGATCTTAAGGGCTTGCTGGGACTTGTAGTAGGACTGGAGAATTGAATGCAGACCATGCTGACTTGACAGATGACAGGGACTGACTTTAGCTGTGACTTTAGCTTACTTGACTTGATGGTGGCTGCAAGACTTGACTTTGAGGTCTCCAACACTGTGGACACACACACTAGGCACGACTGCACTGGACCTCAGCTTAGCAGAAGAGCAGAGCTCAAAGAGAGAGAAGCTAGCTCCACCCAGGGCTTATATGGTGGAGACTAGCAGGGAGCCCATAGGTCACTCCTGGGGTCACCGGGTCACTGGTACCTCCTGCGTAACAATCACATGACATATCACATGGTATAACTCTTAAAGCAACATTAAATTTTATAAAACTTTACATGGTAAAACATATTTACAATGGGGAAACAAGTTCAGGGGGCCTTGAGGACACTGAAGGAGGCTGCCTGACAGGACAGCTGGAGCATGAGGGTAACACCTCCCGTACTGGGCCATCACAAACTCCCCCTCTTAATTAAAGTCATCCTCGATGCCCAGTCCTGGAGGGCAGAGGACTGAAGTGGCCACTGAGGCCTAGTGACAGTTCCTGGGGCATTTATGCACAATGTCATTCTCAGGTCTGGATTATGAAACAAGATAAGGATGAGTGGCATGGTGAATGTTCATACATGCTCTTTAAACATATGGGGTTAATTTGACTTTGTAACTGCTTTCTGAAGACATTCAAGACAACAATATACATATAAATATACATAGATTCTACCCAATGCCTTGGCTGCTGGGGCCCTTCGGTTCTCAAAATTTCTCCCCAGAACTCAATATATGTTGTTACACTGTTACACTATACATACCGTGTTACCTTTACATTTATCAATTCTGTCGCTCTACCTGCATTATCTAGATATCAGGTGAACTCTCTGGCCAGTAGAGTACGCTGTACACATGGACAGGAGAGTAAACATTAGACACATAACTGAATATATTTAGAACTTGTGGACTGGGACGACAACTAATGTTACAGTCCTATCTTTACTTGCATGTGTGTGGACTACTTTTACCATATGGGAACTGACTATGTGTTAATCTTTGTACCTTGCAGGAATTTGTCATGGCGGTGAGGTAGTGGCTACACTCCTCCTGGCTGGGTCAGGATACCTCCCATATAGATCGCCATGAATAAACAACACTTTACCCTTAGACATCCCTGTACAAACATATTATACACATTCTATTACATTTTAGAGTTCTTAGTAAAGAATCATGGCTAGAAGCCGGGCACGTACACTTACGCAATTGGTTACAAATAAACTTCTTGACAAGTTCGTCAGGCACTTTTCTTAAACGTTGCATAACCTGTGGAGAACTAAAGTACTTCACAAAGAAAGTAAATTATATATATCTGAATTATCATAGGTAGACTTCCCTAACTTGGGAACTTGCCATCCCAGCCTTGCCGGTCGGACTGCTTTCGGGGCTGGGACATGTAACGGGGTCCACGGGACTTTGCCCCCTCCATGGGGCTTGCGCAAGTGTTCCAGCTCACCCGTGACAAGGACTCTCTAATGGTGGGGCTGATGGTAACCACCATTTGAACCGCAGCAGCTTGTGCCACTGGGGAACAACGGTTGGTGCCTGTTGGGCCGGCCAAACCTCCTCTGCGGGAGTAGGCCGAGGCACTTCATTTGGTGCCTGCTGGTTAGGCAAAACCTCCTCGACCACAGGAGTAGGCCTGGGCACATCCACAGATGACTGGGGAAAATACTTTGGAGCCATAGCAGGTGCCTTGGGCAGGTAGACTTCTTCCTCTGGATGTGACTTCTTAAGTTGAGAAGGTAGAAATCCGAAGGGATCTGCGTCCCAATTATCCAAGGGAAAATATGCAAAAGAAATCTGTGTGGGGTTCTTTGGACGGGTCACCACTGCCACCCACTCTCCTCTCAAGCTCTGTACAAGAGTATAATCCACGATCCCCCCGCTCTCTAGCCAGTTAAGGACTCTAAGTGGCGGTATGAGGCCTCATTTTTTTGCACCGTGATCTGTACTTTTTATTGATACCATATTTGCATATATAAAACTTCAATTATCAATTATTTTGGGAATAAAATGTTATAAAAAAGCAGCAATTTTGGCCATTTTTATTTTTTTACGTTCACGCCATTCACCGTACGGTATCATTAACATTATATTTTAATAGTTCGGATATTTATGCACGCGTCGATACCAAATATGTTTATAAAGGAGGAACCACAGGGTCACGGCAGGGAGTACTGGGAACTGGTTTAAGGCAGTCCTTGGAACAAGAGGGACCCCAACTCTTGATCTCCCCAGTGGACCAGTCCAGGGTTGGGGAATGGTGTAGAAGCCAGGGTAGACCAAGGAGAATTTCGGAAGTGCAATTGGGAAGGACCAAAAATTCAATTTTCTCGTGATGAGGTCCGATGCACATTAGGAGGGGCTCCGTGCGGTAACGCACGGTGCAATCCAACCTGGCTCCGTTGACCGCGGAAATGTGGAGTGGCTTGACAAGACGGGTCACCGGAATGCGGAATTTATTCACCAAGAACTCCCGAATAAAATTCCCAGAAGCACCAGAGTCCAGGCAGGCCACGGCTGAGAGGGAAGAGCTGGCTGAAGTAGAAATCCGTACAGGCACCGTGAGACGTGGAGAAGCCGACTTAGCATCAAGAGACGCCACACCCACGAGAGCTGGGTGCGAGCGTGCGTTTCCCATACGTGGAGGACGGATAGGGCAATCCACCAAAAAATGTTCGGTACTGGCACAGTACAGACAAAGATTCTCTTCCTTACGGCGATTCCTCTCTTCCAGGGTCAGGCGAGACCGATCCACTTGCATGGCTTCCTCGGCGGGAGGCCTAGGCGCAGATTGCAGTGGAGACTGTGGGAGAGGTGTCCAGAGATCTAAGTCTTTTTCCTGGCGGAGCTCTTGATGTCTCTCAGAAAAACGCATGTCAATGCGAGTGGCTAGATGAATGAGTTCATGCAGGTTAGCAGGAGTTTCTCGTGCGGCCAGAACATCTTTAATGTTGCTGGATAGGCCTTTTTTAAAGGTCGCGCAGAGGGCCTCATTATTCCAGGATAGTTCAGAAGCAAGAGTACGGAATTGTATGGCGTACTCGCCAACGGAAGAATTACCCTGGACCAGGTTCAGCAGGGCAGTTTCAGCAGAAGAGGCTCGGGCAGGTTCCTCAAAGACACTTCGAATTTCCGAGAAGAAGGAGTGTACAGAGGCAGTGACGGGGTCATTGCGGTCCCAGAGCGGTGTGGCCCATGACAGGGCTTTTCCAGACAGAAGGCTGACTACGAAAGCCACCTTAGACCTTTCAGTAGGAAACTGGTCCGACATCATCTCCATGTGCAGGGAACATTGCGAAAGGAAGCCACGGCAAAACTTAGAGTCCCCATTAAATTTGTCCGGCAAGGACAGGCGGAGGCTAGGAGTGGCCACTCGCTGCGGAAGGGGTGCAGGAGCTGGCGGAGGAGATGATTGCTGCTGAAGTTGCGACTGAAGTTGGTGCACAATGGTGGACATTTCCGACAGCTGGTGGGTTAGATGGGCGATCTGTCGGGATTGCTGGGCGACCACCGTGGTGATATCAGAGATATAAGGCAGAGGGACCTCAGCGGGATCCATGGCCGGATCTACTGTCACGATGCCGGCTGGCAGGTAGTGGATCCTCTGTGCCAGAGAGGGATTGGCGAGGACCGCGCTAGTGGACCGGTTCTAAGTCACTACTGGTTTTCACCAGAGCCCGCCGCAAAGCGGGATGGTCTTGCTGCGGCGGTAGTGACCAGGTCGTATCCACTAGCAACGGCTCACCTCTCTGACTGCTGATGATAGGCGCGGTACAAGGGAGTAGACAGAAGCGAGGTCGGACGTAGCAGAAGGTCGGGGGCAGGCGGCAAGGTTCGTAGTCAGGGTGGATAGCAGAAGTTCTGGTACACAGGCTTTAGACACACAAAACGCTTTCACTAGGCACAAGGGCAACAAGATCCGGCAAGGGAGTGCATGGGAGGAGGTTAGATATAGTCAGGGACCAGGTGGAAGCCAATTAAGCTAATTGGGCCAGGCACCAATCATTGGTGCACTGGCCCTTTAAGTCTCAGGGAGCTGGCGCGCGCGCGCCCTAGAGAGCGGAGCCGCGCGCGCCAGCACATGACAGCAGGGGACGGGAATGGGTAAGTGACCTGGGATGCGATTCGCGAGCGGGCGCGTCCCGCTGTGCGAATCGCATCCCCAACGGCCATGACAGTGCAGCGCTCCCGGTCAGTGGGACTGACCGGGGAGCTGCAGGGAGAAAGACGCCGTGAGCGCTCCGGGGAGGAGCGGGGACCCGGAGCGCTAGGCGTAACAATGGGACAATTTATATTCTTATTGGGGGAGGGGATTTTTCAATTTATTTTTACTTTTTTTACTTTTAATTTTACACTTTAATAGTCCCCATAGGGGACTATTTATAGCAATCATTCGATTGCTAATACTGTTCAGTGCTATGCATAGGGCATAGCAGTGATTAGTGTTATCAGAGCAGAAGACCCGTGGAAGGAAGCGGAGGCAGGTGAGGGGACCTCCGTCTGCCGTTCTGGATGATCGGATCTCTGCGGCAGCGCTGCGGGCGATCCAATCATCCATTTTAGTGACCGCAGCGCATCAGATGCCATGATCTGTATTGATCACGGCATCTGAGGGGTTAGTGGCGGACATCCACGCGATCACAGATGTCGGCCATTACCGGCGGGACCCTGGCTGCTATCATCAGCCGGGACCTGCCGCACATGACCCGAGCATCGCTCCGATGCTCGCGGCCATCTATAGGACGTAAATGTACATCCTTGTGCGTTAAGTACCACCGCACCAGGACGTACATTTACGTCCTGCGTCGTTAAGGGGCTAGAGAATGTATGGATGGGGGAAGAAAGTCTCTCAGCACTGCACGACGATTGACCAGGATGGTCCCTCCATGACGACAGTCCATGAGGGTGCCAAACCCTTGCACAAAAGCGTTCCAGGGGTGGTGCTCCCTCTCAGGGATGTTCCAATTTTCGGATGTACAGGGACTCTAGTGCTTTGGTGTCCTGTTGCTGCGCTTGTCGCACCTCATATGGCAGCAGCTTCGGCCCATATACCTCCACTCTCTGTGCCCTCAGCCCCTCTAAAATCTTGGCCACCTGAGCCTCTCCTCTTGCCCTCTCGGACTGGGCCAGTGGGACTGGGGGATGGGACTTCCCTGGCCGGGGAAGAAGGTGCTCTCTCATGTATCGGATCAGTCCAGGCTTATCGCCAAACAACCACTTAGGTAATGGTGGTGACTGGGGACGGGTGACAGACTTCTGGGCCTGGGAGGGTTGCTCTGGGCTAGGGGTAGAAGAAGGGGGAGGGAACGCGGCCTCAGCCGGGGTGCTCACTTCTGACTCCTCGGGGTGAATTTTGGCCCAGGACCCCCAGGTCCGGTGGGGGGGGGACAGCCTCACCGGCGATGATGCACTAGAAGATGCTGGAGTTCCCTCCTCCGTGGTTGGAGGCCAGTCTCCATCGTCCTCGAGCAGCGGGACGTGATAGCAGGCCTCTTTGGCCCCGATGGAGATGCGCTGTAGATGATCTGCCAGCTCCTGAAACATTTGTGCCATGGCTGAGGCATACCGGAATATCGGCATAAGTTATCGGCTATCGGCCTGAAAGGTCACAGATTATCGGTATCGGCCCTAAAAAAATCAATATCGGTTGATCCCTAGGAGTGGATTGTGATGAGGGCAGATGTTATTACCCTAAGGGAAGATAGCATTAACCCCTTGTATTTGTGACGCCAGGGAGGGGTTTAGCCGATTACCACCTGAAGGTATACCACTGGATCCTGCACTAGGCACGGGGGCAACAAAGACTCCAATGCCAAGTTATGGACAACGGTAGCTTTACTGAGGCTAGACAGTTGGTAAAGTCTATACAGTTCAGCCAGGGCCCAAGGAGTAGACCAGTGACTCAGAGACCTTAAGGGCTTGCTGGGACTTTTAGTAAGATTGGACAGTTGAATGCAGACCACGCTGACTTGACAGATGACAGGGACTGACTTGACTCATAAAGGTGTGATTTTAGCTTACTCGACTTGATGGTGGTTGCAGGACTTGACTTTGAGGCCTCCAACACACTGGACACACACACTAGGCACGACTGCACTGGAACTCAGCAGGAATTAAGAGCTCAAAGCTCCACGAGAGAGAAGCTATCTCCACTCAGGGCTTATATGGGGAGACTAGCAGGGAGCCCATAGATCACTCTAGGGATCACCTGGTCACTGATACCTCCTGGGTAGCAATCACATGACATATCACATGGTATAACTCTTAAAGAAACATTACATTTTATAAAACTTTACATGGTAAAACATATTTACAATGCGGAAACAAGTGCAGGGGGCCTTGGGGACACTGAAGGAGGCTGCCTGACAGGACAGCAGGAGCACGGGGTAACACCTCCCGTACTGGGCCACCACAGATAGATATGAGATAGATAGATAGATATGAAATAGATAGACAGTTAAGTAGATATGTAGCTGCTGCCAACTTGACTGATGATGAGCTACTCATTTCTCAAGGTGTATTACACTATTGCCTTAGTGCTTTACAGAAAGTACAATAATGAGACAGGACTCCTGTCATCCTGTCAAAAGCAGTACTCCTTGCTCCTGTACAGTGGGCGGTGAAGTATACAATACTGTAGGCCACATTGCTCATTTAATATTCGCTGTTCCGAGGGCAGAGTGCCTTATGAGACATGGCCAGACTGTAATGACTGCTGCAATCTATTAAGGGTCGTCCTGACTACACACAACATGTATGAGATGTAAATCATTGTCCTATCTGCTGTAACGCAAACCTGTCCAGAGGAAAAGTTGCTGAGTTGCCCATAGCAACCAATCAATTCTTTTATTTTTAAATAGTCCTCTGAAAAATTAAAGAAGCGATCTGATTGGTTGCTATGGGCAACTCAGCAACTTTTCCTCTGGACGGGTTTTGATAAATCTCCCCCAATGTATTCCAATGGCATCCACGCAACATTGTCTTCTATTGACACTAGAATAGTATCAAGGAAGTTCTTTCTTTGGCCAAGATTTAGCAATCTACCTGAAACCAAAACTGTCTTATTTGCCCATAACAACCAATCACAGCTCAGCTTTCATTTCTTAACATGCTCTGGTAAGGCTGCATTCACACCACGTTTTTGCAATACAGTTTCCGTATACGTTCTCAAAGTGAAAACCGTATGGAACCGTATTGAAAACCGTATGCATTGACTCTCCATTGAAAACTGTATGCCAAAAGATGCATCAGGTTGTGTCCGTTTTGCATCCTGTACGGTTTTGTCAGGTTTTTTCTCGTACCCAAAACCGTAGCCTACCACGGTTTTTGATCTGGGTGAAAAACTGTATTAAACTGTATACGTCTTTTTTTTTAACATGGGAGTCAATGTGAACCGTACAGAACTGTATGTGCGTATGGTTCCATCCGGTTTTCACCATACGGTTTTTGACTTTGCACAGGTTTTTTTCTTGGAATTTCAATCAAACAAGTTAAACTTTATTCATAATGGAGTTTTTTTCTTAAAAAACTGATGCAACCGGACATCATTTTTTAAACCGTTTACAGTTTTTAACTGTATACGGGTTAAAATTTGTACACACGTTTTGATACAGTTTAGTCTGGTTTTGAGGAATCAGTTTTTCATCAAAAACCTGATACTGTATTACAAAAACGTGGTGTGAATGCACCCTAAGACAAAATTGTGACTGGTCGGCTTATGACTACCTGTTAGCAAGGAGGAAACGTCAATGGACACAGTTGACTTCACAACCAAAGCATTGCAGGGAATGGTAAAGGATGAGAATACTATAAGGTAGTTGAGACCATGAATGCAAAAAGATATAATACACAGCTCCTCTCTGTGTGCTATGTGTCAGTGTTTTCCAACCAGTGTGCCTCCAGCTGTTGCCAAACTACAACTTCCAGCATGACTGGACAGCCAAAGGCTGTCCAGGCATGCTGGGAGTTGTAGTTTGGCAACAGCTAGAGCCACACTAGTTGGGAAACAGTGGTTTAAAGCTCCTATTGGACTCAATAATGTGGAGTTGGAATCTTCACAGCTCAGATACCTACAGATTCCTTCTGAAGTGCATGAAAGAGATTTCTTAAAATATTATTCACATTGCTGGTGCTGTAATAGTCTGCAGATTTTCTGAGCATATCCAACCCATGAGGAAGTACCCAATGCCAGAGCCATCTTAAAAGTATTCTAACAATCAGTCATCACTCTAAATATTACATATTACATATTAGATATTGTGGCATTAGTTATATCTTCTGTGGAAAGTCAAATCATATTAGAATGACTGGGACTATTGAGAACTCACCAGCTGTAACCACATTATGTGAAACAATGGGCAAATGCACTATATAAAAGAGAATGTTATAGATATTCTATAGATGGGAGAGATAGATATGAGATTAACAGATAGATAGATAGATAGATAGATAGATAGATAGATATGAGGTAGATAGATAGATAGATAGATAGATAGATATGAGATTAACAATAGATAGATAGATAGAAATGAGATAAAAAGATATGAGGTAGATAGATAGATAGATAGATAGATAGATAGATAGATAGATAGATAGATAGATAGATATGAGATAGATAGATATGAGATTAACAATAGATAGATAGATATGAAATAGATAGATAGATAGACAGATATGAGATAGATAGATGATAGATAGATAGATAGATAGATAGATAGATAGATAGGAGATAGATAGATAAATTATAGAACATAGATTGATCATACATAAATTGATAAACAACTATATGTAGATAATTGATAGATAGATAGATAGATAGATAGATAATAGATAGAGCTATGAATTAGATACAATATATATATATAGAGAGAGAGAGAGGGAGAGAGAGAGAGAGAGAGAGACAGACAGACAGACAGGCAAACATACATAATAGATATGACATAGACTGATTGATAGATAGAAAGATTAGATACAATATATATATATATATATATATATATATATATATATATATATATATACAAACAGACAGAAAAGTAGATAAGATAGATATAAAGCACATAGGGGGAGATTTATCAAAAGCTGTGCAAAGGAGAAGTTGCCCAGTTGCCCATAGCAACCAATCAGATTGCTTCTTTCATTTTGCAGAGGCCTTGTTAAAAAGGAAAGAAGCGAGCTGATTGGTTGCTATGGTCAACAGGGCAACTTTTCCTCTGGACAGGTTTTGATAAATCTCCCCCATAGAGATAGATAGATAGATATGAGATAGATATATATGAGATAGATAGATAGATAGATAGACGAGCAGAAGGGGTAGAGCAGCACAACCTCCAAAGAGAGCGATGGGTGCAAGCGGTAAAGGTCCCAGGTCCAGGGTCCTATAGACATCCACTCCAAAAAACGAGAAGCCGCAGCACTCCAGTAAGGTGAATAAGATTTATTGACCCAACATCAGGAACAACGTTTCAACTGCCCAATTGCAGTTGAAACGTTGTTCCTGATGTTGGGTCAATAAATCTTATTCACCTTACTGGAGTGCTGCGGCTTCTCGTTTTTTGGAGTAGATAGATAGATAGATATGAGATAGATATATATGAGATAGATAGATAGATAGATGGGTTAGATACAATAGATACGATCTAAAGATGATGTGAGATAGATGATAGATAGATAGATAGATACAATATATACATACTGTAGATAGACAGAAGACAGTCAGAAAGATAGATAGATAAGACAGATATGAGAGAGATATGAGATAGATTAGATACAATATATATAGATATAGACAGAAAATTAGATAAGATAGATATGAAATACATAGATATAGATAGATAGTAGATAGATATAGATATGAGATAGATGATAGAAGGATAGATAGATAGATAGATAGATATTAGATAGATAGATATGAGATAGATATTAGATAGATATGAGATAGATATTAGATAGATAGATAGATAGATATGAGATAGATAGATAGATGGAAGATAGAGACCTACGTCAGTTGAGAAATTGTTATATAACTTTAGCGTTAAATTGTAACTCTGTATACTTGTTTTTATATGGTATCAGATTTGTGGACTTCTGGTCCGCATGACTTTATACTACCTATTATTTCTTTTATTTCTCTTATATTATTTTTTTTCTTGGTTTTTATTTTTATTTGTTGTGACTCTGTTTTTGAAAAATTGAAAACAATAAATAAACAGTTATATAAAAAAGAGAAACCTACATGCAAATGTATATGGTGTACACAGTGATACCACTATAGGACAACACCTCTTTGAGAAGACCACCACTTCATCCAGACCTGATTTCCTATACTGTACACTGGCCTCTACTTTGAGAAGTGCACCCCAAAGGCAATTTTTGGTGGTCTCAAAGATATTTGACTCTTTAGTATATAGCACTCACTATGTACGTGTGATGTATACGAAGCCTTTCTTCCCCAAATTGTTTCATGCACTCAGAATAAAGCCTTGAAATACAACTCAGATACAGAAGAAAACTGTTCAAGAATCCATCTGAACGCATTAAAGAAAAGAGAGGGAAAAAAAAAAAACTGCATAGAGCATTAACATTTCCCACATGGAAAGTGTTAGTCATAATGATAAGCAATAACCATGTGTTCTCTTTGCTTTTCATGAAAACAACGGATGGGATAATCATTCTGTCAACAAATACAACAAGTCCAAAATGAACGTATGTCATCTACGCCGGGAGCATACAGTAAAGAAAATGAATGGAGGAACTTACATTGCTGCGGCAGGAATTCTCTGGAAATGATAGGGTATTATCAGGGACACCTGCATTCAATGCCTCATACAGGTACACCTGTTTCTTTGTCTAGGATGGGCCCGCCTGTGACTGTACATGTAACTTAGATATGCTCCACCTAAGACCTGCGTTATATTTCACCAGGTGACAATTTGGAATATCTAGGGGCGTGCATTACAAATCCAAGGAAACATCACCCTATAAAGCTATATATACTCATACAGTGGTCCCACAACTTACAATAGCCTCAGGGTACAATATTTTCGGTCTGTTTTGGACCATTGTAACATGAAACTAGACTCAACATACAATGCTACAGACAGTCCAGATCTGTGAAACGTGTAAATGGCCAGAAGATCTGACCAATCAGAATGTACATTCACTGGTAAAACCCCTGTATTACTGAAGTGCATGCACTGACTGGCTGTCTGGTAGAACCCCCTACAGTAAAGGGAGGTATTACATGTTCTGTACTACTCTTTACCTGTGACAGGGTTAGCTTCTTCTCTGGATACCAAGTAAGGGAGGCTCCATGTTACATTTTTGGGACACTGGTGAAGATTTATGAAAACCCATGTCGAGGAAAAGTGGTGCAGTTGTCCTTAGCAACCAATTACTTCTCTCATTGTCTACAGGCCTCTTTAAAAATGAAAGAAGCAATCTGACTGGTTGCTACGGGCAACTGCACCACTCTTATTCTGGACAGGTTTTGATAAATCTCCCACTGTGAGTTTGGAGACTGGGAGATTTATCAAAACCAATGTAAAGGAAAAGTTTGCCGGTTGCCCATAGCAACCAATCAGATCGCTTCTTTCATTTTTCAGAGGCCTTGTTAAAAATAAAAGAAGCAATCTGATTGGTTGCTATGGGCAACACAGCAACTTTTAATCTGCACAGATTTTGATAAATCTCCCTCATTGTCTGTACAGGACCCTGAAGAAGATCCTGTCCTCTACATAGACAGTGATATTCAGCTCCCAGCAGATCTTTCTTACTTTTATATGTTAGGACTTGCTTTATCTGTATTAGGTATCTTCTTATTCTTCTGTATTCCTCACTTTTTCCTATTTTTGGATGACATTTTGGTGGCTTCGGAACCAATTACCAGGTTTCCACAGAGTTATGATCTCAACATACAATGGATTCGACATACAATGGTCATCATGGAACTGATTATCGCAACTTAAGTGTGGTGCAGTTGCCCATAGCAACCAGACAGATTGCTTGTTTCATCCAGTTTGCCTCCAGCTGTTGCAAAACTACAACCCCCAGCATGCCCAGATTGCCTTTGGCCAGGCACGGACTGACCGGCCAGTCCAATCGGACGTGGTCTGAGCACCCGGCCAGGTAAAGGGCCCGCCGCTGCCACCGCTACTGATAATGCAAGACACTTGTCCCCCATCCCCAGGCAGACAGCGCTGTCTTCCACTGTATGTGCGTGGACCCTGCTGCCTACACCTACTATGGGAGGACCCAGCTGTCTACACCTACTATGGGGGGACCCTGCTGCTCACACCTGCTGTGGGGGATCCTGCTGCCTACACCTACTGTGGGGAAACCCTGCTGCCTACACCTACTGTGGGGGATTCTGCTGCCTACACCTACTGTGGGTAAACCCTGCTGCCTACACCTACTGTGGGGGAACCCTGCTGCCTACACCTACTGTGGGGGGGGCCTGCTGCCTACAACTACTGTGGGGGGACCCTGCTGCCTACACCTACTGTGGGAGGACCCTGCTGCCTACACCTACTGTGGGGGGGACCCTGCTGTCGACACCTACTCTGGGGGGACCCTGCTGCCTACACCTACTGTGGGGGGACCCTGCTGCCTACACCTACTGTGGGGGGACCCTGCTGCCCACACCTACTGTGGGGGACCCTGCTGCCTACACCTACTGTGGGGGGACCCTGCTGTCTACATCTACTGTGGGGGACCCTGCTGCCTACACCTACTGTGGGGGGGGATCCTGCTGCCTACACCTACTGTGGGGGGACCCTGCTGTCTACACCTACTATGGGGGACCCTGCTGCCTACACTTACTGTGGGAGGACCCTGCTGCCTACAACTACTGTGGGGGGGACCCTGCTGTTTACATCTACTGTGGGGGGACCCTGCTGCCTACACCTATTGTGGGGGATCCTGCTGCCTACACCTACTGTGGGGGGACCCTGCTGTCTACACCTACTATGGGGGACCCTGCTGCCTACACCTACTGTGGGGGAATCCTGCTGCCTACACCTACTGTGGGGGGACCCTGCTGCCTACACCTACTGTGGGGGGACCCTGTTGCCTACACCTACTGTTGGGAAACTCTGCTGTCTACACCTACTGTAGGAAAACTCTGCTGCCTACACCGACTGTGGGGAAACTCTGCTGCCTACCCCTACTGTGGGGAAACTCTGCTGCCTACACCTACTGTGGGGGAACTCTGCTGCCTACACCCACTGTGGGAGATCTCTAAAATTGGGTGCCTCCAACTGTTGCAAAACTACAACTCCCAGCATACCTTTTGCTGTGTGGGCATGCTGGGAGTTGTAGTTTGGCAGTTTTGGAACAGCTGGGGGCACCCTGGTTGAGAAACAATGAGATGGAGGTAAATATACACTATCTCATTGTTTCTCAACCAGGGTGCCTCCAGCTGTTACAAAACTACAACTTCCTGCATTTAACATGGGAGACAGAATTCTAATTCTTTGATTACTGGGGCTCCCAGCGATCAGACATGTATCTTCCACTTTATGGTACCATTATGGCACATGATGGCAACAGTGCTGCCAACAGTAAGTAAAGGAGCAGAGATTCCAGCAATAGACAGGAGCTCCTGTTCCTGTACATACATTTTGCGGCACATAAACAGGATAGTGTGCAACCAATCAAATTGGCAGCTACTACATCTGTACAGTATTTTAAATACTGCAACACCCATATAAAGTATTCCTCCAATCCTGCAATCCAGCTAATGATTCCTAATTGGGAAAAAGCTCTCATCCCCCTCTATCCACAAAATCTAATTATAAATGGGATCATTGGAATCTAATCAAAAACATGTAAGTCCATTAAACTTAACAGGCCTACCAGGAATATTGGTTAGAATGTGAACAAATACAGCTGTAAATACGCAACACTTTCCTCCAATACCGTCAAGAAAAACACCATGAATAAACAAAAATTGCTTTAGCATCTCAGGTGAATGAAATTTTTTATATATATATATATATATATATATATATATATATATATATATATATATAAAAAATTATAGCAAGATTATATTACTGCCCAGTAAACTTGTAAGTTCTCCAGTGCACTGGCCAGCACCATGTAGACGACTTGGTGGAATTATCCAGGCATAAAACCATTTTGGGGAAAAATGATATCATATCAGGCCTCCATTACTCCACAGCTTACTCTACTTTCCATTTTCAAAGACCATTGCCTAAGAATAAAATGAGCATGTTGAAAAAATTTTTGGACAATAAATAGAATGATGGATCTGGGGGTGTGGCGCTCAACAGGAATGGCCGCTTAGTCTGTGGGGAGGCCTGTAATTAGCTAACTTCGGCCAGTACCGGCGCTTACCTTATGGGGAGAACCTCCCGCCGGTCCAGGAAGCTGTCCTCCTCTCACCGGCCTCCATCCCCATCTTCCGGCTGCATCACCAGTTACCTGCGGGCCACGCTGTCGCCATTACAGGGCCTGCTTCTGGTCCAGACTGCTCCTCCTCCTGCAGTGCGGTCGCACTCCTCTGCTCACCAGTGGCCTGCCACACGCTTCCTCCGCTGCTGCTGAGACTCTGCTGCCGCCGGGGATCCCTCCAATGCTGCCTCCATCCCTGCACTTCTCTGCTCCCAGTCAGGATTGGGCCTCTCGGTGTGCTCTGCCGACCTCAGTGCCTCCGAACCTCCCTAAGCCTGCTAATAGTGAGGTGAGCCTGATTTCTACACAGCTGCCGCTTGCAGTTTTGAGACTTGTGGTTACCCCTCATAAGCCCCTGCAGTCGTCATCTTGGGCCTCATTAGTGGCTGGTACTGCCTCCTCCTCCTCCGCTGGTCTGGGTCCTCTGCCTGCCTTAATTTGGGATACTGCTGTGGCTGCCCCCCCCCCCCTGCATTGCTGGAACAAGCTGCTAGTGGGCCCTCCTCACCTGGTCCCTCCCTGGGGGGTCTCTCCTTTACCCCTGCCTCACATCTCCTGTCCTCCAACCCCTGGAGTCTCAAGCCACCTGCCTATACCTTTGAGGATGCAACCTTCTAGTAGGCTTGATGCTGGGGCTCCCCGCTTCATCTCCCAGTGGGATCCCCTTCCCTCCCCTGGGATATCAGCTGCTCCGCTGTCCGGGGTGGTTGGACTGCCTGGGACGCTATGTGTGATGCTAAATTGTTCGGGCCTGCCTGGGGTCTCCCCTGTCCCTTCTGCATGGAGCCAATTGCTCTCTCAGATCCCGACTAAGGAGGATTTCAAATCCCTATTTTCTGAGGTTAAGGACACCTGTCGGGCTGAGATTTCTGCCCTCCGGCAAGATTTGCAACATGTCTCTGCTACGGTGGAAGAATTGGAGGAAGCCCATAATTCTACCAGAACCTATGTCGCCTGCTTACAATCCACTATTGCTTCCCAGTCGGAATTTTTGGGTGATCTTCATGAGCACGTGGAGGATCTTGATAACCGGGGCCGCCACAATAATATTCGGGTAAGGGGTCTACCTGAGGCCACTCGCGAGGAGGACTTGCATGTCACGTTGGAGGTCATCTTTAATCTCATCTTGAGCGAACATCCCTTCCATAGGATAAAACTGGACAGAGCACACCGAGCCCTCCGTCCTAAGTCTTCTTCGAGTTCCCCCAGGGATGTAATATGCTGTGTGAATGACTTTCAACTTAAGGCTATTGAGGCTATTATGGCAAAGACACGCACCCTTTGGAACTTTGATGGGGCTCCTGTCCAGCTGTTTCAGGAGTTCTCTTGGATCACCTTGAAGAAGAGGAAAAATGCTTCAACCCCTCCTTGCATCCTGAGGAGCCAAGTACCGTACAGGTGGGGTTTTCCAGTTTTTCGCTCCTACACTTTAAATGATCTCTGGGGTATAAATCATCCGACGGATCGATCTTTTCCTTTTTATTCTCCCCCTCTTCGGTTACATACTCGTATTGATTATTTTTTCGGTAATGTCCCCATGATGTGCATGCTTACTGACGCGTCCCTAGAGCCGATTTCCTGGTAAGACCATAGTCCAATCCTTCTTTCTTTCTCTCCTCAGTCTACCCCTCCCTGTCGCTGTCACTGGCGCCTTAATGACTCTATGCTTACTTCTCCGCCCTCCCGGGACTCGATCCAGGCTTGCATTTCTGATTACTTTGCCACCAATGATGGCCCTGTGTCCTTGCAGCCTATCTTGTGGGAAGCGCACAAAGCAGTAGTCAGGGGACATTGTATTGCCCTGGGAACTCGATTAAAGAAGGATGCCTTGGCTCGTGCCCGGGAGTTTCGGACTGAGATTTCTCAGCTGGAGGCTTCTCTTTTACCTTCTCCGTCCCTCTTGGTGCTGAGGCGATTGGTGCGGCCTGTGCTCGTCTGGGAGATTTTGCCTTACATAAGGTCGAACGCCTCCTTCTGTACGCTAAGCAAAGTTTTTATGAAAAAGGTAAGAAGGCCCCATACTATGTTGGCTAGACGCCTGCGTGATCGAGCTGCTGCCCAATCTTCATCAGTCTTGAGGGATACTGTGGGTACACTACACTACCATCCTGAAGCTATTTCTCGCCTCTTCCTGGACTATTACTCTAGCCTTTACTCCCTTCCTTCTCAGCTTCTGTCTGACCTGGGGGAGCGTGATGCTGCTCTGAACTTTTTTTTGTCACAATGCCATTTACCGTCTCTCGGTCTCTGATCGTGCTGCCTTGAACGCTCCGATCACTCCCGAGGAGGCTCCAGTCCTTTCTTCATTCTTTGGTGACTCTTATCCCTAAACCCAGAAAGGACCCCCATGATTGTGCCAGTTACAGACCCATTGCCCTTCTTAACTCCGATCTAAAGTTGTTCACTAAAGTTCTGGCGGCTCACCTTTGTGGCTTTCTGCCCTCCCTTATTCATAAAGACCAGGTTGGCTTTATCCCCTGCCGCCAGGGTGGGGATAACACTAGACGGGTTGTGGGTCTGATAGACTTAATTAATCGGCGCTCAGAGCAGGCCCTGGTCCTTAGTCTTGATGCTGAAAAGGCCTTTGACAGGCTTAGCAGGTCATTTCTTTTTGATGCCGTCCAGAAATTTGGGATTTCAGGGCCTATTCTGACTGCCTTGCAGGGCCTCTACTCTTCTCCCACTGCCTCTATAAAACTTCCTCGTCTAACTTCTCCGAGCTTCCCCCTATTTAATGGAACTAGGCAGGGGTGTCCGTTGTCGCCCCTGATCTTTGCACTTTGTATTGAGCCTCTGGCTGCCTTGATCCAGGGTGACCTGAACATCTCTGGGGTTCGTCTCCATGATAGGGACTATAAGAATTGTCTATTTGTGGTCGATGTGCTCCTGACTCTTACTTGTCTTCTACTTTCTCTCCCCGCTCTCTACAGGACCCTGCACTCCTATGGGCTTGTTTCGGGTTATAAAGGAACTTCAGGGTCTTTTAGAGAAATGGAGGCCCCAATATATCTTGTTTTTTGGGCGTATAGCTGCTGTTAACATGACGATCCTCCCAAAATTGCTGTATATTTTTGAGACACTTCCTGTACGGGTCCCCCTTGCTGCTCCTTTCAGTCCGCTATCTTTCGGTTCATCTGGTAAGCCAAGAGACACCGCCTCCCTATATCTGTAATGATGGCTAACCGCTCCTTTGGAGGTTTAGCCGTACCGGATGTAACCAATAGTGATGAGCGGCATATACCATATTCGAATTCGCAATATTTCGCGAGTATGAGGACGAATATTCATCCCATATTCGTGAAATTTGAATATTCGTTATATTCGTGACGTTTTTTGAATTGCAAAATTTCGCTATTGCGAATGCGAAATTAATAGCGAAATTTCGCTCGTCTGCGCATGCACGCTATAACATCATGCGAGGGACATTGCTAGGGACGTTGCTAAGCTCTGACAACTGTGCTTGCAGAACTCTCATTGGCTCACGGGCATAAGTAGGGTGGAATTTCCACGAATATTCGCAATGCGAATATTCGAATGCATAAAACTTTCGCCTCAGAGTCTCATCCCTGGGTCTTTAATGAAATGATACAAGCATTGCATTTATCAGTCGAAGGAGATCCCTACAATGTGCTCAGTTTTTAAAACAGTTTGAAAAAAAGATGAATATTCGTAATAGCGAATTTTAATTGCGAAATTTGTAATATTTGCGAATTTGCGAATATGCGATATTCACGACGAATATTCGAATTGCGAATATTTGTGAGCAACACTAGTAACCAAGTACTATTGGGCCACCCATTTGCGCCACCTAGCGGCATGGTCCTCCTATCATGCCTACAGCAGATGGATGGAGCTGGAGAAGCTTTGGTTGGCCCCTATTAATCCCAACTCTCTTCTTTGGACTCTCCCTCTTTCTTCTCCCTCCTTGGGCCCTCTTTTAGGTCTGATAGCTTTCTCTCGGTATGTTTGGAGTTATTGTTCAGTTAAATTTAAATTAGCCTTCTTGGCTTCCCCTATGGGGTCGTTTCTTTACCATCCCAGCTTCTCAATGGGCTTAACCTCTGCCATGGTGTGGGAATGGGGTTCTAGAGGGCTTTTTTGTTGGGCTGATGTGGTGCACTTTCATTCACGCACTCTTTTACCGTTTGACCAGCTGATGTATCGAAATGGTCTTCCCTCCTCTGACCAGTTCCATTACCTCCAACTTAGCCATTACATGTCCTCTTCCTTGAGGCCCCTGGTGGTTTCTTTGCCCACGAGCTTTGAACTGCTGTGCCGTCGGGGACCGCAAGGGAAAGGCATTCTTTCAGCTATTTATTCTATTCTGAACTCTCCCTTGGGAGGGGCTGCACCTAATCATCGTTATATGAGCCGCTGGGAAGAGGTTTTGAATACCTGTATTACTGTTCCTCAACGGAGGGTGATTTGGGAAAGGGCCTCTAAGGCCTCAATTTACATGGCCTATAAGGAAACCCAGTCCAGATGCTTTAGGGTTGGTATCACACCCCTGAATTCCTCAACAGATTGAATTCCTCCATTCCTCCACAGTGCTGACGTTGTGGGGTGGGAATTGGGTCTACATTTCATATCTTCTGGTCCTGTCCGCTCATAGGGGGATTTTGGAGCATGGTGGCCCGTTTAATCAGCTCAATTCTGGAAGTTACTGTCCCCCTTCACCCTCTTGTATATCTCCTGCTTTTGTCACCTAATGCTTTATCCAAGAAGCCATTTAAATAGCTTTTCGATATTGGTTTGGCCGCCAAAATATTGATTGCTAAATATTGGAAGCGAACGCTTCCACCATCGGAGAGTGATTTACTGGCCCGGATCCGTGTGATCCAATCCCTGGAGTCTTTGACTGCCTCACTTAATAATACTGTGCTGTGGTTTTTGTCCATTTGGGATCCATGGGATCACTTTACTGACCGTCAACCTCCTTGAATGTCTTCCCTTGTTCCCTGTGTTTTTGTACTGTCCTTCCCCCTCCTTCGTCTCTCTGTCGTCTAGTTTGGGTTTGTTTTTTGTTTTGATGCTCTCTTATATGCCTTGTGTTTTCTGTAAATGCCCGTATATGCTTTCTTGGTAATTATTTTGCCTTGTTCTTTTCCTATGGTCTGATATTGGTTATTGTATTTCTCATGCATTTAAACTTTGTGTTCTCCCATTCTGGGCTATTTTGCATTTTGTAGTCGCTTGCCTTCCTGTTCTTGTACTTTACTTGTTTGAACAAATACAAAAACTCCTTAATACAAATGACAGTTTATAAAAAAAAAAAGAATGATGGAGCTACGTCAAAGGAAGCCTGGAGTGGCATCTTCTCTAAATACTTGGGTTGATGATACAGCATCATGAGGATGAAGGAGCCAGATGTAGAAGAATGGAATCGCACCTCTGTGTTCCTTAACATCTGGCATCCATGGTGTCTTCATGACAACTCTTACATTTTCATGTTTATTACGATTAAGAAGGACAAAGTTTCTCCTTCTTTTCCTCTTTACTTTTCACCTCTCCCTCTTCCCTCTAATATTCTGCCTTTTCTTCTTGTGGCCATCTTTCCATACATATACACTCTTGTTACCTTACTGCTGTATTTGGATTTGTAACAACCAGACCCATACAGAACATTAGGATATCCTATACTTCAGATACCTACCATTGTTTCTTGTTAAATAAGTTACTCCACATATTTTTCAGAAGCTCTGACGTCAATATGTAAGTCTAGGTTTCTATGCATTAAAAGTCTATCTTCATATTGGGCCTCTCAATGCTGCTTCCTGAAGCAATACCATTACTTGGACTCCATTAGTCTGACTTTACTAGTGCTCTACACTGTTGTTCAAAGAGGTGCATTATTGTGCCAAAGGTTTACATTGTAAATTGTACTTACATCAGATGTGGAATGTAATGGTTGCTTTATTTATGTGATTTTCTAAATGAAAACAGAACAGCATTAAAGTATTGACGTTCTAGGGCCTCATGGCATTTTTTTAAAATTATCGTTAAAAGCGATGTTTATCACTGTATAGGATCTTATTATGCTAGTCAGGTGTTCATTTGTAAGGTAAGGACCTATTCTCATATGTTTTTCACACATGTCACCAGTAAAGATATGAGGGGAGATTTATCAATGTGTGTTTAGCTACACATTTTTATAACCATCTTATCAGGCTCAAGTTAGGTGTGCTTGTGCCTAATTTATAAAAAGTACAAAGGAAAAAGTCGGGGTGCCCAGCCCATAATAAATTCTGGGGTGCTGCCAAGTGTGAAAAATAAATACTGTGAACCAAAGAAATAAACCACTCAAACAATGCAGACCCAAGTACATGAAAAAAAAATCACAATTGAATTAAGCAACTACAAATATAAATGTTAAAAACACTTAAGAACACTATAAATAAGCCACAAGACAATAAAGGGAACCAGAAACTCGTGCCCCTAAGGACTGTGGGGGCATTCATCATTGTAGGTGTAAGTGAAGCATTTTTCTACACTTTTTTTGTGTGCTGGTAATGTTAAAATGTATTACCGTATTTTTCGCCATATAAGACGCTCCGGCATATAAGACGCACCCAATTTTAAAGGAGGAAAATCTAGAAAAAAAAGATTCTGAACCAAATACTGTAGTAAAATATTTTATATCAGTATAGTTCCCTCACAATAGTTGGCAGTATAGTTCCCCCACAATAGTTGGCAGTATAGTTCCCCCACAATGGTAGGCATCTCCTTCCCCCTCCCCCCCACAATGGTTGGCAGTATAGTTCCCCCACAATAGTTGGCAGTATAGTTCCCCCACAATGGTAGGCAGCTCCCCCCCCAATGGTTGGCAGTATAGTTCCCCCACAATAGTTGGCAGTATAGTTCCCCCACAATGGTTGGCAGTATAGTTCCCCCACAATAGTTGGCAGTATAGTTCCCCCACAATGGTAGGCACTGGCAGCTCCCCCCCCCCCTCCACAATGGTTGGCAGTATAGTTCCCCCACAATAGTTGGCAGTATAGTTCCCCCACAATGGTTGGAAGTATAGTTCCCCCACAATGGTTGGCAGTATAGTTCCCCCACAATAGTTGGCAGTATAGTTCCCCCACAATGGTAGGCAGCTCCCCCCCCCCCACAATAGTTGGCAGTATAGTTCCCCCACAATGGTAGGCAGCTCCCCCCCCACAGACATACAGCTTCCAGTCATATACAGTGTACGGCTGAAGGCTGTATGTCTGTGTGCTGCCCCCACAGTGTTCCGGTCACCGCTCCTCTGGCCCGGTGTCACAATCTACTGCTATGGCCTATGGACCATAGCAGTAGGTGCCGGGACCGGAGGAGCGGTGACTGGAACACTGAAGATTACGCGCCTCCGGTCACTCACCAGGCCCCGGTCGGCGCGCGTCTTCCTCCGGTCCTCCTGTCCCCCGGCGCCTCTATGGTTGTATGCACAGGACGTCACTGACGTCCCGTGCGTACAACCATAGAGAGGCGGAGGATCGCAGGAAGACCGCAGGAGGACCGGAGGAGGGCGCGCATCGGCCGGAGAATGGTTAGTGACCCACGGACATCCTTATGTCCCGAAAAGATTTTTCGGGACACAGGGATGTCCGGCATAGGAAAACCTATGATTTTATCTGCCCGGGCCGGCTCCTGTGTGCGGCTGCAGGCGGGGGCCGGCCAGAGCAGGTAAAAACTAATTCATGTATACTAAAGACCAGGGTGCCTCCAGCTGTTGTGAAACTACAACTACCAGCATGCCCAGACAGCCTTTGCCGGTCCGGGCATGCTGGGAGTTGTAGTTTCAGAACAGCTGGAGGCACCCTGGTTTTTAGTATACAGTTATTAGTAATTCACCTGCCCGGCGCCCGGAACTGTATGTTCCAGTCCTAGAGATAAACATAGCCGGTGTGAGGTGAAAAATTCACCGGCGGTCATGAGGCTGCTGCGGGTGGGGAGCGGGTAGTCAGCGCTGTACCGCACCTCCGCAGCCTCTGTACTTACCGCTGACTTCCCGCTCTCGCCCGCAGCATCCTCGGGCGTATATTCGCCGTATAAGACACACCAACTTTCCCCCCCACGTTTTGGGGAAGAAAAAGTGCGTCTTATACGGCGAAAAATACGGTAAATGGTCGCAGGGCATTTGACAAATTTTATTGAGGTACACATTCTCTTAAATTTCTGGGCTGGTGTAGTTTTGAGACTTTTTGGTGGCTTTGCACTTTTTTGGGGGGGCTTTTTCACAATAAGTCTCAGTTGATATATTAATTATCACAGCATACGACTAACCTTAACAGCTGATCTGTACACACTTTTTTTTTCAAAAGTGTAAACCTAAATGGCGCCAAAAATAGGACTGAGGAGCAGTGCTGTGCCAAATGTGCGACAAATATACGCACAAAAACAGCCCTAAAGACAACGATAAATGCCAGCCTATGTGTGCAATAAAAAGTTTTGCAACAGCTAAAGGCACCCTGGTTGGGAAACACTGATATCTTGTATGTCAATCAAAGTTACGAGGCAGCTCATACATCTCATCAGGCATGTACCTGTCTGTTTCAGTAGAATAACTTTAGCCAAAAGCTAAAATTCATTCTGGTAATATAAGTGGTTAAAAGGCTTTGATATGCATTTCTTCCTGTAGTGTTCCATATGAAGCACAATGTACCCAAGTTATAAATTCATAAGGTAAATTACAAATTGCGTTTGTTATGCAACCTTCTTCTCAGTAGTTAACCTTAGTCATGGAAAAAGAAAATTAAATTTCTGCAGTTTTCATTGATCACATTGACAAAAGTGAAATGGTTAGCATATTCTAATGAATTCTCTAGCCTACACTTTGGGAGGGCCCATAGGGACACTTGTATAACTCATGGAGAATATTTTAAAGCACCGTTCTTAAAGTTGTCATGTTGAACAGACTGCTCTATCTACCAGCAACATATTGTAAAGCATGGGGAGTTGGGCAAATTAATAAAGTTACTATAAACTAGTAATATATTGGTATAACTTATAATTTATTCATTTTGTCTGTGCCCCCTGTAGGCTTCGAAGGGCACTGTTAGATTCAAAAATGTTTAAAAAAAACGAAACACTAGGGGGTCCCTATACTGTTCAGAACAAAATCATGTCCGGCTGCAGAATCATCTTTGTCCCAGCTGAAGCACAAGCCTGGAACTAAGCCCAGGAAGTGAGGGTGGGACTAGCATTCCTATGTGCACACTTCTGTCCTGTCTATCAGACTCCTGTCTGAAAACAGAGAGGAGCGAGTTACAGAGCAGCCTGCAGTGATTGGATGAAGAGACCCAGCACAGCACGGCAGATTCAGGGAGGAAGATGCATGGTAAGTGAGGATACGCCCCTTTCACAGCACAAAACAGTAACTTATAACGTTTTTTGGGGGATATGACAGGTAGTCTTTAAAATAAATTATCAGAAATTTGCAGATATTTCTCATACGGGGAAGGCTGTACCCCATTAAATGAGGTTGCAAATTAGCCAACAGAAAGCAAGAATTTAACTCTAACTATAGAAGAGCAAACCTCCTAAAAAAATTTGGGAAGAATTATTTGGAATCAGCTGTTAGATTTGATTCGGATTTGTTGGCCAATAAAGCAGCAGGGACACTGTATGCTTTGTCAACCAGCTTGGTAACGTACCTAGCCTTACTGCTTACCTCTTATACAGACTGATACATTTGCTCAGCGGTGTACTGTGCCTACAGGAGCAGGGACTCCTGTATGTAGCTTTAATGGCGCCCTATACAAATAGCACAGAGTGCCACAGAAACTATGTACAGGAGCAGGGACTCCTGTCAAAGACAGTCCCTGCTCTCGTAGGCGCTGAGCAGCAAAGCATACATGGTATGCCTCTCCCCTTAGTTTACAGGTTATTCAAGTAAGCTGCAATGCAAGCAGCTCTCACACCACCTTTTCAGGAGGCTTTTCCTTCAAGTCAGTGTTTCACTACAACTACGAGTCTTGAAAAGTGATTTATTGGCCAGCCTCTGGCTCTGTACTGATGATGGGCAAAACTCTGAAACAGTTGTCTGCCTCTTATGCGAGTTGTGTGTCACTGGATTAATCAGGTTGCATTGCCTTTTGGGTGTCCCTCCTATCAGTCTAGGGGATGTGTGTGTGGCCATCATGTTCCGCACCTTCTTGCAACACCGGGTCTCTGCTTTGGCAGATACACCACCTTGTTGGTTCCTGGTTGAAAATTGGGTTAACACCCAGGTGGATGCTAGGAGCATCTTTGGTCGTTCATGAGCTTCCGCTATGGGGGGTGCTTTTTGGCCTGGGGGGAAAGGGTACGGTTTGTTGGGGGGCTTCTCACCTTTAGGAGAAGGGCTAAGTGATATAGAAAAGTATCCAGGACCAGGAAGGCAGGTAAAATTTCTCTTTTATTGTGGCATCAATAAAAATAGCATACACAGGAACGTAGTAGCCTACGCGTTTCGGGCTATGGCACCCTTAGTCATTGCAAGGGCTAAGTGATAGATCGCTTCCTAATGCACATTTTTTTGTGTGAACACATTTTGCACATGGACGATTGAGCGCGTTCCCCGAGTCTTTTAAAAAAAAGCTGTCTGCATGAGTCACCCTTTGTGTTTCCTGGCCTTCTGGCTGTATATTGCAGAAGGCATGTTACGCCGAGCGCTCCGGGTCCCCGCTCCTCCCCGGAGCGCTCGCTACACTCTCGTCACTGCAGCGCTCCGGTCAGATCCACTGACCCGGGGCGCTGCGATACCGCCTCCAGCCGGGATGCGATTCGCGATGCGGGTGGCGCCCGCTCGCGATGCGCACCCCGGCTCCCGTACCTGACTCGCTCTCCGTCGGTCCTGTCCCGGCGCGCGCGGCCCCGCTCCCTAGGGCGCGCGCGCGCCGGGTCTTTGCGATTTAAAGGGCCACTGCGCCGCTGATTGGCGCAGTGGTTCTAATTAGTGTGTTCACCTGTGCACTCCTTATTTATACCTCACTTCCCCTGCACTCCCTCGCCGGATCTTGTTGCCATTGTGCCAGTGAAAGCGTTTCCTTGTGTGTTCCTAGCCTGTGTTCCAGACCTCCTGCCGTTGCCCCTGACTACGATCCTTGCTGCCTGCCCCGACCTTCTGCTACGTCCGACCTTGCTTCTGTCTACTCCCTTGTACCGCGCCTATCTTCAGCAGTCAGAGAGGTTGAGCCGTTGCTAGTGGATACGACCTGGTCACTACCGCCGCAGCAAGACCATCCCGCTTTGCGGCGGGCTCTGGTGAAAACCAGTAGTGACTTAGAACCGATCCACTAGCACGGTCCACGCCAATCCCTCTCTGGCACAGAGGATCCACTACCTGCCAGCCGGCATCGTGACAGTAGATCCGGCCATGGATCCCGCTGAAGTTCCTCTGCCAGTTGTCGCCGACCTCACCACGGTGGTCGCCCAGCAGTCACAACTGATAGCGCAACAAGGCCAACAGCTGTCTCAACTGACCGTGATGCTACAGCAGCTACTACCACAGCTTCAGCAATCATCTCCTCCGCCAGCTCCTGCACCTCCTCCGCAGCGAGTGGCCGCTTCTGGTCTACGACTATCCTTGCCGGATAAATTTGATGGGGACTCTAAATTCTGCCGTGGCTTTCTTTCCCAATGTTCCCTGCACTTGGAGATGATGTCGGACCAGTTTCCTACTGAAAGGTCTAAGGTGGCTTTCGTAGTCAGCCTTCTGTCTGGAAAAGCTCTGTCATGGGCCACACCGCTCTGGGACCGCAATGACCCCGTCACTGCCTCTATACACTCCTTCTTCTCGGAAATTCGAAGTGTCTTTGAGGAACCTGCCCGAGCCTCTTCTGCTGAGACTGCCCTGTTGAACCTGGTCCAGGGTAATTCTTCCGTTGGCGAGTACGCCGTACAATTCCGTACTCTTGCTTCAGAACTATCCTGGAATAATGAGGCCCTCTGCGCGACCTTTAAAAAAGGCCTATCCAGCAACATTAAAGATGTTCTGGCCGCACGAGAAATCCCTGCTAACCTACATGAACTCATTCATCTAGCCACTCGCATTGACATGCGTTTTTCCGAAAGGCGTCAGGAGCTCCGCCAGGATATGGACTTTGTTCGCACGAGGCGTTTTTTCTCCCCGGCTCCTCTCTCCTCTGGTCCCCTGCAATCCGTTCCTGTGCCTCCCGCCGTGGAGGCTATGCAGGTCGACCGGTCTCGCCTGACACTTCAAGAGAGGACACGACGCCGCATGGAGAATCTCTGCCTGTACTGTGCCAGTACCGAACACTTCCTGAAGGATTGTCCTATCCGTCCTCCCCGCCTGGAAAGACGTACGCTGACTCCGCACAAAGGTGAGACAGTCCTTGATGTCTACTCTGCTTCTCCACGTCTTACTGTGCCTGTGCGGATATCTGCCTCTGCCTTCTCCTTCTCTACTATGGCCTTCTTGGATTCCGGATCTGCAGGAAATTTTATTTTGGCCTCTCTCGTCAACAGGTTCAACATCCCGGTGACCAGTCTCGCCAGACCCCTCTACATCAATTGTGTAAACAATGAAAGATTGGACTGTACCATACGTTTCCGCACGGAGCCCCTTCTAATGTGCATCGGACCTCATCACGAGAAGATTGAATTTTTGGTCCTCCCCAATTGCACTTCCGAAATTCTCCTTGGACTACCCTGGCTTCAACTCCATTCCCCAACCCTGGATTGGTCCACTGGGGAGATCAAGAGTTGGGGGCCCTCTTGTTTCAAGGACTGCCTAAAACCGGTTCCCAGTACCCCTTGCCGTGACTCTGTGGTTCCCCCTGTAACCGGTCTCCCTAAGGCCTATATGGACTTTGCGGATGTTTTTTGCAAAAAACAAGCTGAGACTCTACCTCCTCACAGGACTTATGATTGTCCTATTGACCTCCTCCCGGGCACTACTCCACCCCGGGGCAGAATTTATCCTCTGTCCGCCCCAGAGACTCTTGCTATGTCTGAGTACATCCAGGAAAATTTAAAAAAGGGCTTTATCCGTAAATCCTCCTCTCCTGCCGGAGCCGGATTTTTCTTTGTGTCCAAAAAAGATGGCTCTCTACGTCCTTGCATTGACTACCGCGGTCTTAATAAAATCACGGTAAAGAACCGCTACCCCCTACCTCTCATCTCTGAACTCTTTGATCGCCTCCAAGGTGCCCACATCTTTACCAAACTGGACTTAAGAGGTGCTTATAATCTCATCCGCATCAGAGAGGGGGATGAATGGAAAACGGCATTTAACACTAGAGATGGACACTTTGAGTATCTGGTCATGCCCTTTGGCCTGTGCAACGCCCCTGCCGTCTTCCAAGACTTTGTTAATGAAATTTTTCGTGATCTCTTATACTCCTGTGTTGTTGTATATCTGGACGATATCCTGATTTTTTCTGCCAATCTAGAAGAACACCGCCAGCATGTCCGTATGGTTCTTCAGAGACTTCGTGACAATCAACTTTATGCCAAGATAGAGAAATGTCTGTTTGAATGCCAATCTCTTCCTTTCCTAGGATACTTGGTCTCTGGCCAGGGACTACAAATGGATCCAGACAAACTCTCTGCCGTCTTAGATTGGCCACGCCCCTCCGGACTCCGTGCTATCCAACGTTTTTTGGGGTTCGCCAATTATTACAGGCAATTTATTCCACATTTTTCTACCGTTGTGGCTCCTATCGTGGCTTTAACCAAAAAAAATGCCAATCCCAAGTCTTGGCCTCCTCAAGCGGAAGACGCCTTTAAACGGCTCAAGTCTGCCTTTTCTTCGGCTCCCGTGCTCTCCAGACCTGACCCATCTAAACCCTTCCTATTGGAGGTTGATGCCTCCTCTGTAGGAGCTGGAGCGGTCCTTCTACAAAAAAATTCTTCCGGGCATGCTGTTACTTGTGGTTTTTTTTCTAGGACCTTCTCTCCGGCGGAGAGGAACTACTCCATCGGGGATCGAGAGCTTCTAGCCATTAAATTAGCACTTGAGGAATGGAGGCATCTGCTGGAGGGATCAAGATTTCCAGTTATTATTTACACCGATCACAAGAACCTCTCCTATCTCCAGTCTGCCCAACGGCTGAATCCTCGCCAGGCCAGGTGGTCTCTGTTCTTTGCCCGATTTAATTTTGAAATTCACTTTCGGCCTGCCGATAAGAACATTAGGGCCGATGCTCTCTCTCGTTCCTCGGATGCCTCGGAAGTTGAACTCTCTCCGCAACACATCATTCCTCCTGACTGCCTGATTTCCACTTCTCCAGCCTCCATCAGGCAAACTCCTCCAGGAAAGACCTTCGTCTCTCCACGCCAACGCCTCGGAATCCTCAAATGGGGTCACTCCTCCCATCTCGCAGGTCATGCAGGCATCAAGAAATCTGTGCAACTCATCTCTCGCTTCTATTGGTGGCCGACTCTGGAGACGGATGTCGTGGACTTTGTGCGAGCCTGCACTGTCTGTGCCCGGGATAAGACTCCTCGCCAGAAGCCCGCTGGTTTTCTTCATCCTCTGCCTGTCCCCGAACAGCCTTGGTCTCTGATTGGTATGGATTTTATTACAGACTTACCCCCATCCCGTGGCAACACTGTTGTTTGGGTGGTCGTTGATCGATTCTCCAAAATGGCACATTTCATCCCTCTTCCTGGTCTTCCTTCAGCGCCTCAGTTGGCTAAACAATTTTTTGTACACATTTTTCGTCTTCACGGGTTGCCCACGCAGATCGTCTCGGATAGAGGCGTCCAATTCGTGTCAAAATTCTGGAGGGCTCTCTGTAAACAACTCAAGATTAAATTAAACTTTTCTTCTGCATATCATCCTCAATCCAATGGACAAGTAGAAAGAATTAACCAGGTCTTGGGTGATTATTTACGACATTTTGTTTCCTCCCGCCAGGATGATTGGGCAGATCTTCTACCATGGGCCGAATTCTCGTATAACTTCAGAGTCTCTGAATCTTCCTCCAAATCCCCATTTTTCGTGGTGTACGGCCGTCACCCTCTTCCTCCCCTCCCTACCCCCTTGCCCTCTGGTCTGCCCGCTGTGGATGAAATTTCTCGTGATCTTTCCACCATATGGAGAGAGACCCAAAATTCTCTCTTACAGGCTTCATCACGCATGAAGAAGTTTGCTGATAAGAAAAGAAGAGCTCCTCCCATTTTTTCTCCTGGAGACAAGGTATGGCTCTCCGCTAAATATGTCCGCTTCCGTGTCCCTAGCTACAAGTTGGGACCACGCTATCTTGGTCCTTTCAAAATTTTGTGCCAGATTAATCCTGTCTCTTACAAACTTCTTCTTCCTCCTTCTCTTCGTATTCCTAATGCCTTTCACGTTTCTCTTCTTAAACCACTTATCATCAACCGTTTCTCTCCCAAACTTGTTTCCCCCACTCCTGTTTCCGGCTCCTCGGACATCTTCTCCGTCAAAGAGATTCTGGCATCCAAGAAGGTCAGAGGGAAAACTTTTTTTTTAGTTGATTGGGAGGGTTGTGGTCCAGAAGAGAGATCCTGGGAACCTGAGGACAATATTCTAGACAAAAGTCTGCTCCTCAGGTTCTCAGGCTCTAAGAAGAGGGGGAGACCCAAGGGGGGGGGTACTGTTACGCCGAGCGCTCCGGGTCCCCGCTCCTCCCCGGAGCGCTCGCTACACTCTCGTCACTGCAGCGCTCCGGTCAGATCCACTGACCCGGGGCGCTGCGATACCGCCTCCAGCCGGGATGCGATTCGCGATGCGGGTGGCGCCCGCTCGCGATGCGCACCCCGGCTCCCGTACCTGACTCGCTCTCCGTCGGTCCTGTCCCGGCGCGCGCGGCCCCGCTCCCTAGGGCGCGCGCGCGCCGGGTCTTTGCGATTTAAAGGGCCACTGCGCCGCTGATTGGCGCAGTGGTTCTAATTAGTGTGTTCACCTGTGCACTCCTTATTTATACCTCACTTCCCCTGCACTCCCTCGCCGGATCTTGTTGCCATTGTGCCAGTGAAAGCGTTTCCTTGTGTGTTCCTAGCCTGTGTTCCAGACCTCCTGCCGTTGCCCCTGACTACGATCCTTGCTGCCTGCCCCGACCTTCTGCTACGTCCGACCTTGCTTCTGTCTACTCCCTTGTACCGCGCCTATCTTCAGCAGTCAGAGAGGTTGAGCCGTTGCTAGTGGATACGACCTGGTCACTACCGCCGCAGCAAGACCATCCCGCTTTGCGGCGGGCTCTGGTGAAAACCAGTAGTGACTTAGAACCGATCCACTAGCACGGTCCACGCCAATCCCTCTCTGGCACAGAGGATCCACTACCTGCCAGCCGGCATCGTGACAAGGCAATATTAAGAAGTGTCATGAATAGATATGAAAGAAATATTCGGCAACTCACCGGATCTTCTTTCATATCTATTCATGACAGTTCCTGTATCTCCAACTTGTCAGAGCACCACCTACCTCTAATCAGCATTTCCAGCACTTCACGATCCATCGTTGTTTCATAACAGACTTATCAGTGCAGACCATCTCCATTATCCTCTACTACTGTTTTCAAAATTAAGAAGTGTTACAGACTGGACCTTAATTAGTTTATGTTTTTGGTCACTATGTCCAGTTTCCGTGTTTGTTTTTGTCACATGGATTTTTCAGGGTGAGTATTCCTCCTGGAGGTCTAGGGGTGGTGTGTGTGGCCATTAGGTTACTAACCTCTCTGCAACCCCAGGTTCCTGCTCTGGCAGGAATGCCACAATGTTGTCTCTTCGGCTGAACTTGGGTTAGTGCCCAGGTGGTAGCCAAGAGCATGGTTGGTCTCTTCTGAGATTTAATGAAGGAAGACTTAGATCTTGGACCCTTGCAGGTGCCTTCTGGAAGGGAAGGTTTGTGGAGGCCTCTCTCCTTTCCGAGAAGGGCTTTTGATAGCCCACATCTTAGTGCACTTTTTGTGTTACATGTTTGTAAATTGTACTTGGCATACATTCCCAATCAGGTTCCAAGACTGAAACACTGACTGGAAGGGAAAGCCTCCTGAAAAGGTGACTTGAGAGCTTCTGTGCATATCCTTTCTTTACATTATCAAACCTCCTCTGAAGATTTTCCATAGCAAAAATTATTTATCACAGGGCTTGAATTGTGACACTAAAATAATGCTAAAAAGCTTATGTACAAAATGGTGTCACCTATATATTAAGTGTTTTAGGTTAAACATATTTTAAATAGTTTTGGTGGCTTTTTATTTATTTTTTATTTCACCATCACTTTCTTAATTAAAAAAAAGATCAAATTAAATATTTGACAGTTTTCATTCTGGCCACTGAGCTTCATAATAGGCTAATACTCCCTGCTCTGTGGAGATCACTTCTCAGCAGGTATCTCATTTTCATCACTAAAGCTAATAAAAATAGATAACACAGGATCCACCATTGACTTAAAGGAGTACTCTAGTGCAGAGTATTCCTGCTCCGTCCTGCCCGGGCTGCAAAATAAATGAAAATGAACCATCACTCACCTCCCTGGGTTCCCGCGGAGCGCCACTACAGCTGTTCGGTCCTCCGGTCCATCTCCTTCATACTTCCGGGTGTAACGAAGCGTCACATTGCGCTCAGCCTATTGCCGGCCGCCGCGATGTTCTGCCTCGGCCGGCGATAGGCTGAGCACCATGTGATGCTTCGTTACACCCGGAAGTATGAAGGAGATGGACAGGAGGACCAATCAGCTGTAGTAGTGCTCCGCGGGAACCCAGGGAGGTGAGTGATGGTTCATTTTCATTTATTTTGCAGCCCGGGGAGGACGGAGCAGGAATACTCTGCACTAGCGTACTCCTTTAAAAGGGTACTCTGGTGGAAAAACTTTTTTTTTTTTCAAATCAACTGGTGCTAAACAGATTTAAATTACTTCTATTAAAAAAATCATAATCCTTCCAGTACCTATCATCTGCTGTATGCTCCAGAGGAAGTTGAGTTGTTCTTTTCTGTCTGACCACAGTGCTCTCTGCTGACACCTCAGTCCATGCCAGGACCTGTCCAGAGAAGGAGAGGTTTGCTATGGAGATTTGCTCCTACTCTGGACAGTTTCTGACACAAACAGAGGTGTCAGAAGAGAGCACTGTGGTCAGACTGAAAAGAACAATTTAACTTTCTCTGTAGTATACAGCAGCTGATAAGTAATGAAAGGATTAAGATTTTTTTAATAGAAGTAATAAAAAAAATCTGTTTAACTTTCTGGAGCCAGTTGATATTAAAAAAATGTTTTTCACCGGAGTACCCCTTTAAGGTGATGCCACAGCTCTCCTCATGGTCATCACTGCACAGGTGTTTTTCATTGAAAAAAAAATATATAGATGATACATTACCATTAAAAGAGCACTTACAATAACTAATGGATTGCATTTTGCTGCATAGAAAATGGAGATAATTTGCGGTTTTGTGTCCTTTTAAAAGCAGAGTTGCCAAAGAACTGATATCAGTGATTCCAATGGACAGTACTGGATTTACATCTCAGGCCCTATAGACACGCTTGGCCTTAAACTACAGAAATTCTCCATTCTGTAAAGAAAGGTGCCATGTTATGCCCACGTAATAATAGGCATACTGGGATAAGATGCCCTCCATATAACTGTCCTTGAGCCATTATGTGTTTTAGACACTGTTAAGTCTGATCCAAAACGCGTGTAGCTTATTGGAAAAATTTGTCAGTATTATTGATCACACACGATGGTTACCCATGTGCGGATCTCCTAAAATTTGTGGGAAGAGATTATGCACGGTGAGACCACTATTCATATGTAAATCATCCCTGTGAGCAACTCCCCTAATATAGAATTAGTTCCCACCACAGGATGACCCCCATATTAATGTTGTGTCTATCCCGCTATGGTGGGCGGTCATTACGTCATTGTGACATCATGACCTTCAGTCACCAGTAATTTAATATATGTGATCTTATGAATTGCTAAAATATCTATAATGCAATTCATATCTCTGGGCCTGACTATTTACCCAGAATATTTAAAAGCTCATTGATTTACGCTATGGCGGTATGTTTTGCAATTTCATGAAATAACACACAGGTATTATTAACTATGCAGATTTATTGGTTATGATTTATAAACAAAATGAGTATATAAAGAGATTATACATATATGCATTTTAAAGGGGTTCTCCGGTGCTTAAACAGCTTATCCCCTATCCAAAGGATAGGGGATAAGATGCCTGATCGCGGGAGTCCTGCCGCTGGGGACCCCCGGGATCATGCACGCGGCACCCTGTTTGTAATCAGTCCCTGGAGCGTGTTCGCTCCGGGACTGATTACCGGCGACTACAGGGCGGGCGGCGTGTGACGTCACGCTCCGCCCCGCAATGCAAGCCTACGGGAGGGGGCGTGATAGCAAAATAGAAGATTGTTTAAACATTATTTAATTTATAAGCACAATGACTACGTATATGAAGCATGTAAAATAAGAAATGTATAGAACATATATATAGAAGCACGCTAAGCTTATGCAGATAGTAGCTATATAGAGGCTACAGAATTACAATAGCTACAAGTGGCTGTATTGTACACACATCAGTCACCACACAGTCAGCAAATCAAATCTATGACATCACTCCCCAAGAAAATATTATACCAAGATGAATACAGAACGGACATCCCCACCCACCCACCCATGCTTCATATATAGGAAATACAAGTGACACAATCATTAACACTATTTGGGGATATAAGTGACGTAATCCTTATCACTAGCCCATCTGCCTAACCCCACACAACCGGTCTAACAATTTAGATACAGCACAATATATATATGGGGTACTAAATTTGACAGGAGCTCCTATCAGGAACTCCATGGATATATTTTTATTTATGACAAATAAAATAGCGAAGGATCGGCAACTATGCTAAATGTGCACTAATATTGATGCATTGATATGCATAGGCCATGCCCCCTTTCTCTGCAGATGAAAGTTGGATGATCGCCATATACTAAACATACTACAATTAAATCTATAAATGGAGATGTAATATATCTATTCGCTATCTCAATTGCCATTATGACCTCCACATCGTAACTCTGATTCTTACCATCTAAGAAGTTAATGTGTTGTTGCCAGTTGCATGTAACAAAGTAGCTATAGTATATAGAAACAAAGAAGAGAGGAAGATACATAAAACTATAGTATAGTTACTGAATATCTATCCATGACACACAGCAGCACCTGGGACGGTCTCTCAAGGCCTTCATCTTGGCATGCGCCCCCCCTTGGGGTGGGTGGAGACGGCTTACTACCTCATGACATCTTCTGGTGTCCTCTGTTCCCATCAACTGCCCTTACTTCCTGTCTCCAGGTGCTTTTATGATCTCTGGCTGTCAATCAAGTAGACCCCGTGGCGGGGACTTCTTAACCAGTGGGAATTAATGGCCTCCTCAGGACAGAGGAAGACCCCCCCCCCCCCCCCCCCCTTCACAACACTGTGCAAATTCCCCTGCAGATGGCGCTATGCAGTACCCATCTACAGGAAAATTACCAGTGACCACACAGATATAATGAGAAGTGTCACCTCCACCAGTATGTGAACAACAGTCATATATTTTGGATTTGTTAGACGATAGTGGCCACCTGATCTCATTTACCGTGAGATTTGTCCGTAACCTTTAGATTGTTTTGGAACTTTCTCATTATCAGCCTTTTGTTATTGTAGAATTGGAACATGCGGGAATTGGCCTCAGCATATTTCAAGCAACTCCATTTAATGTATTTTAAAGCTAATCTTTGAATGAAGCAGTTTACACTTCACACAAAGATGGCTTGTCGGAGGCAAAATGAAGTCTTACATGTTGGACTTGGCCCAATATGTCTGACAGATATATGTGCTCTTGTCTTCCTGGTTGCCATTTAGGGCTGTCACCAGTTTTGCTATGTTAGCTATGTTCCCATCTGTGTCAGAAGGTAGTGTTCCTATCTACATTGGAGGATCCGTTCAGGGACTTCAGAGCAGAATTCATTTATATAATCAGATAAAAAATAGAATCCTACATGCAGTATTCTTTGTTTGGTTATTCATTTTTTTTAATAATAAACACCTGCAGAAGACTCAACCCACCCCATTATTGTCAATGGACTCTATTACTACTAGTACTACTATAATGTAGCGTCAGAAGGGTCCCTAGGCATCACTGTGCTGAACTTGGTATGATCCCTCCCACCCCACTCCATGTTAACTTTAACTCAGTAGCAATCATGTAGTCAAGTCGTCCCCCCCGCCATCATGAGAATGGGGCTGACAAATGTTCCCTGTCGCTGAATTCAGCATCATAAAGGGGGTGACTCCACCTTCACCTATATCCTGCCCGTGCACCAATCAGCAATGGAATAGGAAAGCAGCCAAAAGTGATGTAGTGATAAAGATTAGATCAGCATCTTGTCATGTAAAAAGGATGCCAATACTACTTGTTGGTTGTGGTGAGAGACATCACCAAACCTATACACCATAGGCATGGGCCTTCCAGGGTAAGAATGGTCCTCCAGAAAAGGGATTCCCTGGTGGGCCTAGACTCTGACACAATAATGAGGCCCAATGATCCAGCATAAAAAATAAATAAAAAAAAGAATCACTAGGGTATATTTCTTATGTGTTGAGTAACCAATAACAAAACCTTTATAACCAATATGTTTTGTTTGGACTTTATGTATCTACAGGATATAGAATTGAGATTAAAGCATCAAACAACTGGATTAAATGATGAGGAGTTAAAGTTTCAGATAAACCAGCAAATATATGCATAGTAAGTTTTCTTACTAAGTCTATACAAGGCCTTTGTTACATTACAGTTCATGCTCTGTGCACATCAAATCCTGTAGTGCATCATGTCAGAAGACATAAGTCAAAGAAAATACAATTTACTAAGGCCAATAGGGATTCACTGAGAATGTGAAAATGGCCTTACTGAGAAGTGTTGCATGCGTGACATATGGATTTTCCATTCAGTATTTACACTATGACACATGTGATCCCTGCTCACAGAATCCTGTATTACATCAAAAATCCTTAGGCTATGTTCAATCTACGGAATCTCCAAGTATAATTCAGAACCAAGGGCGCTATATAAATACATAAATAATAATTATAATAGAAATAACACTCAGAAATTCCAGTATGACAGAATCCCATTGTCTGCAATGGGATTCCACTGCGCAGTGCACACTTTGAAATTTTATCAGCTAATGCTCAAATCCGTTTCAAGATGGCTCAGATAACTGAAGTATCAGATTACAGCTTTCGATAGAAATCTATAGAGAAAGGTTGGGGAGGAAGGGAACGGCTAGATATAGATAGAGATAAATGGAAAGCCTCCAGCAGCTTGTAGTGAGTGTTGTAACTGACACCAGTGCTTGATTAATAGCTTATACTACTCAGTACTGCTCTATAATGCCCCTCATGCTGCTGGTTCTTCTGAGGGTGTGCTATAGAGATTTAGGGAAGCAGGATACACTGTCCTGCATGTGTGCAATGTATGATAGAGACAAAATAGCTTTTAGTCTTCACCCACTAGCAATAGGATAACTGCAAATTAGAGATGGCGCTCGCAAAAGGGAAAACTAATGAAAAATTCCTTAAAGGGAACCTGCTATAAGATTTTCACCATATATTATGTGTGGCAACTATTGTAAAATCTTCTTCCTTACCATCCCTGGTAGATGTTTCTGACTGCAGAGAAGGTGAGGACATGATGTTAGAAAGTGTCCCCTGCTGACCCCTTAAGTAGTCCCTAGGGCAGGGAGCTATATTCACCTAGTCCCGTCTTCTCAGTCTGTAATCACACCCCCTCAGCATGATTGATAGCCCAGGTATTGCCATATTACCACACTGCTCTGCTTAGGGCACAGAGAGGTGACGAGGAGTGATTACAGCGGGAGAAGATAGAACTAGGTGAGTATAGCTCCCTGCACAGGGGACTACTTACATGGCTGGTGGGGGACACTTTCTAACTTCATATGCTCACTATTTCTGCAGGCAGGAAAGCTCCCGGGGATGATGAGGAAGAAGATTTTACCATATATAACACGTTGCCACACACACATATGTATGTATATATATTGTGACGATCCATCTTGGGGATTAGCTCTGGGATCGTCCTGGACCACGCCACAGGATGCGTTTCTTCTCAATAAACCAGCAAACAAACGCTTATCATGCAAATCTGGCACCTTGCCAGTTTTATTAGACAGGTTGCAGGGAAAGAAACAAACAAAAAGCAGGAACAAAACAAAATCCTAGACCGTCTGGTCACTGACTAAACAGATCAGTTTGTCCTGACTAACAACCGCTGAGCTTCCCTCAGCCAGTTAAACATATGTCCCCTGCAACCTTCTACTCACAATGTCACTCTCTTTGAGCCACTCATAGCTCGGGCTGTGTACTCCTCAGCAGCCTCTGTCTCTTCCCTACAGCCCACATGCTGTCTCCTAGGAAGAGCCTAGATTAGACTGAGACTCCATCTCATATACACTTCCCTTCCTTCCTGCCTCATTACCTAAGAAGCAGGTGAGAGCTTCTGCAGGGTGAGCCAAGGAAATACACCCTTTCCTTGCCACACTGCCACAATATATATATATATATATATATATATATATATATATATATATGTATATATATTTATATATATATATATATATATATATATATATATATATGTATATTTTATATATATATATATATATATATATATATATATATATATGTGTGCGTGTATAGTCAAATCTTGTGACAGGTTCCCTTTAAAGTACAGGTACTCTTTTAAGAATTGATAGTGTGGGTCATGACACCTCTTGGCTGTAGTGAATAGATTAACCTGTTAAGGACAATTGGGGAGATTTATCAAAACCTGTGCAGAGGAAAAGTTGCCGAGTTGCCCATAACAACCAATTGACTCTCTTCTTTCATTTTTAACAAAGAGCAGTATACAGTGGAAAAAAGCGGAGGTGGCGCCGGGTGCGGTGTAGGTCTTTAGCCGGTATAGGGAAGTACCCGGGTAGGGGGTAGCGTATCCCTTGCCGGTGATGGTAGCTTGGCATGCGGGCCTGCAGCGTGTGGACAGAGCCCAGAGGGTGGGACTGTATGGAGAATGCAGAAGAACAGGGAAAAACTGCGGTGGTGCTCCCAAGGAAGTAACCCGAGGTCGTGGGTATAGGTATATAAAGTAATTCATTTATTTTTTACAGAATAAAGAAAGCAAAGAAAATAAAAAAACTCAATGCAAGATGCGTTTCGGGAGTCACAGCTCCCTTTCTCAATTGCAGGTGGCGGCTGTATGGCAAGGTAACAGGTACGGGGGTTTAAATACTTTAGAAAATGGCGCCAAAACCAGGTGAGCTGGTGACGTCATGTGGGATGTATGCCGGGGCCAGGTGTGGACAGGGCAATAAGGACATACATTTTCAATAAAGGAGCATGAAAACCATGAAAAACATCAATATATATAGGTAACATAGTCTTTTAGGGGTATTTAGGTGGTTTAAATGAACTGCGTGAAGTGTCCATAGTGGCGACCAATCAGAAGGCTGCCGGTGTCCGTGGGACCAATCAGGAGGCAGTGGGAGTGAGTGTCAACCAATCAGAAGGCTGCTGGTGTCCGTGGGACCAATCAGGAGCAGTGAGTGTCGGCTACTATCAGCTACTGTACGGCATTCAAGACTCACAAAAGTAAAATACATATAGGAGGTAAGCTACTTTTTAAAGCGTACTTCTCAGATCCCACGAAAAAAATCCTGATCATGTACTTCTAATCTTTATGCCTCTATCACCTATATTTATTATTAAAAAAAAGACCTCTTCTCATTTGCTCACAGTGTTAAAAATCCTCAGGGTAAGGGGTCGTGTCCCTCCCTTGTGGCGGTGGGAGGTGATTGGTGTGTCTGCTCATTCAGCCTTGTTCATGACTCATCTCTTGTCCATGACTCATAGACAAGCCTGATCCTGCTGAAGGACTGGTTAGTGTCCCAGTAGGTATAGGGACCCCTAGTGATGGGATTTTCAGGAGCTGTTTTCTTTATTAAACATTCAAGCCATTTTAAACAACCATATTACAAATATTACAAAAGGTATTTAATTTTCATCAGTAACAACATATGAAAAGTTTTTGGACCTGACAGTGCCCATTTTTAGTGCCTTAGCCACTAATCCAGCTGTCATAGAACATCAAATGAATACCCCCAATCTGGCATGTTGGGTGCCCTTTATTTACAACTAGTCTACTTTTCCTCTGCACAGGTTTTGATAAATTCCCCCTAATGTATTTGTGAGTTATTTCCAAATAACTTTTTTTTCAAAATAGAACTTCTCCAACTAACTCTGTTTCCCACCTATGTAACAGGAGTTTAGCGCACGGTTTGTCTCTATATTTAGAAGAACTAAGCTAATTCTGAGCACTGCACAATTCTAGCTGAGGGTTATGAGCATGTGATGATTTTTTCTATGGTAACCTAAATTCACATCAGCTTCTAATGGCTCATTAATCGACAGCAATTCACACCTCAGATCATTAGTGCAATGAAAGCTGGATCGATAACAGGCTGCATGATGGTTTATCAAGCCTTGCTACTTATTGTTGCTTTCACTGCACAGTTCAATTACGTCTTAATAGCCAATCAAGTGATGTTTGTGGTGTATTATAATTTTTTTTACCCTTAAAGGTAGAGTTTTCTGCACTCTGAAATACAGGATTTAATTATTTTCAAACCTTTAATGCAGTGTTTTCCAACCAGGGTGCTTCCAGCTGTTGCAAAACTACAACTCTTAGCATGCCCGGACAGCCTTCGGTTGTCTGGGCACGCTGGAAGTTGTAGTTTTGCAACAGCCAGAGGAACCCTGGCTGGAAAATACATATATAACTGTCATCTCAGCATACACTGAAGTATTACAGATGTGTAAGAGTGAACATTTTCACCTTTTCTGCCACTAATGGGGGATTACTTTGTAGAAGATAAGTGAATCATTGGTCACATGACACTTCCCAGTCAGTTTCTATGTAGAAAGTTCTGGAAAGGCTAAGGGAGGAGTTCCCTAGGTCGAATACCTCTTCTCAGAGGGCTGGACCCAACAACACCAGAGCAGTCTGGTCTAGCTCAGGCTGTCTGCTCTGCTAGGGCCTGTCAGAAAAGTTTGGTCTACTCAGGAACTTAAAGCTTGCTGCAAACAAAACAACAAGACTTGTCTGCACCAGTGAACCAACTACCATTTCAGTTGCTACAAATCTTCTAACCTGTTCGGATTTTTGCAGTATTTCACCCAAAGGTCATTTCTAGTCTACTAATCTTTCTTAAGGTATCCTGTTTTCAGCTTAAAGATGAAGAAGCTACTAGGCAGAAGTGGAGGGAAAAGGACTGGGAAAGGACCCTTTTTTTGAACACTAATCTCTTGGACTGCATCTAATTCAGCTACTGCATATGTTCCTGTATCTGTCCATCACCAGTAGTAATTCTAAGAGTGCAAAAAACACAAAAGAGACCAACTTTTCAAACATCTATTTGAAAACTGTAACATTGCAACCATAGTAAAAGTGACTTTATTAACTGGAATCTGCACTGTGACTTTAAATGGGCACTCTCATTAAAACTAATTTTTGGTATTGCACTCCTTATGGTAAATAAAAAATCTTTCTTATGTACTTTGTTTAAAAAAATTAAGTTTTCTATGTTTTATTTGTGTTTAAAAAAGCTGCCACTAGGTGTCTCCCTACTTGTCCAGAGCACATTTCACCCATCTTTTGCAGACTTAGCCAATCATAGCTCATCTCACACACTGAACTGCTCTGGGCTGTATGTAGCAGAGTGAGGGAGGATGTTCTATGGCTTCAGATGATTTCACACCTGCTGGGTAAAGCCCCTTCCCAGTCTGTGAATCTGACTGAGACTGAGCAGAAAATACAGAGCAATATCAAGGTAGAAAACTAAAAAATTATAAAAAATAAATACAGGGGGTGGTTTATCATGATGGGGGCAGTGAAATGGGAGGATAATAAAATTTAACAAGATCATAACAGGTACTCTCAACATAGTTTTCAAGTTACTCAAGTGTCTGAATCCTTTTTTTTATCATACTTGCCACCATGGGTACAACCCCAGACACCATATCAAGAGTACCCCCATAAGAGCTTGAACACGCTCACAAGGGTATTCATGAGGTTAGAGAATCCATCCTGCCACACATCAATTGCAAAATTCCTCCAAGGTAAACCACAGGATAAATCAGGTGCCACGAACTTGTAAAAGGCAACAGTTTATTTTACCCACAATGCATCGCGTTTCGTGGTAAAGACCGCTTCATCAGGCATATGCCTGATGAAGCGATCTTTACCGCGAAACGCGTTGCATTGTGTGTAAAATAAACTGTTGCCTTTTACAAGTTCGTGGCGCCTGATTTATCCTGTGGTTTACCTTGGAGGAATTTTGCAATCGATTGAATTTATCCCAGGAGTGGCTGCCTGAATTGAGACTTGATGTCTCCACATGTCTTCACCATTGTTGTACTTGGCTGAGTTGAACTATTGCGGGTGAGCAATATCCCTTACTGTTCACCCATCATATATTTATACGGTTTCACACTATGGAGCGCTTTCCTTTGTTTTAGTTATCCAGCTACACATGACACTATCCTATATTTATCCAGAGGGACTACTCCACTTATCCTCTCCGTGGACACCACATAAGCAACAGTGCTGTATACAGCCAGCCAAGTGAATGTTAACTGAGAGGCGAGGCATACAGTGCATGCCTTCTTGCTTGGTGAACAGGTAAAGGGACTCCTGTATGAATTTAAATTGGCTGTCAAATCCAAATAAAATCTGATGATGAATTTGAGGAAATCTTCCCAAAACAAATTTGGGAACATTTTCTTATCTCTACTAGTAACCATAGCTGCAAGTCAAATAAGAGTTTATAAACTTAGACATATACAGCAGCATTGTCGGACACAGTGGGGGGGGGGGGGGGGGGGGGGGGGGGGGATTTAGCGCCACTTCTTTTGCTTAAAATGTGGTGCACACTATTAATGTCACATATTTAGATATTTAGCACCCGATTAGCCAATATATTTGTGGTCACGGGGCGTGGTTAGGCTTTTAGTGCTACTAACACCCTATTTTCAAAGGTTTTGCACCACTTTCTGGTGCACAAAGTGTTGCAGTTAATACCAAGTACACCTGGTATTAAATGATTTGCTATTTGCCCCATATTTCCAAAAGACCAAACACACTTTTGAAAATGAGGCGCAGTTAACACTCTTTGAGGCGCAAAATAAAAAGCCCTAATAACACAAGTCTTTGAATATTCCCTGCTGTGCCTGTCATCCGTATCTGTGTAGAAGAACCTAAATGTCAGGCGGCATCTACCATACTTAAAATCTGCAAATGCTAACTTGTACAAAGTTGCAATATGTTTAAGTTATATGAGTCACATTCCTAAAAGAAGCAAAAAAATAAAAAAAATAAAAAAATAAAAACCAATGGAAAGTATCTAAGCAGCACAGAAAATGTGACATAGCACTCAATAGAAATCTGATTATTACCTGGAAAATTGCCTTCTTCAGTCAGCTATCATATTTTACACTGCATTGAGTTTCAGTATAGTAAAAAAAAAAAAAAAAAAAGCAGAGCAGGGATGAAACAGTCCTGGTGCTTTAGCGGGTGCTTACTGATATTTGTTTCTTATCTTGCACTGATTTTTGAGTATATGATGTTAGACTGTATTCCGTATTGCAATAGAATGCTAAATTCAGTGTTTCTGCATTTGTGTTATCAGAAATCAGTTCATCCTAAAATCTTAGGTTATTGTAAAGGCTTCATTTACACAGATTATGAACCCGTGTTGTATGGATCTATCATGCAGTACCTATAGCCTACTGTAGGCTCATACTGTATCTCTCTGTGTCTCGTGTAGTATTTGTATGTAGTATTTGCCTTTGCATATTGCATTTAGTATTGCAGACGTTTTTCCCCTAAACTACTTGAGATGAGCATTTTTTTTTATCCTATATTGCCTTGTATATAGGACATATATCTTACATAAAAAAAGGTAAAAATGGATTTCTATGGATCAGTCTTCATATGCTACAGAGATGTATCTCAGCGGCAGAGGAATCCCTGGAAGAAGCAGTCATGTGACCATGTCACCAAATATAATGCCACTTTGGATGGCACATGACCACATGTTAATTGGGTGCCGGGGGAGTTGTTGGATATGGGAGGCCTTTGTGTGCCTAAATTAATATTGCACTGTGTAATTGATATGAACAGATGTAGTGTCCGCCATCATGAGCACAATGGCGCTACATCATGAAATCCAGTCAAGTGGACAAGTGTGAGGGACGATTCATACAACTGTACTATATGCATCACTGCTCGCTTTACACTCACCAGGTTGGACTCTCTTGTTTACAGATTGTTGTATGTACAGTGAGCAGTGATCCGCACAGTACTGTGTGTATTGCCACTCAGTACAGGAACAAGGAGTCAGGCCATTGACAGGAGTCCCTGCTCCTATACAACAATAGAGTAGTGCACCACTGATGTGTTCATCGACTGCAACATCTGTAAATACTGTTAGGCCTTAATATTCCCAGCAAGTTATATGGGAGCTAAGGGGTTACGTTATGTTATTATATGCAGTCATAGGTGGGCAGGCCAGGGGTCCATCATTGAGGTATGATCTGGGGATGATTTTATAAACTGCATCACTGGTCAATATAGGGCATATATGTACACTGTGTCTACTGACATTGAGTAACAGACACAGCCTCAGCAGCCTGAATAAGTGGAGCACCAATAAGGGTCTATTCGCATGGCAGAATTTCCGCACATCTGCACCAATTCCGCTTCCGCATTCATTTGGGTAGTTTTTGGCTTGCGGAATTGGTGTGGAATCTGCATGTGGAAATTCTGCCGTGTGAATAGACCCTAAGGGGTGAGTGGAGATTCCATCTGGCGGCCGCCACCAAAATACTGCGCAGCAGGACCGCTTGGCACTGCGCCATCCCCATTGACGGCTATGCGGTGCTCGTGGACTTCTGTGCAAAGAATTAACTTGTTCTTTCCTTGCGCGGATCTATTTAAGCGGCGGAATTGTCCACCTCTGAAATTCCGCAGTGTGAACGGGCCTGCGGAAGACCCATTCACTCTAATGTTAGGAGTTCACATTGCAAAATTCCGACGCACAATTCAGTGTGCAGAATTCCGCACTATTTACTTACTATTTATTTAGTGTGAACATACCCTAACACTGATTAAAGGAGAAATGCGGCGCAAAACCTGCACCTTTCCTTGTGCCCGGGCTGCAAAAACTAAAAAAACAAACTTTAACTCACCTTCCCACGTTCCCCCGTTGCGCCGATATCGGTGTCCTGTTCCACCGGTGCTGCTCGGTTTCATGCTACTTAGGCTGGGAACATCACACTGCAGTCAGGGTATCGCCGGCCGCCACAGCCGGTGATAGGCTAAGTGCACTGTCATGTAAGGAGCCTGGGCCCCACCTTCTCCCTGCTGCCCGGCCTCCTTACATTACAGTGCGCTCAGCCTATCACCTGCCAAGGTGGGACATCACTGCGGCCGGCAATACCCTGACTGCAGTGTAATGTTCCCAGCCTAAGAAGCATGAAGCCGAGCAGCACCAGAGAAACTGAATGCCGATATCGGCGCAACAGGGGAACGTAGGAAACACTGGATCCACATAGATCTTCCTCCACAAGGAAACAGCAGCCAACACAAGGTCCAGGTAAAGTGCAAGCTACAGGGTCTCTTGATGCAATAAAGACCCTGTAGCTTGCACTTTACCTGGACCTTGGGTTGGGTGCTGTTTCCTTGTGGAGGAAGATATATATATATATATACACACACACACACATATATATATATATATATATGTATATGCAAAGTTTCTCATGACACCACCATATAAGGTAGCAGTGCCTCTCCCTGAGGAAAATACTCGTCCCTTATATTTATATATATATATATATATATATATATATATATATATATATATATATATATTATATTATAGTATATAGTAAAAAAATAACCAGACTGTTAAAAGTAAAATTTAATTATATATGTATATATGCACACACACACATATATATATATATATGTATATATATATATATATATATATATATATATATATTATAGTATGTATAGTATAGTATATAGTAAAAAAAATAACCAGACTGTTAGTGAATACATATTAGAAATGTTTTCCAACCAATGTGCCTCCAGTCCAGCTGTAGCAAAACTACAATTCCCAGCATGCCCCGCATGCTGGGAATTGTAGCTTTGCAACAGCTGGAAGGCTGTCCGTGTATGCTGGGAGTTGTAGTTTTTCAAAAGCTGGAGGCACATTGGTTAAGAAACACAGTGCACCTTCAGCTGTTGCAAACTTTAACTCCCAGCATAGACATCTATCTGTAGACAGTGGAGCAGCATCTCCCTAGCACCTCGGCCAGCGATAGCACCCGCCCTCCGTGACGTCACACGTCAATCAACGGACTCGTCACTCACGTTCAGCTCCAGGACCTCGGATAGCGTGCCTGACCACGCCCCCTCCGCCGACGTAATGCGTCACTCGCAGACGAGGCCGAACGTGCGACGTCACCAGTTGCCATAGCGACAGCAGAACGGCGTCTCCAGGTCCTGTCAGCGGATGACAACAAACATGGCGGAGAGCAGCGGGAATACAGAGACGGGTCTGTTATTTGTTTTGTTTCTATGACGTGCGGGTTGTATGGGCAGGGGGTATGGGGGAGGCACCTGCAGGGCCTATGTAGCTATGTAGGAATAGGACGTAACCTTTACAGAGTCAGAGAGAAGACAATATGGTGCTGCAGAATGGTGCTGGTTAGGATTCTTTTTGGCTGTGACCCATTGTTGCTGCTGTAATTGAAACATAGTGCATTATTTGCCCTATATAGAGGCTTTCATGGCTTTGCTATCCAATATTGGAAAAACATGGCCGCTTTCTTCCAGAAATAGCGCCACCTCTGTCCTCAGGTTGTGTGTTGCATAACAGCTCGGCTCCATTTGCAACTGAGGTGCAGAATGGCACACAAACTAGACAACTATGTTTTTGTAATCTGGGAACAACAATGGGGGTGGTACAGGAGGCAAGGGACTTCTCAGTGTCTTGACGGACCCTATATAAAGTAGACAGGGCCCATACCGGAGGTCGCAGGGGTCCTAACGATCCGATCAAACACTTTAAAGGAGTTTTCCATTTTGATGTGAATACAAGGTAACCATTGTACACTGAAAAGATATGCAACATTGTAATGCACTTTGTGAATCCGTTCTTTACCTTTTTTGTTCAAGATCTCTGCTTGCTGTCAGTAAGAACATGATCACATAGTTGCAAAGGAGAGGTTCCCATGGGGCGGATTTACGGTAAATCTGACCCAATGATCAGTTTCATATGATGGCAGGGCTTGGACGAGGCATTTTGGTGCACTAGGTAAGTGGTCACCAAATTGCGGCCCTCCACATGTAGCAAAGCTACAACTCCCACCATGCCCGGACAGCCGTTGGCTGTCCGGGCATGGTGGGAGTTGTAGTTTTGCAACATCTGGAGGGTCACGGTTTAGAAACCACTGGCCTAGGTAAATAAAGCTACCCCCATAGAGCTGGGCGGTATGACCAAAAATGTGTATCACTGTATTTTTGTAACTTATGGCGATTCCACGGTATATAATGGTATTTCTCTCCACCCCCCCAAAATCATGTGACCCACGAGCCCTGTTCTGCTTCTCCCCCCCCCCAATTAATTATCAGCCCAGTGCTGCACTGTCCCCGTCGGGGAACTAATCATGTCATCCGCAAGTGCTGCCTTCCTCGTCCTCCTGTTTGTTGCGGGTCGCCGGCGCTGACACTCTATACTGTACGCTGTGTCCCTGTGCCCGAGCTGCAAAAGATAAACAAAATAAACTTTAACTCACTTTCCTATGTCGGTCTCACACTCTTCCTGGGGACTGGAACGTCGGAGAGCCGTCAGCCTATCACCGGCCGTAGTGATGTTCCGCCTTGGCCGGTGATAGGCTGAGCTCACGGTCATGTAAGAAGCCGGCCAGAGCTCCTTACATGACAGTGAGCTCAGCCTATCACCGGCCTAGGCGGAACATCGCTGCGGCCGGTGATAGGCTGAGCTCGCCCCCCATATCTAAATGAATCATACTGTCAGAACAGAACTGTCACTCAGATCTTACAACACTTTTTAGCTAACCTGATCAACTCTATTTAATACATAATGATGGACATTTATCAACGGGTTTAGTCAGGTTTTCTTTACTATAATTGTCGCAAAATTGTCGCAACTGCGACTACGTGTGTTTTCGTCCGACAATTTGCATGAAGAACAAGAAAAGCAAGAAAATTCAAACTTGCTTATGTAGTAAATTTTTCAAAATGGATTTGCTTTAGTCGGGTATGTATCAACTGCGACAGTCACAACTGCGCAAAAAAAAGGTTAAAAATTGACAAAATTTACTCCAGCTCAAGCATAGAGCAGAAAAAGCTACTACCAAAGTAAAAAAGGAAAAATTGCTTACGTGAAAGAAAATTATCAACAGGCTGAAACCAGTTGATAAATAAGTCACACATAAGCAAAAAAAAAGTAAGGAAAAAAGTACTAAAAAAAGAATACATAAGCAAACATTGATAAATGTCCCTCCATGTGAGCAAAAGAAGTCTAGCGCAGTTTCGTGCAGTCAAAAGGCATTATTCTTCCAGTACAGGGTATCATACAGCAGACTGGAGGTGTGACGCTTTTCAGGTGTTGTACACATTACAAGTCATGCTAAACAAGGTTGTCAGGTTTGTGATGCCATAAATAGGGTTGTGATAATCATGGAGTAATGGATAATGAGGGTTGTAGTGTCAAATGGTAACAACCCTATTGTTAGATGGCAGTTTCCACTAACCACAGATGCGATACAGAAGGAACTTCTAATCATAGACTTGGGGTGATCAAAATAGGAAAAGGTGACCCCGGTCCGAGAAATCGCACGCACTTGACCGGTTTATATTTCTCATCTTGACCTTTTTAGTATGACTAGGCGTGTTTACAGCACCCAAAACATGTCACACCATCTGTCTACTGTATGATGTCATGTACTTGCTTTATGGAATAAAGAAGGGTATAGATGTTTAACTGCACAAAACTTTATATAGGGGGTCCATCACGCATGTGGTAGACAGGCGTGAGAGATAGAATTGGATTCTTAGCTGGCAAAGTTGTCAGGTTCGTGATGCCAGAGATAGGATTGTGATTAATGAGTGATGGATGACGAGGGTTGTAGTGTTGGGTGGTTGGAGTGTAGCAACCCTGTAGTTAGATGATAGTTCCCACTAATCACTACTTCAATAAAGCAGATATGTTTATTAAGGTCCTGGGAAATGAATACCCCAAAAGCCAGGATTTATACATAACAACTTCCCACTAATCACTACTTCAATAAAGCTGATATGTGTATCAAGTCCCGGGAAATGAATACCTCAAAAGCCAGGATTTATATATATATATATATATATATATATATATATATATATATATATAACTTCCCACTAATCACTACTTCCATAAAGCTGATATCTGTATCAAGGTCCTGGGAAATGAATACAGTACCTCAAAAGCCAGAATTTATACATAACTTCCCACTAATCACTACTTCAATAAAGCTGATATCTGTATAAAGGTCCCGTGAAATAAATACCTCAAAAGTCCGGATTTATACATAGCAACTTTACTTGTAAAGAAGAACCAATACAGAAAGTAATTGTAATCATACAGACTTGGGGTGTTCAGAATAGCAAAAGGGGATCCTGCTCCAGGACACCTCATGTACATTACTGCTATATAATTCTCTCTTATCATGAAGTTTTTAGTTTTACTAGGGGTGCGTACAGCACCAAAAACACGTCACACCTTCTGTCTACTGTGTGTTGTCCTGTACTAGGGGCTAGTTAGAGGGCTGATCCTGCACCATAAATGAGCACATATCTCATACATCGGCGCTTCAGAGCCTTAAAGTAGTGGGCGGGGAGGGTTGCAAGAACAATCCCTGGATCTGTCATGCGGCCCTTCACTGCAGCCATCGCCCACACATAGGGGACATGTGCAGCTGACGGACAATGATTTCTTGATTTTCCATTGGTAGAATTATTGCTGGCTGTACTATGCAGGGAGAGTCCCTCCCCTATGTTCATTCCCGGCTGCTGACCTGCCTTTATCTCATTTTAGCAGAGGTAAAAGGTTCAAGAGTAAAAGAGGTGGAATCATGAAGGGCAAGGGAAGGGAGGGGGGAGATAACCCATAAGTGCCCTACACCACTGTTTATTCAGGGGAAGAGAGGTGCATCAGAGGCATCTTCAGGCTGCATCCAGCATCCCCTGATCACTCCTACCTGCCCTTCCTTCAGTGCTATGTGCCCCACCTGATCCCAATAACCAGATTGTCCTCCTGTGAGTGTTGCTCTGCTCCTTCAGACTAAATAATAATGTGCCCCTTTCCTGCTATTGCAAAGTGGCGCCCTAGGCAGCCACCAACTCTCGCCTGCCCTTCCTCTCATCCCTGGATGAACATTCTGTAATATGGTCAAATTTTTTCCTCTGTTTTATAGACACAGATCCTGCCCCACAGTGACTCCGATGACTGAAGCTAAGATTATCATAAATCACTATGATGCCTTCAGTCCGTATCACCAGAACCACAGTTGGGCTGGTACTTGTGTCTGTAAGGCTATGTTCACATGATGGAATTTCCATTTCATTGATTTCAATGGGACTCTGCTGTGCTGTACACATAGCAGGATTTCCAAACCAGAAACATCTGATGTGAAAATTCAAATCCCGGTGTCCGCAGAATGAATACACGTCTATTCTTTCTGCAGACTCCACACGGAAATGCATTTCTGTGTAATAGATAGAACATTTCCAAGCAGTCCTAGCCCTGGCATGTTATGCCGGTGCTCCGCTGTCAGGGCAATGTCCGCACAGATATTTTCCGTGCGGACATTAGCCTGTGTAAACATAGCCTATTACTGATGTAAAAATACTTTCCCACTTCACTCATCTGAAACCAAAATCTACTAGAAAATCGAGTTTGCTGTGGATTTTAATTAGCACCAGGGAGAGTGAGAATAATGATTTTCATTTTTTTTCTTTTAAATGAATTTTTTTTTTCATTGAATTTACAAATTTTGGTAATCCAAAGAAAGATCCACAACACATTGATTTTGTTAAAGATTTTAGTTACTTCATTAAATTGAATGATGAAAATTTGCAACAAATTCACGACTATTCTGGGCATTAACTGACACGCTGCAGATTTAAGAATCCACAACGCAAGTGAATTGATAGGCTAAATTGTTTTTCCTTCTACGGTATTCTGCTGTAACATTACTACTATGTGGAAGCTTACTCTAAATGTATCAGTGTTTTTTTGGGTAAGGCCAGGTAAGGGTAGGTCGGCACTGGTTATGATATAGATGCCCTTGGACAGTACAATCAATAGTAGTGAAATGAGTCCCAGCACACTCAGGTGTTCATGCAATTCTTAATCTTTTTATTAAAGCATAATATGGTACAAGCTGAACTGCGTTCAGTTTGTACCATATTATGCTTTAATAAAGAGATTAAAGGGAACCAATCATCGGATTTTACCCTATATAATGCTTGGCAAAGCGTTATATAGGGTAAAATCTTTATTTTCACCATTCCCGGGGGATGCTCCTGCCCCCAGGGATGGTGAAGATATGAAGTTATAAACTAGTCACCGTCGCCGCCGTAAGGCTGGGTTCACACTACGGTTTGTCATTACGGTTCCCGTATACGGCTGGGAGGAGGGGTGGGCGGGGCTTAATCGCGGCGCCCGCACTCAGCCGTATAGGGAACCGTAGTTAATGTATGTCTATGAGCCGACCGGAATGAACCGCAGCCTCCGGTCAGCTGCTTATTCGGCCGTATGCGGTTTCCCGACCGCAGGCAAAAACGTGGCAGCATCATCGCTCTGCTCTGTCTGTTCAGTGAGCGGAACAATGACGCGGCCCATCAATCAAGCAGAGGGGCATCGCTGCCTGCAGAAGAACGGGAATAGGTGAGTGGAGCTCCCCGCCCAGGGGACTACTTACGGCTGTGGCGGTGACTAGTTTATAACTTCATATCTTCACCATCCCTGGGGCAGGAGCGTCCCCCGGGGATGGTGAGGACAACAATTTTACCCTATATAACGCTTTACCAAGCATTATATAGGGTAAAATCTGATGATTGGTTCCCTTTAATGGCTCCATGCTGCTCCATGCTTCTAAGGCTCGGAACGTCATAGCGCTGTCAGCATAACGCGGGCGCAGCGATGTCCCGTTTCGGCTGGTGATAGGCTGAGTGCTGCTGTATGCTCCAGAGGAAGTTGTGTAGTTCTTTCCAGTCTGACCACAGTGCTCTCTGCTGCCAACTTTGTCCAAGTTAGGAACTGTCCAGAGCATGAGCAAACACCATAGCGAACCTCTCCTGTTATGAACAGTTTCTGACATGGACAGAGGTGGCAGAAGAGAGCACTGTGGTCAGACTGCAAAGAACAACTCAACTTCCTGTGAAACATACAGCAGCTGATAAGTACTAAAGGAATTAAGATTTTTAAATATAAGTAATTTACAAATCTGTATAACTTTCTGGCACCAGTTGATTTGAAAACACTTGTTTTCCACCGAAGTACCCCTTGCATGATGACCTGAGAGTGCCAGGATTCATTTCACTACTATTTTTTTGGTTTTGGAGCCCTGCAATGATGTGAGAAGCCGATTATCAGAATTCGATCTGTGAATTGTAATGGAAATGTTCTCATTTACCATAAACAAACAGAGGTATTGAAAGTACAGAGGAATTAATGCACAAAGTCAATTAGAAGGCACTTTGGTTAATGGGCGGGATTGTACAGTCAGGGGTGTGTGTATTAGGCAGACACGTCCCTCAGGGTACAACTTTCACATCCCATGTATAATCCCTCCTATGACCAGATGGTGACTGGATGCATTATATACAGTCACGTATCACTGCAATCATGTCAACAAGGAGGACAAAGCAGGGGTATCTTCCCCTTTAACTCCTTAAGGACCACAGGTTTTTCCATTTTTGCACTTTTGTTTTTTCCTCAAAATCATAACCCTTTCAATTTTGCACCAAAAAATCCATATGATGGCTTATTTTTTTCATCACCAATTCTACTATGCAGTGACATCAGTCATTTTACACAAAAATCTACGGTGAAATGGAAAAAAAATCATTGTGCGACAAAATTTAAGAAAAAACGCCATTTTGTAACTTTTGGGGGCTTCCGTTTCTAAGCAGTACATTTTTCCGTAAAAATGACACCTTCTCTTTATTCTATACGTCCATACAATGAAAATGATCCCCTACTTATATAGGTTTGATTTTGTCGTACTTCTGGAAAAAATCATAACTACATGCAGGAAAATTAATACGTTTAAAATTGTCATCTTCTGACCCCTATAACTTTTTTTATTTTACCGCGTCCCAGCTGATCGGAACACCGTATTTTCACTGTGGTGGTCCCGATTAGCCCCACTGAGCAGCCGGGAAGCTTTTACTTTTGTTTTAGACGCAGCGTTCAACTTTGAACGCCGTGTCTAAAGGGTGTATAGCGCGAGGCACCGCGATTGCTAGCGTGCGCTATTAGCCCCGGGTCCCGGCATGAGTTACATGCCGGGACCGACCCGATATGACACGGGGTCAACGCGTGAATATATACGGCCAAGGACGTAAATATACTTCCTTGGTCGTTAAGGGGTTACATTTCTACCTTTTCACATGGCCGCCACCATGATCTACCGTATTTTTCGCCCTATAGGACGCACTGGCATATAAGACGCACCCAATTTTAAAGGTGCAAAATCTAGAAAAAAAAGATTCTGAACCCAACAGTGATCTTCAACCTGCGGGCCTCCAGATGTTGCAAAACTACAACTCCTAGCATGCCCGGACAGCCGTTGGCTGTCCGGGCATGCTGGGAGTTGTAGTTTTGCAATATCTGGAGGTTAGCAAGTTGAAGACCACTGGATAGGAGGTAATACTCACGTGTCCCCGCCGCGTCACCGCTGCACTGGATGTCGCTCCATCGCTGTCGCCGCGTCCCCGTGGTGTCCCCGACGCTCCGGACGTCTTCTTCCCCGGGATCCACGCTCTCTGTCACCGTCATCACATTGCCGTCATCACGTCGCTACGCACGCCGCTCCGATTGGATGACGGGACGGCGTGCGTGACGACGTGATGACGTTGAAGGAGAGCGCCGGCCATGCAGGGAATCCCGGCACGGAGCAGACACCTAGGAGGCAGGTGAGGTCCCTCCCGGTGTCCTGTAAGTTGTTCGGGATGCCGCGATTTCCTGAACAGCCCGACTGAGAAGCCGGATCAGTGTCACTTTCGCTTCAGACGCGACGGTCAGCTTTGATCGCCGCGTCTGAAGGGTTAATACAGGGCATCACCGCGATCGGTGATGTCCTGTATTAGCCGCGGGTCCCGGCCGTTGATAGCCGCAGGGACCGCTGCGATAGGGGTGTATTTGCCGTATAAGACGCACCAACTTTCCCCCCCCCCCCAGTTTTGGGGAAGAAAAAGTGCGTCTTATACGGCGAAAAATACAGTATATAGCATTTCGGGTTTATTCATATTTTTGCTGTTTCTCCACTGACAAAGACTAGCGTTAATCCTTCTAATTACATGTTGATGAAATGGCCGTGTACATGGGTATTTAAAGCCCGATGATACCTGTGACGTATTGTTATACGTGTCAGTAGCATTAAATATTATTATGTATTGTCATGGCGGTGCAGCTGTCAGGGTTATCTGTGCCCCTGACATCTTATTAAATCTAGGTATTGTGATTGCAGTTTTTATTTTTCTTGTTACTTTCGTAGCCGCGCAACAAACTGCTAATTGCTGGTAATAATTATTGTTAGGAAGAGACATTACGGTGTCAGAGACCTGCCACACAATACTAATTATTACTAATGGATTATTGTTATGATAATTTACCACTTACAGAGTTGGAAAGATCCTTCTTATTACTAATCATATACTATTATTGAGTATTTGTCCACATTCTATTAGGACTGCCGAAACTGAAAAACATTGTTCCAGTTTGGATAAATGCTGCCGTAGTTATGTTGCGTGTTTGGTGTATAGAGCAAAGTTAGTTTATAGTAGATTTGATAAAATGATGGAAGTATTTGGGGTTAGGACATGGTTACTTCTGTGGCAGAGGCTCCATTTGGGGCCTTCGTTGTAGTATCCGCATAAAGGGGTACTCCGGTGGAATTATTTTTTTTTTTTAAATCAACTGGTGCCAGAAAGTTTTATAAATTTGTAAATCAGCTGCTTTATGCTCCAGAGGAAGTTGTGTAGTTTTTTCTAGTCTGACCTAGGGCTGGGCGGTATACCGGTTCGTACCGAATACCGAAACGTGTGCTGTACGATATGAATTTTAACCCATACCGCAATACTGGTTTGGCCCCTCCCCCTCGGGAATGAATGAATTATCAGCCCAGCGCTGCGCTGTCCCCATCGGGGAACTAATCATATGTGACCCGCGAGCGCTGTTCTGCCCCCCCCCCCCAATTAATTATCATCCAAGCGCTGTGCTACTCACATATGTCACTCACAAGCGCTGCCCTCCTCGTCCTCCTGTTTGTTGCGGCCGCCGGCGCTGACACTCTATACCAGTGGTCTTCAACCTCTAGATGTTGCAAAACTACAACTCCCAGCATGCCCGGACAGCCGTTGGCTGTCCGGGCATGCTGGGAGTTGTAGTTTTGCAACATCTGGAGGTCCGCAGATTGAATAGTGACGTGTGACGTGAATAGTGCCCTGAGGGGGACAGTGCAGCGCTGGGCTAATAATAAATTTTGGGGTAGGGGCAGGGGGGGATACCGTTATATACCGTGGAACCGCCATAAGTTACAAAAATACCGTGATACACATATTTGGCTATACCGCCCAGCCCTAGTCTGACCACAGTGCTTGAACCTTTTGTTTGTGTAAGGAACTGTCCAGAGCAGGATTGGATTGTTACGGAGATTTGTTCCTGCTCTGGACAGTTCCTGACATGGACAGAGGTGTCAGCAGAGAGCACTGTGGTCATACTGGAAAGAACTACACAACTTTTTCTGGAGCATACAGCAGCTGATAAATATTGGAAGGATTACGATTAGAAGTCATTTACAAATCTGTGTAACTTTCTGGCACCAGTAGATTTGAAAACATTTTTTTTTTCTCCCACCGGAGTACCCCTTTACCTGCATGCTGGGAGTTGTAGTTTTGCAAATGCTGGAGGCACACTGTTTGGAAAACACTGAAATAAGGGCTGTATATTTGCTGTAAAGCAATGATTCAGGATGAATAAATGGCTACAAAAGACTAAAAAGTTATAATCTCTCCCATTTTCAACTTTTTTGGGTGTATTTGAATTTGGGGCATGGACAAAACACAGTACCTCTACTCTGCCACAATTCCCCTCCATGACACTCTCCCTGGGCTCGAGTTAGCGGTGGTGGGCAATAAGGTTGGCGTATTGGGGGTTAATCCATGTTCTTAAAGGAGTACTCCGGCGCGCACTTTTTTCCTTTTATCCCGTCCGGGCTGCAAAATAAAAGAAAACACACTTTCTCTTACCTGCCAACGAGCCCCCGGAGCTCCGGTACACTCCGGTACAGGTGTTCGGTCTCCGGGCTGTATTCTTCTTACCGTATTTTTCGCCGTATAAGACGCACTTTTTCTTCCCCAAAACTGGGGGGTAAAAGTCGGTGCGTCTTATACGGCGAATACACCCCTATAGCGGCGGTCCCTGCGGCCATCAACGGCCGGGACCCGCGGCTAATACAGGACATCACCGATCGCGGTGATGCCCTGTATTAACCCTTCAGACGCGGCGATCAAAGCTGACCGCCGCGTCTGAAGGGAAAGTGAAATTAACCCGGCTGTTCAGTCGGGCTGTTCGGGACCGCCGCGATTTCACCGCGGCGGTCCCGAACAGCCCGACTGAAAAGCCATGTTAGTGCTTACAGGACACTGGGAGGGATCTTACCGGCCTCCTCGGTGTCTTCTCCGTTCAGGGATCCCCTGTATGGCTGGTGCTCTCCTTCGTCATCATCACGTCGTCGCGTACGTGCGTCGGCGTGCGTAGCGACGTGATGGCGGCGACAGAGAGCGAGGATACCCGGCCAGCAGCAGAGACGTTCCGGTGCGACGAGGACACGGCAACAGCGATGGAGCGACATCCAGGGCAGCGGTGACGGGTGCGGAGCGGCGGGGACACGTGAGTGTTACCTCCTATGCAGTGGTCTTCAATCTGCGGACCTCCAGATGTTGCAAAACTACAACTCCCAGCATGCCCGGACAGCCAACGGCTGTCCGGGCATGCTGGGAGTTGTAGTTTTGCAACATCTGGGGTCCGCAGGTTGAAGACCACTATTGGGTTCAAAATCTTAATTTTTTTAGATTTTGCACCTATAAATTGGGTGCGTCTTATACGCCGGTGCATCCTATAGGGCGAAAAATACGGTACTTCCTGTTAGCCCGGCACGTCACACGGAGCTTCAGCCTATCACTGGCTGAGGCGGGACATCGCTGCGGCCGGTGATAGGCTGAAGCTCCATGTGACGTGCCGGGCTAACAGGAAGTAAGAAGAATACAGGCCGGGGACCGAACACCTGTACCGGAGTGTACCGGAGCTCCGGGGGCTCGTTGGCAGGTAAGAGAAAGTGTGTTTTCTTTTATTTTGCAGCCCGGACGGGATAAAAGGAAAAAAGTGCGCGCCAGACTACTCCTTTAATTTCATATGCTGGGTATATTCTCAGACAAAGGTCCCTACATGGTTCTGCAGCTATAATCAGCTCCGTGTAGGAGTAGTGTCAGGAAGAGCTGTGATTTTTCTCTTTCACTTTGCTCATTCTTATGAAATGTTTTTCTTTTAATGAGGGCATTTTTTTTTTATACGAAACACAGAAAAAAGTATGGATAAGCTGTACTTTACTCTGTTTGAACTATGAAATGTACTTTTTGCATGCTAATGGTAATTATATGATAACTAGAAGTCTCACCTCTGCAGACTTTGCACTAGTCTATGGTTGTTATATTCTTAGACTTCACTGATTTTTCTATGTGTACTTGGACTGGGAAGATAAATAGATGATAGATAATAGATACATAAATAAATAAATAAATAAATAGATAGACAGACAAGATTGAATGGGCACTGTCACACTTAAAAAATATTAACCTTTCTAATATACATTATATATACTAACTATATATATATATATATATACATACACACACACACACACACACACTTCAAGAAAATTGTATTTCCTTTTAACAGAGATCATTGCTTAAAAAAAAAGGCCTCTAGGGGTCCTCATACTGTCCAGAACATAATACTTTCTAGTAGCAGCATCATCTTTGTCCAAGCTGAAGCACAGGCTGGGACTAAGTCCAGTAAGTAAGTGTGGAACAAGCACTCCTCTGGACTGGGGGGATAAATAGATGATAGATAGATAGATATATAGATACTCAAGATTGAATGGACACTGTCAGGTTCCTTTTTTTAGAAATTGTGGCTTATAAAAAACAGACCACTAGGGGACCCCATACTGTCCAGAATATAATACCTTCAGGCAGCATCTTCATCTTTGTCCAAGCTGAAGCACAGCCTTGGACAAAGTCCAGTAAGTGAGGGCTGGACTAGAACTCCTCTGTGCTCAAGCCTGTCCTGTCAGACTGCAGATTGAAAACAGAGCAGCCTGCAGTGATTGGATAAAGGGACCCAGAACATCACAGCAGACTCAGGGAGGAAGATAAGTCATGTAGAGTGTTCCTTTCAGAGCACAGGCTGACAAACCAAGTGAGCAACAGAGAGAAGGTATTTGTGAGAGAAATATAGATCCTATGTACATGACCAGGATTAGGTTGAGTAATATATAACATTTTTTTTTTGTGGGATATGACAGGCACTATTTAAAAGGTCCCATAACTTCTTGACCATTTTAGCTAGTGCTTAGATATGTTTTAGATGTGTTTAGCCTAACCTGCTCTATAACTATAAGTGACTATAACTTACACAATGTGCATTCTCGCTTTATTTTGATGTATCAAAACATAACAGAGTTTAAAAAAGTAACTTTTTTGCAATGTAGCCAGTTTGGACAGCAACTTTCTTTAAAAACAAATCTGGCACCCACCTTAATTCAATATATATCAAGGCTAGGCACACCGTGATTTTTGATGCAACAAGTGGTCATTTTTATTTTGCAATCCAAACAGAATGTTACGTTTCGGTTACAAGACCTTCATCAGACCGGATTGCTGCGGGGTAGGAGGAAAGTAGGTGACGGCAAGCAGAGCCGTGCTGTGAGCAATATAGCGTGACGACCTGTAGTCGCTATGGTGTTTTTCCATAAAAGCATTGAAGGCACACTTTATGTTTTTTCATTTATTTATGTTATTATGTTTTATTTTTCCATCAGTGAGCTTTGTTGTGGTGAACTGTAACTTTTTGATCAGTTTTTTGAGTCAGGGAAGTGACCCGGTGATAACAATTTAGTGTTGTTTTAATCGTTTGATTTTTTAAAATAAAATTAAAGGAAAGGTGGGCTTTAATCTTTTAATGTTAATGCAATACTCAGCTAATAATGCCAAGGGGCTAAAGAGAAATATAAAAATATTCACAATTCTAATCTAGCCCATAATATAACAATATCCTTCTCTTTCCCCTATCCACAAGATTCCAGGACCAGACACAGGATTTACAGGTGTCTCATGCAGACGTCTCAGGCCTCATCATGGGATTGGGGTAAGGTGAGTATGAATTTTAGAGAGCACAAAGTGCACATATTGGGGGTAATAAAAGGAGGTGTGTTATGATTCGGCTAGCTGGATGTGGATCCACTGTGTCAGCGAGGGATTGGCGTGGACCGTGTCGGTGGACCGGTTCTAGGGTTGCTACTGGTTTTCACCAGAGCCCGCCGCAAAGCGGGATGGTCTTGCTGCTGCGGTAGCAACCAGGTCGTATCCACCGGCAACGGCTCAACCTCGCTGAATGCTGAGAAGACATGGGACAGAAGGACTAGACAGAGGCAAAGTCAGACGTAGCAGAAGGTCGGGGCAGGCGGCAAGGTTCGTAGTCAATATGGATAGCAGAAGATCTGGAACACAGGCTTTGGACAGCACTAACGCTTTCTCTGGCACAAGGCAACAAGATCCGGCCAGGAAGTGCAGGGGAAGTGAGGTAATATACACAGGGAGCAGGTGGAAGCTAATTAGACTGATTGGGCCAGGCACCAATCACTGGTGCACTGGCCCTTTAAATCTTAGAGCGCTGGCGCGCGCGCGCACTAGAGAGCGGAGCCGCGCGCGCCAGAACATGACAGCCGGGGACCGGGACAGGTGAGTGGCTTGGGATGCGATTCGCGAGCGGGCGCGTCCCGCTATGCGAATCGCATCCCCATCGCGAATGTCAGCGGGTCTGACTGGGGCGCTGCAGAAGGGAGAACGCCGCGAGCGCTCCGGGGAGGAGCAGGGACCCGGAGCGCTCGGCGTAACAAGGTGATTAAGACTGTGTTGGAGCACACAGTGGCTTTACTTCTTCCCAGGACCGCATAGGGGGAATTAATAATTTCTAGTCACAAAATTTGGTCTTTGTTTTTTTTTCAGTATAGTGGGTACAAAGGGGTCATTATTGCTGTTTGGGGTAAAACAAGGGCAATATTACTGTCTGAAGGGTACATGGGGACATTTTTATTACCTACTGGGAGGATGAAAGATGGGCATTTTTACTGTATGGTTATTATTACTTTGTTTTGGGTATTATTAATAGCAAGGAAGTATTATTACAGTCTAGGGGACACAAAGGGGTATTACTACTTTATTGATGCTGTCTCAACAGTGGGTTAAATGCTGTGAGATGGCATAAAACTGCTCTGTGGCAGCACTCTTTATTATGTGGGGACTAAAGAGGGCAATAAGTGCTTTTTGGGGGCATTGAGAAGATCTCTGTTAAGATAGCCTTAGGTAGCTGTCTCCCTGACATGTGCTGTCAATAAGAAGAGAGAGAGAGAGAGTGATAAGCTGCTGCCACCTAACTCAGTGGCTGCTTGTCTCCCGTAAAGGAGTTTTACCATGAAACCAGGAAGTGATCATATCCATTGGGAAGGAAAACGGGTCGTTTGTTTTACTTTACTTATATGTTGTGGTACAAGTCTAATTTTACCAACTTTGTTTCATGGGAAGCCCCTTTTAAAAACAAAAGGATTAGGCATGTTGAAATTCAACTGTCTGACCCCTCTTTTCTGACATCTATCATCAGAGGAAAATAGAAATAGAAAAAAAATAGAAAAGTTCCTGACAAAATTGTCTGGTTCAGCCGGCTATTGTATTTCTGGGTTGATCCTATGCAATGGCCCAAGGCCCCAAGCACATTTTGTCTGATATTTTATTATTTAGACACCTAGAAGAGACATCATTGACATCAGATATCTAGATTACATGTGAAAATTCACATTGGAAATGTAACCTAGTGGGAACAGTGCAGCCTTCAGCTCAACCCACACCACATTTTCCACCTGCTTGGACAAGCCACCCAATAGGGGCAATGTTCCTTACACTTGTGGCCTAGCCAGTAAGTAAAGGGGTAAAGACCTAGTCTGAACCAGATGGGCAAGGCAATGAAAGAATCAGTAGTGTAGTCAAATACAAGCAGGGTCAAACTGGGAGAGAACGTCTAGGGCAGAATTAGAGACTTATGGAACTAAAATTGAAGTGTCTGTGGCCAGCAAACACCTGCTTAAATAGGTTGGACATTAGGGACCACTGGACCCGATTGGTCCAGCGTCCCATCTCCCTAATTTACTAACCAGCTTTGCCATTAGAACTTACAGCCCTGGCAATGCAGCAATGTTTTCGGGAGGGCAAAAAGAAGGTGGCTGGACCCAACACGGTAGTAAGTGCAAGTGGGTACGTACTTAACTAGAAACTATGACAGGTTCCAAAATCTGTTGGCACACTACCGAGTCTACTTTTCTCAAAAGATTGGTGGTAAATACATCAGCAAACAAAGAGCAACACATAATAGGCAAGTTTTTGAGACTGAAGTTCAGAATTCCTCATGCCTTTAGCCATGTAGCAAATGTTCTCTATTCGTCTTATTAAAGTTAATTAGATAAAATTTCATTTTCGATCTTTTGCAGTGAAAGATACAGATTCTTTATACCATGGAACAATTGAGGAAGCCATTCTGTTACATTTAGAAACGTACAGCATTCGATCATCGAGCGCACAATATAATTTTTGATGCCATAGGGCAATGAATTGGCTCATTTACCAAGTGCTGGTAGTGCTATTTATAAAGGAGCATTTCCCCCCCAGTTGCATAGAAACAACATAATTGTAATGTAAAATGAAGAATTCTGCACACATACTATATAAAATGACTGGAAGTGCGAAATAATTGTGTCAGCACAAGCACAAAACACAATATAAAAGTGGTTTATGTGCCGCCGTAAAGTGGTTGTATTTTTAGAATGATTTTTCTGTGTTATAATTATCATTTCTTACATAAGACAGTTAGTTCAGATGTGGTATATTTGCCGGGTGGATTCTGCAACTCCACATGTGGGCCTTAATAGTGCCCTTTAGGTTTCTTCATTCTTATTAGGTTGACACTTTGAAAGATTCTATTGTAGTCATAAAAAGATGGAGTAAGATATCCAAGGTAACCTGAGTCAGCTTGCCAAATTATTTAAAATTAATACTTGTACTTCATACAGTATATTCAATGTGGGAAAAGGATCATTCCCTACATCAGTGTAGAGTGACAACATTGTGCAAGCACTATTTTTTTGTGCAAAAATTTTGCTCTGTTCTGGCACAGGGAATTATAAATTCCCCCAATGTGCATTTTTAATAGATTTTTTTTATTATTATCATTATGATTATCATTTTTTTTATATATTTTTTATGATATCAAATCTAGTAATACAATTCACACTAACATCATGAAACCCATTATAGCATTTGCCATGACAGATATGAGATTGGTTTAATAATTGATCCTAATGAGCCCCAAATTCTTTATAGATGTGTAATGTCTGTCTTGGTTTATGTTCAGACACGGCCATTGGATTTAGGTTATGGCTGAACAGTTTGATGTTCCCCCCAGCTAGGGAATAGTTAAAGCTCAAGGCCTTTCACCCAATGGCAGTGTGGGTGTGTCTATATATATCTCCAGCTCAGTCTAGGTGATTGACCTGTTGCTATTATGATGTCTGTTTGTGCATACATGCTGCTATGAAGTTGTTGGTGCAATACTCTTTGTCTGTTTGTTCTATATTGCTGCTATTTTTGCTTGAGCATTTACCTTGTATTTATCCTGTGATTTTATCTGGGTTTTTAGCCATGGTTAAATGGCATGCTCATTGTAGTTATTAGTCTGTTACATTTGCCGGTTTTAGGATGTATGTCTGTTCTGCTTGGTTTGTGTTCACACTGTAGAATCCTGTCCTGTTCCTCCTCTTGGTGTAGTTTGGTTTTGAAATATATCCTGTTTTGTATCTTGAGTAATACCCTTTCTAGTATCCTGACCTGAGTTCCTCTACGTTATAAAGTTTGGTTTTCTTGTATCCGTGTTTATGAAGTTTCATGTATTATATTTCTGATTCCTACTGGGTCAGCATCCTGATCACACTGGTGAGTGTGCCTGCTGGCCAGTAGTCTATTTGGCTTTATTATAATGGCTACTCCTTTTTTGGAGTGGAGGGTCCCGTTTTTTCTGTGTCCCAGTGTGAACAGTTTCCTATGTAACTTGATCAGTTTTGTGTTTTAGCTCTGTCCTTCCGTCCATCCCCGGCATTTCTTGGATTCTGCTGTATTCCTGTTTCATACCTAGTCTTGTTAATTTTATCATGTCTGCTGTTTATCTGATATCTGGTTTATGACTGTTTGTTTATACACTATATTCTACCCGTTTTGTATTTTTATCCTGTCTTGTATATCTGGTTGTCTGGTAGTTTTTCCCTTTCTATTTCTGGCCTGTGACCAAATATGTATGTTATTTGTTTTTACTCCACTGCACTTTAGCGCAGGCAGGGACCGGTTACAAGTTGTCTAATCACCGCATAGGGTGTTTGGGCAAGTAGGCAGCGAGAGTGTTTTTAGGGTCAGTTTAGGGCTCACTGTCCCTGTCCCCCCTGAGTCGGTCATGACAAGATGGAGACAAGACATAATAAACATTAGTATAGGAAAGGATTCTTTACAGTAAAATGTTTACCCAGTAGGTAGTAAAAGTAAATACCAGATGACAGCTAGACATTTATTTCACCATTAATGGCTTTATAATTAATATAATTAACCCCTTATTATCCCATATTATACATATACGCCATGGGTCTGCTCATGTATGGCATGTGCTTCAGAGGTGGACCCACACGATACTTGGAGGGCGACAGCTGCTATCTGCAGCTGACAACCACCTGTAATGACCAACACTGGATATCACTCTGATGCCAGTCTTTTAACTGTTTAAATACTGCAATGAATCTATCTGTTTGATTGGCAGAGGCGAGTGCCGACCGGTTGTCAGGGCAGCTCAAGGCCTGAACTAGGCCTTGATGCCTGCTGTGATTGGACTTGTGTAATGGTAAAATAATGGATGCCTGTAAAAAGTACAACTTGTTCTGCAGAAGGTGAGGAAGAAGAACACGTAAGCCAAAACTGCCCACTTACCAAGTCAATGGCTCCAGTGGTGACTGCCTTAGCCAGTGATTGACTAAGCAGACAGTTCCTGCATGGTTACAAAATCGCAGGGAGCAGAAAGAATCCAAGAGCACTGGAGATCAGGAGATCAGGCAGGACTGCAGTGGTGGGGATTGGGGCAGATGAGTATGCTTTATTCTTTATTTTGCACAAAAAGGCACAAAAGGAGGCACGGTGAGCCAATAGAGTTATACCCAGTGAACAACAGTAAAACAGGTTGCAGAACACAATGTAAGAATCAGGCTTAGGGTTCATTCACACCACATTTTTTGCAATACAGTTCCCGTATACGTTTTCAATTTGAAAACCGTATGCATTGACTCTCCATTGAAAACCATATGCCAAACGATGCATCCGGTTGCATCCGCTTTGCGTCTTGTACTGTTTTGTCCGTTTTTTCCCCGTACCCAAAACCTTAGCCTACCACGGTTTTTGGTCTGGGTGAAAAACCGTATTGAAACCATATACATTTTATTTTTTAACATGGGAGTCAATGGGAACCATAGAGAACCCTATGTGCGTACGGTTCCATCTGGTTTGCACCATACGGTTTTTGACTTTGCAGTTTTTTTCTTGGAATCTCAATCAAACAAGTGACACTTTATTCATAATGGAGTAAAAAGTTAAAAACATATGTTTTTTTCTTAAAAATGGATGCAACCGGAAATCAATTTTAAATTAAGTTAAAATTTGTACACACGTTTTGATACAGTTTAGTATGGTTTTGAGGAATCAGTTTTTCATCAAAAACCTCATACGGGAACTGTATTGCAATAACGTGGTGTGAATGCAGCCTTAACTGAAGTGGATGTGTATAACCAGGCAAAACACCTCAAAGCTCTTAGAACTGAACAGAATGCAGTGGTTGGACCCTCCTTCATCTTTGTAGCCTGATTAAGGCAAAGGATTTAGCCAGAAGTCCAATACAGAAGAAGATCATGGTATATCGAAGTGCCACACACCAAGGTATCCTTTACGGTGTCAGTAGTTTCTTTGTAGAAAATGGACAACGCATCCAAGGGGCTGGATCAGTCCCTTTATTAGACACTCATATAAAACTTTGTGAGTAGATATGTATAATATACAGCATCTGTACAGTATTTTCTATTTTGGGCTACTTATTTTAGCAGCACTCGGGGCCCATTCTAGAAATATCCCAAAACGCTCTGTCTGTGAATACCTTGATGTGTGAGGCTTCCATATACAGTAATATTCTCATATTTTGGACTACTAATTCTTTTTTTTGCAGCCCCAGGCCCTTTCTTAAAATATTTCCATCCTTAGACAACCCCTTTAACCTGTAAAGACTACTGATCTCCTGGCAATGAACACTCCCAAACCCCTCATATATCATACAAGACTTTGGTGTAGGCCATCAATATCAGATCGGTCAAGGTCTTACTTAATGGGCCTAAGCTATGATGAAAAGGACATGACACTTGCTCCTTCAGTCAGCTGATCGCTGGAGGTGCTGAGATTTAGTCATATTTATGACTCCTAATCAGGGCCCAATAACTGATTGTATGGAGTGCCAGTCTTAAACCATAAACACCAATAGGAAGCACACCAAACATAATGAAAAAATACTTACCGTATTTACCGTATTATTTTTTGGCTAAAATTTTTAGCCTAAAGTCTATCTGCGTGTTATACGGCGATAAGCCGCTGCAGTTCAATGATTTAAAGTGGGTGCTTTAAATCAATGAACTGCAGCGGCTTTTGCAGGTCCAGAGACCTGCCGTTGCTGCCCGATTCTCTGCCCCTGCCTATCCTGGGGTCCAGAGACCGCCGCCGCCACTGCCCCATTGCCTCCCCCATCCCCGGTTTTATAATTACCTGTTCCCGGGGTCGGGTCTGTGCTGCTTCTGGCTCCGGCGTCTCTTGCGTCATTTCCTGGGGGCTTCTGCGGGGTCAGAAACAGTGTATCGGGGTATACACATGCACACACATGCACCCTCATTTTACCAAGGATATTTGGGTAAAAAACTATTTTTTTACCCAAATATCCTTGGTAAAATGAGGGTGCGTGTTATAGGCCGGTGCGTGGTATACCCCAATAAATACGATAAATCTTTATTGAATTACATAAAATAAAATGGAATAGGCAAAGCAGCTTAATCACTCTGCCTTTTAAAGGGGTACTCCACTGCTCAGCATTTGGAACAAACTGTTCCGAATGCTGGAGCTGGCACCTGGAGCTTGTGATGTCATAGCCCCGCCCCCTCATTATGTCATGCCCCCTCAATGCAAGTCTATGGGAGGGGGCATAACAGCCATCACGCCCCCTCCCATAGACTTACATTGAGGGGGCCGGGCGTGATGTCATGAAGGGTGCGGGGCTATGATGTCATAGTTTGGAACAGTTTGTACCCCTTTAAGGTAGCATTCCCTAAACATAAGCTTTATCGCCTTTTCAGGTAGGATTCCCTAAACATCAGCGTTATACTCCACTTACTTTAAAGCTGATGTTTAGGGAATGCTACCTGAAAAGGTTGTGTGATTGAGCTGCTTTGCCTATTACATTTCCCAGAATGCCTAGTAGAGTGCTAATGGCCTTTAAAGCTCCAAACGCCAGTTATGGTGTCTCCGCAAGGAGAGTATTTACCCCCTTTTGCATAAAATAAAAAAGCACGAACTACAACTAGGAGCATATGGAAGTATACGGTATACCGTAGCTACTGTATATGTTACATATAGCTATACCATATACTTCTGTAATGTAGTCATGCACACTGCATTTTATTTGGCGCACTTCTTATTGGTGTTTATATTACATATTTGTAACCTGTATCAAAGTGCTTGGAAATCCCTTTAAGCAATATGTTACCTAATCCCGATCATGTACATCTCATGTGTATACCTCTATCACCTATATTTATTATACAAATACCTCTTCTCATTTGCTCACAGTGTTAGAAATCCTCTAAGGGGAAGGATGCGTGTCCCTCCTTGTGGTGGTGGGAGGTGATTGGTGTTTCTGCTCATGCAGCCTTTCCATGGCTCATCTCTTGTCTATGACTTATGGACAAGCTGATGCTATTACAGGACTGGCTAGTGTCCCAGTAATTATGGGGACCCCTAGTGATGGGATTTTCAGGGACTGTTTTCTTTATTAAATATTTGAAAAAATGTAAGCAACCATATTACAAAAGGTCTTTCATTTTCATCAGTAACCACATATCAAATGTTTTTGGATCTGACTATTCAAATGTTCTACAGCTCTAACCTCCATTGGACTCCATAGTATGAAATAAAAAAAAGACAACATTAACAGAACTCACCAAAAGTTGCAATTGCCATATGTAACGCCACATAGAAATATTATGTTGTTTTTGGAACCTCAGCACATGTCACATAATAATATTAGGCTATTTGCTTCCCGTCGCTACAGATAATTATTGTAAAGGTTCAGAATATACTTTCTGGCATTTTGTATTTTCCGAAAGTACACAGAAGGCTAATTTTTCCTCGTCTTTATCTGACAAGCACAATGCAGCATGCCTGATCCCAGTCCCATCCTTCAAACAGTTAAATGTATTGTCATTTTAAATGACATTTCCATTAGTCTATCTTGTACAACTGGTTGCCAGTTTTCTGCAAATTATAAATAGATTCTGTCTGCTGCTCAACTAGCTCATTTTTGTAGCACATAACAAATAACAGTATTTACAGTCAGTCATTTAGAGTTTCACAAATCCGAAGGTAAAAATGTTCTGCCTCAGCGTAAAAATTGTGAATTAGCTGGCTGTAAAACGGGGTAATTGAAAAATATTTTGCAGAAAAGTAACATTCTCACTAAACATCATTTGTTCACTGTTCGACTGCATGCAAATTAAAATTATCCTGCCATTCAGATGACGAAATTAAAAAAGGTAGAGGAGCTTTGAAAAATAAAATAAAAAATGTAGCTGAAATTTTTTCTTTATGTAATATGTTACATGCTATAAATGTACGTTGTCTTGTTAAGGCTTGTTTTTTGCAGGATGAGTTGTATTTCTTTTAGTGGCCTTATTTTTTTTGAGTTCCATATAGTTTTTTGATTAAACTGTGATAATTCTTCTTTGGAAGAACTTTATTGTTTATGTTTTGATTTTTGTGCCACTTTTGCTATACAGCGTAAATAATGCAGTACGGTGGTGATACTGAATTTATATAGTTTTTAAAGCATTTTTTTACTCCTATGCAAAATAAAAACACTTAACAGGAAAATTGTCACCCTGATCACCCACACTAAACTCACTACACAGGGTTATAGCATGGGTGACCAGGAGTCCAAAAAGGGGTCACTTAGCGTGGGTGACCAGGAGTTCAAAGAGGTGTCACTTACTAAATTTGGTCCAGTTGTTCCTGTGGTATTGTCTGGCGAAGTTCAGATGCTGTATTCAGTTACTTGTGCATTGGTGGTGGGGCCCTGCCGGCTGTCCACCCCTGCCACTGTCCGTCTCCTTTTACTGCTGGACCCTCAATTTGCATAATCATCTTCTGCAACTCAATGTCCCACTAATGTGAAGTCCCCAGACATGTGAGAGTTCCGCTCTGTAGCTGGAGCGAATGCGCACTGCTAGATTAGCAGAGCACAGTCAGTAAACACAGCTCTCACGTCATTATGACGTAAGAGCTGCATAGACCGTTGGCGCATGCGCTCCAGCTACAGAGCGTGACTGTCAGATTTCACAATGCAAGAAATCCACTTTGCAGCAGGACATAAGCTGCTTATACTCCTATGAGCAGACAGACAGGGCTTTCCCGTGGCAGCCATCTGTGCACAGTGAGGTTTGGGGGCGGGTCCATCACGTGACAGTCATGTTGGCGGGCTGGCCCCACCTCCAAACATTATTGCACACACAGGACTGCCACGGAGAAGCCCTATGTTTCTGCTCATAGGAGAATAAGCAGTGTATTTCATGCTGCGAAGCAGATTAAAAGTGAAATATGATGTGTATACGCAATGTGTGACTCTACCAAAGAAAGATATTTTTTTTGTCCCCATGTTACGATAGCTGCAACTTTTTAAAAACAAAAATAGAGAAACATGGCCGCACGTCCACAATTTGTTACACTTTGATCCACTTGCTTCTCAGCATAATTTCAAAAACTAACAGGTTGTTAGTATACATTTTGCATTTTGATCACATTCCCCCAGCCCTCTGGCAGGGAGCACATGGTAGGTGTTCACACTGGTGTAGTGCTCGGTGGCGGTCATTGTTTCTGTGATGCTTTGTCTGTGGGGTGGTGTGGCCCGAAGCCTGGGGCTTGGTCGAGCAGCAGTGGGGCTGTCTGGCCATCGTGTCGCGGAGGTAGTGGTCGCCGCTGGGTGCTACGCCAGTGTTAGGGACTCACTCTGACTAGGTGGCCTTGACGTGGCGAGTGGGCTTGTACTTTTTGATCAAAAGGTATAATAACAACCTGTTAGTTTTTGAAATTATGTTGAGAAGCAATTAGATCAAAATACAAATTGTGGATGTGCGACCATGTTTCTGTTTCTCTATTTTTGTTTTACAGCTGTAACTTTTTTTTTTTTTTTTTTTTGCAAAAAAGCCCCTAAAAGGACACAACAGCCACACAGCCAGATGTTAGCTACAAGTCAATAGGGATTTTATGAAATGCCATATAGAATTTTCCTTCCTTTGTTTTTTTTTTTTTTTTACTTATTTGTGTCAGTTTTCAAAAATGTCAGCATGTTATGATGATGGCATTTATTTTTTTTTCAAGAAATCTTGGCATGTCTATCCCATTGAACACTATAAGGGACATTTATCAATGTTGGTGTGAGGTAGTATAGATTTTACCCCTGTTTGCTTGGTGTATTGTTTGCACAGTTGCTCAAAATTTACCAAAAAGGTGCACAAGACTTGATAAATTATGTGCAATTATAGAAACCAGTGAGCTACAGAGATTGGTTTAAGCTTTGTGCTCTGGCATCTGACACTTTTGTACGTGTACTATTAGGTGGTGTATGTTTGCGCAAAAAAAGTAGGCTTTGCGCAGAAAAAACACTTCTAAATTTAATTTGCGCAAAATAATAAATACAGCTCCACTGCAAAAAGTGGGGTACGGTGCACCAAACAGTAGACGTCTTTGAAAGATGTTCTACTGAAAAATGTGCACAAAAAATTGTGTACAAAATGCAATTGCGCAAAATTTGCGAGGACATATAAAACATAATAGTGGTGTAAAGCCAATGATAAATGTCCCCCCATTGGATCAAAAAAATGGCATAAATATTTTCACAAGCTGTTGGACTGCGTTCCTCCAATATCTCCTCCAGCCTTTCCGGCATCCCTAAATTACCATTATTGTACTGAAACCTGAGATTGTTTTAACCTGTAATTGCTGCTAAAATCCACCAAAAAAAAAAAATATGCTTCTTGGGAGTGCAAAAAAGGTTAAAAAAAAAATATGGAAACTTAGCCTTAGAATAGTTTTTTCGGTTTATTGTTTTACAGCATTCAGTATAATTGACGTGTTAACTTTAGGTCATGTTCACACACCGTAAAAAAAAAATTTTTTATTTTACTTTCGGACTATTTTCCAGCCATTGGCTGATTTTTTATTTTGCGCCTCCCCTTTCTATGGTGTATGAACGTTGCCTTATTGGGTGGACCGATAATAATTGTGGTGGTAGCAAATATACAATTTTTTTATTTTTATGTTTTACTTATAAAATCATTTTTTTTATACAGTAATTTTTTTTGTATGTTGCCAAATTTTGACAGCCATAAGAGAATTTTGAGAACCATTTTTTTCTCTGCCGACGAAGGCTTGTTTTTTTGCGGGGCAAACTGTAGTTTTTCATTAGTATCGTTTTACAGTGTACACAACTTTTTAAGGACTTCATATTCATTGTTTTGGGATGGGGAATGAACAAATATAAGAATTTTTTTTGTTTGTATTTTTTTTTTTACAGACAAATAGATAAATTGAGCAAGGCTGTTCGGGCATGCTGGGAGTTGCAATTTTGGAACAGCTGGAGGCACCCTCGTTGGGAAACACTGGAGTATGCATTAAACTCAATAATAATACAGTATGCAGTCAGCTGCTATGCGCTCTCTAGTGGCGACTACAGGTAGCCTAAATCTGTGCAGTGTATCAGCATAGCAGAGTGCCAACAACCATATAGATATATTAACAAATTAATCAGTGAAGAATATTAAACTTATTTGGACATTCATATAAAACAATTGCTTTTTATTTGCTTTATTAATAACCTTGTGGATGGAATATACTATAAAGCACCATTCTATGCTGTTTATGCAAACCTTGAAATATACTTAAAACCCAGTTTGACTTGTAATATATAAAAATATTACTGAAAGACCTAGATAAACTGCCAGCAAGGACAAAAAAATGTCATATGGGTTTTAACCCCTTAAGGACCAAACCCATTTTCACCTTAGAGGGGTATTCCGGGCAAAAACATTTTTGGGGGCGTGATGGCCGTCACGCCCCCTCCCATAGACTTGAATGGAGGGGGCATGGTGTGATGTCACATCCACAGTCCCGGAAACCCGGAGGTTTCCGAAACTGGAGACGCAGCTCCCGCATAGAATGCGGGTGCTGCAGGGAGATCGCAGGGGATCCCAGTGGCGGGCCCCCGGCGATCATACATCTTATCCCCTATCCTTTAGATAGGGGATAAAATGTTTTTGCCCAGAATACCCCTTTAAGGACCAGGCCAATTTTATTTTTGCATTTTCATTTTTCCTCCTCGCCTTCTAAAAATCATAACTCTTTTATATTTCCATCCACAGACCCATATGAGGGCTTGTTTTTTGCATCACCAATCTTACTTTGTAATGACATCACTTATTTTACCACAAAATGTACAGCGCAACCCAAAAAATATTGTTTATGTGGAAAAATTGAAAAGAAAACCGCAATTTAGCAAATTTTGGAAGGTTTTGTTTTCACGCTGTACACTTTATGGTAAAAATGACATGTTTTCTTTATTCTTTGGGTTAATACGATTAAAATGATACCCATGATGTATGCTTTTCAACAATTGTACCGCTTAAAAAAAATCTCAAACTATTTCAACAAAATTAGTACCGTATGTTTGATATTGCCCTATGGTGACCACCTATAACTTTCAAATTTTTCCATATACGGGGCGGTATCGGGGCTCTTTTTTTGCGTCGTGATCTGTAGTTTTTATCGGTACCACTTTTGCTTAGGTTTTACTTTTTATACATTTTTAATAATTTTTTTTGGAATAAAATGTGACAAACATGCAGCAATTTTGGAATTTATAATTGTTTTACGTTTACGCTGTTCACCGTACGGGATAATTAACAATATATTTTGATAGTTTAGACTTTTACGTACGTGGCGATTCCAAATATGCTTATTAATTTTTTTTTTTACGCTTTGGGGATAAAATGGGAAAAACGGATAATTTACGTTTTTATTGGGGGAGGGGATTTTTCACATACATTTTTATATTTTTTTTTTACATTATTTAACTTTTTTTTTTTTTACACTTTAATGGTCCCCATAGGGGACTATTTATAGCAATCATTTGATTGCTAATACTGTTCAGTGGTATGCATAGGGCATAGCACTGATCAGTGTTATCTGCTTGACCTCAGACTAGAGCAGAAGATGCTGGGAGACGGACAGAGGCAGGTGAAGGGACCTCCATCCGTCATTATGGATGATCAGATCCCCGCGGCAGCGCTGCGAGCGATCCGATCATCCATTTAAAGTACCGCACTGCCGCAGATGCCGTGATATGTATTGATCACGGCATCTGAGGGGTTAATGGCAGACATCCGTGCGATCGCGGATGTCACCATTACTGGCAGGTCCTTGGCTGCTGATAGCAGCCAGGACCTGCAGCGCATGATGCAAACACTGGCCCGGTGCTCGTGGTCATGGTGGAGCGTAAATGTACGTCATGGTGCATTAAGTACCACGGCACCATGACGTACATTTACGTCCATTGTCGTTAAGGGGTTAATATCAATAATAGTGAAAAAATAAGGTGGCTTTATTCCATATCGGAAATACAAGAGCAACGTTTCGGCTGCTTGAAAAAGGCTGCACAGCCAGCCGAAACATTGTTCTTGTATTTCTGATATGGAATAAAGCCACCTTATTTTTTTCACTATTTTTGGAGTGCTGCGACTATCTTCTGCTACATATATATATATCTTATATTAAGAGGGGTTATCCAGGAATAGAAACACAGAGCTAATTTCTTTCAAACAGCTCCACATCTGTCCCCAGGTTGTGTGTTGTATTACAACTTAGCTCCATTAATTTTAATGAAACAGCTTCAGAACCACACCCAACCAAGAGACAGACGGGAAGCTGCTTTTGAAAGAAATTAGCTCTGGTTATCTATTCCTGGATAACTCATTTCAGAGCACTTATTTCAACAATGTCATAGTGACATATCAGAAGTTTGTACAGTGATTCCTCAACAATGGCCTTCGGTTACAATATTTTCAAATTATAATGTTTTTTTCTGGACAATTATAGTTTGACACCAGACTCTCCATACAATGCTACGGACAGCCCAGATCTGCGAAACATGTCAATGGCTGGAAGAACCAACCAATCAGAATGGGCATTCACTGGTAAAACCCCTGTATTACTGAACACTGACTAGCTGTCTGGTAGCGCCCCCTACAGTACAGGGAGGTATTACATGTTCTGTACTCTTTACCTGTGCCAGGGTTAGCTGCTCCTTTGGACACCAGGTGGGGGGTGGCTCCATGTTACTTTTTTAGGACACTGTGTACTGTACAGGACCCTGAAGAAGCTTCTGTCCTCTACATAGACAGTGATTACAGCTCCCAGCAGATCTTTCTTACTTTTATATGTAAGGATTTTCTTTATCTGTATTAGTTATCTACTTATGTTTCTTTAATCCTCACTTTTTTCTATTTTGATGACAGTTTTCCATAGAGTTATGGTCTCAACATACAATAGTTTCAACATACAATGGTCGTCCTGGAACCAGTCATCATTGTAACTCGAGGGACTGCTGTATTTGTGTGGGTCTGGCTGATTAGAACCCCATTGATCACAAGAATGAAGGGGCACAAGGGCTTGGCTGCATGGGTTGTGCCACTTCATCTCTAGGCTGCACACTTGGGGAAGCGAATATGAGCAGTATACAAGTTACAATGCAAGTCTATGAGACTTCTGGTTGTTCCATATACTGATCCCTTTAGCTTTTCACAGCAGAAATGAAGGGGCACAATGTGTGTAACCAAATGTTTCGTCCTCTTTATTCTAGTAAGCAGTTGGGGTTCCCAACACCCAGATCCCCCACAGATAGAGACTTCTGACATGTCACTAAGTTTGTTGAAATGGTAGGTACACTTTAACCAAAATAAATTTGGACTTGGATGATCTGGTTGCAGCTAAGATAGACAGGCTTCTCCGCCGCAACCATGTGTGTGAGGTTTAGTGGCTGGCCGAGCATCCCAGTCACTTCAGCGTGCTCAACCCATCTCCAAATCTTACTGTGCACAATACGTGTGTCTGCCTTTAGCAAAATATGCCACTTATTTCCAATTGCCTGTTGGATTTCATGCAGCTCGAAATACGCAGCATATACGCTATGTGTGACCCTACCCTCAAGATGATCTCATTTACATGCATGGGCACTGCAAAGGACCATAGGACATTTATTCTATGTAGAGGAAAGGCGATTTAGAAATAAATATAGGAAAGGATTCTTTACAGTTAGAGTAGCCAAACTGTGGAAAGTTTTACCCCAAGAGATATTATGGCTGATACTATTTTAACATTTAAAGAAGGGCTAGCCTCTTATATAGCAAATTGTATTAAAGAGCATAATAATCTAGTAATGACTGATGTATAATTAATGAGAAAGGTAATAATAATCTAATAATGAATTCACGGTGGAGTTACTTTTTTTTTTATTATAAAGAAATGTGGATGACACCTTCTCTATGATTTCATGCTGTCAGTAGTATTCATTTTGTGCTGTTTGTATTGTTCCCTGTCCAAATAGTTGGCTGCAAATTATACCAGAGCTAGAAGTGACTAGTCATACAGTCCTCTGACAAAGTATGTATTTCACTTTTATAGAAAATCTATGCGTGTTAGCTGATGTAATTCCAAAAGCTCGGATGAAAACGTCATGCAGCTAATACAATGAAAATTGATCCCTTGTCTTCACTTTTACTCTAAGGGTAATGAATGTTAGCTATGATTTATCTAAGCTGCTGCAAGGGTAGATATATTTACACTGGTTTTATATATACATATATAGTTTAAATTAAGAGCTACATATTTCACTAATTGGTAATAGCTTTTAAGCAATTTCTTAAAATTAGTCAATAATTTTAATTTAATGGCTATCTCTTTAATATAAAGAAATAACCATTCAATGCTCAGTATTACAGATCCTGTAGGTCAGAGTAGAGATGAGCGAAATTACAGTGATTCGATTCACGTTCCTCGCGGCTCAGCAGTTGCGGACTTTAGCCTGCATAAATTAGTTCAGCTTTCAGGTGCTTCGGTGGGCTGGAGACTCTCCTAGGACTGTATCCACCTTAAATGAGTAGTCCAGTGGTGACTCAGTGGTGAACAACTTATACCCTATCCTAAAGATAGGGGATAAGTTGCAGATCGCGGGGGGTCCGACCGCTGGGGCCCCCTGCGATCTCCTGTACGGAGCCCCGACAGCCCGCGGGAAGGGGGCAAGTCGACCTCCGCACGAAGCGGCGGCCGACACGCCCCCTCAATACAACTCTATGGCTCTATGGCAGAGCCGAAGCGCTGCCTTCGGCAATGTCCTGCTCTGCCATAGAGATGTATTGAGGGGGCGTGCTGGCCGCTGCTTCGTGCGGGGGTTGACACCCGCTATCTGGCCGGAGAGCCTGGCCCCCGTACAGAGAGATCGCAGGGGGCCCCAGCGGTCGGACCCCCCCGCGATCTCAAACTTATCCCCTATCCTTAGGAAAGGGGATAAGTTTTTCACCACTGGACTACCCCTTTAAAGCTGAACTAATTAATGCAGGCTAAAGTCAGCAACTGCCGAGCCGAGAAGTTTGTGACAAATCGAATCACTGTAACTTCATTCATCTCTAGGTCAGAGGTAGGCTATATTAAAGTTCTGAAATTTTTTTCTTTAATTAAAAGTGACCCAAAAGTACTCTCATTAATAGTCCTGTCTGAATGCCTATTGTCATGGAGTACTTAAAGGGGTACTCCGCTGCCCCATCGTTCGGAACATTTTGTTCCGAACGCTTGGAGCGGGCTGCAGGGGTTGTGATGTCACAACCACGCACCTTGTGATGTCACACCACGCCCCCTCAATGCAAGTCTATGGGAGGTGGTCGCCACGGCCCCTCCTATAGACTTGCATTGAGAGGGTGTGGTGTGATGTCACAATGGGTGTGGTCATGATGTCACGACCCCCGTCGCCGGCATCCCTGGATGCTGCACAAAGATTGCGGGGGTCCCAGCTGCGGGACCCCCACGATCAGACATCTTATCCCCTATCCTTTACATAGGGGATAAGATGTCTAGGGATGGAGTACCCTATAAGGACTGCATTGAAACTTTTACTTGTGCTCTAACTTTAACAGACTGTTATTAATGTTTAAAATGTCAAAGGGATGTAGCCTGGGGTCCACAGCGCCCTCAGGCTGCAATATATTTTCACTCTGAAATGCCTCGCTGCTCTGAATCACTAGCCTCTTGGATAGACAGACAGGGCTCAGCTTTGATTACAGAGCCATTGTTGATATCCTGTGCATGTGTTGTTGTAGATTGGCGTGCACACGGAGAGTGAGGTTGATGTTGAACTTAGCACAGCCACTGCACATGCGTCGGAATCTGCAAAGATGGCATTTGGGTAGAATTTCAACAGGGCTCGGTGATGGAAGCTGAGCCCTGTATAGCTATGAAACAGTCTGAGGGTGGAGATTCAGGGAGAAGAGATATGTGAGAGTGAGAGTGGAGAAGTGTTGAGGCCCAAGGACACTGCACATCAAGACCACAAATACTCTATGACCAAGGTGCCATTTATCATACCATTTTGCAGGTGACAGATGCACTTAAATAGTGCCTTCAGAGTGCTCTCCATTATTATTGTCATCAAAGTGTTCTCATTAATGATTCCACTATTGTACCCATAATATTACTGACAGAAGTCCCCCATTTATAGTCCCTTTGTACCCATTAATAATGCCACCCTTCTTGGGGGCACACTATGTTTTTGCCTTGGTCATGGAAACTATAACCATACCTTACTGGGGCTGAACATTATCTCTCTCCTTCAGAGGGGTGGTAGTGCAGACAGCCACCCAACACACATTTTGCTTTGTCAGCAGTACCACTGCTCAGCTGAGAGCCCAGGATGACAGGAAGAGCTAATCTATCCAATCCATTAATAAAACATTACCTAACATAGATGATCCATATGTGGACAGTTTGGACAGTTATGTCATTGGAGCCAGGAGTGAACAGTGGGATATATTGCAGCCTTCTGTTACAGGTGTATATCAGAGATCATCACACATTTAGAAAGAAAGATATGGCTGCACATCCACATGCTATATGTAGATGTGTTGCTTTTTAGCACAGTTTCAATGACTAAGACTTCATGGCCACCTAATTCAAATGGTCCCTATCTTGAGTGGCACTGGGCTGTGACTACCACTGCCATAACACCATTCCCCTTAGGAGAACAGCTTCTGGGGCTGCTGGACCACTAGACCATTCCTAACTACGTTATGTTAGTTATTTAAAAGCTGAAAAGAGGAAATCAGGTCCTGCAAGTGAGAGACTCTCCCTTGCTAAATGGTGGGCTATTATTAGTAGTAGTAGAGGTGGCAGAAGGAGGCAATGGACCACATTGTCCAGCATTAATATTGGTTGAAATATTAGTTCAAAACCCCAAAATGAACCTCTCACCAACAATTTACTGATGGATTTACCTTTGGTGGATAGATTTCTGATCCATGGCACTGTGTGTAACTCTACGGTGTCCATTTTAGGACATCATCAGTTATCAGCCGTAACTCCGTCCCACGTCAGGCAAAACAGCGTCCCGCCTCCTCCCTCAGACCAATCTCCAGTCAGTCATCAGCCACAACTCCCTCCTCCGTCAACCAAAACTCCCTCATCCGAACTCCGTCATCTCTCAGACGAAAAACTTCCTGCCATATAGCAGAGCCGTATCAGTGTCCGCTCTGTGCTATACGGGTTCTGCTATAAATGCTATTCAGTGTCAGCTCTACTATACAGACTCTGTAGCACATGTAGTGTCTGTAGTACACGGGCAAGTTTCACAGTTTTGACTCTGCTATACATGCTGTGCAGCGTCGGTTCTGCTATGCCGCAGGAAGTTGCGTCTGAAGGATAATCGTCTGAGGGATGATGGAGTTTTTGGATTAGGGTGTTGTGACTAATGGATGATGGCGATTGTTTTTCCTGACAGGGGACGGAGTTGCGGCTGATGATTGACGGATGACTGAGTGAGGAGGCGGGACGCCGTTTCACCTGACGACTGATGATGTCCTAAAATGGATGCCGTATAACTCAATTTTATCAGACTTCCAAGTGTCTAATCTACCTGGCTGAAATGTATAGCAGGTTCCATCCTGATTATCTATTCTCTCGTATCTATTAGTTTGAGGCAGTTTGAATGCAAATGTTTCATAGCTGATCTATGACTCTGCTACACTTGGTTTTAAATGCTCAGGTCGGGACTAATTTAGACTTGATATCCTGATTGGTTAGCCTTTCTATTTCAATTTCAACCATCTTGGCACCAGCTAGGAACTTTTCCTTAGCTTGGTTTTGATAAAGGGGTAAGAAGAGTTACCATTGCGATGTCTTGGAACATTGGTTTAATTAATGGGATTCTTTAAGTAAAGAAGAAAGTTTTGTAATAAAACTGGAAGCATATGTGTTAAATATGTTGTCTTTTGCTTGAGATTTTCGAGGACTTTGTCTTCTTGAAGCTCCTAACAGGCAGTGCATAAGGGCAAGGTGCTCCTGCTAAGTGTGATGTCTTCTTTCACAGGCTTTCCCCTTCGTTTAAAAGTGCACGCATCCTGCTGAGGTGCTAAAATAAGCAATCGTAGTCCTGAAGGCAAACCCCGATAGCTGCTATAAGACAGTCAAGTATGATCGCAAGGTCTCAGCCACCTAGGGCCACAGAAAGTCATCAGTATTAAGTTGTTTTCTTCACTGTATGCTTTAAGCCATTATAAAATGTTTTGGATGCAGTTGGGAGCATTTTGCAATGTCTTAAAGTCTCTGGCTGGGGAAATTATTGCCACTGTCTTTTCCCAGACAGCTGATGATATTTCTTTTTTAGTCTTGGAATATTTTATAGTCTTAGAGTCATTCAGCGAGTGATCATTTTTAAATGTCATATATCTTGAATATATTATGCATTACATATACTGCATTAATGGCTGTACTAATGCAGAAGGAGTTTTTTTTAATCAAGAATTCCAGTCAAACATATACGTAAATATAGCATTAAGACAGTTTCAGAAAGTCCTAGCATGCCTGCATTTTAGCGTTCATATTTATATATAAAACTTTTAATGCTCAAAATGTAAAATGTAAAAAGTCTCTGCAGTGGATGCCAATTGGTTGCTGTAATCACATGCCGTTGCATGGAAGAAAGAAGCATCAGGAGTGGTTTTGGTAAACCTGTTTATTAAAGGAGATATATCATATATCGCGGGGTGGGGGGGGGTGCGCTCTGTTCCCTTGGGGCCCGTAGAGGAGATCGCAGGGGGCCCAGCAATTGGACCCCCTGCGATCTAAAATTTATTCCCTATACTGCGGATACGTTTTTGTACATGCTATTTCTCCATTAAATTGGTACTCTGGTTTTGAAAAACATATCCCTTTCCCTTTTATCCCTTATATTGCCATTCTGGGCAACACCTCTGGGCACTTAAACCTTATTAGCATAAGGTATTTGCCTATACCCTGCCTTTAAATGGTAATGGGCACAAAGGCAGTAAATAAGAGGAGATGAGCTGGCCAGCCCTAGGCACTTGCTGTGCTGAAAAAAATGCCTCCTGGGCACTTGAGCCTCAGTTACATGTTAACAAAGAGGCTTATATCTTGGTGTAGAATCCTCATGACTCTATCTGGCCATGTGCTTATTTTCACCCCTGTTTCCCTGTTTTACGGTGCAGCACAAGGTGGAATTTTCTCGGCTGCAACTGAATTTCTGAGCAGAATTCTTCTGCCAGATTCCAATTGGAAATTCTGCTGTTTGAACGAGGCCTTAGACAGGAGTCCCTGTTTCTTTATGTACATTTCATGGAACAACTACGTCGAAAGTGTAGAATTCCACAAAAACGGTAGTGTGGCAGATGATCAATTTGGGGCTCACTACATCTATAGGGTCTTTTAAATCTTCTTAAGTTTTGCCAAAACGCTGCGTTGGGATGGTGTCGCTCCGGTGTCTCATTGCCTGGCTATTCGTGTGTGTAGTGTTGTCATATTGCTGTAATCACTATTGCTTTATAACTGTTGATATTAGTATTTAGTTGCACTATACCCACTTTGGGATATGTATTTTGTATTTGCTTTATGTAACTTATGAACAGGCAATACCTGTGACACCCTGTTTTTTTATCCCCCTCTCTGGGTGGAATCGCTCCATTTTTCATGTTATATATGTCAATAAATTTTATATATTTTGCAATATAAGTTTTGGAATTATCCAATGTAAATACAAAAAGAAGCACGTACGTGCACTCACCACAAAGCAGAGACAGTCAGGTGTGGAGATTCGGGGGCCGGAAGAAGCACGCACTTACGTGCGAAACTGCCGGCGTAGCCTCCGAGCACCACGCGCCAGCGCCAAGATCCGGCACCCCGCTACCGAATCTCCACACCTGACTGTCTCTGCTTTGTGGTGAGTGCACGTACGTGCTTCTTTTTGTATTTACATTGAATAATTCATACTGTTGTATGTTCACCCGCAGGAGACATAAGTCGTTGAGGACCGTACTACTGGCATAAGTTGATACTGTTCTTAAGAGTGCTCTCTCCTTCTCTGTTGCGTTTTAAGTTTTGGAATGACTTAAATTTGTTCTGTGTTGTTGGATTCAGTAAGGAGGTCATATGGCATTATTTGATTATCGGGTTTTGTGTATTTATGTATTGTTTATTATCTATATTGAAGCAGAATGTACCTAGATACCCCGCTACCTGAGATATCTTTGTTAAATAAAAAAGGTCTGGAGTTCTGACATAAGACATAAGTGCCTGCCTGCTTGATGTTGTGCCAAATTAAGATGTATTATATAAATTGAATAATAAAGTATATCAAATATCTCATTAAAAAACACCAGCGTAACGTAAATAAAATATATCTGGTGTATTTTTCAGTACTTGTCATTTTCAGCCTAATATTGCACCCAGACACTATGCAGCACTCACACAGAATACAGATGTAGAAATTTAATTTGTTTCTTAATACCTTTTTAGTAGAACGACTGAACATAATAATTGTTTTGCCAACATGAGATATCTTTACCTCCTTTTGTCCCCTTTCTTCATCATGAATGTCTTATTAACTTAAGTTACTTAAATAGAAATTAATTGTTCTCGCAAGTGAACTCTGTGTAACTTGCAGAAATTATCTTGATCGGAAAAAAAATATTGCAATTGGCAGTGCTTAGAATCATTGTAACTTCACAAAGGGATGGAAGAATTAGATCAGATCAAGGATGCTTTCACAGTCATCTTGGTGTTTAAAGTGGATACGCAGCCTTACTTGCCAATGTTCCCCTATTGTTATCGGAATAAAATTTTAAACTGCAGAGACACATGAGACATTTTGGATTCGGAAATGCGGCACATAACAATTAATGTAACATTTTTGACAGCCGACAAGTGGCAGGTTACCAAGTTTAGTACCCTGGAAGTCTGTTAGGTCATACAGTAATATAATGAGGCTTTACCTGAAGCGCTGAATTACCTACATTTTTGCAGACATTTTTGTTATTGCTCCGGTGCAGTGGTTCATAACCTTGTTGGAGGTGCTGAACCCCACCAGTTTCATATGCGCCTTCACCGAACCCCTCTTAATTGGAAAAATAAAATATGATTTTTTCAAATTCAAAACATAGAAGGTATAAATTTAAGTATATATTTATTCATAGGTGCACAAAATGAACAAAACCATTAAGAACAAAGAACAAAACCATGAAAACATGATTTTCACACACAAACATAATGAATATTTACTGCAAATCAGTGTGACTTCTGCTGTTGTCTTTCAGAGAACAGTTCAGAAATGCGCGGCTTTACCTTGGCAAGTGCCGCTCTCATGTCATTTTCGCAACAATAGCAGTGTTCCCCCACATTAGGCAGGCAGTGTTCCCCCACATTAGGCAGGCAGTGTTCCCCCCACATTAGGCAGGCAGTGTTCCCCCACATTAGGCAGGCAGAGTTCCCCTCATTAGGCAGGCAGTGTTCCCCCACATTAGGCAGGCAGTGTTCCCCCACATTAGGCAGGCAGAGTTACCCCACATTAGGCAGGCAGTGTTCCCACACATTAGGCAGGCAGAGTTCCCCCACATTAGGCAGACAGAGTTCCCCCACATTAGGCAGGCAGTGTTCCCCCACATTAGGCAGGCAGTGTTCCACCACATTAGGCAGGCAGTGTTCCCCCACATTAGCCAGGCAGTGTTCTCCCACATTAGGTAGGCAGTGTTCCCCCACATTAGGTAGGCAGTGTTCCCCCACATTAGCCAGGCAGTGTTCCCCCACATTAGGCAGGCAGTGTTCCCCCACATTAGGTAGGCAGTGTTCCCCCCACATTAGGCAGGCAGTGTTCCCCCACATTATGTAGGCCAGTGGTCTTCAACCTGCAGACCTCCAGATGTTGCAAAACTACAACTCCCATCATGCCCGGACAGCCAACAGCTGTCCGGACATGCTGGGAGTTGTAGTTTTGCAACATCTGGAGGTCCATAGGTTGAAGACCACTGATGTAGGAAGTGTTCCCCCACAGACATACAGTCTCCAGCCATATACGGTGTATGGCTGGAGGCTGTATACCTGTGTACTGCCCACTTCAGTGCTCCTATCACCGCTCCGGCTATAGCAGTAGGTCTCGGGACCGGTGGTCGGAGCACCGAAGATGACGTGCCGCTGGTCACTTACCAAGCTGGTCAGCGTGCGTCTTCCTCCTTCTCTATCCTCCGGTCCTCGGCGCCTTCGTTTTCATGGGCGCACGCACGGGAACCCCCGGGACTGACTCACCGAACCCCTGGGGTTTGATCGAACCCAGGTTAAGAACCACTGCTTCAGTGCATCTAAAATTAAAAAAATAGCTAAGATAATATCCATTAAAATTCCTTTTTTTTTATCTAAGGAATTATATTGATGAAGTGGTAGTGCTAATAGAGTTTCTGCCTTCTTCTAACATATCTACCTTCTCCATTGGGCAGTGTTGGACAGGCATGCGTAGATGCTGCTTATCTCTCAGCACCATTTAACAGTGATGTGGCCCCTTCATACTCCCTGCAATTCTTCTCTACGTATCAGAAGAGAAGAAAAACATATTGGCCCTCATTTACTATTGCAAACCCGACATGTTTTGTCGGGTTGTGTGCCAGATTCTGCCGCATTGCGCCAGAAATTCTGTCTGCGCCAGAATCTGCGCCACAAATTCTGTCTGCGCCAGAATCTGCAACAGAATTTGCGCCAGAATTGAAAGAAACCCGACTAACTCTCCATTTTGCTAAGAAAACCCGAAAAAGGGTCGTGGAAGCCATGGAAAGGGGGCGTGGTCTTCGAAAAGGGGTGTGTTCCTGACATTTTCACAAAAACCCAACATATTTACTAAGGTTTCCACATAAAATGTGGTGGATTTCAGCTGAGGAAAACCAGACAGATCAGAGCATGTGTAAAAAAAAGCAAAATGTAGGGAAAGTGGAAAATGTAGGGAAATCTTAGTAAATACCATGGAAAATAAATTGTAGGGAATTAAAACCCACAAAGAAACCTGCACTCCACTCTTAGTAAATGAGGGCCATTTCCGATATTCCGGTATAAGTTAACGGCTATTTATCCCCCCTCGACACCGCTGCAGATCAATGCACTGCAGTGGCTTTTGCGGTGCCATAGGCCGCCGCCACCCGCTTCTCTCCCCCTACCTGTCAGGGTGGTCCGGGCCATCCATCCTTCCTGTAGTGTCCGGCGGCATTCCGGGTGGAGGGTGAACCGGTCCGGGCTGTCCTTCTTCTCCGGGGGTCATCTTCTCCACTCCGGGCAGGCTCCGGCCTAGTAACGCAGCATAGACGCCGCTGCGCAGTGACGCCCATGCGCAGTGACGCACCTGACGTCACGGCGTAGCGGCGTCTATGCAGCGTACTAGGCCGGAGCCTGCCCGGAGTGGAGAAGAGGACCCCCGGAGAAGGACAGCCCGGACCGGTTCACCCTCCACCCGGAATGCCGCCGGAAACTACAGGAAGGAAGAATGGACGCCCCGGACCACCCCCATTACGGGTAAGTTTAATTTTTTTTATTGACTCGGAGGGTGGGGGAGGGGCCCGACCGGTATAGCGGTATGGGCAAAAAGCCATACCGGTATACCGGCCAGCACTACGGTGGGGGGTGTGACGCGGTGCGGTGGGTCGGGGGGGCGTTCGCTGTGCGGCGGGTCAGGGGTGGGGGCTATCACGGTGCGGTGGGGCCGGTGCGGGGGGCGGGGCATTATCGGCTTATCGGCAAGGTAATTGCCGATACCGATAATGCCCAAAATCGTGATTATCGGCCGATAATATCGGCCATACCGATAATCGGTCGATCCCTAAAACAAGGCACTCTCTAAAAAGTGAATGCTATAGGTTCATATAATACCACTATACACCACACCTACAGGAACGGACCAGTGCAGGGGAAGATGAGTTACTTGTCTAAGGTGGATGATTAATGTAAAACCCATTTAAAAGCCTCTACCAGCGTGTAGGTTCACATCAACATACAATAACCAAGCAAAACAACTGCATGTCTTTAAAAAATTGACAAAATGTAAAACATGTCATCTGAATAAGAAAGTATAAATCAAGAAAACCTCAAGTGCCCTTGCCTTTCCCTTATATCTTTTAGCAAGCACCACTCAGTTAGGAAAAATGAAGGCATTAGTTGGTGTATGTCTGCATCAATCATATGACAAGGAATACATTTTTTCTGCTTTCCAAAAAGGTATTTTGCTTGTTTTTCCACACCTCTCTCAAACGATCTAGGAGCAAAATCTTCTAGCAGTTTGTGTTTATAGCTCAGAGCAGTGTCTCCATAGCTACAGACTACAAGCAAACCCTATGTAGTCTGATCCTGTAGTCTTGTTACTCTACATCCTCTGCCTTCTCTGAATAAAATGAAAACACAGTTGAAAATTAAAGGAAAATTAAAGAAAAACTGTAATAAATAAAAACATGCTTTCTCACTTTTAATAGCTGTAGGATTCCTGAGTAATATGATGCATAGCAACAATCAAGTAATGAGCTGGGTGACAACTAGAAATCCTCTTAGCTCTGAGTTTTGCTTTTGCCAGTGAACCCCTTCTAGGCTGCTTCCTGTAAGATTTGGTCGAGGACTCCCATCAGCTCTCCATCCACCCTCCAATGATAATACTTCAGCCTTGCTATGTGGTACTTCTCAGACACTATTGTCCTCAGGGTCTCTACAGAGGTTTAGGTCAGTCTCAATGCCAGCCTTCTGCTAGGCACATCTGCTCCAGGCCCCAGCCCACCGACGCTCTCCTGATAGCCTACTCCAGCCTCCATGCCAACCAACACTATCAATTCTGCAGGAATCCCACATTCTTTCAACATTATGGTGCAGGGATTTAGCACCGTAGTGCACTCATCTACATCAGTGTCAGGCTATAAATGTTCAATGCTGATGCTGGCTTTTTCTTCTGTCAACATTTTCACTGTCAGCCGCCACCGCAGAATATGGCAGTACCATTGCACACAATGGCCTCCAAGTCCAGGGAACTGCATTCCAATGCACAGAAATAAACAGTCCCCGCCCTTAGGCTGCTTTCACACTATGAGCATTCATCTGTTATTAAACTTCCATTTTCTGTATGAAAATGGATGTATAATAACAGATGAAAGAACGGGTGCTAACAGATGAAAAAATATTAATCCGTTAAGACCCGTTATAACATCCCTCATGTATGGCCATAACAGCCGGGACTACTACTACTCCCATCATGGAACAGACTTCTTTCCATGATGGGAGTAGTAATTCCCTGGCTGCGGGAGTCTGCGGACATCTGGGGAGGCTACATTAGTGTTTGTACTACTACTACCCCCATCATGGAACAGAGTCTGTTACATGATGGGGTTGTAGTCCAGGGGCTGTGGGATTGATCACGCTGGGTTTCACTTCTGAGACCCGATGCGATCAGAAGTTATTAAGCAAGGGAGCGGGCAGCATGGTCCGATGTACGATGTATTTTACTTTCATTTTTTAATTCCCCGCAGGGAGCCCTGAATGGCCGGTACTGAGGAGCCATTCAGGGCTCTCAGCGGGAGATTTAAAAATGAACATTGTGAGTAGCAGGGGCAATATGTATATTAAAAGTGCTGTGGGGGCAAGATATATAGTGCTGCAGGGGGGGGGGGCAGACATATAGCCTATATATCTAGCCCCCCCAGCGCATTTATAATATGCCCCCTGCAGCACATTTATATATATACATATATACCCCCCGCCGGCGCATTAATAAATATATACCCCCCGCAGCGCATGTATAATGTGCCCTTGCAGTGCAGCCCTCTATATACATATGTCACTGCTCGCTATGAATGAAAAGCATTCTAGCAGTAGCATCGGCCGGATACCTTTCATTCATAGCACATGTGCCGGCATATGTATTAAGAAGCGCTGTGGGGTGCAGATAATGCTATATGTCTGCCCCCCCCCTCCCCAGTGCTTCTATATACATATACCCCTGCAGCGCTATGTATGAAAAGTATTGTACTCTTTGCTAACAGAAATGACAAGGCTTCTGTAGACTTTGTAACCCCTAACGGGAATCAGATCAAACATTATTTATTCCTTTATTGGACTCTTCCATGATGGGGTTAGTAGTTCAAACACTAATGTAGCCTCCCCAGCTGTCCGCAGACTCCCGCAGCCAGGGAGTTACTACTCCCATCATGAAACAAGTCTGTTCCATGATGGGAGTAGTAGTAGTCCCTCAGCACTGTAGGAGTCTGCTGATGTCACCTCTTCTGAGCGCAGAAGTAATAACGGATATTATAAACCAGATGCAAACGGATGACATAAAGGCTCATCCGTTTGCCATAGACTTCAATGTTAAAAATAACGGCCATTAATTTTCCCATTTCTTGTGACGGGCGAAAAATGAGTGCATGTGCCGTTATTTCTCCCATCACAACTAACGACTGTTATTCAAAGTAATAGGGTCTTCACTGCCTCTCATTCTCCAAGCAGCCTATAACGGACTCTGAATAATATTGAGTCTTTTTCTAATACATTTCTAGAACGCTGTAATGTAGAAGATTTCATTATTAAAGATTTATCAGTTTGATTCTATTTTTTACTTATGCATTTTTCGACCTTTTCAGATGGTTCAGAATCCATTGACTTCACTTTCAGAGTCGTATCCGCCTTCCAGATAAAAGATAATATGTTATATGTTCTAATGCTGGCCATTGACTGTGTGTTAAAGAGAAATATTGATAATGTAATTTCACTTTCGCTGCTTTTTTATATTTCGTTACAGTATATGCTATTTTCCATCTTTGCAGTTTATATAGTTTGTGACTGGAATGGAAATTGTACTCTTTGCTAACAGAAATGACAAGGCTTCTGTAGACTTTGTAACCCCTAACGGGAATCAGATCAAACATTCTTTATTCCTTTATTGGAAAAGTCATGCACGTACATAATAGATTATTTTCTTCATATATAACCTTTGTTGAACTTACACTTATAGTTATAAAGTTATTATGGTTGGATAAAGAAGTATGTCCATGAGTGTTAACCAGGGGAAGGGAGAGGGCATGAATGAGAGGAAAATGAAGTGGGAGGGTAAAGCTGAAAACTTTGTCATCCCCTATTGATCTAAAAGAAGACAATAAAAAATTAAATGTATAAATAGCAAATTCAGCAGCACTCTTTCAGGGGTGGAGCTCCTCCAAGGAGACTTAAAAGATTTGATGCGGGCAAAAATAAGGGTAAGGTCCACAAACAGTCCGTGTAGGATACAAGAAATCTAGTCGAATGCAGCACTCCAATATTGGTGGAAAAACTGTGAAAAAGGTCTTATTTCATCATAATGTGAGCAGCAACTTTTTAACTCTCTCCAGAGTCTTTTTCAATCTTGAAAAATAAAACTCTGGAGAGAGTCGAAATGTATGATGGAATAAGACCCTTTTCACAGTTTTTTTCATCAATATTGGAGTGCTGCATTCAACTAGATTTTAAAGGAGTACTCCGGGATAAGAAGACTTATCCCCTATCCGACCGCTGGGGCCCTCCGCGATCCCCCGTATGGGGCCCTCGGCTCTTTGCCGAAATAGCACGTTTTGACCACCGCAGGACGTGGTGGCCGACACACCCCCTCAATACATTTCTATGGCAGAGGCGGAGGCTGCCGAATGCAACGATCCGGCTCTCCCATAGAGATGTATTGAGGGGGCGTGTCATGTGACGATCGGGCCCTTGCCGCTGACTACCGGGCCCCGTACGGGAGATCATGAGGGGCCCAGTGGTCGGACCCCCCGCAATCTGAAACTTATCCCCTATCTTTAGGATAGGGGATTCATTTTCTTATCTCGGAGTACTCATTTAAGTAGCGATGTGCATATATATATATATATATATATATATATATATATATATATATGTATATCCCAGGGAATATTGAGAGATGTCCCTATTGAAAAAAAAAAAAGCCCAAAAATCATTCTAAATAACGCAATACTGTACTGTACTCCAGAGTGTAATTACATATTAAACATGATAAAAAGGAATATTACAGTAGAATCTCCCAGTGCCGTTTAGTCTCCCCTTATCCCTCCCCTGTATCATTTCATCACCCTTTATACCCTGTGCCACCTCATTTACCCGTGCATTGTGCCAAATTACCCCCCCCCCCCTTACCCCCTTTCCCCATCATTTCCCCTGGTAAACAGGGGGTGATGAATTTGCACAGTGGGTAATAAAGGGGAAATGGAATAGCACAGGGGGGATCAAGAGGAAATCATGTGGCACAGGGGGTAATAAAGGGGGAGATGATTTGCCACAGGAGAAATAAAGTGGCATGGGGGGGATCAGGGAAGGAGGGGGGTGAATCATGTGGCCAGCGGTCTTCTGTTTCTGTGCTGGGGCTTCTGCCTGGGGGTGCAGTGAGGGCCTGGGCCCCTTACTGGGGTATTGGCTGTACCCCCTGACAGCAGCCCTGTGTACAAGGTAGGGCCGGCAGATAAGATTGGTTGACCCCTATTGGGAGTGTTTTGTCCCCTAATGGGAGTGTTTTCTCCCCTTTCTGGTGTGTCCGCATCCGCTATTGGGAGTGTCCCCTATTCGGAGGGTAAAAATACATTAAATATTATGGGTATCTGCCGGAGAACTAAAAACTGTCCGCTCTTGTGAGGTGTCCACTGAGGGAGATTTTACTGTATAAAGCATTTTTTGTTGGAAGCAGCTAAAATGGGCAAGCTAAAGTATCCTAAAGAATAGGCAAGCTGAATGGGCAAACGTAAGGATCTCTGCTCTCCCTCACTTTTCATCTCCTCTTTAATTGAGAGACAAAAAGGGACTGGCGGGGTGGGGGTGGCAATTGAGCAGCTTGGCCCCACCTCCTTGACAGCAGCCCTGAGGAATACAAAAGTGATTTTATAAGTTTGACAACCATCATCTGCTCCAGGAAAGATACAGTTGCTTTTGTACCCTAAGGACCCATTCATACTGCAGGGTGGAGAAACTCCGCATAGAAAATCAGGTGCAGTGGCCTTCCATTGTTTTCTGTGGGATTCTGGACTCTGCCAAAAGAATGAACATGTGTATTCTTTTGGTGAAATCCGCTCAGATGCATAGCCATCAGTAAAGACAACGCATGTCCGAGTGGTTTTAGTGCTGCACACGGATATCCAAGCGGATTGTCTACCATGTAAATGCGCCCTAACAGCTATCCAACTGCGTCTGTAAGGAAATGTGTCCTCTTTTTTTCCCTCTTATTATTATACTATTTGTTATAATAAGCGAATGTATACGTAAACTTTTTTGTTTTGCTTTGAATAAATAGTTACACTGGGAGCTGCCATGTCTAACAGCTTATGTGTACTGTGTCACTTCACAACACTTAGATGCTTTATGGCAGACACAGTGCATAGGAGATAATGGACACTGCCTCCTATCCCCATTTTCAATGCTAGAGCCATACTAGCTGTAAACTGCACTTGTGTAGTTCATTGCTATCATGAGGGGATAGAGGCATATACAGTGACAGTGATTGTGTTAGTAATAAAACTCTTCACTGTCACTGATGCTCTACTCGGTCGGTCACTGTTAGGCTATGTTCACACTGCAGAATTTCTGTGTCGTCACTGTTAGGCTATGTTCACACGGCAGAATTTCTGTGTCGGTCACTGTTAGGCTATGTTCACACGGCAGAATTTCTGTGCCGTCACTGTTAGGCTATGTTCACACGGCAGAATTTCTGTGCCGTCACTGTTAGGCTATGTTTACACGCCAGAATTTCTGCGCTTCCGCTCAGACTCTGTCCTGCCAAGCTGACAGCTGTTTTTTTTTTGTTGCAGTTTTATGGATTTGCCACGGAATGTGCGCAGAATTTGTGCTGAATTTCTTGCGTTCAACTTACAGATTTTAGACGAAATTCAGAGTCCCATTGATTTAACTGACTCTGCTTCCACAATCTTCCACAAAAAGAATTGACATGTTAATTCTTTTTTTCAGAATCCAGAATGCAAAATTTCCTCAGCAGACAATCTGCCGTGTGAATGGGACAGTGAAAATTTCATTTACCACAATGTCAATTTATTGTAGCAGAATTTCTGAGGTTAATTGTTCCGTGGAATTTCACTCTGAAATTCTGCCATGTGAACATGGCCTCAGATGGTTTTATCAGGAGGGCGGACAGGAGTGAAACTCAGGCGCTACTGTTTTTTTCCACAACTACTACTCTCAGCAGCCAGCAGTATAAGAATCAGACTTTTTGTCCCACAGGAGCTTTGGGGTCAGAGGTTAATTTTGTATTTCAGAAAGTAAATAAACAGTGTAGGGCTACAATTTCCCTTCCGGTCCTCCATTGTTACCATTGCTGTCTTGTCCCGGAAAGCTGAGGGACTAAAGGTCGGTCGGAAGTGTCCAGCAACTATGCTATTAAACCCGCCCCAAGGGAGGATCTGTTTACTAGTATATCTAAGAGGTAGTTGCATGGTCATTCGGCTGTGACATGGATGCTGTTGGAGAGCGGCATTGGTGGGTGGCCCTAAATGGGCAAATTTTTTTGTTTACTGGAGACATAAGGGAATTGCTTCAGAAGGGAATGTGATACTATTTGATGCTTGAATTGGTGTATGTGGTGTCCATCTGATCGGTATCATTCCCATCTTCTCATATGTCAGTGGTGATTGTACCAAACTTTCAAGTCTACTTTGCTCCTATATACTGTATGATTATTTAATGCACTAAAGGGGTACTCCGGTGGAAAACTTTTTTTTTTAATCAACTGATGCCAGAAAGTTAAACAGATTTATAAATGACTTCTATAAAAAAATTGTAACCCTTCCAGTACTTCTTAGCTGCTGAATACTAAATGGGAAATTCTTTTCTTTTTGGAACACAGAGCTCTCTGCTGACATCATGACCACAGTGCTCTCTGCTGACATCTCTGTCCATTTTAAGAACTGTCCAGAGTAGGAGAGAATACCCATAGAAAACATATGGTGCTCTGGACAGTTCCTAAAATGGACAGAGATGTCAGCAAAGAACACTGTGGTCATGATGTCAGCAGAGAGCTCTGTGTTCCAAAAATAAAAGAATTTCCTCTAGTATTCAGCAGCTAATAAGTACTGGAAGGATTCAGATTTTTTAATAGAAGTAATTTACAAATCTGTTTAACTTTCTGGCACCAGTTGATTTAAAAAAAAGTTTTCCACCGGAGTACCCCTTTAATGTCGATCATATGAGCACTTTGATCCAGCATGCAATCATTTTGTATTCATTTCTGAGCTAGCACTTTATATTGTATGCATATTATTAGGATGTATGTTCTCTCACTCAGTCTGCTGATGAACTCACATGCTATATAACTAATCTATATTGGGTGAAACACGTTGAGACTGGAAAGGGGTTGTGAGATACGCTGTGTACTTAATGTCAGTCCATGGATGGTGGACCAACTCTAAGTGCTTGGTGGAAGCTATGGAAGCTGGATACTGCTTCTTGGAATTTTGGGACCCAGGTTAGTGTTTCCCAACCAGTGTGCCTCCAACTGTTGCAAAACTACAACTCCCAACAAGCCTGTAGTTTTGCAACAGCTGGGGGCATACTGGTTGGGAAACACTGACTCAGGTGAGTGTCCTAGTACCGTATCTAGAATATATTCCTGTCTATTTTGTGTTATATATTGATATCATAGTAAAAGTTAAGTTTTAGCAATTTTTGCATTAAAGGGGTATTCCAGGCCAAAACTTTTTTTTATATATCAACTGGCTCCGGAAAGTTAAACAGATTTGTAAATTACTTCTATTAAAAAATCGTAATCCTTCCAATAGTTATTAGCTTCTGAAGTTGAGTTGCTGTTTTCTGTCTACCTGCTTTCTGATGACTCACGGGAGCTGTGCAAGCTGTGCAGCTCCTATGGGGATATTCTCCCATCATGCACAGCTCCCGGGACGTGACATCATCATTGAGCAGTTAGACAGAAAACTTCAGAAGCTAATAACTATTGGAAGGATCAAGATTTTTTAATAGAAGTAATTTACAAATCTGTTTAACTTTCCTGAGCCAGTTGATGTTTTTAAAATAAGGTTTTGCCTGGAATACCCCTTTAATATGACTAATAAAGAATAATTAATATGACTACAACTCCTAGTATGATTCTTTTTGTATTTGCTGCACAGAGAGACCATCCTGGTAGTTGTAGTCCTTCATTGTCTAATTACTTTTTGAAATACAAGTATAGATTAATTTATTGTGTTTGTGGGAGGGGACTTGTGTATTTAACCCCTCCCCCTTCATACTCAGATGATCTCGACATCAGCGCTTGAGATATATCCACCCACATCCTTTTTTTTTTTTTTTTTTTAGATATTTCTTACATTTTTACATTTTCCTCCACACTAGGTATGCCCCCTTCTTTAGGTATACCTACACGGCCTAACAGGGCACATCCCAGGCAATCGTAACGCCCTCCCTACGGACCCATAAGGACACGACCACAATTTAACTTATGACCCTGCAGCTCCTTTGGGATGAAAAGACTGATCCTTATGAAAAATAATCCCCATGCTACAAATCCCCCATAGGAAATAAAATAGTGTAAAAAAGTTAAAAGGATAAATACCCCCCTAATAACAACTCCCCCTTTCCCTTTACAATTTTTTTTCATAAATAAAAAGCTGGTATTCCCATATGTGGCAATGTCCAATCTAATATTATGTCATTTATCCTGCACAGTGAACGCCATAGACAAAAAATAAAAACATCACTTCCCACAAAACAAGGAACACAAAGCAATCATAAAGTGCCAAATTGCATCTACCCCAAAATTCTACCAATAAGTAGTATGGGTCATCACACAAAAAATGAGCCCTCACACAGCCACATAGAGAAAAAAATAAAGAAGTCATTGTAACACCTGCCCTCCAGCTGAACACGCCGGCCGTGAGCGCTCTCTGCTTATGTCCCCGCTGCTGGCGGGGATGGGATTCGCATCGCGGGACGCTCACGCATGCGAATCCCAGCCCGTCACTCACCTCCCTCAACTTCCGCCTCTCCGTGTCCTTGCAGCCCCGCGCCAGAGCTCTTTCACTTAAAGGGCCAGTGCTCTATTAATCAAGTGTCTACACCTGTCCCCGTCCTTAAATATCAGCTGCTCCCTTGTTTCCCTGCCGGATCTTAGGTTACCTTGTGCCATAGAGAAAGCCCTGTGTCCCTGTTACCGTGTGCCTGTTCCTTGACACCTTACCTCCCCTGCACCTGTGTTACCTGCCCTGACTCACTGCCATCTTGCCACATTCTGCCAGTCTCCTTCTGTGCCACGCCACCTCCCAGCTACTTGTGTGGACGAGTCGTGCCAGGGGTAGCGACCTGGGTGCTGCCTGCCGCAGCAAGATCATCCCGCCTTGCTGCGGGCTCTGGTGAAAACCAGCGGCACCTTAGACTCTGCTCCCTGGCACGGCTCACGTCATCATCCACACAGGCCCAGAGGATCCACCACCTGCCGTGATCTGTTACAGTCATAAAGGCCAGAGCATGGAATTTCAAAAAAGTAACAAAAGTATATATATTTATATACATATATATATATATATATATATATATATATATATATATTTAGTTGTTTTATATGCTAAACTATATGGTAAAATGAAGGTCGCCATTAAAAGGTAATACTTGTCCACGAAAAATAATTTTGGTATTCTGATACAGTTTTGTAGTTCATGTATAGTGTACGAAAATGCCACAGTGGGTGGTAGAGGGTCCAATGTTACTTGAAGGGCACCCATAAATGAAACATTCCATTGTTACTTTTGCTTAAAATAACAAACATTTGGACGGATTCTGCAATGAAGCCCACAAATCTAAAACAAATCCGTAATGTTTCTACATCAAACTAACAAGCTGAAATTTTTAAATCTGTAACGCAGGTCAACTCCAGTGCGGATTATACCACAGCGTGTGGATTTGTTAAAATGTCAATGACTTTGCTGAGTGTACTATACCGCGGCAGCTGGTATTTAAAAAACGTACTCCGGGCCCCTGTCCTTCTTCACACAGGCACAAAAGGAAGGGAGGTTTGAGGTCACCAGCAGGGAGAGGGTTGAGACCTAATCTACACCAGTCATGTTACAGGTTGCTTGCCTTCACCATATTCTCATGTTAGCTCCCTCTGCTGTTCAACAGTGGGAAATATGAGAAAAAATACCTGACAAGAGAAAAAAACTAAATAAATGTTAAAAATATACAAAAAACCTGAAAAGAGCTTACCTTTGCTTCAACACATCATGCCATACATTTATGTTATGCCATGCATTCTGTCTAGGAAGCGAGCACAGGAACTACGCTTGCTTCATAGATAGTGAGTGACGTCAATGATGGACGTCGGCAATCGTGCAGATGTCTGTCATTTAACCTCTTAAGTACCATGATTAATAGCGTACACAGCACCTAAGAGCTTGCCTAACAGGCAATTTGTGGGGTGTTGATCAGTTTGTATGGTACGTCACTAGACATCTATGCCTGCCACAGGGCAATCTACTCATAGAGTCTGCCCCAGGCAGACTTTACTAGCAAGGCACAGATTTCACTGATAGCATAGCAATGATTAATATAAGCAATCCAGGCATTGCTTATAAAGTTCCTATAGAGGTTGGCTTATTTTCTCACCTTATCCGGTTTTTCAACTGGTTTTTCAACTGCAGCAGGCCACGGTTTTCAGTCTGGTTCAAAAACCGGATATGGTACCAAAATGAGCCGACCGGAGTTACTGACTCTGGTCACCTCATTGAAATGAATAGGGTATGACACAGGTCTGACAAGGATACAGCAGAAGGTGGTTTTAAATTTCCCCTGTCCCAAACGTGATGTGAATGCAGCTGTCACGATTCGGCTTACGGGTTGTGGATCCGCTGTGTCAGCGAGGGATTGGCGTGGACCGTGCTAGTGGACCGGTTCTAAGAGGCTACTGGTTTTCACCAGAGCCCGCCGCAAAGCGGGATGGTCTTGCTGCGGCAGTAGCAACCAGGTCGTATCCACTAGCAACGGCTCAACCTCGCTGACTGCTGAGAAGGCGTGGGACAGAAGGACTAGGCAGAGGCAAGGTCAGACGTAGCAGAAGGTCGGGGGCAGGCGGCAAGATTCGTAGTCAGGATGGATAGCAGAAGTTCAGGTAACACAGGCTTTGGACACACTAAACGCTTTCACTGGCACAAGGCAACAAGATCCGGCAAGGGAGTGCAAGGGAGGAGATCAGATATAGCCAGGGAGCAGGTGGAAGCCAATTAAGCTAATTGGGCCAGGCACCAATCATTGGTGCACTGGCCCTTTAAGTCTCAGAGAGCTGGCGCGCGCGCGCCCTAGAGAGCGGAGCCGCGCGCGCCAGCACATGACAGCAGGGGACCGGGACGGGTAAGTGACCTGGGATGCGATTCGCGAGCGGGCGCGTCCCGCTGTGCGAATCGCATCTCCGACGGCCATGACAGTGCAGCGCTCCCGGTCAGCGGGACTGACCGGGGCGCTGCAGGGAGAAAGACGCCGTGAGCGGGGAGGAGCGGGGACCCAGAGCGCTAGGCGTAACAGTACCCCCCCCCTTAGGTCTCCCCTTTTTTTTGTCCGGAAACTGCCTCCCCTGGGATGAGGACACCGGGAAAGAATGGAGGTTTTCCTCAACGGCAGGCAGTACAGCAGGAGTTGGAATGGGGAGGGAGGGCAGAGGGTGAAGCTTGGCACGGGGCAGGGAGACACAAGGACGGGAGCCATGGGAAGGCACAGAGGCTTGCCTGACGGGACTGGGAGGGGGGGAGAGGCACTTCCTGTGGCAGGCAGAGTCCCAGTTCTTGATCTCCCCGGTGGTCCAATCAAGGGTGGGAGAATGAAGCCGGAGCCATGGCAGACCGAGGAGGACCTCAGAGGTACAGTTGGGGAGAACGAAGAGCTCAATCCTTTCGTGGTGGGGTCCAATAGACATCAGGAGGGGTTCTGTGCGATAACGCACGGTGCAATCCAAACTGACTCCGTTGACCGCGGAAATGTAGAGCGGCTTGAAGAGACGGGTCACCGGGATGCTGAATTTATTCACAAAGGACTCCAAAATAAAATTCCCAGAGGCACCAGAGTCCAAGCAGGCCACGGCTGAGAGGGAGGAGTTGGCTGAAGGAGAAATCCGCACGGGCACCGTGAGACGTGGAGAAGCGGACTTAGAACCAAGAGACGCCACACCCACGTGAGCTGAGTGCGTGCGTGCGTTTCCCAGACGTGGAGGACGGATAGGGCAATCCACCAAGAAATGCTCAGTACTGGCACAGTACAGACAAAGATTTTCTTCTCTACGGCGATTCCTCTCTTCCTGGGTCAGGCGAGACCGATCCACTTGCATGGCCTCCTCGGCGGGAGGCCCAGGCGTAGACTGCAAAGGATCCTGTGGGAGAGGTGCCCAGAGATCTAAGTCTTTTTCCTGGTGGAGCTCTTGGTGTCGCTCAGAAAAACGCATGTCAATGCGGGTAGCCAAATGGATGAGTTCTTGGAGGTTGGCAGGAATCTCTCGTGCGGCCAGCACATCCTTGATGCGACTGGATAGGCCTTTTTTAAAGGTCGCGCAGAGAGCCTCGTTATTCCATGATAACTCGGAAGCAAGAGTACGAAATTGGATGGCGTACTCGCCCACTGAAGAATTACCCTGGACCAGGTTCAACAGGGCAGTCTCGGCAGAAGAAGCTCGGGCTGGCTCCTCGAAGACACTCCGGACTTCAGCGAAGAAGGACTGGACTGTGGCTGTGGCAGGATCATTGCGGTCCCAGAGCGGTGTGGCCCAAGACAAGGCCTTTCCTGAAAGAAGGCTTACAACGAACGCCACCTTAGACCGTTCTGTAGGAAACAAGTCCGACAACATCTCCATATGCAGGGAACACTGAGACAAAAATCCACGGCAGAGTCTGGAGTCCCCATCAAATTTGTCCGGCAGGGACAAGCGGAGGCTAGGGGCGGCCACTCGCTGCGGAGGAGGTGCAGGAGCTGGCGGAGGAGATGGTTGCTGCTGTAGCAGAGGCAGAAGTTGCTGTAACGTGGCGGTCAACTGCGACAGCTGCTGTCCTTGTTGGGCAATTTGCTGCGATTGCTGAGCGACCACCGTGGTAAGGTCAGCGAGACTTGGCAGCGGCACCTCAGCGGGATCCATGGCCGGATCTACTGTCACGATTCGGCTTACGGGTTGTGGATCCGCTGTGTCAGCGAGGGATTGGCGTGGACCGTGCTAGTGGACCGGTTCTAAGAGGCTACTGGTTTTCACCAGAGCCCGCCGCAAAGCGGGATGGTCTTGCTGCGGCAGTAGCAACCAGGTCGTATCCACTAGCAACGGCTCAACCTCGCTGACTGCTGAGAAGGCGTGGGACAGAAGGACTAGGCAGAGGCAAGGTCAGACGTAGCAGAAGGTCGGGGGCAGGCGGCAAGATTCGTAGTCAGGATGGATAGCAGAAGTTCAGGTAACACAGGCTTTGGACACACTAAACGCTTTCACTGGCACAAGGCAACAAGATCCGGCAAGGGAGTGCAAGGGAGGAGATCAGATATAGCCAGGGAGCAGGTGGAAGCCAATTAAGCTAATTGGGCCAGGCACCAATCATTGGTGCACTGGCCCTTTAAGTCTCAGAGAGCTGGCGCGCGCGCGCCCTAGAGAGCGGAGCCGCGCGCGCCAGCACATGACAGCAGGGGACCGGGACGGGTAAGTGACCTGGGATGCGATTCGCGAGCGGGCGCGTCCCGCTGTGCGAATCGCATCTCCGACGGCCATGACAGTGCAGCGCTCCCGGTCAGCGGGACTGACCGGGGCGCTGCAGGGAGAAAGACGCCGTGAGCGCTCCGGGGAGGAGCGGGGACCCGGAGCGCTAGGCGTAACAGCAGCCTTACCTACATACAGCTAGAAAACCCCATTTAGGTCCTGTCATTTATGTAAATGCCTGATACAACAGCAGCGGCTCATAAAAGGTGAGCGTTTACATTAACTCCATTAACACATTACACAGAGTTCAGGATGTCATCCCAGTTGTAGTGTAGCGGTGTCGCTCCGTATTAAAGACCTTTTCTACAGAGAAGCTTTTTTTTCCCCCTTGAATAACCTACGTAAGAAGCCATTGTTCTGCTCATCTTCCGCTGAGCCGGTCCTTTGAACAGACACAAATCAGAACCCGCACGCCATTGATTTGTTGGAGGACTCTTGTGCTGTTATTGCTAATATGGTAAAGTGCAGGTGCTAGTGATTCTGTAAGGCAGGTTCGGTGCCTTACGAAGAGGATTTGTTCATATTGCTTGTACCGTGCATAGATCATTTCTCCAACAGCAGGGAGCTGTTTTTCCCAGGGGAATAAATGACTTAAGCATGTATCCGTCTGTAGATTTTTTTGGGGGATAGCAGATGGCAGACAGGCTCCGCAGGATACCAAGGAGACAGAGTAAAATGTACTGTTTGCTGGTAATGTGGTGACTATATATATATATATATATATATATATATATATATATATATATAAAGGTTCACAAATGAGTAAAATAATACGGCAACGCTTTTGTTCATTTGCGCACGGTAGCTTCGTGTTGTTCTGCTGGCTGCTGGATTTATGACCTTTACGTGTAGATTTGATTAGAATAACGCTCTGGCTGGCAAATAAGAGGGAAAAAAAGCTGATTTTATTTGTTTTCTGTCTACTAAATATTTAGACAGGAGGTTGACGAAGCATCCATAGCTCCTGCATCGATGGGAGGATAAGGGCAATATCTGCTGATCATTTACATAGAGCCAAAAATAAACATATTATTCATCTCCTGGGCAAAGAAGGGAAGTCTTGTGTTGTCTGTTTTCTTCGCACTTATAGAAAACGCTTGACATTTTCTCACCTCGATGAAGTCTTGTTGGTACTTACCTTCTGGTATATGTCGCACGTGGGGGGGGGGAGGGGATGAAGAAAATTGCATGTAGTAATAGTGATAGGAGGCAAGAGAAGTGTCAGGCAGCTGTCGTGGGGGGGGGGGGGGGGTGGAAAGTCTTGGATGGGTAGAGAAAGAAGTTCTATTACTTAATTGTTATTTTTAAAATGTATTTATTTATACATTTTTGTATCATACTTTTTATTGTATTTTAATGTTCATTGTAATGATCCGTTAAAAAAAAATTTTACGTTTATTTTTATTATTTCTTTATTTCTTTTACATATAGAATAAAATAGGAAAAGAAAACGATGAGAAATAGAAACAATTATTATTTCTTTTCAATACAATAAAATATTTCATCCATAACAAATCTTATGACCCCCCCCCCCTTTTCCCACAAAAAAATAAAATAAAAAATGTATTACAAATCTCCAAATTAACAGAATAGGGTTGGCATTTAGCATTCTTTCTAGATCAGTGTTTCCCCACCAGTGTGCCTCTAGCGGTGGCAAAAGTACAACTCCGGCCTATAGGACGGGGCATGACGGCAAGTACATAGCCATCACTCCTCCTCCCATAGACATGAATAGAGGGGGCATGGTGGCTGTGATCACCCTTCATCCGACTCAGAGCGGAGTTCGCTCTGTGCTCCTGATGACTAGGGTGCAGTGGCGGAGATCGCGGGGGTCCGGCCGCTGGGGACATGTTATCATCTATCTTTGGATAGATGATAACATGTCTAGCCGCGAAGTACCTCTTTTAAGGGTAGAGTCACGCTGCGTATGTGTTATGAGCAGACACACAGGGCTTTCCCTACCGCAGCCCTGTGTGTGCAATAAGGTTTGAAAATGGGCTGCGCATTACAGTAACATCGTGTGCTCGGCCCATCTCCAAACCTCACTGGGAAAGCCCTGTATGTTTGCTCATAATACATAAGGGGTGTATTTTCCGCTGCCCAGCAAATTTCTCTGCATCCCATACATTGCGTGTGCGCTGTGTGTGAGCGTACCCTAAGGGAGTTTTCTGCGGACAGACGTGCCTCAGAATAGCTATTCAGCACTTACCACTTACTTGGCAAGCGAGGCACAAAAATATGTGGCTTTTGGCCACTCTGCCAAGTGCAGACACTAATACATTTCCCCATATTGTTCTACCCAAATCTTCAGGGAAATAACTCAAGCTGTCCCGCATTACCTCACTTGGGCCTGCATCTATCGGTGCACATTGCACACACTTACAGCTCCTGTTTTCAAAAGAGAATCGGCCTGGTTGCCACAACCAAGTGGATACCTGACCACAACCTTGACAATCTAAACTAGTGACTTTACATAGTCAAAAAAGCCTAAGATTATCACTCTAATTCCTATACATTGTACTGGCTACCAGTGCTGTTCCTACATAACACTATAAATCTTCCACCGACCTTATTTGTCACCAGGGGGACAAAATTCCATAACCAATAGGCATATAAAGCCCCATCATATAGTACCTCAACTCTAAGATAAGAAATGCTTCCAAGGGACACAAGAATAGCAACCAATTTATGGGAATCATCTAAGTCAGCATGCTTGGTTGCATGTGTTTTTGGACAACAGCCATGATAAAAGGGGTTGTGCACCTGAAACACATTGCTTGCTGCTTGCTGTACTATTTTATTGGATTAGAATAAAAGTTAAATCTTATCTTCTCAAGCATGCTGGATGGGAATGACTATCTATGAAGATGATTGTCGGGTACACTGGGACCTTGTATAAGTCAAATGGGTACTCCAGTCGAAAACTATTTTTTCAAATCAACTAATGCCAGAAAGATAAACAGATTTGTAAATTAGAAAAATAAATTGTAACCATAACCTCAAGGCCAATATCAGATATACATGATGGATAAAGGAACCGTGCTTCAAATGTATGATGAAAACAATAGATACATTTATTAAAATGCATATAACAAAATTAATAAAATAAATGTATTATATATACTGATATGAAACCTCCTTTCACATGGCCCTTGTGAGGAGGTGAATGCAATAGATCAATATTAAATATAAGATATATAACACACCACTGTATACAATGTTAGGAGATATAGTCCGTTAATCCGGCAATTTTCTTAGTTCAGAATGTAGTTCACAGTCCGCAAAAATGAGTGATAGGGTGTGTGGACCCAGGTCAATAAATTGGACATCAATATTACATATATTTACCAGCCAGATGGAATTGTCGGGTAGAACGTTCCAGAGGATTGGTGCCAGCAAGCACCCGTCCAAATCGGGGTCTGTGTATGCTGAGTATGGGCGCTGGCGTGCGCTCCTGCGGCTGGTCTGCCTGCCACAGACCCAATGGAAGCTGCTATCGATGGAAAAAACACAGCTTACAGATTTCCGATGGCCGGAGCTCATGGAATTGCTTGGCGTCTGACGTCAGCGGTGTCGGACTTGCAGTAGCGATAGTGCTCACTGATAGATGTCTCAAATGACAGCGGTGTATTAATGATGCGTTAAATACAATCTTCTAGACGTGTTTCAGGGTACTTTTTATCATAACGACCCTTTCCTCAGTAGAAGTATACAACAATGAAGACAGTGGTTCCTTTTATACATATATGGTTGTAATTTGAACAAATAGAAACAGGTTGTCACATTGTGAGATATAAAAACAAATGGATTGACTGTGAATTGCTGGAGATATTTTGTATCTTAATATATATTTACTATGATACAATTTACTAATGTATGTGGTATTGTGAAAGAACATTAGAATAAGTGAATGAATGAACACCATGAAAGGCTCAACTAAATCATATCGGAAAATGAAACAATATTAGAATATATGAGATATGTAAAATAAATAAAATAGAAATAAAGAATAAAAATGAAAGCAATCAAATATAATGCAGATAGCAACAATGGCCCACATTTATCATTGACTTTAGACTGTTTTTTGTGTAAAAAAAAAAAGGGGCAAAAAAGGAGCAAACAGGGTTTTTGCGCCTTTTTTTGCCCCTTTTTGTTTACACATTTCTGCTGATTTTGAGTTGCAATCCACTGATTTTGGCAATAGACATGATATGGAAGGGATTTATCATTGCACCTTTTTGTAAAAAGGAGCAAAAAAAGGCACAAAGCCACTGAAAAGTCTCTAAAACGACACCAGCCCAGACATGGAGTAGCTTTTTGGTGTATGTGAAGACAGAAATTTCAGAAAATGTGACCTGCACAAAATTTATCAAATGCTCTTTGACCACTTAATAAATTTGGTGTTCCTACACATTATCAGCACACAAAAAAAAGGTGCAAAAAAATGCTTCACTTCACTGCAATAAATCATACAAATAAAATCAAATTAAGATTGAAAATAATAATAATAATAATCTAAATGAACGTAAAAATGAATGGAAAAAAAGTGGTAGGAGGTAGAATAGAATAAAATAAATAAAATAAAATAAATACAATGAATACAATATATAACTGGCTTGACACGAGGAATGATGTGTTGTCACAAATAATATGTAGGGGACATAGTGGGCCCCGCTGGCCATCCTTAAAATAAGAATACAGCCAGTGTGACCCAGAGTGTCCCCTACAGAAATCCGAATAATTCAAAATTAGAATTCAGACCCTTGGGTTCCAAAGTGGTAAATTCATAGATTTTTTTGCTTTATAACTATATAACTCCCTCCTGTCCAATTTTTTTAAATTATTTGTAAACCAATGTAGGATAAACGAGTCAGTTCTTTACAATAGTAAAGTGTGCTGACAAGGGATGTTTCACGTTGCCATTTTTAATATTTGTTAAATGTTCCAAAATACGTGTTTTAAGGGCTCTTTTAGTTCTTCATATATACTGTTTTTTACAGCTACATTCTATCAAATATAGGACTCCATTTGTATATGTGGTCTTCTATTGACCATTTAAAATCATTACTACATGAGATCACTTCAGTGTTTTTTTAGGGCCTTTTATTTTTATACAGTTAGGACATATGCCACATGGAAAGAAACCTTTGGTGCTCAACCATGTTTTTGACTTTCCCGTTTTTGTTTGAGTGGAGATTTGATGGAAGGGGCTATTGTTATTCCCAAATTGGAAGCTATGGTATAAACCATAGGAGGGCAATTCGGTAAAGACCCACCTATCTCTTTATCTTGTTTGATTATGTGTCAATGTTTCTTGATAATTCTTTCGATTTTTTTTATATTCACTATTATAAGGTGGAATCATTTTAACATTATGGTCCAAGGCAGTTATATATTGTATTCATTGTAATTATTTTATTTTATTTATTTCATTCTATTTTACCTCCTACCACTTTTTTTATTTTTCATTCATTTTTATGTTCGTTTAGATTTTTATTATTTTCAATCTTTATTTGACTTTATTTGTATGATTTATTGCTACATTTATATGTATAAATACATTGTTGGTATTGGCATTATATTTGATTGCTTTCATTTTTATTTTTATTTTTTTATTCTTTATTTCTATTTTATTTTTGTTTATTTTACATATCTCACATATATTCTAATATTGTTTTATTTTTATTATTATTTTCAATCTTAATTTGATTTTATTTGTATGATTTATTGCTACATTTCTATGTATAAATACATTGGCCCACATTTATCATTGTAGTGTAAGTGAATCATTTTTTTACACGTTTTTTTTTTTTGCTGATAATGTTTAGGAACACCAAATTTATTAAGTGGTCAAAGAGCTTCACATACACCAAAAAGCTACACCATGTCTGAACTGGTGTAGTTTTAGAGACTTTTCAGTGGCTTTGTGCCTTTTTTTGTTCCTTTTTACAAAAAGGTGCAATGATAAATCCCTTCCATATCATGTCTATTGCCAAAATCAGTGGATTGCAACTCAAAATCAGCAGAAATGTGTAAACAAAAAGGGAGAAAAAAAAGGCGTAAAAAACCCTGCTTACTCCTTTTTTTGCCCCTTTTTTTAGACACAAAAAACTGTCTAAAGACAATGATAAATGTGGGCCATTGTTGCTATCTGCATTATATTTGATTGCTTTCATTTTTATTTTTTATTCTTTATTCCTATTTTATTTTTATTTATTTTACATATCTCGTATATTCTAATATTGTTTCATTTTCAGATATGATTTAGTTGAGCCTTTCATGGTGTTCATTCATTCACTTATTCTAATGTTCTTTCACAATACCACATACATTAGTTAATTGTATCATAGTAAATATGTATTAAGATACAAAATATCTCACAATATCTCGCAATTCACAGTCAATCCATTTCTGTTTTTATATCTCACAATGTGACAACCTGTTTCTATTTTTTCAAATTACAACCATATATGTATAAAAGGAACCACTGTCTTCATTGTTGTATACTTCTACTGAGGAAAGGGTCGTTATGATAAAAAGTACCCTGAAACACGTCTAGAAGATTGTATTTAACGCATCATTAACGCACCACTGTCATTTGAGACATCTATCAGTGAGCACTATCGCTACTGCAAGTCCGACACCGCTTGCCTACAATAGTCACAACCTCCATCGATCCAGCTCACCTACCTGACTGACGTCAAACGCCAAGGAATTCCATGTGGTCCGGCCATCGGAAATCTGTAAGCTGTAAGCTGTGTTTTTTCCTACCATCGATAGCGGCTTCCACCGGGTCTGTGGCAGGAAGGAGCGCACACCAGCGCCCGTACTCAGCATACAAAGACCCCGATTTGGACGGGTGCTTGCCGGCACCAATCCTCTGGAACGATCTACCTGACTATTCCATCTGGCTGGATGCGACTTGTTGCTGAAAAGTCATTTTTTAATAAATTCAGCACCAATGCATTTTTCTGTCTAAAATAGACTAGAATACATCATGGTCTAAAAAACCTCTGAAGCAAAAGTCACACATATTTAGACTGCGACTTTCTGTGCGACAAATTTAGACAGGAAAAAACTGTCTAAATCATTTGATAAATATCGCCCAATATCTCCTTACATTGTATACAGCGGTGTGTGATATATCTTAAATTTAATATTGATCTATTGCATTCACCTCTTCACAGGGGCCCTGTGAAAGGAGGTTTTATATCAATATACATATATATATATATATATATATATATATATAATAAATTTATTTTATTAATTTTGTTATATGCATTTTAATAAATGTATCTATTGTTTTCATCATACATTTGAAGCACAGTTCCTTTAATTATCCATCACGTATCAGTATATCTGATATTGGCCTTGAGGTTATGGTTATAATATATTATTCTTTTTACAAATATTTATTACACCTAAGGTGTAGGTGTTCAACCATATTACACCTCGGCTAATCAATTGTGAGCTGCACATACCATATTTTCTATTTAGATTTGTAATTTACTTCTATTAAAAAATCTTAATCCTTCCAGTACTTATCAGCTGCTGTATTCTCCTGAGGAAGTCGTCTAGTTATTTTCTGACCACATTGCTCTCTGCTGCCATCTCTGTCTGTGTCAGGAACCGTCCTGAGCAGGAGAGGTTTGCTATGGGGATTTGCTGGTACTCTTTCTTAAGTTACCAATTCCCCTTCTTCCTGGTTGTATCTACAAGAAAAAAAAAGCCTAATTGTATCAAAGTGTAATAGTCGGAGTCTGGCTATTTGGACACCTGGCTCGGCCTATCTATAAATGTTGCACTCGCAGGCACTTTCATTTGTCATATACCTTTGTTCTGCAGGAAAAGCTCAGTGACCAAGAACTAGATGTGTCTAACCTTGGAGAGATGGCTAGAGGTTTCGACATGACAGCGGAATACGTGATAGTATGTGAAAATCCTACCTCTCCTACTCATTGGGCCTCATTTTCTAAGAGTGCAGGGTTTTTCCTAGTGTGAAAACTTGTAGGATTCCTCTCTATTTACTATGGGGATCACAGATTTACAAGTTGGGAAAATTTTCTGACCAGCTTTTTCTAGGTGGAAATTTCCAGCCATTTATTCACAAGATTTTCTGTGAATTCTATAGTAAATAGGTCAGGTTGGGAAACCACGCTCTCTTTTTTGGCTTTTCACAATGCAGTGTCAGGTTAGTTGGATTTTCCTGTCGCACAGTGTCTGAGGCATATCACAGACAGTCTAAGGCCTGGGTTCTCAACCTTGGGTACACGTACCCTTAGGGGTACGCCAGAGGCTGTCAGGGGGGTACGCGAAAGCGCTGACAAATACCGGCCATGCATTGGCCAGTATTTGTCAGCGCATAGCCGCAGCAGCTCACTGTACAGTAGCGCGGCCCGAGCCCTAAGTGAGCTGCTTGGTTGCCGGGGAGACGTGTGGCCTCCCCTGACGTTGCGCGGAGTTGCCGCACAGAGCAGGGGGACGTCACACGTCAGTGCGGCCCCGCCGAACATCCCGTGAAGGAGCAGGCAACGGGACCGCAGGACGCCAGGTAAACAACTGTATGGGACAGAGGGGGGACTGTATGGGACGGAGGGGGGGACTGTATGGGACGGAGCACAAGGCATTAAGATGGAGGGGGAGAGGGATAATGGTGGAGGGGGGATGGGGAGTAATAAAGCACAAGGCATTAAAATTTAACGCCTTGTGCTTTATTACTCCACCCCCCCTCCTACGCCATTATCCCTCTCCCCCTCCATCTTAATCCCCTTGCGCCATTCCTCCTCCCTTTGATCCCCTTATGCCATATCGGATAATAATGGCACAAGGGGATTAAGATGGAGGGGGGAAAAATGGCAAAAGTGGATCAGAGGGAGGGGGGAATAATGACACAAGGGGATTAAGATGGAGGGGGGGGTTGATTATCCCCTCCTCCATCTTATTCCCCTTGTGCTATTATCCCTCTCTCCATCTTAATCCCCTTGTGCCAATATTCCCCCCTCCCTCTGATCCCCTTTTGCCATTTTTCCCCCTCCAACTTAATCCCCTTGTGCTACTATTATCTGATATGGCAAAAGGGGATCAGAGGGAGGGGGAATTATCAACCCCCCCCCCCCTCCATATTAATCCCCTTGTGTCATTATTCCCCCTCCTCCATATTAATCCCCTTGTGTGATTTTTCCTTAAAATGGAGGGGGGGGGGGGGGGTTGATTATCCTCCCCCCTCCCCCCCTCCCATCTTAATCCCCTTGTGTTATTATTCCCCCTCCATTTTAATCCCCTTTTGACATTATTCCCCCCTCCATCCTAATCCCCTTTTGCCATATTGGATAATAATGGCACAAGGGGATTAAGATGGAGCGGGAATAATGGCAAAAGGGGATCAGAGGGAGCTGGGAATAGTGGGACAGGGGGATTAAGACAGAGGGAAATAATGGCACAAAAGGAATTTAAGATGGAGGGGGGATGCATTAATATAAAGGTAAGAACACGACTTTTGTCCGCGGGTACCCCTCGCGCGCAAATTCCGCGTGAGGGGGCACCCACGGACATACTTTCAGGCCTTGGGGGTACGGTCGCCGAAAAGGTTGAGAACCACTGGTCTAAGGGTGCATTCACACCACGTTTTTGCAATACAGTTCCTGTATCAGCTTTTTGATGAAAAACTGATTCCTCAAAACCTGACTAAACTGTATCAAAACGTGTGTACAAATTTCAACCCATATACAGTTAAAAACCGTATACGGTTTGAAAAATGATGTCCGGTTGCATCCGTTTTTTAAGGAAAAAACGTATATGTTTTTAACTTTTCACTCCATTTTGAATAAAGTTTCACTTGTTTGATTGAAATTCCAAGAAAAAAACTGTGCAAAGTAAAAAAGCATATGGGGAAAACCGGATGGAACCGTATGCACATACAGTTCTGTACTGTTCCCATTGACTCCCATGTTAAAAAAAAACATATACGGTTTAATACAGTTTATCACCGAGACCAAAAACCGTGGTAGACTACGGTTTTGGGTACGGAAAAAAAAAAATGACAAAACCGTACAGGATGCAAAACGGACACAACCTGATAAATCTTTTGGCATACGCTTTTTAATGGAGAGTCAATGCATACGGATTTCAATGCGGTTCCGTACAGTTTTCACATTGAAAACGTATACGGGAACTGTATTGCAAAAACGTGGTGTGAATGCACAGTAAGACACATCTCAGACACTGTGCACCAGAATAACTTGGAAAAATCCGACAAAAACTAGTGGGTTTTAGCTTAGTAAATGAGGGTCATTATGTTGTCATGTGACCCCAAGGCTCTAACCCATTAACTGATCCCATATGGTCAGATTTTTAACTGTTAAAATGCCCATAGCTGGCACCACTGATGTTGTACTAATACATTATTAATCCAAATGTATCCATAGCTAGAGAGCAAGAGCCAGAGCCAGATTGATTGTTCACTATGGTGCTCTTAAATTATGCATCTTGTATATGTATTTAGTGGCATGGTTCCAATCCTAAATTAAGTGGTCACATAGATTTGGGAAACATCCAGCAAGTTCCCGGACTCTTTTATGCAGTTTATTGTATTGTGTTTATTTTAGTCAAGAAGAAAATGGCAGGAAAAAGAACAAATTGATCTAAACATAGTGGAAAAAAGTCCTGACATTAGTCTTACCAGTGTGCGGCTTTACTGCTTTATCTTAAAATAAATGATTATTGAAATCCTGTTATGAATTTGCCTTTCTCTATGGGTCTGTATTTTTAGACTTGATTATTATTTTTTTTAATCTATTATTTGCTAGAATGTCATTACAGTGCTGCTGTTTGGTGTTACATACTGAATTTGGCCACTTATGCATATTTTTGAGCATCCAGTTTTAGTATAAGCCTCTAATGTCCACCTCAAACAGCACACTTGAGTCTGACATTCACTTTCCTACTTCTTTTGCTATACCCTCTTAGAGTTTGTTCACACGGCGGAATTTCCGTGCGGAATTCCGCAGAAGAATTCTGCCTGAAATTCCACCGTAATTTACCGTACTTCATTATGCTTTCAATGGGATTCCGCAGTCCCATTTAGACAGCAGGAAATTCTGCTTTCAGCATTCCAGATAAATAAAAGACCTCCATCACCGAAACCGCCAATGAGGGTGCTGGCCCTCTTCATCATCACTGAACCCCCTAGAAGATGGCACCGCAGAGACCCCCATATTAGAGACCCTGTTTCCCATACAATTCTCCCTTTCCCCCCATCTGGACCTCAGTCCAGACGGTTATGAGCCACTGATTCCTGGGTTTTTCTTTTACCGCCCAGGAATCCAAATTGACCCCACAGTCCTCACTGAAATGTTTTTTTTTGTCTTCAGTGAGGACTTTGTCAGTTCGATGGCGGCTCAAGCAAACTTCTACGCCCAACAGTTTGTGGCCCAGCACCCCGATGCAATAGATGGAACCCCATCAATGCAGCTGAGAAAAGGACATATTGGGGGCTTGTCCTGCATATGGGCCTAGTCAAAAAAACTAAGATTAGGTGTTAAGGTATATTTGGTTATGATCCCTAAAAACCAGAGATCTTGCTTATCTGTGTGCTTCCCAAATTAGCCTTCCACCCTCCTCTGAAGGTTATGTAACGGCCAGAAAGATCAACACACAACAAAAACATGTGGGGTGGAGGTCTCTGTTTGAACATACCGCTAAGCTTTTATTTATAGTCCACTTCACACTCCATCCAATGGGACAATAACATGAAGTGTTTCCATTTCCAATACAGCAGAGTAAACAGTTTGGACAAAACCATTTAGGGACAGGCAGTGTATATGATTCCCTTTCTCTCTTGGTCAGCAGAGAACCACAGGACACCACTATTTAAGGGCAACAATGTATATCTAGCACCTTTATGTATAGCTTCTCCGGGAGGGGGATAGGCAATCAGGACACACACAGGACAGAATCATGGCAAAGTGGATACAAGGAGGGCACTGGCAGCGATCGCGGTACCACAGGCTATTAACCCTTTAGACGTGGCGTTCAAAGTCAGTGGGGCTGATCAGGACTACCGCAGTGAAAATGCGGTGTCCTGATCAGCTAGGACGCGAGCGGAGGGTCATTCACCTTCCTCCGGTGCGTCCGATCGGTGAATGATTCAGGCTTGAGCAATCGATCGCCGATAACACTGATCAATACAAAGCTATGGCTTTGCAGTGAACAGTACTGGCAATCAGTGTATGCAATGTTATGGCCCCTTATGGGAGCTATAAAATTGCAAAAAAAGTGTAAAAAAAAAGTTAATAAATGTGATTTAAACCTTTCCCTAATAAGTCCAAATCACCCCCTTTTCCCATTTAAAAAAAACAAACATGTAAATAAAAATTTATATAAACATATGTGGTATTGCCGCGTGTGTAAATGTCCGAACTATAAAAAAAATCATTAATTAAACTGCAGGGTCAATGGCGTACGTGCAAAAAAAAAATAGCGTATTTTTGGTCACTTTTTATATCATGAAAAAAGTCAGATCAATACGAAAATGGTACCGATAAAAACTTTGGTGTAAAAAAAAAAAGATTAGGTGTCATTTTTACCGGAAAATGTACTGCGTAGAAACGGAAGCCCCCAAAAGTTACAAAATGGCGTTTTTTCTTCAATTTTGTTGAACAATTATTTTTTTTTCTGTTTCGCCGTAGATTTTGGGGTAAAATGACTGATTTCACTGCAAAGTAGAATTGGTGGTGCAAAAAATAAGCCATCATATGGATTTTTAGGTGCACAATTGAAAGGGTTATGATTTTTAAAATGTGATGAGGAAAAAACGAAAGTTCTGACATAAATGCTAAAAAAAAAAACACATGTGACCCCATTTTGAAACCTTTACACCTCAAGGAATGTAACAAGGGTGAAGGGAGTATTTACACCGCGTAGGTGTGTAACAGATGTTTGAAACAGTGGTCCGTAATAAAAATTCACAGCCAATCTGTCAAACACCTGTGGGGTGTAAATGCTCACTGAACCCCTTGTTGCATTCCTTGAGGGGTGTAGTTTCCAAAATGGTTACATGTGGGGGGTTTCTGGCACCATGTTCTGGCACCATGGGGGCTTTATAAACGCAGCATGGCCCTGAAACATCTATATTAGGGTGGGTTCACATTAAATTTTTCCCCATATGGGAGCACATACGGTAGGAGGGAGCTAAAAACTTGCGCTCCTGTATGTAATTAATTTCAATGAGCTGACCGGAGTGAAACGTTCGGTCCGGTCTGCTCATTTTTGCCCCATATGCGCTTTTTCCCCGGACCTAAAACCGTGGTCGACCACAGTTTTAGGTCCGGTTGTAAAAGTGCATACGGGGCACAAATGAGCCGACCGGACCGAACGTTTCACTCCGGTCTGCTCATTGAAATGAATTACATACCCTGTAAGGGGGAAAACTTAATGTGAACCCACCCTTAGCCAAATGCACTTTCCAAAAGCCCAAAGGTGTGCCTTTACTCCTGAATCCTACAGTGCGCCCGCAGAGCACTTTATGTCCACATATGGGGTGTTTCTGTGATTAGGAGAAATTTGGTTACAAATTTTGTGGTGCTGGTTCTCATTTTACCCCTTGTAAAAATTAAAAGTTTGGGGCTACACCAACATGTTAGTGTAAAAAATTTAATTTTTCATCTTTACGGCCCTCTGTTCAAAAAATGTGTTGGACACTTTTGTTTTCCAATTGCTCACTGCACCACTTATTACATTCCTTGAGGTGTGTAGTTTTCAAAATGGTGTTACATGTGGGGGCTTTGTAAATGCAGCAAGGCTCCCAACAAACTATTCTAGCCAAATCCCCTCTCCAAATGCCAAATTGGGCTTCTTCCCTTCTGAGCCCTGTTGTGCGCCCACACAGCACGTTACATACACATATGGGGTATTTCCAGACTCTGGGGAAATTGGGTCACAAATGTTGTGATGCTTTTTCTCTGTTTACCCCTTGTGAACATGTAAAATTACGGGTAACACCAGCATTTTAGTGTAAAAATTCTAATTTTTTTATTTTTGCGATCCCCTGTACCAAAAAATTGTCAAACATCTGGGGGTTATTAATACTCACTGTACCACTTGTTATATTCCTTGAGGGGTGTAGTTTCCAAAATGGTGTCACATGTGGTTTTCTGGCACCATGGGGGCTTTGTCAAGTGTCATTTTGAATACTTTGAGGGGTGCAGTTTTTATAATGGGGTCATTTATTGGGGATTTCTATCATGAAGGCCCCCAAAATCTACTTTAAACTGAAGTGGTCCATGAAAAATTCAGATTTTGAAATTTTCTTGGAAAATTGCTGCTAAACTTTGAAGCCCTCTAATGTCTTCAACAAGTAAAAACATGTCAACTTTATGATGGCAACATAAAGTAGACTTATTGTATATGTGAATCAATGTGTTGTTTATTTGGAATGACCATTTTCCTTACAAGGAGAACATTTCAAATTTAAGCATAGATGACATTTTTGAGTACAATATGTCACGTAAACCATCTCGGAATCATAATGATAAGTAAAAGCATCTCAGAGATATTAATTCAGAAACTGACACAGGTCAGGTACTCTGCCCCTAGACATCTTATCCCCTATCCAAAGGATAGGGGATAAGATGTCTGATCATGGGGGGTCCTGCCTCTGGGGACCCCCTCGATCTCTCCTGTAGCACCCCCATCATCTGGTGCACGGAGTGAGCCTCTCTCTGTTCCTGATGACGGGCGATACAGGGGCCAGAGGATCGTGATGTCATGGCCCCGCCCCCTCGTGACTTCACATCCCGCCCCTCAATGCAAGTCTATGTAGGTATATTTTTTTATTTAAACTTTTCAATTATTCCACAGAAAGGGTCTTTTGAAATATATGGAATGCGATGCAGATTTCTCCATGAGGCGTAATGCAGGCAAAATTAGTTGTCATTTGAATATACTAAACACTTTATTTGCAATTATCTTGGTACAATGAATATAATCTCATTTTGCCACTTTTATGTAACGATTCCATTAGTCACAACACTACTCAGTCAAACGTTTAATGCATTATGCTTTTGTATAAAAGCATTTTACCCCGCTTTATGTAGACTTGTCAGTAAACTACAATTCATAGAAAAGTATATTTGGGGATCCAGTTTTTTCGAGTATTTTTAAGCTAAAAGTGTTTCTGTATCTTTGATGAAATGGCTTTCTAATGTTATTTACATCGGTAATTATTATTTGACATGCTTCTCTAAAGTAGAGGGAGTAACTTATATTCCATAAGTAATGATCTGTCAGCCGTGCGATTGCCTGCATACAATGGAGCTATGCATTTTGTGGGCTAAACTTGTATTCAGTCTCTGTAACTATAAGTAGGGAATATCTAGTATAAAAGGAACACACAAATTATACACTGTGCTGTGCTTAGTGCAGAGTTTAAAGGGGTTATCCACCATAAGGTGATTTTAGTAAGTACCTGCCAGACAGTAAAGGACATGCTTAGAAAGGATCTGCACTTGTCTTGAGGCTAAATGGCTATGTTGTGAGATTACCATAACACTGTGGCTAGCTTTTTGTGAACTGGTATTTCCTTTTTGAGTTTTCTTCTTTGCCTACAAATCCCATAATTCCATTTTCCTCCCTTCCACACATCAGCCACTCCACCCATTGAAACATAAATGAGCTGCATCAATTCAAAAGACCTACAGGGTGCCTACAGCTGTTGCATTAGAATCACTGTGAAAAGCTGCCCCCTTATTTTACCCTTCCATGCAATTTTTGTGGCGTTTTCAGGAAAAAAAAAAATATGTGTATTAGCATAGTATTTTATTTGGCGTCTTATACCATGCTTCTTTTTCATTAACAATCATTTGATTCTTTTATCGTGTGACCCAAGATTTTTTTATTGAAAAATTGTGGCAATTGGCGTCTTTTCCACCAATAGAACTCTATAAATGCCACAATTTATTTAAACAGCGCTTTTAAAGTTCAATTGAGTTAAAGGGATACTCTTGCAGTTATCTTTTTACACAAAAATGCCCCGGTTGCAGGACTTAGAAATTAAACAAGTCCATATACAGCTGGAACTTCCTGCAGTCACTAGAGGCCAGAAGCATCTCTACCTTTAGGACAAGCTTGATGACGTCGCTCATTGTGCGCAATTCTGAGGAAGAGATGCTTCCGGCCTCTAGTGGATACCGGCAGTGTGGATACCTAGTGCATTTTATAGTAAGAAAGGAAAGAAATCAGCTTACCTAGTGTTTTCATGAATTTCCTCCAGCAGGGATGCAGTTTCCACTTGAACTCTCTCATGCAGTAATCCAAAACAATGATCCAGCGAAATTTTTTTTATTAAAATCCATAACCTTTATTGTGTTTTGTCAGTGGCTGGAATACCACGTCACCATTGGTGGGTTAATGCCGCACCTTGGTTAGAAGCACTGCTCTGGAGCCTTGGCGGGCTAGACCAAATAATGTTGCAAGCTGGATGTTCCCCACCCCTGATTTACTAGAGAGAAAGTTTTCTTCTGCCTAAAAGAGATCTTATTTGCATAATGTACAATAATCCTTGAAATAATTATGTGAGATTATCCTATAAATTATTGTTTTCTGTGTTGTCACAACAATCTAAATTATGAATTTTACCAGGGATATAGTACAGTAGCTGAGAAAAAGCTTCTGTAAAGACATTTTGCACTTTATACTAAATAGATGTTGGAAATTGATCAAATAAAAGATATTTAATGGATGGATGAAGTAAAGCTTGAAATGGAGAAGATAAATGATTGTCATAAAGCCAGATATGGAGCTGAAAAGTAATTATTAGTATAATTATAGGCATCTTATGTGAATGTTAATGTTGGAATTTATCCATGAGGAAAGACTGTGAGATGGAGTGATCCTGGCGAAAATCCTACAATAATGATAGTTGTGTAAGACATCTATATACCAGCATGGACAATTGCTTGGCAATATACTTTTGGGTTCATGCCATTTTTTAAAAATCTTCCACCCATTGTTCTCCTAGAAGATTCTGTGTAATTGGGTTAAAAAAGTTCTTTGAGGAGCTGCTCAAAATGGTTCTGCAAACCGCTAATCCTAAATTTATATTGATTACGTAACAGTTTAAATGAATACCAACATACTGTAAAAAATACATAAACAACTTTTCTTTCCTATTTTGTCTTAGAAACTTTAACATTATGTAAATTCAGCATATGTCTGAGGTACGGTGTCCATATTTGGACATCATTAGGCATCAGACAAACCTTGGTCACACCTCAGACCAACCTCCCTCAGCTCTCAGCCAAACCTCCGTCATGCCTCAGACAAACCTCGGTCATACCTCAGGCAATCCTCCGTTACACCTCAGACAAACCTTCCTAAGCTCTCAGCTCTCAGCCAAACCTCCGTCATGCCGTTAAAGTTTTCCAGCCTCCCTACGCTAACTGTGTAGCAGAGGAAAGCAAAACATGCGCTCTGAGCGATACGGACAACAGCGCATGTGCGCTCCTAACGCTGTCTCACGATTGCGCTGATGTTCACATGGTGAGCAGTGGTAGAAACTGGGTCACCTGCACTATCTACCTATAAATTCAAGTTAGTGCACATGACTCTGCTGTAAGATTGCCTTTAATAGTAGGTAGTATCCCCTTGTAGGTAGTATAGAAAGGTGCAGACAGACAGCAGTCCCCCTTTGTAGCCAGAAGGACCCCCCTGTAGACAGCAGGGCCCCCCTTTGTAGCTGCTCACTTTCCGGTGTCTCCGCTCCGCAGCCCCGTTCTCATCACTGCTGCTGCACCATTCTGCCATCTACATAATGGCATCTTATGGAGGAGCATGTGACATACACGTCACTCTGTTTCCTCCGTAGTTACGCTGGGCGCAGTGGAGTGACGTGTATGTCACATGCTCCTGCATAAGATGCCATTATGCGGACGGCAGAATGGGGGCAGCGGTAATGATGCGAACCAGAGCATGGGGCAGCGAAGAGGAGCACTCCATCAGGTATCGGATTTGGTATCAGGTACATTAGATGAGTCCCCAATACCATGCAGATACCTGGTATCAGCCCTGATACTAGTATCGGTATCGGGACATCCCTAGTGATCAGTATTAGAGAGTGTGAAAGCTGAACCTGAGACCTTGTAACACTAACGAGTAACATTACACTGGGGAGGGAAATGGCTAATTGGCCCAATTTGGGTGTGCTTACTTTTGTTGTCAATGTTTAGAAATTAATGGCTTTGTGTTGAGTTATTTTGAGTGGACAAAACATTAAACACTGTTATACAGGCTCTGCACTCAATACATTGTAGCAAAGGGTCATTTCTTTAGTGTTGTCACATGAAAAGATAGAAGAAAATATTTATAAAAAATACTGTATATGGTTCAGATGTCAACAACTTTATAACGTACAGTGGGGGGGGGGGGGAAGTATTTAGTCATCGACCAATTGTGCAAGTTCTCCCTCTTAAAAAGATGAGAGAGGCCTGTCATTTTCATCAGAGGTATACCTCAACTATGAGAGACACAATCACATTGTCTGATTTAAAAAAATTTTTTTTGCAAATTATGGTGGAAAATAAGTATTTGGTCAATAACAAACGTTCATCTTAATACTTTGTTATATACCCTTTGTTGGCAATGACAGAGGTCAAACGATTTCTGTTAGTCTTCACAAGGTTTTCCCACACTGTTGCTGGTATTTTGGCCCATTCCTCCATGCAGATCTCGTCTAGAGCAGTGATGTTTTGGGGCTGTCGCTGGACAAAATGGACTTTCAACTCCCTCCAAAGGTTTTCTATGGGGTTGAGATCTGGAGACTGGCCACGCCACTCCAGGACCTTGAAATGCTTCATACGTAGCCACTCCTTCGTTGCCTGGGCGGTGTGTTTGGGATCATTGTCATGCTGAAAGACCCAGCCACGTTTTAACTTCAATGCTCTTGCTGATGGAAGGAGGTTTTCACTCAAAATCTCACAATACATGGCCTCATTCATTCTTTCCTTTACACGGATCAGTCATCCTTGTCCCTTTGCTGAAAAACTGCTGCAAAAAGCATGATGTTTCCACCCCATGCTTCATAGTAGGTATGGTGTTCTTTGGATGCAACTCAGCATTTTCTCTTCTCCAAACAAGACGAGTTGAGTGTTTACCAAAAAGTTCTACTTTGGTTTCATCTGACCATATGATATTCTCCCAATCCTCTTCTGGATCATCCAAATGCTTTCTAGCAAACTTTAGACAGGCCCGGACATGTACTGGCTTAAGCAGGGAGACACGTCTGGCACTGCATGATTTGAGTCCCTGGCGGCATAGTGTTTTACTGATGGTAGCCTTTGTTACTTTGGTCCCAGCTCTCTGCAGGTCATTTACTAGATCCCCCCATGTGGTTCTGGGATTTTTGCTCACCATTCTTGTGATCATTTTGACACCACGCGGTGAGATCTTGCGTGGAGCCCCAGATCGAGGGAGATTATCAGTGGTCTTGTATGTCTTCCATTTTCTTCACACCAAGCTGCTTGCCTATTGCAGATGCCATCTTCCCAGCCTGGTGAAGGTCTACAATTTAGTTTCTGGTGTCCTTTGACAGATCTTTGCTTTTGGCCATAGAAAAGTTTGGAATGTGACTGTTTGAGGTGCCATTAACCTCTTAACCTCCTGAGCGGTAATCCCGAGCGTGACTCGGGGTTAATTTTCCCTGCCAGGATCGGTAACCCCGAGTCACGCTCAGGGTAGAATTACAGAGTTCCCGGCCGGGCTGCATGATATATCGCAAAAGCAATGCGATATAGCGATGCGGCCCGCCGGGAAAATATGCGATTATCTGCTCTGGTCGGCTCCCGTTGCGGGGGCCGGCCAGAGCAGGTAAAGAAAAATACTAAAAGTCAGTGTTTCCCTACCAGGGGGCCTCCAGCTGTTGCAAAACTACAACTCTCAGCATGCCCGAACAGCCAAAGGCTGTCCGGGCATGCTGGGAGTAGTAGTTTCACAACAGCTGGAGGCCCCCTGGTAGAAAAACACTGAGCTAAGTGTAAAAGGAAGAAGTAGTAAAATAAAAAAAACTTTTGCTCACCTAGTCCCGGTCCCTGCAGATGCCGTTCCCCTCCGTGCGGTCCGGGGTGTCCTCTCTTCACTATTCATCTTCTAGGACCTTTCACTTTTCAGCCAATCACAGGCCGCAGTGGTGTAAAGCCTGTGATTGGCTGAAGGGGAAAGGGCTTGTTCTGCAGCAAATACACTAGGTTTGAAATCTGCCCGGCAAACCTAGTGTATTTGCTGCAGGACAAGGTGAGAAGGGGGGATGAATGTGACAAAGGGGGGAATGTGACAAGGGGGGAATGTGACAAGGGGGGAATGTGACAAGGGGGGGAATGTGACAAGGGGGGAATGTGACAAGGGGGGAATGTGACAAGGGGGGAATGTGACAAGGGGGGAATGTGACAAGGGGGGGAATGTGACAAGGGGGGAATGTGACAAGGGGGGAATGTGACAAGGGGGGGAATGTGACGGGGGGATGTGACAGGGGGGGATGTGACAGGGGGAGGGGAATGTGACAGGGGGGGAGGGGAATGTGACATGAAGGGGGGATGTGACAAGGGGGGGGGATGTGACAGGGGGAGGGGAATGTAACATGAAGGGGGAGAATGTGACAAGAGGGGGAATGTGACAAGGGGGGAAGAATGTGACAAGGAGGGGGGAGAATGTGACAAGGAGGGGGGAGAATGTGACAAGGAGGGGGGAGAATGTGACGGGGGATGTGCCAAGGGAGAGGGGAATGTGACGGGGGAGATG